>NC_138784.1:10118636-10721136 GCF_965178545.1 Coloeus monedula | reverse complement strand
CACCCATCTAAAATGCTGAGTTATCGCACCCATCTAGTGAAAGGCATAAGGTCACTTCTTTCTCAGTGCTCCTTTGGTATCATCTGAATACTCAGTGCTGCTTTTCCTTCTTATTGTTCCTCTCTGCCCAGTATTGTTTAGAGATTTAAAAATTAAATTAATCAGCATCTTGGAGCGTAAGTTCCAAGGTGGCTTTATTGTGAAATTGCAGCGTGACTCACAGAGGCTGCAGATCCACCTTTGAGGCCAGCCTGGCTCTATTTTTGCCTGTTGTTTGCCTCCACGCTGGTTCTGCAGCAGGACTTGTAGCCACACAGTGCAATGAGCTGAGAAATGGCAGTGCGTCATCCCGGGTGTGGCTGAGGAGCGATGTCACAGAGAGAGACGGCAAGATTACAGGGAGGATCTGAGCAGGATCCAGAGGAGGGTGAGGAACAAAATGCCCTGCAACAATAGAAATATCCATTTATGTGTGTGACTCAGGAGACAGAGAGTTCTGCAAAGTCTCATTCACCTACTGGGGGGAACAAATTCCAAACGTCAGAAAGCACTGGCTGCAGACACAAAGACAGACAGGTGCGTGTGCAAAGAGCTGGAATGGGACAAGCTCTCACAAGGGTCCGGCTCAGCCAGCGGCCAAGTGCTGCTGCTGTGGAATGGCAGCTGTGGGAAGTTACCCTAGTGTCCACTCAAAGAGTGGCACCACTTGAATTTCTTGAGCCAGAAACAAGTACTTCTGGGAGCAGTAGAAATTATGCTGCCTGGTTTCCTGTGACTCTCTATTTTGTGGTTGATTATCTGAGGCTAATAAGGGGCAAGAGCTGAATAAAGCTTTTCCTGTGGTCAGGGCATCCTGTGTGGATTCTCCAGGGTCTAATAATACAGTTCACCTTCCTCTTCTGCCTTTCCCTCAAAGAGGCTCTAATTTGGATGTCTGTCTTCTGCACAAGTGCCAAACTTCCAGAAATCTGTATGAACTTTATATCTGTAAGGACTCTCTGGCAAACGTGCCTGAAGTTGGCCAGCTTCATCCAAAGCTGCCGTGGCAATATACACACAGATACATCTTCAGCCAAACCTCATTTGTTTAGGAAGAGAGGATTCATATTCAAAAAATAAATCACACCTTCCCCAAAGCAGTAGCACATGATCTGTGTGCTGACCAGGCCTGCTTTAGAAAGCCAGGGCTCAACTTGTGATAGTTGCTTAGCAGTTAAGCAAACAGCATCTTACACCAGAAACAGCAACCACAGACACAGGTCTTACTGGAGAGCTTCATCAGTGCAACTGTGGCATGGGAAATACAAAAATAAAATGCTCACCGAGAGGGTACCAGCAGGAAATACCCCAGGGGCACAGGGCACAGGGATAGACCTCTGTGCTACCATTGAAACAGGAAAGGTAGATGGAAACCAAAATAAATGAAGCTATACTTAAAATAAAGATTACTATACTCTAGGCCGACAGAGGTTGTAACACCTGACCTAAGGATGGGTGGGGATGTTTGGGATAAAGGAAGGGAGGCCTGGAAAATTGTGGCATTATCTAGATAAGTTTCATGGAATGAAAATAAACAGCTGGTATCTGCTGAGGGGTACACGGAATAAGTCAAACAAGACAGTCTGGTAGTTCATATATTTTTTTGGTGTTCATGAAGAATTGGGTCTGCCAGAACAACTGCCATGGCAACGGAGCTTATCTAGGTTCTACTCATGTACCTGTTTACCAGACCTTTGAAGTTACTGTCCAGAGCTCCCCTGGTCTGGAGCTGGTGCTTCTGTGCTGTTTGCACCCTCAGCAGAGCCCAGCAAGGGGTGCACAGCTCAGTGCTGGGCCAGGGAGTGCTGGCAGTTGGCTACAGGACACTGATGTCCCCCAGTGAGGTGTTTCCCTGTGTCTGGCCACCTGGCTATTTTCCTACAGCATCGTTGTAGAGTTGAGACCAATTCCAAATCTGTTACAACACATCCCAAAACCAGACAGTTAATGGGATGCTGTTCATCAAAGCCTTCCTGTTGTTTAAGAGACACAACCTGCTAGTTCTCTGCTAATACGAATGCCAAAGTGTTTTCAAGAAGGATATCATGATAGATGGCAATTATTGCTCCTCAGAGACTTGAAAAATGGTGGTGTAGATATATTTCTGGGCATATGTGTGTATGAGTACTTAGGAGACTCCAAAAGCTTATCCTAAAGGTATAACCCTGCAAACTGTTGACCATTCTGGCTCTACTCCAGCAAAGCACTTAAATATTTGGTGGACTCAGGAAGATTCTTCACATGCTTCAAGTTAACACATCCATAAGCACTTCATTGGAGCGGGCTCAGAGGCTGCACTAGAGCCACGCCTTGCACAAGAGAAATCTCCCCAAGCCAGTCCCAGTCTCTGTGGCTGGTGTGGCCAGTGGCTTCCTCACAGCTACCAACAAGCTATGTCAACATTGACATTGCCTGGCCTTGCTGAAGGGAAAAAAGTTTTAGTGGATTCAGCATTTCACCTCAGTGAAATATCTCCAGCAATACAAGCAAGGTGAGAGGGAGGCAGTTTTGCATGCAGTGCTGTAGAGAAAAGATTTTCCTTCCCAGAATCAGCAGTCTCTGGGCAGCAATAAATCCACATGCTAAAAAATAAAGCAATTCCTAAAATAAACAATTCAGGCTTCGAACTGTACAATAGGCAATTAGTTTGAATAATTGGGTGTAACTGTAGGCAGAGAGAAGCTACAAGACCAGATGTGCATATAAAGCTAAACACGGGCTTTACAGAATCTAATCAAATCGGTCCACCATCTGGAATGAGAAGAAACATCATGTGACAGACCTGGTCAACATGTGAAAATGGCACAAATTTCAGGATAACCAGCTTAAGCTAAATCAGTATGTCACGTGAGTCAGAAGTGGAAGTATCCATAAAATGGATCACACCAGTTCAACTAAATCACATCTGATTTTACTACATTAATACCATTTTCTCCTACAAACTGACCTTAGGTGACCTATCACAAATAACAAGCTGGGAGTATCAGAAACAAGTACACGCCAGTAGAAATAGCTCATGGCAGACTAAGGTTCATATGCACACTTCTATCCATACGAAATAAATCCTACCTATCAAATGACTCTTTTCCAAGCAGTTGGTGTTAAAACCCTCCAGGCAGGTGTGTTTAAGTCAGAGCTGCAGAGAGTGGGTCCTGGTTCATTGGAGCTACCTCGGGAGCAGGAACTGCAGCAAGGGCTGGAAACAGAGGAGGTGGCAAAGCCAAGAGCACAGAGTTGGGCCACTGCTAGAGAAGGGGTGTTCAGTGGGCTGAGCTCAGGCTTCCGGTGGTTTGGAAACCCGAGGCTGGGACATAATGTTTACATGGCCCCAGATGGGCTTGACTTTGCAGTGTCAGCTGGAAAATATCACACCACCAGGCAAAGCCCTGGGGATGCCCTTGCTGAGCTCCACTGGGTTCTGGTGGCTCTGGGTTGTCCGTGCTTAGGTTTGCAGTTTGCTGTGGGATGAGGGCTGCATGGCAAGGAGGGGAGGTCTGGATATCTTATCTCCCAGGACAAAGCCCCCCTCGTGCAGCAGCTCTGTCAGCAGGGGATGGGCCTCAGCCACACAGGGTCTCTTCCATCCTCCACCCCTGCCAGGACACCTTGGGCTGTCCTGTGGGCTCACAGCTTTCTGCACTGCAGTGAGACAAACAGGAAGCCAAAGTCAATCCAGCTCAACCAAAAGCAGAACTTGCTCCATGACATTTTGATTGGTGGCACAACTTGGGCTGCCCCCTCTCCCTCCTCCATTTCGTGCTGCATCCCTGGGACCAGCAGCCCAGAGGTGCTGCAGACAACTGCACCAAGGCTGCCCTGCTCAGCCGTGTCCAGCAGCCCGGGTAGGACTGCTCCAGGGAGGGACAGAGCAGAGCCTCCAGGAGGTGACAGCAACTCTATGTAATGAATGGGGTTAAGTTTTGATACAAAGCTTCACTGACTTGGGAACATGTGAGTGTGTTTGTGGGTTTACAGATTTACTCCAGTGCTCCAGCAGACCATCCTCCCCTTCTGCTGCTTCTCTGGAAACAGTTCAAGTCAGTGTGTTGTGCACATAATTGGTACTGGCTTTCCCAGCCTCCAGAAATCATATTAAAAAGATAGACAAAACCTAGGGGGAGGGATTTTTCTGGCCTACGTGACAGGAGCTGGGGAGACCATGTGGCTAGTCCAACTGAGTTTTCCACACATGCATTTTGTTCATGGTCTGTGGGCGCAAAATATGTCAGGAAAAAAAAGCTCTCAGGGCAGTTAGGAATCTGTCCAGCATGTGGCAAATCCCCAGTATGACCCAGCCCTCCTCCTCCATCCTGCTGCCATTCCAGGGGTCTTTCTCCACAAGGCATTTCTGCAGCAGAAGTCAACTGAGGTAAAAAGAGGTATTTAAGCAACACCAGCTCTCGCAAACAGAGGCTCAAAAGTATCCTCAAACAGCCCATAGGTGTTGAAAGCCAATCTAGTGCTCAAGGTGAAGGGGAGGGACACCTTGAGCTCCATGGGTTGAGTGACTTTGTGGCTTGCTGTGCCTCGCTGGAGCTGGTGGCAGGGCATTTTTATTTTTTTGTCTAACACTGCTGCATGTCACCATGGAGTCCAGCCTGCTTTCACAGGGGGATGTTAGAATAAACACACATTTCAACACTCCTTCAGCTCACCTCACAGACCCAATAACAACAGTGCAATATTTTAAACTGCTTTTGCAAGTCTCTTTTCTACAGGGCAGTTGAAAGGATATTAAAGCATTTTAACAATTTTATAGATCATCTCCGGCACACTATTGTGATGTGGGAGAACAGGAGTTTTGTTGCCATTTGCTCATGGACAGCTGCCAAGCTCACCTGTCTCCACCGAGCCTTCCAGGGCCGTATCACATCTCTCTGGAAACTCTTCGGCCAGCTCTGGATGGCTTCTCACTTTACTCATCTGAAAAACACGTTGCTCAGTTTAACCCTTTCCCAGCACTTCTTTGGGGGTGTTGCTCAAAACAAGCAACTTCTGTTTGGGCTTAGGGAAAGTAAGAGCTGTGAGGTAGATCTGGAGAAACCTGAAATCAGGAGCCTCCTGTGGAAAAAAAAAAAAACCTTCACCCACATGAAAATTCCTCTAACCCTGCAAGTCATCCTACTGACTTCGGGCAAAGTGTCCACAGCTCTTCTTTTGCCACTCCCTGATCACAGTTACCCAGCTTCCAAATCTGACCCTTCTTTAAAAAGCCCCAATTCAACAAGGTGCTTAAGAATTTGTCTTTCTGACTAAAGTTTTACCAGCCTGGTTGCTTGCTTACAAGTAAGGCATACTTTAGAGCATCTGAAGCCAGAAAAGGGTGGCCTGAGCCTGTGTATAAAATACAAAGCTAAGGATTAGAACAGATCTGCCACTAACTACATTTTCTTATGGGCCACTTAATTTTGCAGAGTCCTGCTTCTAATCTCAAAAATTATCAAGAAAACCCTCCTGTGTGTACGGTTGACACAGGAGAACTTTGCAGTTTTGTTTGCTGACACTCAGGAAATATTTACTGATCCTCATGTGGAAGGTGTGACAGAAGTGTAGTGTATTCTACTCCCCTATGTAAGAATTTCTCAGTTTCCATCCCTACAAATGAATATTCTCCACCCTCCTCTTCTCCTGGAAAGAAAAGTGCATAAAATTATTCCCCGTCACATTCTTTCACTGAGCTGGCAAAACACAGTGAAATACAGTGAGTTTAAATGATATGGAATATGCAGGCATAGCTTATCTAAGATAAAGCGTGCAGATCGAAATCAACAAAGCCTCACAAAAGAAAGCCCCAGAAAAGCTTTCATCTGCCTGATCCCATTTCCCTGCCTACACCTCTTTTTGTCCTATTGCAATACATTAGTTCTGCTTTAGTTTGTGCTCTGCAGCAACATTTCTGCTTAAGAAAGATTCTGTTGAGTCATTACCAGCATCAGCCAAACAGGCTTTTCAAGAATGGAGGAGAAAATAAAGGCTGTGGTTTTTAAATTAATTCCATGCTGCTTAACCCTTAAACCACTAGTGACTTGCAGACTCTCAGCCAAGTTAATGCTGAGCAGTATTTGGGGCTGTTGTGCCTGAGACAGAGCAATGTCAGTGCTTTTTGTCAGTGATTGACTACTCAGGCAGTGCTGGCCATGCACCTGGAAGGCAGAAACTGTAGTGAAGGTCTCTGCTGTCCAGCCCACGTCCTAAACACTCCCTTCTTGCTTGTAAACTCTGCCTCAGATAACCCAGACCCACACCAAAACGGAGGCAGGGAGAAGGGCTTTTCTACCAGAAGCTAGCAGTCGTAAATGTAGGAATGGAAGAGAGACCAGCACATCTCTCCCTCTATGCTGTAGGAGAGGTTTTCCACTCCTTCTTCCCCCAGCAGGTTGTACTTAGGAGAGAGTAGTGGTTGCCAAAAAGATAGAACTTGAATAAGCTCCTGGTACCTTGAGGTTTGAGGGGCCCCCAGGGAAGCCAACACTTGGAGTGAGAAGAGACAGAAGAGGCGAAAGCAGATAAGGTGATTTTCCTTGCCTTGGTTTTTAAAGCAATCTCAGCCTGCTAAGCTTTCAGTCCATGCTGCCAATGGCTATTTCCGAAGTTATCTTTGCACAGAAAAAGGCTGGAATCCTTCTCTCTCTCATTCTCTCTGCCTCACATTTTAATGCAAGCTCAGTTTAGATCTGATATCACTCTAAAAGGTTTGCTATCAAAGTTTATTAGACCCACTGGGACAGATCACAGTTTGCAGAGGCTCATAGTTTCACAGCAGATAACTGTAAAGTGAACCATTCAATGTTCTTCAAAATGCTCATTTTTCTTGGGCTCATCTGTAACACAAAGCTGCACTGTGCTCAAGCATCATTAGAAGTGGTCCCAGCTGATTACATGATGCTGGCCATAGTTCTGCCTTTGGAGCAAAGTCCAGCAGCCCCCGGCCCCCAGCCTGTCCCACTGGGTGATGCTAAGGTGAGTGGGAGCCATTTGCAGTGAAAGCAAGAAGCAAGCCCTACCAGCACAGGGGGGAAATACCTGCTGTGTGCTCCTAAAAAAAGGTCAGAACTTTAAAAAAAAATACAGGGAAGCATGAGTGAAGCGTCCATTTAACAATCCAGATTTGCCTTTCCCTGCTTAGTGGTAACAATAATAATAACAATTAGGAAAGACTCCTTTACCTAGGGACTACAGCTGAGAAATTTCAGCTAGAAAGCAAAGAAATGATAGAAGGAATTAGCATGTCAGTCTTCCTATAGAATGGTTGTTCTTTTTTTTTTTTTTTTAATGAAGTCATTGGTGTTATTATGTGGTTTTTAGGAGGCTATCCTAAAAACGCATGGGAATAAACACCCTATCTGGTAGGATCTCTGACTGTAACGTATCACAGAGGCATCTATTTACAGTGTGAAGGGAGGGGAGGCTGTTTCATTTCCCAAGACACTAATGGAAAGCATGATGTCCTACAACCAAGGGTGGTGAAGGCTGGGAGAGGTACTGGGAAAAAAACATTCACAATAAACCGAAGAGTGAAGGGGAGTTTCAAGGCAGATATTTGCAAGATGCATCATCATCATCAACCCTGGGAAAAGGCTGAGAGACAAAATGGTTGAGTTGAGTCCTTGGGCCAGCCATGTCCTGTCATTCTGCTGCCATTTACCCTGTGACTTTGTAGTGTTATCTGGTCTAGAGCAGTAGGCTGGACAAAAGTCAGGAGCTGGTGGTTCTCAGATGCCCATGCTCCCTGCCAGGACTTTTCCTTGCTTTTGGCCTCGGAATGCCTCTCACCAGAAGCATTTGCAACCATCTGACAGCTCGTCTGCTCTCTGATTCCTTAACAGGTCATGCAGATGGACCAGAAGCTGGATGACATCCTGAGCACGCTCCAGGCTCAGCTGGGGGATCAGTCCCAGGCACAGATGCCAGGGCCAGCCATCCCACCTGTCAGACCTCTGCAGACAACCACTGAGTGCCCCCCAGTGAACCAGAAAATGTGAAAACCAGTGGACACTCACATGTGACCCTCTTGTTCTTTCACATCCGAGTATTTCTCAGTCTTGGTGTCTTCAGCTGTGTCATGGGTGAAATTAAATATTCTGCAGTAGTAGGTTAATGAGGAAAAACAAAAATAGAGAAAAAAAAAAAGAGAAGAAACAGCAAGAAGCCAGTCACGACCTTAGAAGAGCACATAAGTTTTGCACCTGTTTTATTTTAGCCATCGTTAGCTAAACTCTGCCAGCCCGCGGCGGTCCCATCCCCCCAGCCCCATTCGGGCTGAGCACACAGGCACCGGGCATGCCGTCGAGGGAAGCATCCCAGCCAGGGTTAGGATGACCCATTTGTGGGCACGGAAGGGGAAAAGAACTGTTCTTTTGGCATTTAATCACTAAGTTTAATGCTCACAGCATGCCCAAAAGGGGGAAAGGAGCCAGCATTTGAACATGAAACAAATGGAAATCAGTGAACAGGAAAATTAAACAGCATGTTTTGACTTCTACCAAGCAGTGAGGATCATAAGAAGGGCAGATTTATATGCTAGTGCGAATGACAAAGTAAAGACAACAGGCTACTGATTAAAAATATGGAAGTGTACACAGGCTGGTTGACATATGAAAGGCTGAAGCAAAGATTTCAGCTAATTAAAGCAAAGGGTTGCCAGTGAGATGAGATGCATGTTGGAACAGACAGGCAGGAGAGATAGGATCTGCGTAGGCTTACTGCACCAGAACACTGTAATAGCTATCAGCTACGCTGATGACTGTTATGCAAAATGTTCTCAAGCTTTTACCTTCATTCAGCAGCGGTTGTTGACTCCAGTTACCTTAATTTTAATGTAAGAACCCTGCATGGTAATTGGCTGTGACTATCTGTGAAGCTGGGTTCTAAGCCACCGAGTAGCAGGGTGCTGCAGGAGGGCTGCAGCTGTGATTGAGAGTGGCAGGGTTTCTTAAGGAAAACAGAAATGCACGCACTGTTGATGAAAGTTAATCGCTGTTTAAATAAACTACTGTATATAATTTTAAATGCTAGATTTATTTTTTGCCTTGTAATCTGGCTGTAGATCGAGTGCATATGCTGGCTGATGTACTGCTGTTGAGGAACACATCTGGTGCAGTGTCATGGGTTATATGCAGGTAGCTGGGCTCGCAAGCTGCAGATGGAAATGCAGATTGAGATGCAGATTTAAATGCAGATTGAAGTACAGGTTGAGATCTGGGTGGGAGCCTGGGACAAGAGGATGAACTGCCGACCTTTGGGATGACAAAAACACAAAGGCAGGTGATGCCAGCCAGGTGACTGGACACTGAGACACAGCAGGAGCCGGGAACTGCCGACCTTTTGGACAACAAGGGAGATGAAGACGGGTGATGCCTGCGAGGTGGATGGACACAGAGATGGGGGCAGGAGCCGAAGACTCAGGAGGAAGAGCAAGACTGGCCACGGGGAGGCTGTGATGAGATAAAATCCCAGGGGTTCCTTTGCTGGGGTCCCTCCTTGGAGGCACCAGCTCGGCTGTTTGTGTGTCACTGCCCCAGGAATAGAATGGCTTTATGGAATGAGACATCTGGGACTCTGCCACCTCTGCCATGCAAACCTGGTGTGATGTGAGGGGGGTGTGTGGGGAGCCAGGCAGGGACCTGTCGGTCCCTGGAGCTGGGGAAGGGCCTTCGGTCCCAGAAAGTCCCTGACCTTGGGAGTACCACTGCCAGGGAGTCCTGGGAATGGTCCGACTGGGGAGTTTCCTTAACACTGTCACCATAAAATGGATCTTACCTGTCACTTCAGAAAAGGGACAATACAACACTGTTGCTAAAGACCTAAATAATAAACCAAGCTAAAATGGGTGCAGTGTTACTTACTCCAGTCTTTTTAATATATTTACATAACCAACAATTTGAATGAGCAGAAGACTGCAGAGCAAAGACCTGAGTCCTGGGAAATCCTAAATATATTCTATTCCCACTCATATCCATGAAAGCCAAGCCTGCACTGCATTTAAAAGCAACCTGAAAGACTGGTCCCTTAATAAGCATTTATTTGGACAAATGAGTGGTCCATTTCAATGTAATCAAATTAGTTTCTAACTATTACCTGTCCCTTTAAAACTCTTTCCCAGGTTTGTGTGTCTGGGAATTCAAGCTTGGAAAGAGCACAATGAGACTGATTCCAATCTTTAGATTGCAGGCGCGTCTTAGACAGAATATTAATGATGTGTGAGAGGCAATAAAAAAAAAAAGAAACAATGTGGTTTTAATTAAATCAGCTGACAAGCCGCCGTTCCATCTTGTCTGATTACTACAGAGTTACTGAACATGACCAAATACAGCATGTAACATGGGAAAAACAGTAAATAATCATTGCCAGAGCATTGACTTGCTCCTGGCTTTCAGTCAGGGTCATGAGCTTCTGCAATGGTCCTTCATTAAATGTCCCTGACTCTGGCCAGCCAGAGCTAAATGGGCAACTGGACACCAAATTAGCGCTAACATCATTTCATCAGCCACAGCTAAAAGAAAATAAATCTGCCTGGAGATCCCTTTGCCGTGGAGGTTCATAAGAGGAGCAGTGCAGCTTTCAGCAGAAGAGCTCAGGGGCTGCTGTGGCCAACATAAGGTGATGCTTCCTCCTGCAACACTGCAGATATTTGTGTGAGGGATATCCTGATCACTTGGTGGAACAAGTAATGCAACAGTGTTTTACTTGCTATTCAGCCTCAACAGAAGTGTTTAGGCACTATACATATAGCAACACCTACTACTCTGAAGTGCCTGGAAAATCCAGCCAAATAGAATACGAGTGGTCACAGCTATGGTGTCAGAAGGGATGAGTGGGTGGGAGGAAAAGACAAAGAGGCACACGGTGGTCCCTCCAGAAAAACAGAATGTGTCCCAGACTGTGTGTATGCATCTGTGTGTGCAAACATGTCTTTTTTAAACACAAGCCAGGGTTTCCCCAGCAAGTCTTGAGTGAGGCCAGAGCCTGAACTTCTCGAGTTTTAAAATCCAGCAGTGCTGGCCATACATCTACTTTACAGCTGGTGCTGTGGACACCACAGTGTGGCAGAACCTGTGACCACAACACTCCCTGTTGCTAAAACAGAGAGATGAGGGTGCAGCCTGGGCAAATTGCAGTGAGGAAGGAAGAAGACTGGTGGGAGACACCCATTTTGACACCATATGAAGAGATTAATGGCAAAAAAATTCAAGCAACATATATTAGCCATACTTAAGAAAATCTCCACACCCACAGCTAAGACAGGAGTTGCCATCCAGCAAAATCTTTCTGATTGCCCAGGGGGAAATGTACACAGAATTGGCACTGATGTGACCACCTGGTGACACTTCCTGACCCTTCTTCTGAGCAAAGATTGTTTGGTACAGGGAACAAACTCTATATTAATACACTTGCCCTTGGCCTTGTTGAACTTCATGTGGTTCTTACGGGCCCACTTCCTGGGTCTGTCCAGGTCCCTCTGGATAGCATCCCTTCCCTCAAGCCCATCCATGCCCAACTCAGCTTGCTGTCACATGCAAACCTGCTGAGGGGCCACTCCATCCCGCAGGCTGGGGCACTGAGGATGATATTAAATAGTGGTTTTCCCAGTACAGGTCCTTGAAGCACGTCACTCATTACTTGTTTCCATTTTTACACTGATCTGTAAACTGAAACACTTTGGATGCAACCATCCAGAAAATTCCTTGTCCATCTAATTTTCCATCCATACCTCTCCAATTCTAAGCTAAGGATGTCAAGGGGGAGTCTATCAAAGGCCTTAAAGAAGTCCAGGTAAATGATCTCAGTTGTCACTGTTGTAGTAAGTAGATTGGTCAGGCATGACTGCACTTGCTGAAGTCATGGTCACTCTCACTAATCTCCTCCTTGTCTTCCATATAATTCAACAGGACTTCCAGGAGGATCTGTCCCATGATCTTGCTGGGCACTAGGGTGAGGCTGACTGGTCAGCAGTCCCAGGGTCCTGCTTGTTCCCCCTTGTAAAAAAGTGTGATACCAAGTGTTCCCCCCGGCGGTAGCTCTAACACAAGCCAAAATTACAGAAAGCATTCCCAGGGAAGCCCGTGTGTGTGGTTTTATCTCCATTTGTGCTGACACTGGTGCCCTGGTGTTCACCCAATTAATTTCTCCTGGATGGGAATGCAGCTGCTGAGCAGGGAACACTCAGGAAGGTCACTCCCACAGCACCTCCTCTCACGCCAGTGAAATAGTGACAATGCCATGACTGGACATGGCCCATGAAGTTGTCAGCACTGTGCAGCTGGGTCTGCAGTGGTCCCACACTGCCTTTTGACTCAGAACAGAGGCACAGCCCAGGCAGTCAAGGTCTCCCAAGGCCACAGGATCAGTAGGGGTAGCTGTCAGGAGTGCAGTTTACCAGGGCATCAAAAGACAAGAGTGCAGGAGATCAAGTAAAGATGAGCTACTTTTTTCCCAAAAGATCACATGGTTTTCTGCCTGATCCAGTTTCACTGTGGAAGATACATGGTGTCCTCCCTTACCAGAGAAATTGACACCAACTAAAACAAGATTTTCCACATTCCTTCGAATAATGCATGGCATCCTGAAGTCTGCTGTCTGCCTGCGATGATGCAAGATGCTCAGAAGTCATTACAACAAAGCCCGAGGGGATTATTTTCTCATTTCCATAATTACACAGTCAGTAATAATATGATGAACCAATCTTATCTGAAAACGAAAACGTGTACTCAGATCTTTGATGATGATATTTCTTAAGTGATGTGTAACTCAGATCTTTGATGAGGATATTTCTTAAGTGATGTGTGGGATTAAAGTCCTGTGTATGATAAGGTCGCAGCAGTGGGGAGATGAATGTTCAGCTTCCATCAGCTGGGGGTTTTCATTCCTGAGAAAAGGTAACTGTGCCCCCAGAACAGATGATATGGGTGACAGATCACATATCTGCTGCCTCATCCGGAACACTCTCTTCATCTCTGGAGAGTAAAAAGTGAGAAAAGACTCTCAGACACAGCTGCCCATTTCAGAAGTGGGCCTGTCCAGCAGCCATGGATGTTTTCCATCCAGCTGCCTTGATGTGGTATCACCAGAGGAACCTGTGCTGGAAGCCCCTCCAATCTCTGTAGGACCAGGACAGCTAAATTCCCAGCTCAGTGAATGAGCAAGGTTCTTTGGATGCCTCTTTTCTCCGTAGCTCAAGCAGTTTTCTCTTCTCACTGATGTTTCCAAGCTAAGCCCTGAAGCGTCTGGAGTGACAATACATTTAGGATGTGCTGTATCTCATGCAGCCCTGAACAGCAGAGCCCATTCAGCACTCTTTTGAACAATCTGAACAATGTGTCTAAAAAGAAAGCCATGGTTTAGGGAGAAAAATGCCACCGGGTAAAGAATCCCAAACATCAAAACTGCATTATTTAGTACTCGGAAGGAGTACATGCTAGAATCATTGCTATGGCCAAGGAAAGGCATGGTAAAGGGCCCAGGGTAGATCTTTCTCAGACATAATTTCTAGCTGCAGCAGAGCCCAACCAGCAGAACTAGACAAGATGGTACTGTGCTACCTCCATGGTAGGAAAAGGTTTGAGTCCCTCTCAACCAGCCCGAAGAGCAACCTCTTTTCTCACTTAAAGCAACCTCTGCTCTTAGTCAAGAGACACTCCAAGGTAGCTGGAAATATTAGATACCAAAAGAGAGAAAAAAAGTCTGATTAACTAATGGTCATTATCCCTTTTCCCACATGCTTTTCTAACCTCCAGAGGACCCTGAGCTCCGGACTGGATTCATGTTACTGGTGCTGGGGATGTGCATGTGTTCCCTGCCTGTCAGACAGGAAAGAGAGAAACAGCAAAAGAGCATCCTCCCTACAAGGAGCTGTTTTGCCAAAATACTTACTATCTTGTGTTTAGCCCTCATTATGGGTTACAGTGGCTCCCAAATGACTCTGTAAAAGTACAGTGTCTCTGCTTAGATTCCTGGCTGAACACCCATTCGTCTAAGGGCTTGGATTTGGCACACATGAGTTTGTGAACAGAATTTTAACTCATCTTCATTATGTTGTTTGATCTCCCCTTGGGGTGGGTGGAACTGCGTGCAAGGGACCGACCTGACATAAGCAGTGAGGGGAAGGGAATTTTTGAACTCTGTGATTAATGAAACTGCTGTATCTTGTCTGGCCAAACAGACAGGCAAAGGTTGTTCTTTGTTTAACCAAAGAATCATAATTTTCAAGAACAATGCCTTGAAGCATTTGCCTGAGACTCACCTCAGCCTTAGAGGGGAAAGAAAATTCACATTTCAAAAATACCTGTCGAGCATTACTTAGGCTTAGCTAAAATGCAGCTTTTCTCCTTTACTGCCACATACCTTGGGTTGTCATGTCTCTTGTTAGCAGAGTTACATGCAGCCAAACAGCCCAGCAGCATTTTACACCTACTTTACTTTACAGAGAAGCAATGACCTCCCCGGTGCTTCAAATGCAGCAACCTCTGGCCAGCTCACACCTTATAGATGACCCTCATCAAAAAGGGTGTTTTCTCTGTCAAAAGATTAAAGAAATGCTTCATAAAGCAGGCCCTGAGAGATGGAAATGCTCACAGCAGGATAAGCACATGAGTTTCACTTGCTCCAAAGACATCCAGAGTCCTTGAGCAGCAGAAGAGGCAGGAATGGGCTCTGGCCACATCTCTCGGCCACTGATTTGTCAAGCAAGCAGTGGTTTGCTGAAGGGCAGCCCAGCTCTTGGTTCAGCCATCTCTGGCACCATGGGTGCTGTGACAGCAGGCAAGGGCAGTGTGTGGGTCCCTCTGTGCCTACAGCTTCCCTCTGTCATCGTCCCGCAGTGCAACGTGAAGTCACTCTGCTCCTGAGGCTTGGTGACTTGGGACACTTCACCAGTTGGTTCTGAGATTTGATCCAAATTACCCCAGTCCTCCTTATGGACAGAAGCTCTCACAGTCTCTGGCACAGAGACAGATCCATCCTGGTCACCAAGGCCCTTCAAGCAGCCAGTGTTTGTGGTGGAGGGGCTGGGGTTTATATCCTCAACATGAGGGGGAAGGGGGACCACTTGTGCACTGTTCCTGTAGCAGAAGAACAATTGCCTGATTCAGTGTCCTCATTCCCTTTGTTTTCTTTGCTAAGAATTTTCCCCTTTCTGAAACACTAAACAGTTCATTTCTTCCAATATAAACAAATGATCCTGCCAGCTACTGATTTTTCCCTCCTTTCTATTTCTAATGGTTGGTATGGTAAGTACAAGTTTCCATTTGTTTGATAGCAGGTCAGGAGGCCAAGAAGAGCGAGGGACAGCTCCTGTTACACATCAGTGCTGTGCCAAACTCTTCAGTTTGGCTACACCATGAGTGTCATCACTCTTGGACTCCACCAACCCCACTGGCCAACTCCCAGGGAGCTGCTGCTTTGGCTGGAGACAGGCAGAGTGCAGTAAGAGAGCAAGAGAGTCTCCATCCTCAGAGCCACGTGTGTCCCTTTCACTGAGCTGGTGCATTCTCCCCTCTGCGTTATCATATTATTCCCCTCACCACAGTCCAGTTAAGCCAGTCCTCCAGATGAGGAAGGCTATTGCATTCGGAAAGCTGGCAATAAACTTCAGCATCAACCCAGAACTAGTCCAAAGGGCTGCAGCTGACAGGCTACAGTCATTCCTTTCCAGGGAAGAGCATCAGGGAGAAGAGTGAAAATTTCTGCAGACACGGACCACTGAGAGGTTGTGTACTTGATGGGTCTGTGCTCAAAGCAGGCAAAATTCAATGCAGACATGAACCTACCAGAGTCATGGGCTTACACCACAGATGAATTTGGCTTGATCTCTCTTACCACGTGTCTGAATAAGCAGTTGGGAGGCTTAAAAAAAACCCCTGGTTTCACTAACCTTACTGGAGCTCTGAATTGGAGTAAAAATTTTCCAGTGGCCTTCAAACCCACGTATGACACGGCAGACAGTAGTTTTCATTCCACAGAAAACCCAGGTTTGGACACAGAGACAGATACGATGGAGGTACCCAGGGACTGTGATTTCTTTTGTGAATGGCACTACTTTGAGTGGGTTCTCAGATCCCTGAGCTTCCCTCTGAGTTTAATGTATGAATGAACCCAAAGCAAAAAAGTGGCAACTGCAGCAGAACCTGCACAGTCTGCCTGACTTAGATCAGTGTCTGAGAAGGTTGCTGCATGTTCAGGGCTGAATTAAAATGGCAAGTAATTGAAAATATCTCAGTGAAGATCAGGTGGGGAAAAGCTCCCAAATTATTTGGGCCTTGCCCATGTACCCATTTTGCAAAAATAACATCATTTTCACTGGCAACATTTTGCGTGAGGCTGAAGATTAAGGTGACAGTGCAAGTGTTGAATAAGCATAAAGCCAGCTTATCCCTTCAAGCATAAATAGCTAAAGAAGGGGTTTGTGGCAAGGAATCACCTATGACAATCATGCTCTTTTGTGTTCTGGAACGAAGCTGCTCTGTGTGCTCCCAGCCTACTCTCCAGTGTAGGTGAAATCATGTCTTTGGCCTTCAACAGGCAGCCCTGTTTGAAGTGACTGCTTTGGAGAACCTGGAGCCTGGAAATGAAAGAGCAGGCTGAGCTTGCACAGCTTCTTCTGGCTGCTCCTGGCATAACCTGGAGCAGGGAGTGAGGGGTATGAAGGCTGACTGCTCTGTGTGAGAAGGGGAGATGCCCACGGGGTGTAAGGAGGCCAGCAGAGACTGTAGTGTCACTGACAGGGACCCACAGGACTAAAGCCAGGCTCAAGCTGTTCGTATTGCCTGCAGGAAAGAAAAGCTTAAAACAAAAGGATTATAAAAGTATCTAAAAATTTGGAAAAATGCATACAAAAGAGTCAGGGGAACTGGATTAATAAAATGTCCCCCACCCCCAGGTGCCAGCAACGTAAACATTGGAAAGGCTGGAGCGCCCAAATGGCTTTGCTTTTATAAAGTGCCTTTTTTTTTCCAGACTTTTTTGGTTCTCTTTTCCTTCTTTATCTCTCCCCAGCAGTGGCTGACAGATGACCTTTAAAGCCCTGGAGAGCAGCCCCAGCAGGTGATTTACTAACAGCTGTGCCAGTCAGCAAACTGGAGGGGCAGAGGTCAGGGCTGCCTGGCCAATTCAGGGTGGGATTTAATTAAAGAAAGATGCATTACACTTTTTATTGATTTGTGTGCAGGCACACCCGAGCGTTTTCGTCTTTTCGTCTTTCTTTTTTTTATGTTTTTGTCCCCACTCCTTGCACCTGGACATTTCATCCTGGCTGTGTCAGCCTCGCTGCCTCACCCCCCAAGGACACAGCTCCTTGAAATCCCATCTCACACTTCCAGAGGGGCTGGGGACAAGTGGGGAGGAGGAAAGCAGAGGGGAACCCAGCAACTGACAGAACACAGTGTCCCTGCTTTTCCCTCAGTATTCACGGGGTGCTGGATGGGTATCTGAGGGATGCTGGTTTTTCTTTCCGTCTCGCCCTGCAGAAAAACTCTGCCCTTCTTCTATCTTCCAGATGATCCTTTGGAACAAGGGGAAAAAAGGCATTAAAAGGACAAGTCTTTCCTTTTTGTCTAGGATTGAAGGCTTTTCCACTAAAGGCAGTGGGCACTTTTGGAGCAGCAAAATGCACAGTAAAAAGGCAAAATAAAAATTCCGTGACTCTATATTCACAAACCAGTGTAGTTCATTATTTTTACTCATGCACCTAATCCCCTTTTTTTGCTGACTCGGACTTTTACTATTATTATTATTATTCTGCTGTTATTTTTATCAGATGTTTAAAAATACAATATTCGCAGATAAACAAACCTTCACTCAACTTGTGAGTTGAAAAAGTGCAGTGATCATCATGCCTGGCTAAGGCCACAGCTTGGAGAAAAGCTTCACATTTGCTGTCAAGTCTTTCAGTGGTGGACAATCTGCTGTTCTAGCAGTGAAATTAATCCTTCACAAAGTAAATAAGATTTTGTGACCAAATTTGTCCAAAGACATTTTTCAGTCACAGAGTCTTATAGGGAGGAGTCTGGTAAATTAAGAGTAAATCATCTTGCCTCTTTTGAAAAGTCACTGCCCTCCCAGACGTTTCTACCAAATCACTTTACAGTCTTCCCTTGAGTAAAACACATGGAGCTTCTGATGACTCCCAATGCAAGGCAGATTTCTCTGAACCCTTTCCAATTTTCCAAGCCCTTTTCTCAGCCCTGATGGTCTCTTTCCAAGACATGGTGGTTGTCATTGGCCTGGAAGTTCCTGTGACAGGTGAGGTTTCTATGGACCGAGATGCTCCAAGCACAGCTGCCAAATTCCCCTTAAAAGTGTTCACTACAGCTCACCAGCCTGGGCTCGAGTACCCAGATGTGACACATCCAAGCCTTGGTTGGGTTCACATGGCTTTTGAAAAGGCAAGAAGGAGCAGCCACCTGAACAAAAGACAAAGGATGATTCAGAGTAGGTGAGAATCTGAGTATTCCCCTTTCCCTCTCACTCTAGTTTCTACCCTTTTGGTTTTACACCCATGCACTGGCAGCAGCCATTGTCCATAGGTCAGAATTCTACAGCCCTAACTTGAGGCAAACTCCTTCCAAAAATGGATGTCTTTGGTGTAGTAGACTGGCCTGGAATGTCTAGATCTAAACTAATTACACATCTGTCACAGACTTCCCGTCATCCCGCCAAAACCGGGATGCCTGTGTTTGGCTGAGCCTTTCGACACCACCAAGGCATCTGTACATCCAGTTCCCTTTAAAATGCACAGGAAATAAATATCCAGCATCACTATGGGGCTTTGAAAATCCCCCTGCAATCTCCAACCTCACTTCCCATCTGTAAAACAGGAATAACAGCAATTCCTGCCCCATATCTGCTTTATCAGTCTTGTCTATGCAGACCACAAATTCTATGAGACATGAACTGGCTGCTACTAAATATAGGTACAATGTCTAGCACAGTTTTTATTAGAGCCCCTAGGCACTACAGCTCCATAAATATCCATGTTGACTTTTTCCAGATTAAGAACACATCAATGGGAGCTTTGCTCGAGTAAGAACTGCAGGATCTGGCACTGGTGCTCTTAAACCCTAATAGGAGTGAGAGAGTCTGAAGCCTCTTCCAGGCTCATTCACTGGTATCAATGCTTTTAATACCAAGTCAGCTGTTGTGACATAAAGGGTATGTTTCTCTTGGTGCTGTTTCTTGGAACTGAAGAGCCCTCCTGAAGTTTTAATTTTCTTTACTGAAAAGCCCTGCTATGGTAAATCATCAACTCACCAAATTTATAGGAGGCACAGCACTTGGTATGTCACGTCTCTGAGCCCAGCCTACTGATTCACTTACTTATGCTTTTGTTCTTTTGCTTTGTAGTTCTCTTGATTTCAGCAACTGTCTATCATTTTCATGTGGCTTGCTGGCTAGAATGCCCCCTACTATTCCAGTAATCATTGCCCTGCTAGAGTGTTTATTACTGACTGAATGGCTGCACAGACTGGTAAAATGACCTGAGCTGTATGAATTTTCCCTCAAGTCTCTGGGGCCTCACAATTCTTGAAAGAATGTAAAGGAAGAAAAAAAAAGAAGCTTAGTTATGGGGAAGGGTCAAAGTCAAGTTTCTCTGCAATAGCAGATTTCTTCACTGCCTTCGGTGCCTCTGACACTGAGCACTCACCGCATCACCTTCAATACTCAGGGAGCAGCTGCAAACTTGCCATGAGATGAGAACTGAGCCAGGTAACCTTTGGCAGCCCATCGTGCATCTGTGCATCAAGAGACTGCTGCTTGGATTGTATGTGCTCCTCCTCTACAAAACATTCCCCCTGGATGGGGTCCCGACACGCTGGGGAATGCCTGGGTGCTTGGGGTGTATTTGAGTTGAGGTTTGTGGTAGGTGCACTGTAAAAAAGCAAAACAAAACAAGAAAACACAAACAAACCACACATACACATACAAAAAACCAGTGACCAATACAAGATAATACACAGACATGTAAATAACTGTGGGTAGGTTTCCAAAACACAGACTCTGTCTAACTTTTATCAGTGGTTTGTTTCCCTTCTGGCTAAGATTCTCAAAAGTGGGTGCCTAAAATTAGTCTCTCCTGGGTAAAAGCTTCAAAAGCATCTTAATAACACAGGAATCTAAGTGCCTCATATAGCACTTCTTAAAGGCTCTGGAAAATCTCAGCCCTCCATCCACATCTTTAGCGATAGGATTTTTAAATGCCCAGAGCTCACAGTAGCTGCTGTGGCAGCCAGGGGTGAGGATTCTTCCAAGGAAGTGGGGCATCCATCACACTTTGTCTGCTGGCCTGATCCTGCTCAAAGAATCACACCTAATATGGATTCCCATGTTCAACACGACTCTAAACTTAAACCAGTTTTTAAAGCCTGGAGTCAGCTTCTATGCCATGGATACCACACCAGAGCATTTGTAGTTATGAACCAGACCACAAATGCTGTTGTTTTGGGGAAGATTTCACAGCACTGTTATTCCCATATCCACAGCTCATCATTGCTGTCAGATGTGCTAGCTCTAGGCCATAGGGGGTATAAAGGGCACCAAATAAACAAGCACAATTTCTTCTCTCATGCAAACTTTATTATAGTTGTATGGGGGGACTGTAGAAGGTTTCTGTGTTTAGCTGCTTCTTATGGAAAGAGGACTTTTTCCATAGTATTAAAACAAAAACAAAGAAAACAAAAACCAAATTTCACCCTGGAAGAAAGGCCAAAGGACTCCTGGTACAGCTATTTCAGAGTAAGCCGTTCCATACTTCTAATTCTGTAAGAGCTCCCCATGGAAAACACGGAACAAAAAGCAGTTTTTCCTTCTAGAAGAGTTTCACTTACCGAGCAAGCCAGCACAAGGAGCAGAAATCAATCAGCAAAGGAACACCAAGGTCTATGCTGTGTAACTCTGGGTATGTGTTGCAGGATGCTGATCTCTAGGATCTCATGGCACCTAGGGGAGCATCCCATCATGGAATACACACTTCAGGAACAGAGGGAGCAGCCTTTGCCGTTCCTAGCTGCCTCTCATGAGGACAGAGAGACACAGCTGAAGGAAACCCAGGCCAAAGACTGGAAGGGACTAACACAGCCACAGAATCCGGGGCAGATGCCAAGGGAGGAGTGTCTTCAGAAGCCCTCCTCAACAACACTCCCAAATCACTGCTGGTCATGAGAAGGGAAACATTGCTGCTGACCAGGAAATCAAAGAGAAGCATTAAAAAACAGCCAGGGCAAACATCAATTCAGTGCAAAACTTCTTTGTTTCAGCTAGATCTAAGCCAGCATCTTACTCACCGAATGTAGCCTTGCTCTTGTTTCCATATGGGTCACCTAGAGGTTATGGCTTCCTAATCTTATGTATCGATCTCATGTCAGAGCTGTTTTCAGGATATATCATATGTCTCTGCACTGCTTGTCAAGCATTTGTTATGATATCAGAATTCATGCAATGCCAGTCAGCTTCACCACATATGGGGTCACACACAGTACATCATCTGAAGTCTCCAAATGAGGTTTTCTGATTAAATAAAAATCTTCATTCACAAGGTGAAAATCCTCCATGCAAGTCATTTCTATCATTAACATTTTCTTTTGCTGTTAATATTGTTGCCAATAAGCTATTCACTGGGGAGTAAGTACAATGATGAAGAGGCACTGGAAGGTCAGAAGGAATCATTATTAATGAAAAGTAAACGTACAAGTCAGGGAGGAATCACAAACCCAGTTTGAAGCTAATTTGGTTTTTTATTCCAGCAAATATGCATGGTGGCTTTTGCATTGTATTCACAAAGTTCTTGTTTGGAAGCGTTGTTGGGAACTTCAGTTTCTAAGCTGCTGCACTGTCAGCCAAACATTTCTTGTTCAACCAGGACTCCGATGCAGGCCTAATTCAAGAAAATGGCAAATTTTCCTTTGGTGTCCATGGGGGAGCTCCTAACAACCAGTCCCCTAAGGCCCCTAGAAAAGACACCAGCCACGTTCCCAGCAGCATCATAAGCCCTTTTCCAAGCTCTCCTTCTGCTTGGATATAGAGCAAATCTTCCACGTACGGCTGTGCTTCATGCTAAATATGGAGCAGCAATCAAACATCTGTGCAGAGTTCATATTTGGCATGTTTACACGAGTATTTATTCCTCCTTTGTCTTCAGGCAGCAACTACTACATAATGTATTTGGTATGATTAATTGTGGGAATGTTGCTCATCCCAGCATAGCATGACATCTCCAATTACATGACATCTTTCTCTCATTTGTAAGGGAAGAAGTGATTTCTGTATCTTGACATGTTTATCATTGTTAGGGTGAGCTAGTTATCTTATATGGGCCTGCTCCCTGGTTCTCAGGGCTGACAGATTATGGCTGCACATTAAAATCACATATGCCTTGTTATTGCAGCTGCATCTTGAAAGGAAAGCAAATAGAGGAGTCTCCACCACACAAGAGCTGTAAGATGATGTTTTGTTCAATGAGCCAGTGGTTTGCAAGGTTGTTCTAGGCTATTATCATTTCTACAGTTGTTGGATATTTGATTTTCCCAGTATTTTTTTAAATCTCAACAATGGAAAATGTAACACCCATTCCCATAATCTTGCACAACCTTCAACTGACCACAAACCTTCCCTGTGGGTGGGATTTCCGTCACCTATTTTGAGCCATCTATTTAAAAGCTGGGCATCTGCTCTAAATCAAGCACTCAGCCACCAGTGACAGACAGATGCTTCTTGAGAGACAATTTATCCCACCTGCTTTCAACATAAAATTTCAGATATGAGGGAAATCTAAGGATTCAGTACTTTTGCCCAATTGCTAGTTTAAAAAAAAAAAAAAAGCATAATACATCTTTATAGCTCTGCTTCAAAAGTTACAAAACCTTTTATCTCCAGCATTTTTCAAATGCGTTAATGCAAAGATGTCTTCAAAAATCTCTCAAAAAATGTGTGAGATCCAGGGTAAAATCCTTATGCTGGTGGACTCCACAGAACTTTTTACAAAATTCAAGATACCAGGCAGCATGAGAAAACTGGGCATCTCTGGACTTCATGTTTTGAGTGGACAATTTAGCTACTGAAGCACTTGTGGTGCAGTTTTAGCTGGGGCCAAGCATCAGAAGGATGCAGAGGACTAACCACCCAGTCATGGAAAGAGGGAAATAAGCCTCAATCATTGGATAAACAGAGCATTCATTTCCAGTTCCTTGCAGCAGGACTCCAGACAATATAACTGTTTTACTTAGAGCCAGGTGCTTCTTGCCCGCCCTGGAGTTTGCAAACTAAAGGGGTGAATGCAAAGGTCCATGTGCAGTTTAGCTCACACACCAGTGAAGTAAATGAAAATCAGAGCTAATGAAAACCTTCTCAGCAACTTGCATGCCAACCTAAATTGTCTCAGGAGCATAAAACCTAGTATTTCAAAGAAAACTTAGGAATCAGAGATTTGGGAAAACACAGAAGGCCAACATGATGGTCTGAGAAAACTTTCACCAATGTACAAGAGGGCTCCTGGTGTCCTGGTAATTTTGCTGTTTGTTGTAGATGTTCTTTTGCCTCTGAGCAGAAGTGGCCCTTCACACATACTCATTCAAATAAGATACAAATGTGGGACTGCTTTCTTCTAGAGGTGCCTGAACAGGAAAACAGCTCCACGTAGAAATTGAGGGGCTGGTGTTCTTATTTGCAAGCACATCAGCATTTTTCCTCACCCTACGCATTGCAAGGTTGCTTTTATTGGTGAAGGCAGAGCTGCAGAGGCCAAGATTAAGTGAACATTCACTTCAGTAATTGCTGAATTCCTCAGTCTAGAAACTGTATTCTGTAAGCCAGGGCAGCGGACCACACGAGATCTCTTTCCATCTCTCCAAAACACAATCTTCTGGAAGCAAGACCTTGTGTTTTTCATTAGAGTTATTGGTATGATAATTACTTGGTTATTAACACTTAATGCAAACTCTTGCAAACTGTTTCAGCTCCAGTGCTGCTGCTTTGTTTCTGCTGCTGTGAGAATGAGAGGGAAGAATTGGTAGTCCTTCCTTTCAAAAAGTGGGCCTGCATAAATTATATCCCGGTATATAATTCTTTGTTGAACTTCTGTGGCGGGGGTTGGGAGACCAAGTCTCTAATTTTTCATTAACCTGCACTTGCCTCTGGTAAGTGTGCAGTTTCTTGAGTTAATGATTTTTGTATAGACACAAAAAGGCAAGACACACACACACACACAGAGACTAATGTTCCAGGCAGCAGCAGCAATATAGGTAAGTTTTCTCTTCCATAGCTCACAATTAAGGGTTATCATTAATGGACCTGGAGAACTTCCTAAAAGGACTAATTAGTGTTTTAATTGGTTCTCTCACCATCATATTTTTGTTTACCCATACCCAGAGGATCTCCAGCTGTGTTAAGCAGTTTTCCAATTAATAATGCATTTGAACTTAATGGCCCAGTTTTTCTGACTCAGCCATTTTTCCGCCTGGTTTATTTAGCTGACTTACAGCGTGTAATTTCCACATATTTCTCAGCAGCTGGAACCCACTGAATGCTGCCACTGTCCCTGGGCAAGTGCTGCCTGGTACCCTCCACATCCTCTGTGGGAGCCCTTGTAGCCTTCCCTTAGCAGATGGAAGGATGCCTCTGTAAAGGTCCACTGCTGCATTTGTGGTTTCTCTCAAAGCTTCATGGCCAGCCCCTTCTAGTCCTCCCCTTTCCTGTAGGTTTTTGGGTTTTTTTGTTTTGGTTTGGTTTTTTGTGGGTTTTTTTTTTTTTTTTCAGCAATGACTCAGCTGTTTATTTTCCTCTTCCTGCTTCTTCTTTCATTCTGTGACCGAGCCTTTTTCACCCACTGGGCAGTAAGAGGAAGGTGAGGGACTCCTTTTTCTTGTGCAAACAGGAGAGGCCAGGGAATGACTGATAACATTGGAGAGAGAAAGGTGAAAAAACAGCCTGTACCCTCAAGCTTCTTCCTTCTAGCCCTCAGAAGAGTCCTTCAGGAGAGTTGATCTCACTGGCCTTGCTGCGTTGCCTTCTTGTTCAGTGTTCCCTGTGCATCATCTGCTCTCAGCAGGTGGGGGAAGAAAAAACCAAAAATATCATGAAAGATGCATGTCTCACAGCTGAAACTAGGAAGTATGCAACCCAAATTAAAGGATCAAACTGCTCAGTTACACTCCTGAACCTCCTGAACCAACCCTGCTGTCAAACCAGTCCTTCCCACTTAATTGGAAGAAGTTGCTAGGGATCTTTTACCAAGCACTTTGCATGTCCCGAGGAGATGAAGGTTACCCCAACCTGAAATAAGGAGTGTCATGAAGCAAAATAATGCATGGGAACATGAACCACATAAAAAAAAAAAAAAATGCAGTGGCTCCAGCACACCTGTTTCATCTTCCACTGGAGTAGAACAGCACAGAGATGAGCTCTGCAAATCGCTGCACAAAAGCTGCTCTGTCCAATTCCATCACCTGGATCAAAATAACATGTGAGGGAGCCTTGCAAGCGAGCACCAGGCAGATGGGCAGGTCTCAGCTCAGAGCCCACTGCCAGCCCAGCAAAGCACAGTTAAGAGATACCCTGTTTTCTTCTCTCCACTGTAGCTCTTGGCATGCCTAAGAAAAGAAGATGCTTTAACACAGCAGCAACAGTAGCACTAAAAAGAACTCTTGTGTGTTAAATCATCTGGAAAAAAACATTATTATCCTTTTCTTCTTTGTGTTCTTTTTGTTTTCCTGCCAAATACCAGAGAGAACAAAATAGCAGGTTTTTGCTGTGCAAGGCAAACTTGTAAAATCAGAGGGAAAACAAATCCTGAGCAAATAACTCAAAGCAAACAGCTGGAGGAAGTGAAGGTGGGGAGGTAGGCAGCGGGAGGACCAGCTGAAACATTTTCAGTGTTTGCTGTATTAAGCCTTGAAGTAGGAAGACAAACAATGAATGGACATCTCCACAATCAAGAAATGCCCCACTTTCCTTGCTGAGCAACAAAATGCTTAAAGCTCCATCCCAAGCCCAAACTGCCACCAGCAATCCACACTGCAGCTCCAGACACTCTGGGGGCTCTCACACCAAAACACCCACAGGACTGGCTCTGATGGAGAGGAGAACTTGTGCTTTGCGCTACAGTTCAGGATCTTAGGTTGCAAACCTTAAAGAGAGAGAAGCACATGCGCCCACATGGCCAGAAGAGTCAGCTGTGGGACCAGACAGCCTGGGCACCCTCCTGAATCCCCAGGATTACCTGATGCTGCTGGTTTCTGAGTAGCAAAGCTGAGGGCCCCCCTGCAGAACTGTGACCATGCTAAGAGAGATAGAAGGAAAGTGGCAAGCAGCCCTTTTGGCACCAGTGCCTCATCCCCTCTGGCCAGGACAGTGCTCTGGGCAGTTCCCTGGCCCTCAGCATCATGCTGGGAGCAGAGGCGAGCTATGTTTTCTATGCCTGCTCACATTCCTCTGCAGGAACAGCTCTGTGAGGCTGAGCCAAGCCAGCAGCTCTTGTTCTTGGACTCTCCCACCATATTGGACTCTATATCAGGGTATTGCTTTCTCTCCTTAGTAACTCTTAATTTGAAAACTGAGCTCCAATCCCCACCTATTGGCACACAAAGGAACCTTCCTCTTTCTCCTTAACCCTGCTGTGACCACAACAGCTCTTACAACGCAGAAGAACCTAAGTGTACACACCATGTAAGTCTGTTTTCCTCCTCTTTCCTTAAAAAAGAGAGTGTCTTCCCATGCAGCAAACTGAAAATCCTGCCTGTTTAAAATACAAAGCAGCAGCAAACTGAAAGAGACCTGGAGAGGCCACTGCTTGCCATAATAGGATTAAAGGCTATATCTCAGGCAATGCTTTTGGAATCAGCTGTTGCTTATCTGAGCTTCTTTGTAGAAGCTACGATCTCTTTGTACCAGACTCTGTTACTGGGCTACCTAACAAATGCTTTTTTTTGGCTGAGTCTACAAAGCCCATATATAAAACCTGAGTTTCTTGTCACTGAATAGCCAAAATGCAGGTGCTTTAACTGGTGAAATAACTGCAACTCTCCTTCCCCAGACTTTGCTAGGGAGGCTGTCTCAAAGAGCCAACTGCACTTTCTCCCAGCTCCTCCATACCACGCACTGAAGATTACTTGTTTTTACCACAATTAAGTCTCTGAACTATTTTGAAATCCTACACAAAGACAGTCCTGTACAACAGGCATTATGTACACATGCTTCCACATGCCTCCTGTTTACTACCAGGCACCGCCACATAAACCAGTTCCCTAATGGTCTCTTGATACATCTCCTGTTTTCCATCTTCAGAAAATGACAGTTCTTACAGAAAATAAGCAAGTGGGCTAAAAAACAGTGGCCTAAAAATGACTTCTTAGTGTCCTCCTCCCTTGCTCTCCCAGAACAGCATTTCTCCTCCACCCAATAAAACATTCAGACAGCTAATGAACTCCCTCTCGTTCCTGCAATTTTGCCCTACTGGGGTCTGCTGGTTTCCAGGAGGAGCAGCGGAGAGGACTCCTGGAAACATCCCTGCCTCTCCTGCTATCCAGAGCTGAGCATGCTCCCATTTTACAGTCATCAGTCCCTGGAGCCCAGACCTAGTGCAGACCAGAAGAGATAACAATAAGAAAGCACCGAGTTTTTCTGTCCCCCTTTTCTCAACCTGCACTCCATGCTTAACCTAATTTTATCAGCTGAGCTGGGTGACTTTCATAGGCAAAAGCTGCCTGCACAATGATTTCCAGTCCACTCACTCTCAGCCCTTTTCTTCCACAAGTGAGAGCCGATAACCATCACTTGCAATTCAATAGGTTTCATATCGTCTCCAGGAAATAATTGAACTCTTTGTGGCTTTCAGAGCAACATTTCAGTATTTTCCCTGGCATCAAAATACTGCTGGAATCTGTTTAAATGGAAGAGATGGCCAGTCTGCATTAGCTGGGCGAAGAGAAAGCCAAGAAGAAGACAAGTCAGCTTCCTGTAAATAAACAGGATGAGCAGGGCAAAACCAACTGCTCCCAACAGGAAGGACCAGTTCTTTCACCATGTGTTAACTGGCCTCCCTCTTTGCCTCACCCAAAAAAGAATGGATGCACTGGGAGTCTGAGCCAAAATCTGTTATTTAAATGGGACCAGTCCCCCACTCCACCTGGTTCCAGAATAACCTGACATGTTTCTCTTCTGGCACGGGTTTCCCCCTGCCCCTATTCACTACAGAGCACCACCACCATTACACTCCTGCAAAATGAGTCACTCCAGCTGGTACAGAAATCCCAGATGACGTGCATTTTGTAAGGGGAAGCCAGAGGAAGGAACTGGCCGGGCTTACCATAGTCCATGCCCAAAGTAAAATCAGCTATTTATTTTGTGCACTTGTCTGGTGCTCTCCAGTGACAGTTTGTTGGGTACAGGAGATCCCTGGATACTGTCAGCCCTGTAAAATCTTTTGAGCAGACACAGCTCCTTACTTGAGGTGAAGTCCCTTCATCCGAGGAGTCTAATGGGACACAGTTCTAATGGGACAGCCCCACCACGGCTGTGTAGCATTACAACCACTGCAAAACCTCCAAACCCTTTCCTATGGTGGTATTCAAAGACATTCCTGCAGGGCTTTCACATGCCACATCCTTCTGCCTGTCTGCCATTGGTTTTGTGCCCTGTCTCCTCGCTTAGTGCCCACAGACTTCTGCTGGAAGCGTTAATGAGAGCAATGTGCAAACAAATGTGGAAAATAATCTCTAATGCTGCAGGGGCAGAGGCCAGCGGAAACCAGAGGATGTTTTCTGGCAAAACAGCAGCAATAAGAGCTGTTCTCTAAATAAATAATGTCTCAATGCATACAAGCTTAGCATTAGCAAAGAGACCTTGGGCTGAAGGCTCTAACCAGTGTTTCTTACCCCTCTTCAGGGAGGCACTGGTGCACAAGCTCCTTTCATGAAGCTGTACACCCAGGTGGGTACAGTCACCAAAGCTCACTCAACTCGCAAAATTCCAGGAGTCCTCACCCTTCCTGTTCTCCCTATGAAAAAGGCTTCATCTGGCTATAAAGTAATTAATTGCTATCACCTCCATTTTACACAGGAGAGAACAGTCCCTCAGAAAGGTCACAGCTGAGATCCCCCTCACTGGGAATGCAGGAGCTCAGAAGTACTGCGAAGCTGCGAGCCTGGTAGGACTCTCCTCATGAACAAAATCTTACATAAGCCTGACTTCCAGACCATTTCCTTGGATTACATGCCTGGGGGACAGTCCACAGGATGGCCCAAGAGTGTCCTGCCCCATAGAGACAGCTCCTGCCCACTGCCTGAGCACACTGTGCCCCAGGGCCAGACCAAAGCCTGTCTGCACAAGGGCATCAGACCCCGCAGGCTTCTCCCTGTGCTCCGGCCCCTCAGCTCTGCCCAGAGCTCCTTATGAGGCACAGGGGTTGCTCAGAGGCTACCACACCTTGCACAGAAATGTTGTGACAGTTGTCTAGGGGTTGTTACCACTGTCTATCACACTCTCTGGGGCTGGAGAGTCAGAGGAAGCCAAGATCAGCGGCCCATTTGTTGCCTGCCCTGATAGACATCCTATTGATAGCTCCATCTCACACTGGCAAAGCCCTTTGTACCACTCTGGGACAGCTGCTCCGATGCCAAGAATTCCTCACAGGCTGGCCAGCCCTCGTGGTGCTACCAGGGAAGCTCCAGTTTCAGCAAAGAATTTGATGGTTGTCTGGCAAGTGTATAAATCATAAAAGTAGCTTTGTTCTGCAACACTTCAAACCTTTTGAGCTCTCTCATATGGCTGCAGTTTGCTGGCACTTGCTGTTCAATTTATATAAGCTAAGCTGTGCAAACTCATCCCTTTCCAGCCTGTAGGCAGCCTGTTACACCACACAGGGATGCCGCCCCACTATTCCGAGCTGCATTTCGCTGACAGCAGGGCCTTTTCTTGAAAAGGTGCAGCCTGCTTTCAGGATTCAATTTCACAGGAAACCCAGTGGAATCCAGGATTTTAAAACCAATTCACTTCAATACAATCAGGAGGTCGCATCCAGGCGAGTCCTGTGCCCAAGAAAGGAGAGCAAAGCTCTCGGTTTTGCCCAAAACAACTGCAGTCCAGGATAAGTTGCATTACCCTGGAAGATGGGGAGAATGCAAGGCAGACAGGGACTGGGACTCTTCCAACCCGCAGGTTAAAAAATGGGTGTAAACAAAGAGGATTTCAGACACTTCGTGCTGGATTCCCACAAATCCGTAGGCAAAGCGCTACTGTCCAAATAGTCCCTGGAAAAGTGCACTGTGTGGCTACAGGAAAAGACCCCGCTGTGCCTGTCTGCAGTGTGTGGCATTTCTTGCCAGGGATGGCACTGCCAGGCCCGGGCCAAAGGCAGCATTTTGGGCTGTGGGTGCCTCCAGTAGAGAGGGAACGGGGTCAGAGGCTGCCCTGCTGAGCAGTGGTCCCACCCTTCCTCCCACCCCACAGCCAGGTGGAAAAGCAGCATTATGTGGGCAGGGAATGGGTGTATCCCACGAGGGCTGGGCCAGGCTTTTATCTGCTGTGAATCTGCACAAGGCCTTTGATGTTGGTGGGTCTGACTGGTAGGTTGGTGCAGGAGCCCTGTGATAATAAGGTGAAGCCAGTGGAACCTGCTCAGACACTCGGCTCGTTTGAAAATCAGGATTTTATGGGGCTGCTGAGCAAGGAGAGCATCTGTGCAATGCTACGTGGGGCTATGCAGGTACCCAAGCCAGAGGCAGCTAATAAATGAGAAAGGAAGGACTGGAGAGAAAAAAAGCTTCAGTTTTCAGCAAAACCTCCAAATTTCTTCCCAATGCAAAGCACTGAGTTCTGTGCTTCACTAGTCAAGCCTTTTACTCAATCTAGGTCAGGTATTTCCAAACTGTTCTTAAAAGAACCAGCTAAATATATGGGATGTCAGGATGAGGGCTGCCCTAAAAAAAAGGAGTAAACATCAGTCCAGGTTGCCCTTCTCACCTCAGTAGCTGCCCCACCGGACTCTCCCGAATGCACAGGTTGCTAGAGCTCCTTCCCTGGCTGTGATTTCCTCTTTGACACTCCCAAGAAGAGCAGGCTGTGGCACAGCTTTCCTCATGATGCTGAGGTGAGCTCAGGGAATCAGTCAGCACAGCTGGGGCAGTCTCAGGCTCTGGTGGACAGACCAAGACCCCGGAGAACCCATGTGCTTGGCTCTCTGGCTGCTGGGAGAGACCTCAGGAGCAGCAGGACACATGCTGGCCATGAGTCTCTTTGCAAGTGATGGTTAAATGGCTTAACCAGACAAGAGTCCTGGGGAAGGATGATTTTATGAAGTCCTACCCTACATCCTAAAAGCCAAGGGAATCTGTGAGTGGGAGTGAAATGAAAAAGGAGTATCTTTTGGGATCCCAGATGGAAAAATTTGGGTGGGAAGAGACACATTTCAAAGCTCAGACTATGTGTATGCATTTCTAGATGTGTCTGTATGTGTGTATGGATATGCATAGGTCTCTTCAGGCACTGGCATACACAACCATGCAGAGCACACACCCCACCCACGTGTCCATCCCTTGCCCCTTCGGTAAGCATGGAAGTTACAAGTTTTCATTTCACTTTCCTCCCCCCATCCAGAGTCTCCCATACCAGACAGACCACTAAATGCTGTGTGCAAGGATGCACTGGTACTGAAAGTTTCCCAGTTGCAAACATCAGCATGGACAGGCTACTTTACGCTTGCCAAGGAAAAATGGTTTTCCCTCATTTATCCAGTACGTGAATGAGCACTAACACCACTGAAACCAGTCAAGTAACATCCTGGAGTAAATGAGATGCAAAGGGGCTTGGGATCTTAAAAGGGGCAGTTTAGGGACACAGAAAAGCTTTAAAGCTAAGGAAAAGCTTAATGGGGGAGGCAGGGGAGGGTGGAAAAAAAGCACCTACCTGCAGGCCATGAGACATGTTTCCCACAGGAAATTAAAACTCGTAAGTCATGCATGCCCACCTAAGCCCATGCCAGGAAAGAGAAATAAAAGACTGGGGAAGGGGAGGGAAGCAGGGATGGGAAGCAGCTGTAGCAGGAACGGATTACAATAACCAATGGCTTGGACTCAGATTTCCAAGCCTCAGGACATTATCTGATGTGGAAAGGGATGGGAAGACAGCACTGTGGCAAGGCTTTGGCAGCTGGAGTTTATGCCAGCACTGTGGACCTGTGCAAACCCTCTGGATGGGTGATGTCCCAGCTCCGTGTCCAAATCCCAGGGCAGAGGAGAGGGACAAGGAGCTGTTGGCTTGCAGATGCTCCTGGCTGTGGCTAAAGACCCTCCTGCAAAGAGAGAGGGGAGGTGGTGCTGGTAGCAGTCATCAAAAGGAGAGGCTCAAGAGAAAACTGCAGAAAGGAGAGTGGCCAAAACCATGCAGAAGACTCTCTGTGCATGAGTGGAGCCCTGCAGGAGGGCAGGGAGAGGTCAGGGAGGGCGTTGAGAACGACAGACCCACTGCACTGCAGGAGAGGGCATGGCCTGCAGTCAGTCAAGTCCACAAGGCTGTGGACAAGAAAGATGCTCATGTGCCTTAAAAGGGCCAAAGGGAGTTTCCCCAGGGGAAGCCCTGGTTTCTTCCTGCAACCTTTCTCACCAGGATTTTTTGCAGTTTTCTCCATTTTTTAATTTTTTTTTAACACCTTGCTGGAAGCCTCCCCTTTCCGACCAACACCACGTCACCACCAGCTCACGGGACAAGAGTTTCAGGGCCGAGCCCCGTCCCAGGCTGACAAAAGGCAGAAATGCCTTTGCCCAGTTTTGCCCAGCTGCTGCTGCTCCTCCAGGGGGGAAGGCCAGGCCTTTCAAGGAGCAGCCATGTTAGGATGAGTGGCCACTCCATGGGATGGGTACATCAGGTCTGCCCCTCTTTCATCCATCTTTCTAGAGGCAGCCCTGGACTGGGAGATGGATGTCTTCCCTGGGTGGCACAGCCCAGCCAAGCCTGATTCCCCTGTCTGGGGACCATCTTTTCTCCATTTCCTCTGAAATTTTATAGCCTGCAGAGGTTATTTCTGGGCTTTCTTGTTGATGGGTGTAGTTTTGTCCCAAATGCAACGCCTGTCACTGAAGCTCTCAGTGAAGAGCCACACTGCTGTGGAGAGGAAAAGTACCAACATCACTATCACAAGGAAGGAGATAAAAATACACAAACTGCTTTGGGGTTTTCTGTTTTTCTAACTGTCTGGTTATTTAATTGATCTCCTGATCACTTTCTAATTTTTCCATGTATTTTTCTTCTGTGATTGTTTGGGGGTTTTTTTTCCCCTCACAGACATCCTCATGCTCCCAGCACACCTGCTGCCTTGGGCCTCACCTGGAGGGAAGGGAATTACATGCACCTTTGCATTGTTTATGGCAGTGTTCATATCTGCACTTCTCCAGATCAGGGGTGAAAGCTCTGCCCTAATCACTGCTAAGCCTCAAAAGGGGACAGAGGAAGCAGCATTTCTGCTGATCTTGACACAGCCAATTTCATCAGAAATCACAGAGAAACCTTTTCTTTTTTTTTCCTCAAAACTTCAAAATGGGGAAGTTGGTGCACTGAAGTCCCCCTGAGGCTGATGTTTATTCATCTGACAAAGCAGGTTGGGGTCAGACAAAGGCAGACACAAGTGTGTGGTCTGATTCTGGTCTGGCACCACTGCTGCCTTCTGCATCGGAAAAGACATCCCTCAAGACACATAGAAAGTCACTTCTAATGAAAAGGTAACCCTTCCATTTAACAGGTACAGGAATAATATAGCCAGCAGAAGGTTTTAAAATACTTTTTCTGGCTCACCAGCAAGGGGGGATGTGTCTGGTTGAGAGCAACAAGGAGCATCTACAAGCAGTATTTATGTTGAAAGAAAGTACCTGACACAGCACTGGCCCTGAGCTCCTCTTTCAGCATTACTCACTCATGCACCAGAGAGCTAAAAAGAAATTTAAAAGGTTGTTTTGCTTGTGCTTTGGAAAATGCTTGAATAAAACAGAATATTTTTTTTTAATCAAAATAAAAAGAAACCACAACATATCACCACATCCCAAGGACTCTTAGACAACATTCTGCAGGGCCTCAGGAAGAAATAAGGCTGGTGAGCTAGACTCAGTGAGTTCACAAAGCAGGCCACCACACTCCAAATGTTTGCTGACTGATGGGATTCACAGCCCCGAGTTACAGCCCTCACCACATCCACATAGCTCAAAAGGATGGAGAGAGAGAGAGAAAAGTGAGAGGAGAAGAAAGCCAGTGCCAACAGCAGTTGAGCAGGATGGGCACTCATCTAGGACTAAGACAACTGGCATCCAGTTTCCATTCTGAAAACTGGCTAAGGCTGATGCACAAGTGCTTTGATTTCTGGGGCTGAGAAAAGCCAGGCTTGAGGCCCCAAAAGCCCAGATGTGACCACAGCCACCTGGGAGAGACAGGCCAAAGTCCCTGAAGGCAGAAGGGGGACTCTCTGACAGCATCCATGAACACCCTCCCAGGGAGGCTCTGGGATAAAGCACAAGAGGGCACTTCATGTTGGCAAAAACATGCAAAAAAGGTCTGGCATGTCCTGAAGGCCAAGTCACAGCAAGCAATATGGGAGAAGGCTGCTTTAGTAGAAACAGGTAGGAATCCTCCCAGCCCTGTACTGTGGGTATTGCACATCTCTAGCCATAGGACAAGTCTGGGATGTTACCAGCACAGGCCTACTGTGGGTCTCCAAGCAAAACACAAGTGTGAGGTTAAAATGCACAAGTATCTGGGTCATTCTGCATTCTCTGTACCCTGCTAGCAAACACCTAGCAAAAGAGATAGAAGAGCAGTAAAACCAAAGGTGGTGTACCGCACACACTTATTTTTAAACATGGGAAAAGTTGTACATCTCATCTGAAAGTAATATTTTAAAAAGAAAACATCCTCTGACTTCATCATCACAACTATATATTTTATGCAGGAGTTGCCACAGTGGGAAAGATTCAAGCTCCAGCCTGTTCAATATCCAGAGGCTTCATTATGTGCACATTATGAGTATTAGTCTAGTCTTGGCTCTGATTTGTTACTTTCAGGGCTTTCTGCATGGAGAACACCTTAAAATTCCTGCTTTTCCCAGGGTTGAGGTAATTTTCTGTATTCTGTGGGATTTACCTTAAGCATGGCTCAGAGTCTTGAGGGGTTTTTTACCTTACTGTATCTCAGCTTGGCTTTAGCCAGGACTCATCTGAGTACAAGCTGTATTTTATTATGTATTTTTGCTGCTAACTAATTAGGAGTGCAGCTGTAAATAAGAGAGATGGGGCTCGCTCTCCGCCAGATTAGTACTAAGCCAAACAGCACTTTTTCAGCAGCCAGAAGCTCGTGCCTAAAAGGCTCAAAAGAAAGAGCAATAAACTTCTGTGCTCTTCTTCAACAGGTGAGCAGGTAGCAGATCTCTCCACTCACCTCAGATGTTTTGAGCTGAGTGGCCCTCTGCTCTCAGAAAAACAGAATATGGCCCCTGAGAATTGAAATGTCTGGGGTTGTCAGGGCTTGGGCAGGAGCAGGATGGGCAATAACCTACTCTGGTGCAGCTGGGGCTGGAAGAAAGACTCCTGCATCCAGGCTGGAACAGGACGGGGGAGCAGAGAGACCAAGACAAGAAAACATGGACCATTTCTCCAGGGAAAAAGCAGTGATGGGAGGGGCAGAGCTGGAAGGCAACAAGTCTGAAGAGCTATAATTTTGAATAGCCAATTTTACTGAATGAGGCCAACATATGTAAGTTATTTATAAGTAAGCAACTAACAGCTGCTCACATGGTGAGGTATTTTACTACGGATGGAAGATGGCAACAGGCACTGCCAGGACCGGCTCACACTCACCTTCACAAGTAGTCTCCAGTCAAGCCAGAAGGCCTATTCCCCCTGAAGTCAATGAAGACTTCTTTTCCCTTAGTCCTCTTTTCCCTTTACCCCTTCACCCACAAACCCAGGGAAAGGCTGAGCATTGAACAAGGCCCTGTTCACATCGTGCTTGAATGGGATGAGGGTTTGCACTGCACCCCTGCACAGGTGCAAGACGGAGACCTTTGTGTGAACACGAGCTGCAGGATCAAGCCCCACAGACCCCAGCTGGCACATCCCATTCCTGGGCCACAGGAGCAGAAGCCTTAACCCTTGCAGGAGTATCTTCATGAACGTGTGGTTTCTAACAAACACAGCAAAATGCTCAGGGACAAGATTTTGAAGAAATTGGGAAACACTACTGAGGAGAAGGAGGGGAATTTTTTCCCCTAGAGTTATTTATTTTTTTAACAGCACAAACAGCCAGGACTGTTTAAAATACTCTTCCTTCCCCCTTCCCCTAAGTGATGGATCCAGCCCTGCCTCATGGTTCAGCCATACATCTCACACTTGGGACAACACGCATAGTGAAGCAAAGTTCAGGCAGGCTCTGTAAAAGCTCTGTTGGCCCTCAAACAGGGCAGCAGTGCTCTCTTTCCCATCAAGACCTTCCTTCACTCCCAACTCTGTTACTAGAAGCAGCCACCTCAAGCAGCCCCTATTGCAAGTGGCACAAATTATCACACACAAGAACTGAAAGCCCCGTGGCTTGGAAATCTTATGTCTGTGTGTTGATGGCTTGAATAGTCAGACAGAATAAGAGCAATTTCCCATTGTGGCTATTTAGGCTATATTTGCACCAAAAGATACTGGTTCAGATGTGGCTTGTCCTCCACAAACCAATGGAGAAATACTGGCTTGTACTGAAAAAGAGAGGGAAATTCAGAAACAGAGACCTCCATGGAAATTGAACATTCTTCTGCCCTTTAAACACTCCTGCCCAGTGTGAGGTGTCTGCCACCCTACAAAGGCCATTCAGCCTGGCATGGCTGGATGCAACATAAAATGTTATTTCTGTAGCATGGCCAGCCACTCCTCCTGAAATGGAGCCACTCCCAAATTTGTGAATTAATTTAGCTGGGGTCCTTTAAACAGCACCTTCAGTTCTGTTTAGGAGAAAGGGAAAAGCAATAACAGAGGTCATTTTGCCCCCTACCTTTGCCCTTTAGCAGAGCCACACTGAAGTGTCAGCACTCTCATTACAATATTTCATTATCAGACAACTGGAAGCTGGGAAGAAAAGTGGCCAGCTGTTGACAGGCCAAGTGTGAGCCCTGGGTGAACTCTATTATCCTGCACCTTCAGGACAGAATTGGCATCTAAATCTGACTTCACCAACCAAGCTGTGCCTGGGGGAAGGGCAGGGGTGAGGGGGGAAATGGCAAACCTGCACTGATTGCAGAGAGCAGCCTCACAGGTCTGGTGGCCAGACACACAGTGACCTGTCTTTGCTAGGGCTTTCCACGCTCTCGAAATGTGTAGTCCTCTTTCAGTGCACTCTGCAAGGGGGGCAGCCATGGCCCGAAATCCCTATTGTGGTGTCAGGATTTCATCTGCAGCAACAGCAGCTGTGTGAATTTTATTAGCAAAGGCTTTCGGTCCTTAATAGTTTCCACTGAGAGAATGAAAAAAACAGGCAAAAGAAAACAACAATGCTGTGAAGTGGTTTGGTGCATTCATGTTCTGCAGACCATATGCACACATGCTGGCAGGCAGCATGGCAGGCGGGACTTCACTGCTGACGCGAGTTGTGGTCAACAAAGGAAGCTAAAAAAGGAACTCGGGGTTTCTATTAATCGAATGGGGGCAGGGGGATGTCTGAGCTTACAGGAATCTAGGATGCGTTGCTGCAGATTTACACACAGCACAGGAGATGTGTGCCTCGGAGATAGGTGGCAGATCAGCCAGAACCAGCTGTTCTGGAAACTGAAAGCAGCTTCCAAGAAATGTTGAAGGTCTGAGCTGCTATTGCTCAACATTTCAAGGCAAAGGTGGCATTTGCCTTCTTGCCTCTCTGGGATGTTCTGGGTATCACACACGCTTCCTCCAAGAGGGAACAAAGATAAAATCAATCAGTTGTGAGCTGACAGTGTGGAGCAGTGGGGCCATGTGTCCACATGTGACAGGGATCCTGCAGCCCAACTCCCCTGATGGCTGAGGGGTTTCCTGATGCCCCTTTGAAGGTCTGAAGAGCTGAAAGAATGGGAAGTTCATTCCCTGGTTTAAGGAATGCCTTTCACCTCCCCCCAGCAGAATTGGGCTTTTCTTTAGGTACTAAGAAGACAGTCCATGGGGTTTTCCTGTTTGTAAACATTGCATCATAAGAACTTCCTCTTAACCTTCTTGTGGGGGTTAATAGTTGTCTCACTAATAGCTGGGAGAAAACAGCACAATTTCTCTTGGGGATCACTGTGTTTGGAGACTGCTTGGAGCAGCCCCCATTCTTTACAGCCACAACTCTCCTCTTTGGAAATCCCCTTACATTTTCCTGAATTTGTTTGGGAAAAAAACTAGTAGAGCTGTTTCCAAGAGCTAGTGCCACTATCTGTAGGCTCCTCATGCTCTCTGAGCAATACAACACTTCCTCCTCCATCAGAAAAAGTCAGTGGCTCCTTCTCACAGCAGTTCTGTGGCTCATCCCAAACAAGCTGATTGTTTTCTTAGGGATGGCAGTGAGCCTCGAGGAGTTTTTCTTCTTTTTTTTTCTTCTTTTTTTTTACTTAATAAAAGATAATTTGATGCTATTGTTCACCTCAAGAAGGAGTCCAGCTACAAGAATTAATGCTGTCAGGCACAGATAATCCTGAAGCTGATCAAAGTGATGTCAAATTTGGGATCTATATAAGCTACATGCATTTATCATCTGTACTTTGATATGAGTCACACCATGAGTTAGGTTACAGATTTCACCACCCCCTCAGGTTAGCCACTGCCAAAACACAACACAAAAAAATTTTTTTTCCTCTGTGATGATCTTATAATCTTCATCTCCAAGGGATCTTAAAATAACTGTGAAAGGTCAAAGATGGTCACCAAGGCAAAATTCTCCCCTCAGTTGGGTTTGGGACTGCTTATGGGTTAGGGATGATACAAATCAACAGAAAAACCAAAGAAGCTGTTCTCTTAACTTCAGTTTCAGGTTGACCAGGGCACCATCTTGTCCCACACCAAATCCACTAGAACTTCAGCATCTTGAGCACTACCACCTCAAAACCCAAACTCAGCCCCTCACCTCTTAGGGTCTCAGCTGGGGTAGGGTTGAAGAGACACAGTTGTAATGAAGAAACCCTTATTCCTCCATCCCTACTGTTTCAGGCTGTACAGATCCAAGATTCTGGTTTTGCCTTTATTTCTCTAATTATACGTGAAACCAAAGACCAGGAAACCAGAGTTATTTCAGAAGAACATACCAACAGCTTCCCCAAAGCCCCTACAAAAGTAGAGAGGACCACTACCTCTTTCTATGAGTTATGTAAGGGAAATGGCTGGCTCACACAATTGTCATGTACAAAGAATTAAAACCCATTCCCTGTGGATGGAGAGGGCAGAACATTCCTCATGACGCTGTGCATGCAGAAGAGTGACCTAACACTGACTGTGTACCCTTTCCTTTGCTGCAAATGATCATGTCACGACACAAGTGCAGGTGTTTTATCCCAGTGTCCTGGCCAAACTCCAATAATTACATTCCCTCTCCCTAATTTTCCTCTGCAGATTCAGCCAAGCACAGTCATTAGGTCTCTTTTACCAAAGTGTTCTCTTATGCAGTGTGGAGCAGCTGCCATACTTCTCACCAGAAGCAGCTGCAGTGAAGTGCAAGGAAACCAGATTGTCTTATGGGAGTGTGAGACTAAAGCAGGATCAGATCCTTTCAAAGCAAGAGGTGATTTTGAAATGCAAGACTTTGAGATCTGTGCCTCTTCCACCATGCTCAGTCCCCACTCAGTGCACCAAAATGGCTTGATAAGTGTTGAACACAGGCAGGTTCCTGTCAGCTGAGTCAGAGCCGGGCCAGAAAGCACAAGGGACAGGATCGGGATGGAGAAGTACCAAAGGCTGGACCCTCCACTGATGGACACCATAGATTTTTAGGTCTGAGCTGGCGTGGGTGGGAGGAGGAGCCATGCACAGAGCCCACCCTGTGAGCCTGGGTAGCAGGAGAGACAGCAGCAGCTGCAGGGAGCCGAGCCCGCTGAAGGTGATTTTCTAACAGCCGGCTCAGAACACCACTATGACTTAACAGCCAATTGTACAAAATTGAAGTGCCTTTAGCACAGCCCGAGTCCTAACAGCACCCGAGCTGTCCCTGAAGCCTCCCCTGACCCTGCTCTGCATTTAAAATGAATTCCAGGGAGCATTATATTCCGGACAAAGCGGAACAGAATTAGATTTAGGAGAGAGCAACTGAGGTGACTGCCCAGGGCCCAAAACTAGAGGGGAGCCCCACTAATCCATATCACACAGCAGCAAAAGTCAGCCCTTCCAAGGGGGGCAGGGAAGAGGTGACCAAGCCCTGCCTTTGCCCTGTGCCCCAGAATTTAATGCCGACTGTGCAGCAAGAGAAGGTCAACTTAAGCAGGGGAGGCGAGGAACAAAGACCCCACACAGGATAACAGTGAGGTGACTTAAACATTTACAGGCTCCCTCCAAGCAGGGGGTGAGGAGAAGTCAAGTTTTGTGCAAGAAGGCTGTAAATTTCCTGTTCAAATCTGTACATCAGGCTTCCCAGAAGCAAAGGCAGTGTTTTCAGAGCCGTCCGGACTGGGGTGCAGGGCAGTGTCTCGGCGATTGCATCCGGGTGCTGTGGGGCTGCTTTCTGTGTTTGCAGGCGCTGCTCGGGGTGTCAACCCTGCAAGGTTTTGGTGTGAGCAACTCTGATTGAACGAAACCGCTCTTCGAAACCTCACAGCATCAGAGCACGCCCGTGAGTGCCTGGGCACATCCCCCCGAAGAGCCACCTGCGAGGGGGAGAGGGGCGTGGTGACCTCCCGGCTCCCTGAGGTCGCCGATATCCTCCATGGAACGGCACCGCTCCGGGGATACAGACGCCTTGTCGCAAAACAAGCTCTGGGATCGTGAGAGAGGAGAGCTGTGAGCAAAAGTGAAAACGTGCTGGTTTCAGTTCCAGCCACAAGAACTGGGTGAACCTGAATGTGACCCAAATTACATGAAGAGATTTGCATCACAATGAAAACACGCTGCTACTGCAGCAAGGGTGGCTGGTGCCCTGCCTTCCCCGCCCCGCCCCGTTCCCGCTTTTCTGGAAGACAGATTTCTATAGCGCAAGGGTTTTGCTCAGCCCACCGCTTCCTCATTTGCCCCCGACTACTTCTCCATCCACGGCTGTAAGGACTCAGCCTGAGCCACGGGTCCAGGATCCCAGCCCCGAGAAGAAAGGGAGGGCTCCAGCTTCCCACTTCCACTCTGGGAGGGGAAGCTAAGGAGGGAACTACTTCTCCTCCCAGTTAACCAGCGATGTAAACTGGCCGGACGATGAGGGAGAGCGTGAACTGCCCACAGGGAAAGGGCAAAATCCCGAGCCAGAGGCACGGCTGCAAAAACTGGCTAACCCCAAACAGCTTCCCAGGAAGTTCGGCACCTTGTTCAGAGCAGCTTGTAAAGGCCGCCCCCCCCCCGCTTCCTCCCAATCAGACAATCTTCTGGTCCTGCTATTTGTTACTTTCTATGTAAAAGCCTTTTCTTCCTGCATTCTCCCCTTTCTCCAGAAAAAAAATACAGGTTAGGTTTTTCCAAACCTGGTATCCTGGGCTCTCTTGGCATGCACTTAACTTCCGTGTCCACAGGTCACTGTGACCTCCCGGGGAAAAAAAGTAACCTCATTATGCTCCTTTTCCATATATAACACTTCACCCTCTTGCCCCCACCAAAGCGAGAAAGGAAATTAATACTCAAAAGTACTGGGCTTTCAGCAGTATAGGAAACAAAATTCTCCCACAAACCTGGCTGATTTCCATCACTGCCCAGGTGGTCTTCACTGCTGGGTGCTACTCTAGTGACAGCAACCCCAAGCCCATCAATGACGCTCTTGTGGCAGTCCCTGTCTAGTACTGCTCCCTTATTGCAAGGAAAATGGTGAGTGTTTTCACCTTCATTGGACCTGAAGGTGGAACGTACCTACTGCCCCTGCAGAGCCTGGCAGGGAGCATCTGCTGAGGAGAGCCAGTTCCCAAGGGCAGAGCAGAAGAAACGTGAGGTAAAAGTTCTCTTTGATCTCCTGCTTTCAGGTGTGTCAGTGGTGGAGTTACTAAATCAGATCACACCAGACCATGTCTGAGACCTGTGCTTATACCCCCTTTGTCAGACCCTACTGCATGCCCAGCTTCTTTCATGTACCAAAGAACACAGAAGGGACTATGCATAAAACACCAGCCTAGAGCAGGTGGAGCCTGCCTTCAAATCCTTGTCCAGCAGCATACTTCTTCCATGGCCTCAAAAATAACCTACAGGCAACAGGTCTTTGGCCATCAGAGTGGGTCCCACAGCACTGTGGCAGGTGCCTGCCTTCCTCATCCCACAGAGCACCACTGTGTGCAGGCCACTCAAAGAACATCACATATGGAGACATCTTAAATGCCTACACAGCCCTTGACACAGGTTTCACAGTTCCATACACACTTGGAGACCCACGTTCAACATCTTCATAAATGACTTGGATGCAGGATTGGAAGGGGTATTGAGCAAGTTCACAGATGATACGGAACTGGGAGGAGCTGTCAACTCCCTCGATGGCAGGGGGGCCCTGCAGAGAGACCTCCACAAATGACAGGGCTGGGCAATCACCAACCATGTGAAGTTCAAAAGGGACAGTGCTGGATTCTCCACCTGGGATGGGGCACCCCTGGATGTACAGACAGACTGGGAATGAGAGGCTGGAAAGCAGTGCCAGGGAAAGGGACCTGGGGGTCCTGGTCGATGGCCAGTTGGACATGAGGCAGCAGTGCCCTGGAGCCAGGAGGGACATCCCTGTCCTGGGGGCACCAGGCCCAGCATGGCTGGCCAGGCCAGGGAGGGAATGTCCTGCTCTGCTCTGGGCTGGGGCAGCCTCACCTCGAATACTGTGTGAAGTTTTGGGTGCCACAATGTGAGAAAGACATAAAGCCATTAGAGAGTGTCCAAAGGAGGGCACCAGCATGGTGAAGGGCCTTGAGGGGAAGCGTGTGAGGAGCAGCTGAGGACACTTGCTCTGTTCAGCTGGAGGAGACTGAGGGGAGACAGCGCAGTTCCAGCTTCTCGTGAGGTGAAGAGGAGGGGCAGGCTCTGAGCTCTGCTCTCTGGGACCAGGGACAGGACCCAGGGAACGGCTGGAGCTGTGTCAGGGAGGGTGAGGCTGGGTATCAGGGAAAGGTTCTTCCCCAGAGGGTGCTGGGGCACTGAACAGGCTCCCCGGGGAATGGGCACGGCCCCAAGGCTGCCAGAGCTCCAGGAGTGTTTGGACACCGCTCTCAGGGATGCACAGGGTGGGATTGTTGGGGTGTCTGTGCAGGGCTGGGGGTTGCACTCAGTGATCCTGGTGGGTCCCTCCCAACTCAGCGTATTCCATGATTCTGTGACATTAGGCAACACATGCCACATGCAGGCCTGTACCTCCTGCCCCAGCTCCCCTGCTCAGTCTTCCACACAGACAAATTTTAGCTGAGTGCCAACACTGATAGTGGATCACAGTGATCTTGCTCTCTCAAATTTGCAAAAGCAGCAAAATGTCCCTTCCTTTCCACCAGTTTCACAGGCTTTGCTGACCAACATTCCCACAGCATTTGCTCCTTCCACTCTTCTTTCAAGGAAAGTATAACAGGGTAGATTTATTACTGGGCTTGGGAAAGACTGTTGGACATAAGGTCTCAGTAAAGTTTTTGAAAAATAACTTCCAGTGAGTCAGAGCCATATGACTTTGCCTGGTCTCCCATCCCCACCCCAGTGTTGTCCTCCAGCCTTCTGTATGCCACAGTGTCATCTCCCAGGCCACAAGAAATGTCTAGAGAAACAGTAGTGGTGGCAGCAGCAGCAGCTATTTCCTAGCTCAGGAAGCACAAACTTGTGGGCTTTTTTTCATGGTAAACAGCTGCTTCCTCACTTGTGCTGAGAGAAAGTCCTTCCAAAGCTTTTCTTTTTAACTTCTGTAGCAAAACAAAATGAAAAACAGAGACAAATGTGTGAGGCTGCCTTTGATTTTCTGCAGTGGCAGCAACCAACCAGGGGGAAAAAAAGAAAAGAAAAAGAAAAAATATAAAACCCAGCGTGGACTATACTGTTCCTCTGGGCAGAGAAGAGTGCTGGAGGTGGTATATGCCAGGATGACATCAGGGGAGTGATGCAATGATCTGGAGCCAGGAATCCTGTGCAGCAGGGAGCTGTGCAGCTCTATGTATACAGAGAAGGGTGTACATTTTTATACATAAGACCTGCAGTTCGGAGCACACAGACCCAATGTGAGGAGCACAGAGAGCGAGCTGCACTCTTTGCCTGTGTGTCTCACTTAGGTGGAGCAGGGAACTCTGCACATCAGAGGTCACCCAACACTTTTCCATGAGAAGAATGTGTTTCAGTTTGTGTTCAACTTTGCCAGATTTCAGCTGTTTGGGCTGGATTTTTTCCACGTTTGCTGCCTGCCCCAGGCTAAGTGGTTTTTGGGAAAGCTTCAGCAAAATGGCTCAGTTGCTTCTCAGCACAAGGCTAGGGAAAAAAACACATTTTGACCCTGTTATACAGACTATATGTATGAAAAGAGCTGTTTGGGGGATTCTGTGATGGGTCCACACACTGGAAAAGGAATATGGCATTTGTGCCATCAATACCTGACCTCCTGCTGCCCTTGTGTGATTTTCCCCAAATCAGCTACATTATAAGCTTTCCAGAAACCTCAGTCTGTGCAGGCTCAGGGGAGAGTTTTTAGGGTTGGAAAACTCAACCTGTGTGCTTTAACCAAGAGCCTGGATCATGGTGGAATGAAGGACGATGTCTCATTTGAATAAGGGGCTGCAGGGAAGCAATGGACAAACTATGAGGGGCCTGTCTTCCCAAGCTCTGGGCTCTCCAAAAGCTTCTGGCTCACAAAAGGTGAGTTGCTGCCAACCAGCCACTCCCCAGAAGAGAAGCAATGCCCTCTCATATGCTCAGCCTCTGCATTTGCCAAGCACTGCACAGCAGATCTTCCATTAATGGTGGTTAACCATTGCCACAAGAAAACAAAAGGATGGGACTGTCCCTCTGGAGCAGGAACTGGTTCCTTGAGTCTCATCTCAACTGAGAGCAAAACCTACCAGAGCATGGGCTTCCTCCAAGGGATCTCTCCAGAGAGAGGCTAGCCAAGAGAAATGTGCCCCTGATGCCTCTGGCTGCCTTAGGAAAGATGTTCTGGGAAACATGCTGAGTCTGGGACTCAGGAAATCCTCCACACAACACAAATGCAGAGACAGTTTGCTTTGGGGAGTTTGGTTTCTCTCTAGTTTTTTCTCATTTAAGAACACTAACTCTATATCCACAAAATCCTAAGCAAAAAGTGAAGGTGAAAAAGCCAAGCCTGGAACAGTTAAGAAAACCAGCAGGAAAATGAGCTTGTGTTTGTCTCTCTTCCCTATGCACATTTAAAAATTTCACATGACATGATCAGGTATCAATATCATGAAATATTGCGCTGCTCTGGATGGTTTTTGCAAGCAAACAAGAATTAAGCCAAGCTGAACTGGTAAGTATGATTATGGGACTATCCTTACAAGTGACAGTGAGTTTCACAGTTCAGTCCCAAATACCTCTACTTCAGTAAGTAAATCAATAGGAAGAAAAACTAGTGCAAAGAGCTGAGTGAGGCAAAAACTCCCATTACCTTGACAAAGAAATACCTAATTTATACAAAAACATCATGGTAACAGCAGGAAACATCCTATCACTTGATATAAATCACTCATTATCTTATCCTAATCCCATTCAAAATTAGAGGACTGCTCTAATCAGAATCTGCAAGAAGAACTGAAGAGGTAAAGGATAATGAGCTGGTTCTGTGAGGAGAAGTCTTTTGGCATGGAAACATTACAAATCTGAGATGAAACTTAGAAATTTGAGTATCTTCTGGTAGTACATACGTTCATTTTTGTGAAGAATCAATAAAATTGTCAGAAGGCAGGAAGCAGAATTGGAAGTACAGCTGGTGCTCCTGTGCATATGCTGAAGAAAGAATTTATGTGAACACCATAAACACCAGCTTTTTTCCTTCTGAATCCTCCATCTGAAGCGTTTCCCCATACAGCATGGTTGGAAAAATATAAGACAAGCTCTCTACCTCAAAAATCCATTAATTGGCAGAGAAAGGGGGAAAACATGTGCTATTGATTATGTAATTTATGTGTTATGATATCCCGGTGGGCTGACATGTTTGGTGGTGACCTTAGCCTTTGAAATGGTGGATTATATAGTATAAATCTCCCTCTAGGAGTAGTGGACATTTTTAAGAGAAAATCTTTCTATTAATATGCCACAGCTTATGACTGCTGAATGTATTCTTGGTCTAACCTCGAGAGAGGAGAAAATGGGAGGACTTCTGTAATTCTCTAACTAAAACAACAAGCCAAAATACCTCAGTGGCATTTCTGCAGATGTGTCAGGCAGGGAAAATGTGGCCACCTTGTCTTGACTCAAATTAAAGTAAGTGAGCATCTGGATTCCTTTCTGGAAGAAAAGATTTACACATTTGCAGCTATGAAAGGTGTGCGAGGTGGAGAAGACTGTTTGATATATCTAAGAGAGACACTGTTTTTCACTGACAAAAAATGCCTCAGGTTCTCCTTTCCAGCTAACCATTTCTCTGGCCATGGAGCTGCTGTTATCTACCTTTCCCTGCCTTTTGGGAAGATCTGGGTAACCAATGCCAGTGTTAATAATATCAGAGTAACAAATCTCCTACAAACGGGTCCAATCCTCTGTGAAACTTCAGGCTGGTTTCCTGCAGAAATGAGCAATTATACAGCCTGTGGGTGGGTCCATACTACTGGTTTCTGCCCTTCCCCTTCACACTTCCAGGAGCTTTTCAGCAGCCCAGGAAATTGCCATCAAATGTGCCAGAGGGGCTATTGTATCTAAGGTTGTAGGAACCCTCACACTTTGTTCAAGTGGATGACAAAGGAAAGAAACACCAATGATGGACTCACTAAAATAGCAAAAAAAACCACCTCGCCCCTAATTAGACATCAGAGACTCTACACAACAGAGGGCAAGCTGGCTTATCTCCACCCATGGCAGAACAGCTTGCTCAGCAGAACATTTCTATTTTTAATATAAGGAAACCTGCAGTGAATGTTCTGATGGACACAGATCAAGAAAAAACCCCACACAGAAATGTGTGTGTGCTCCTTCAGCAACACCTGCACAGTTATCTAAGAAACAGCAATCTTTTTTGCTCTTCATTCCACCCTCTCCTCAACTAATTTTGTTCTTTAATTATGACTCCTGGCAACCTGAAGTACAAATGAGGATTTTCCTCCTTTAGGTAATGCATGTTCTTGGCTCTGAGGAGAAAGCTCGTCTGTCAAAACATTAGCTGTCTCTTTTATATGTTAAGTATTAATTCTATTTATCTTCAAATTATTTTCAAATACTGGAGGCATTCTTCCCTGTATTGGAATGCAACAAGTGCTTAATTTCAGGTTTTCATGTTATTCTTGCTCAGATACAAGGCCAAAAGCGAGTAATTAAGTTCTCATTTAAACCCCATTTCCTTAAATACCTGTTCTCTTACCACACACAGCCTCTTTACCAGCCCCACAGTCTTCCACAGGAGGCAGGGGCAGGCAGCCCATGGGGACAGCTACAGACACAACCTCATTTCAGATGGCCTGTAACCACATTATTATTATTCCACCGTTTACTGGGTAACACTAAGGCACGTGTTAATGTGCAGCAGAACAAAGGACTTATTGGTCCCTGAGCAGGGAAAGAATTTCTTGTCCCTGATGTAAAGGAAGGAGTTAACAGCTCACCACCACCTGGCACAGAGGTCCTTTTCCCCAGCTAGGCAAGGCCAGTGACAGCCTGTACCCACACCTGGAGCCATGGCAGGTCTGTGCTTCCTTTCCAGCAGGAATAAAATCAAGGGTTGAATCTGGACTGGTACAAGGAAAACCAAGAGTCATAGGTGATTTGTGTGCTCTGTGTGCTCAGGGCCAGAACTAGCGCTGGTATTTTGACAGTGTAGGACCACACTGACCCCATGCTGGCCCTCCAACAGCTGCTGGCACTATTCTTCTCTTCTACTGAGGGCTTCTCCCTGTGAGCCAAAGAAAGGGAGTTCTAGCATCTCTTTCTGACAAAGGCATCTCTCCTTTATAAACTAGATGAAACCACCACTTGGTTTCGTTCTGCCAAAGGAACAGACAGCAGAGGGAATGTGGTCATGATGAACCTTCTCAAAACTCCCACACAGACCACAGAAGATCCAACTTCAATGCTTTGAGCTACCCAGGTCCCTAAACCATAAAAATGCATTTAAAGCACGGCAAGATGCAGGTAAAACTTAGGCAAGAGGCACAAAAATAGAGCCCTGTATCCACAGCAACACAAACACACAAGAACTCCAGCACGTCCCTTTTTCGAGGCCACAGCAAAGCTCTCCCCAGAACTAAGGATGGATGCCCAAAGGGAAAAAAGCATTTCAGAAACACTTTCCTACACCCTTTGGAGGGAAGGCCTCCACACCTCCTGCCTTGTGCCACCTTCCCGTTTTCCCGAGGGGCTGTCCGCCCTGCCAGGAGCGCAGCACCACGGCGATGAATCCGTGTTTTCCATTGCAAGGAGGAACATGACTCACAGTCCCCACCAGGACCCAGTGACTTGTGGTATCCAAAGCAAACACAGCCAGTGAGGCTTTTCAACAAACAGTCAACAATCTCCTGCTAGCTGTCCACCCCATGAAATGCCACAGTTTAAGGTTTTTTCCTCACTTTGTCCCTCGACATTGCCTTCCCTCATTCATTCTCAAAGAGGACAGTTATAAGCAGAGCCTAAGCATAACCTCACTTTCCCACCCAAGCTAAGCCTAGAAGAGTCTGTGGAGGCCTGAACAACATCCTCCTCAGTTTCCGTCACATGTCCCAGTGCCCGTTGGATGATGCTGCTAGGAATACCCAGAAAGAAACTAAATCCTCACCTCCTTCAGGAAACTGCTTCGATTTTAGTGGTTTTAGTAACCCCATCTCCCCTGTAGAGCTGGGGAGGGAAACAGCTTTGCACAAGGACCATGCTGAGCAGTACAGGAGCTCCCTGCTGTGCCAAAGAGGAGACTTAGAGCCTCAGCTCCAGCATCTGGAAGCTACAAGCCCACAGCCACCAGCTTCATCACATAGCCTAACAGTCTCCATTGTCACTTGTCCTGAGTGACTGAGGAGTTTGGGAGAAGGAGGAGGAGGAGAGCAGGCAGTGACAGTCCTCTGGGCTGCAACACCAGGGATGGCAGCCAGGTGAGTTCAGCATCCTCAGGCATCATTGGGAAGGGCACTGACACGCAACCATCACTGACATGAAAGGACTTCAGGCCTTTCCCTCATCCCCACCAGCTCTCCCACATGGCCAGCAGGCTGCCACACACAGATTGTGGACAGCTGGTATCAGCAAAGAACAATCTGCAATGAGTTTTTAACCTTTGCTGACATGATCTTCAAGAGTAGCAATTCACTCTGCAGTATCTGCAAAAGGAGGTAGGGAGAAGGTCTGAAACTGCTTCATTCTGGCCATCAAACAGCAATCACATGTTAATGACTTTCAGTTTATTCCCTGTGGTACCTGGTTCAGATTTGTGAAACCAGGAATACTTGCTAATATGTTTTCAGATTAAATGGACCTTTTCTTTTCTTAATGTATGTGCCTAAAAATAACAGGAGTTGCACAGTCATGTCAAGAGATTAAATTACCCTAAAGTCTGCAGAGGGATTACAGCTGTCTGCAAACAATAGGTGCATACTTTATTCAGCAATGGTGTGCTTAGTCAAGACAAATTTGAGTGGTCATGAAGACTGCTTTGTTTCTCTATTAGTGCTTGTGAAAAGCTGCATAAAAACACAGTGCTGTGACTGGCCTGATGTCCACGAACAAGTCTTGTTTCTGAAAACGCCCTGCACAAAGCAAACCCAAAAATCAATAAAGCCACGCAGCAGGTTCCAGGTTTGACTTTCCAAAGGGCAAGTCCTGCACAGAAAAGTGTGTGATGTACAGCCATATACACCCACACCTGCCTGACAGTTTGTATTACAGAGCCATTATCCCACCAAACTAAGTTATAGAGTGACATTTTCCCTTACTGAATTCTCAGTCTTTGCCCTCCTGGTAATATTTGCAAAGTCTGAACCCAGTGCCAGCATCCCAGGAGTGACAGAGGGATACCTTCAGGAGGATCTCACGGGAGCAAGCCAGCCATTCTCAGGACTCCTGACCCTGACACCTCAGCAGCATCACATGTAAAGCAGGTACCAAGGAACTTGAGGCACCTTCAGATTCAGGCAACAGACAACAGAGTTTTAAGGACAGACATTTGGGTTTTAAGCACCTAACATGAAAAGTCAGGCTCAGGCTCCAGTCTCTAATACATTAACCTGCCACCTCCCTCACAGCCAGAGGCAGCCACTCAGGGTTGGGGCACGTACCAGATGCTCAGGAGAAACAGGGAATAGCCCTGAATATGAGCACAAACCACCAGCATGACTGGGTTTGGATTCAGAGGTCAGGGGCAGGTCGGATGAGAAGTGTAGAGAAAACAAGGACATCTTGCAGAGAATAAAGACATAACTGGATATGGAAAAAACCACTAGGAACAAAAGGGGGCAGAAGGGTAATACAAAGGCATTTGGGCATTTGCAGGACTCGGTGCTTCTCTGGAATGACTCAACAGTGCCCAGTAAGGCCTCTGTAACACAGACAAAATGTAGGCAACACAGCACTCCATCCTGCTCTGGAGGCAGGTTAGCCTGGACTTCAAACTCTGTGTTTACCTGAGCTCCAGGTCAGCTCAGAAATGCAGCAAAAAGACTGAGGGGTTGGAGCTACACAGGACAGCGAGCTCCCTCCTTCCCAAGGACTTCAGGCCAGGAGGAGATTCACACACAGCAGCTCTGTTGTGCCTCTGCTTCATCCCCACTTGTTGTGTATTCCCAGTGAGAAGGGGCTGGTGGAGCAGCTGAACCTCAATCTTGCAAGGCTTCTGCCAGCAGAGTCCCCTCTGGGAAGGGAATTTTCTGCCGTCCATGTCCAGCCAAAATCTCACCCTCTCTGATAGTCACCTGCTCAGAAAAGTTCACTTGAAACTTCACTTCAAACTTAGGCAACAGCTGCTCTTCAAAGAGGCAACAAACTGTAGGGAAGTGGAGAATCAGTGGTCTCCCCAGCCTTGGCCACAGTTCCTGCAAGTCCTTGGAAGGATTTTGGCCCAGATTGCAGAACAATTGCAGAGCAAAGAGGGAAGAGATGGAGGGGATAGGTTGTTTGCAAATTTTCTTAAAGAAGGAAAACCTTTACCCTTTCTTTGGACAGGCCCATTTGTCATTTTTAATCTGTTTCAGGGCAGATTAAAGATGCAGTGTTACCTACCTCCACTGAGATCCCACAAAAAACACCGATGGCCATCTGTCAATTCTGAGTATTCCTGTAAAATTACAGACATCCAGCCTCTGGTGGGATACTAAAGAAAAAGTGAAAAATGGATATTTGCCCCTCATTTGACCAAAGAAATGCTGTAATTCTTTGTGGCTGGTGCAAAAAGCAGGAAAAAAAGTTCCGATTCTTCAGCATAATCCTGGTGTCCTCAGTTTCTTTTGGTCTTTTGAGATTGCCACCCTGGGGTACCATCAGATATTAGTGAAAGGTCATATATGACAATAAATTATCTATCTCCAGACAGAGGGAGACTGGCAGCCTGAAAGAACTCCATCATCCTGTGTGCTATTTTATGTGTCATATAGGAGAAAACTTTACACTTATCAGGCTTCAAAACCAATGCAAGCAAACAAAAAAACCCAAAAATATTCATGCATCATGGCTTCTTATAGCTTTTCTGCCCTGTTTCTGTTCACTGACCTCTCAAAAAATTTGCATTTGATCAAAGACTTCAAATTCAGATGGGTCTCCCCATGTCTCTCCCTGTACTCTCCCACCCTTTTCTTACAGTGTACCTAGAGCAGTGGCTACTTTCCCATATGTTACTCAAGTCCCAGGTTCTGCAAGCAAATGCCCTAATGAAAGTCCCATCACCACAGAGGTTCACAGGCTCAGTTCAAAGTACGGATCATCAGGGGGCCAAGAGGAACGTACCTGGTTTTGGTTTACAGAGCTTTTCCAAGGAGCACGGCAGCATCCTCAGCACTGAGATTTGTACTGGGAAAAGTCTAATAATGGCCCTGGGATTTCTGAATCACAGTATCTCATCTCCTCAGACAAAACACTAACTTATATATCAGTTTTAGCCTCCATAATTTCTCCACAGTTACAAAACATTGTTTCACCAAACAATATTTTTAGTCTTTTTTAGAAGGCACACAGAATCTAAGAAAGAGCAATTCACTGCACTGAACTCTTCAGCCAGTGGAGAGACAAACTGAAGAGCAAGCACAAAGCACTCTTACTCAAAGCAAGTACTCACAAGCCCTTCATTCGGGGCTTCTTGCAAAACCCATGCAGGACATCCAGGAACTGGGAAAAAAACCCTCTCAGAAGTCTCTGGCTGTTTGGAAAGAAGCAAACCCAGTCTGAAGCCAAGATACAGCAGCTCTGTCTCTCGTGTTTCCTGCCTCAGCAGCACTGCCACGAGCACATCTGGTACCTCCTAACTCTGAAGCGATGGGTTGCTTGCTTATAAAGCACCACAATGATGCAGCTTTACCCCAAAAGGGCTTCTGCTGCATGTTTGTTACCTCTCAGTGCTCTGTCCACCAGATAGTTTTCATTTTCTAGAACAAATGTTTCTCTTTTCTAGCCCAGATATGTTTGTAATGCCCACCCACCTGACCACAGCATCTAAGCAGCTTCCAGAGTTGCATTCAGTGACATGCCTAACACTCGTCACATGTGGTTTGCTTGCTCACTCCCATCCTCTTGCCCAGGGAAGGTCTGTGTGTTCAGTGCCCTGTTTCATTTTGGCATTTTATTTTTAAGGTTCTTCTGGATCTTTTCTAGCAAAGAGAAATCAGCACCAGGAAGCATACCTTAAACAGAGAGCAGAAAGATGGAAGTCTGTGATTCTCCTTGGTGCAATTTCCACCATTTCATCTTAGACTGGTCCTTGAGAAAGTGTCTGTCTCCCAGACAGGTAAGTTTAACAGTTCCCCTTGATCTGGAATTGTTTATGATGATTGTGGATCAGGTTGCCCAGAGAGGCTGCAAAAGCCCCATCCCTGGAAACATTCGAGGCCAGGTTGAACTGGGGTCTAAGCAACCCAACCGAGCTGAAAACATCCCTGCTCATTGCAGGGGGAGGTGTTGAACTAGATGATCTTTAAAGGTCTTCTCCAACCAAAACCATCTTGTGATTCTACAATCCCTTCTGAAAGGCAGGGGTTTGAAATTCAGATTTTTCATTTAGGAGATGTTCAAGCCACCAAACATCTGGAACATAAAGACAGAAGACACAAGCTTGATGCAACTCTTCCATTCCAAGCCATTGCAGTCAGAAACAGAGGGCAGGTTTCTGTAAGAAGCAACAGTGATTCCTTAAATCCCAGTAAACCACCAGCCAGCAAAGCCCCCTGCAACACCCTTGCTAACCACTGGGTAGGGTATGAACGAGGGCAATGCAAACTGCTCTACTGCTCTTCAGGAGAAGAACCAGAGACCCTCTTACTTTTTTGTGCTGAACACGATAGCTAAATAAAACACCCTCAGGATCTTTTTTTTCAGACAAGAACTACACTTTAAGGTGAGAGTGGCAGGTAGGACATGGTCCTATGGATGTGGTGGCACCAAGAGCAATTTCAAACAAACAGGCCAGTACAAATGCAGATTAGATGGAGCAGCAAATGGCCTCGGGAGTGATGCAGTAAGGTGTAGAAATTAGAGGTATGCTTTTAGTTAGATTTTAAGTGAGTACAGCAGAGGACTTCACCTGCTGCAGTGAGCTTAGCTGGTCTTGGAGACTTTCACATCCTAGGACCTGATCAGGTCTGTCAAGCTTTTCTTCTCACAAGGGCCTCAAAGATATGAAAGGAGAGAGGAAGGATGAAAGGAAAGGGGGAAAAAAAAACCAAAACAGGCTCAGTACTTAGCATCTGGGACACTCATCTCAGAACAATGTTCTAGCTCCTCCCCAAAAGATTTCTACTCAATACACCTTTTTTTTTTTTTTTTTTTTTTTTTTTTTTTAGTATGAAGCAGCTCACAAGGACAGCAGGACCCAGGCAAGCCAAGAATACAGCACCCAAAATGCTCTCCAGAGAGAAAAGAAATTTGGTAAGAAGAGGCAATTAATGTCTGCAAATTAGTGGGTGCTCTCACCACTCAGTGACTGGAAAAGGGGTACAGATGAGAGAGGTGAAAGGAAAAGGTATAAAAGGTGGCTGCAGAGCAACTTTTTCTTTTGAAACAAAGCAAGTGCTTTAGCTACAGAGATCTGTCAGGAAAGGCACAGTAAGAGTACCTACTCCACCAGCCTACAGCTCCAGAAACCACTGCTGCATGTTCCTCTATCTTTGCATCCAGTGCACCAGGCCACTATCCCACAAAAAATTAACAACTGTGACTCAGCAGATCTCTCTGGAACAGCTCTGTGATGGGGACCCCCTGGCAAACAACACAGAAACTCCAGGCTATCGACACCAACCTCTGTTTCCCCAGCTAAGCAGCTCTCAGGTCATTTGTGGAGCAGATTTTGATGGCCAGAGACGTGAGGAGAAAGCTGGTAGGCAGAGCCCTGGGCTGCAGTACCAGAGGTTGCCCAGCACCTTCCAGCAAGCCTCATAGCCATAAGATGGGCAGCAGCTGTCCCACACAAGGCTTTAATTTTTGCTTTACTGCAAGGAACAAGCAAGACACACCAGCTCCAAGGCTGTGACTTCATGGAAGTGCAGCCAGCTTGCTCCTTCCCACCCACTGTGGCCAAGGTCTCAGTGCCAGCTCCGTGAGGAGTGAGACCAGAAATGGATCCAGCTGGCGAGAAAAAAATATCAACACACAAACCAACAACAAAGAAGGGAAGGTGGGAAATCTTTGCAAGATCCATTCCCTACTCCAGTGCCTGAACTAACTTCACCAGCAGTGCCAGGGGCAGGAATGAGTGGGCTGGATGAGGAAGGAATGGGATGCTTAAACCAGCATTTCAGCAGTACTGAGAATCACAGAATCCCAGGGTGGGTCAGGCTGGAAGGGACCACAGTGGCTCATCTGATCCCACCTCCATGCTCCAGCGGGGCCATCCCAGAGCACACAGCACAAGATTGTGTCCAGAGGGGTCTGGAATATTTCCAGTGAGGAGACCCCACACCCTCTCTGGTCTCTGTTCAGGGCTCGGGCACTGACCAGGGAAGAAGTTCTGCCTCCTGTCCAGGTGGAACTTCCTGGGATCAGTCCCTGCCCGTTCCTCTGGTGCCATGGCTGGGCCCCACGGAGCAGAGCCTGGGCCCTGCTCGGAGCCCTCCCTGCACACAGGGACACACAGGGCTGAGGGCCCCTCTCAGCTGGGGCTCCTCTCCAGGCTGGACAGCCCCAGCTCCCTCAGCCTTTCCCTGTCAGGGAGATGCTCCAGGCCCCTGATCAGCTTTGTGGCACTACTGCCTCTGTTGCTTTCAGCCTGACTGGCAGCTCAGGACCTACAGGCCTTACACGACTGGCTCACCCAGCTCCACCTGTTTGCAAGCACCAAGCCCTGTGTTGCATTACTTGTGCTCAGATAAAGATAGCTTTGCTAGAAAAACACGCTATATATTAACTCTTCCCCAACCCAGGAAGAGAAGCACACAACTGATCATCAACCCCAGGTACAGCCCAGGTAGGAGTCAACACCTATCCACCTGATAGCAGAGGCAAGATGCTAAAGAGCCCTGACCCACAAGAGATGGTTTCGGAAGCCACCCTCATCACAGCGCTACAGAACCACCTTGGAGGAAGAACATAAAGAGAATAAAAGGCGACTGAAACCAATGGAGCAGATGAAAACACCCTGCTGACTTGTCCTCCAGCACCAATAACACTCTAATCCTCTGCTCTGCATCAGTGCCCAAGATTCATCTCCTCCTAAAGGAAATAAGCTACTTGATTTACTACACCAAGGGCCCTCACAAATTCATGCGCTAGCAATCGCAATTGAGGGACTCCCCACATGCTGGATCTTTCAATGAGAAAACATGAAAGGTTGTTGCTTCTTAGCTTCCCTTGGCAGATGGCTGTGATGCAGGAGGAGATTTCCCAAGTAGGGGAAGAGAAGGTGAGAGAGAGCTCGGCTGTGGTCAGTCGAGTGGCTCTGTGAGCTGAGCCAGTAGAGGTCTCTCTTCCACTAATAAAAATAAATAAATATCTTTATTCATCTGTATATGCATGTGTCCTCACTTGGGATCCCCAGTCTCAAACTAGAATAAAATATATACATCCAGCAGCCAGCAGCTCAGGTGGGAACACTTTGTTCCAGAAAAAAAAGTTTAAAAAAAGGAAGTTGGTGTGGTGTACCAGGTTACCAAGTTCATAGTTATCAACTTCAGGCTTCATATCTGGCAGGAAAAATTTACAGTACAGCCAGTCCCAGACCTCCAGCTTCTCTCCCCAAAGAAAGCGAGGACCATAGCTGCAACTGTGCTTGCTGGGACACAGCCACCTGCTTGCAGAGCTTTTCCAGCCTGCCCAGGTAGCAGGGGATAGGAGCCCTTTCTGCACTTGTAGGTGCCCGGTTTCACTCTGGAAAGAGCCAGTCATGACAGAAGGGCTTTATCAGGCAACAGCTGGATTTTTGGCCGTCATGTAAAGGACTTGCTGGGTCTTTGTGGGAGTAGCGTCTGGAGCACACAAAATGGGGTGTCTGCCCACGACTGGAATCCTTGCTTGAAGCCTCAGATGTGAGGCCAAGGATAAAACCGGAATGAAACTAATGTTCCCGCCTGCTGTCTCCTCCAAACAGCTGCAGGCACAGTAGGATGGCCAGGTATAAAAGCTTGAGCTGGCATAGCCTGTCTTTGCAGATGGGGAACGCTGAACCACAAGGTGTGCTGCTCCCTGCTTCCACCCAGAGCCGGCTGGCAGGTGCCAAAGCTGCTGGGAGGAGCGGGGCAGCCCCTGCCAGCACAGCACAGAAAAACACACCACAGCACAGCACAGCACAGCACAGAAAAACACACCACAGCACAGCACAGCACAGAAAAACACACCACAGCACAGCACAGCCTGCCACAAGCAACCATCCAGGTCATTCTGGTCCAGCTGGGCCATGGACTGGTGTCCTCCACTCCAGTGATATCCCTCAATGTGTCAGCTGCAGCAACAACTTTTCCAAAACGCAGAGCCAGGGAACTGCCCCCAGAGGCCTGAGAGCGGATCCCCACAGGATCCTCAAAAGCAAACAAAATGCTTTTGCCCAGGGCTCGTGGAGAACCTGTGGATCTGCAGGTTAATTAAAATGGGGAGGGTACACACAGCCAGGCACAGCTGGGAAATGGGGGGATTCCAGAGAGGTTACCCCCAATCCCACTCCTCAGTGCCAGCAGAGTGCAGGAGCAGTGGGGAGCGGGCAGGAACTGCCCCATCTCACAGGGCAGACACTCCACTGATGCAGAGCTGCACCCCTGGCTGGGGTGGGAGCACAAAAAAGAAAAGGCAAAGCAGCTGTGTCTGTTTAACTCGAGTACATCCCAATGGCAGACAGACTTGTGTGAACACAAGCTGGCCCCTCTGGAAGCAGAGAAGTTCCATTGTCTCACAGCTCCTGTGTGGATGAGGTGCACACAGTGGCAGTGTCCCACGAAAGGACAGGCATCACCCTGCTCTTCTCCACCTGTCCTGTGAAGCCATCACATCCCATACTGCTGCTCCTAAGCAGGGAGGTGCAGCTCGAAACCCTCCGAGGCCTGTTCACCCGCAGCAGTGGCAGCTTTGTTTTCTCCAGGGAGAAGCAGAGAGTGCAATGCTGGCTTGTTTTTAGGCAGTTGCACTTTGTTATTATCATTATATATTAACATGTTATTTTCATATTTTTCTTATCATTATTAATTTTATATTATAGGAAAAGATACCTTTGCTTGCTTTTTTGAGTGAAGTGAATTGGGAATTATTTTTATTAAAAAGAAAAAAAAACAGAGAAAAAAAACACATTCCCTCTATTTTTTGGCCTAATTTTGAGTCTTGCAGTGACTGATGAGGGCAAGACAGAAAGAAAGCAGGGAGAGGAAGGGCACGCAAGCTGCCTGGATGGAGGAGGTGGCTGAGCCTGGATGAAGCACAGCAAACCACAAGTGCAGATACAACTCGTCCAGCAGGAAAAAAAATGCATTTTTTCAGCTCCGTAAGTAAATGAAACATCAGAGATGGGGCAAAAAAAATCGGTATTAAAAAAGTACAGAAAGTCTCCGAAGTTTTTCCAGCAAAATGAAAGCAGAAAACATCTAATTTAGGGACAGAGCAAAACAATTCATACAGTATAATCTTATTATTTTACTGCAGATCACACATTTTGTTAAATCCACTATATTGTGGTCTTTTTATTTTGGACAGTATTTATAACAATAATAAATGAGGGTAGTAAACTACTTTTCAATGCTTTTTTTGAAAAAAAAACAGACAAAATGCTGTAAGATGTTGAAACAAAACATGTTGACATTTCTGAAGTGGAATTTTCTTCTGAAAATGAAATTCGGTTTCGGTTTTTTTCAGCTGAAGCTACTGTTAGAGTGTAACTAACTTTCAGATACAAATGAATGGGGACAAAGTCGTCGAAGCAAAATAAAGCTGTTTATTAGTAACGATTCCGCTCAGCCGACTGGACATCTCCCTGCCCCGAGAGCCGAACACACACACCTTCCCACAAAATGGCTACATTTTATGCCCTGTCCCGGCCGGGGCGGTCCCTGTCCCCTTGCCCATTGGCTGGGTACTCGGGAACTTACATTCTCTCCCGACCGCCTACCCTTCTCTCCCCTCCCCTCTCGTCCCACCTCTCTCTCAGTCAGGTCTCCAGCCCCGCCCCTCTCCCAGCACTCAGCAACACCCAACAAACCAACCAGAGCAAATCCAAACCAAAAACACCACCACATATAACCAACAACTTTCATTCTTTAACTTAATAACCTTTTGGCTTCAGCCATTATACTGTGGCCTTTTTATTTTGGAGAGTATTTAAAAACAAAAATAAATGAGGATAGTAAATTACTTTTCAACTTAAAAAAAAAAATGCTGTAAAATGTTGAAACAAAACATGTTGACATTTCTGAAGTGGAATGTTTTCTTTTGAAATTCGGTTTCGGTTTTTTTCAGCTGAAGCTACTGAGAAGTACAGATGGGTATGGATGTCGGAAAACACCGTTTTGCAGCTAATTTCCCCATCTGAGGAAGAAGGAGGCTGGCTCTGCAGCTGAAAAGCAATGGGTGTTAATACTGACTTTAAGGACACATAGTTAGTACTTCTTCTTCCAGTCAAACGTCTCCAGTGAAAAACGGTCAGATCTACGTCCAAAATATTCCTGCTAAGGAAGGGGTCATATCCCTCTTCTCTGGCACGGGAACACGCGGTTTTATGGAAGGGAAAGCCAACCGTTCCTGCATCACGGCCCCGCATGGAAGCCCCGAGAGGGGAAGCCGCGCTCCCCCAGTGGGCAGACCGGGAGCGACGCGGGACGGGAACCCGAGCGCGGCGCACGGCGGGGCGCGCGTCGGGCCGTGGCTCCACCCGGGGGAGCGCCGCAGCCCCGCGGCGACAGCGGCCCCGGCACAGCAGGGACGCGCGGCCGTGTGCGCGCAGGTACGTGCGTGTGCCCACGCGGGGGGTGCGCGCAGCTGCGCGTACGTGTGTCCGCGGAGCGACGGAGGGAGAAAGGGAGGGAGGGGAAAAGCAGAGGGGGAGTGCGGAGGCTGCGCGCGCGCCCCGCGGCGCGGCCGCGCGGTTGCATCAGACGGGGCGGGCCGGGCCGCGGCCGCGCTCCGCCCTTCCCCTCCCCCGTCGCGGCCTTTGCCCGGCCCCGCCCGGCCCGGGGAGAGCTGCCAGACGCAGGAAAGCAGCGAGGCAAGGTTGCCTCCAGCCGCCCGAGGAGGAAACGTTGCGGCGAGGAGCGGAAAGGGAGGGGGGAAATAAAAATTTAAAAATTTGCCCCCGCCGCGCGGTTCCGACCCCGTTTCTAGTTCCCCGCGGGGCTGCGGCCGTGCGGGTCGCGGGCTCCGCCGCCACAAGCAGCCCCTGAGGGACGGGGCGCGAGGCGGGCCCGAGCCTTTGCCGCCCTGCCCCCCTCGCTGCGGGTGGGGCGGCGGGGGATGTTCCCCCCGCTGGCTCCGGCCCCGCGCATGCCCTGGGGGTCACCGGGGGAGGAGGAGGAGGCGGTGGAGGCCGCACGGCGCTACCCCCGCGGCCCCGCGGTGTTGCGATAGCGGGGGGCGCGGCCCCCGGTGGAAGCGACGGCCGGGGCGGCCCTCGGCCGCCGCGCAGGGAGAGAAGCGGCATCGATCGGCCGCGGCAACAACGACAGCAGCAACGAAAAAAATACCAAAAATAATAGCGGGGGGGCGGTCAGAGGGCATATCCAAACCCTACGTGACGGAGAAGCGGGCTGGACCCCGCCCGCCGCCTCCCTGCCCGGCCCGGGAGCTGCAGCGCCGGCCCCCCCCCCCCCCCGCCCTGCCCCCGTCCCCCGCCCGGGGGGGTTTGGCTTGCGCCGGCCGCGGGGATAGGCCGGCTCGGGAAGGCGCCGCTATTTATTTTCCACCGAGATCACTTTGTTCGTGCTGGGGCAAAAAAATAAACCAAAAAACAAAAAAAAAAAAAAAACACTCCACCACGTAACTTCTTTTTTTTTTTTTTACTTTTGTTTTTCTAAATCTTCGCGAGTGTTGTCCACGTTCAGCGGGCTGAGTTGCGCACACGGCGCGCAGCCCCGCCGGGGCGGCTGCAGTCGCTGCGCGTGGGGCAGGAGGCCGGGACACGGAGCGCGCCGGCGATCCCTCGCAGCCGGCGGAGCCGGGGAAGGGCAGCGCCAGCGCCGGCCGTGCCCGCTCCGGCCCCTCCCTGGCCGACTCGGGGCCGACACTAAAGTGGGGCTGGCGGCCGCGGGCTCGCCCCCTCTCCCCGTCCCTCGCCAGCGCCAGCCCGGCACAGCCCCGCGTTCTCGGGGAGGTTTCGGAGCGAGGGCGAGCCGGGGCGCGGCCGGGATAAACAACAGGATCGCGTTGCACCGGGGAGGGGGGAAGACCCTGGCGAGCCTCGCAGAGAGCTGTGTTCCCCCCCACGCCCCCGTTCTGTTCATTTACGTGTTTATTTATTTCTCGCAAGCCCTGGGGATGAGAACGCTGCTCCCCCGCATCCCCGGGCGGAGGGGGCCGCTCGCACCTTGGCGGGCGTGGCGGGCAGGGCTGGGCAGCCCCCGCCATCCCCCGCACCTCGGGCATCCCCTCCTCCACCCTGCGGTGCCATCCCTCGCCTCTGTCCGGCGGAGCCCGGCCCTGAGCAACCCCGGCGGTGCTGCGGGGCCGGGGGAGCGGGGCCGGTGCCTCCGCCAGCATCTGCCGGGACCGGGGCGTGCGAGGCGCCATCTTTGATAGCCACGAGCGACCGCCCGGGGAAGATGCCCCGGGGCTCCGGTCACCGGTGCTGGCCCCGGGAGCGAGGGACGGAGGGACGATCCCGGGAATCCCGAGGATGCGCTGGCTCTCCGGTCCCGGCCCAGGAGGTGCGCTTTTTGGGTTCGAGTTTGAAGCCCTAGGAGTCACAGGACTATGTGCAAGAAGTACCTCGAAATACCTCTTCTCTTTCAAAAAAAAACCCAAAACCCCACCCCAAACCCAAAAAGCGCTATAACACAGGAAATTCCACTCTTTTGCACTAAGAGAGCACATCATTCCCAATTATCACAGAGGAACTTAGAAGCATTAATGTTGGGAAAGCCCTCTTTTGAATCCAACGTTAACCCAGCCTAAACGCTGTCCCCAAGTGCCACATCTACACATCTTTGAAATCTCTCCCGGGATGGGGACTCCACCGCGACCCGAGGCAGCTCGTTCCAATGCCTGAGCACCCTTCCATGAAGAAATGGCATCCCTGCACTAAGGGTGCCGCATCCCTTACTTTCACCTGCGCCACAGACCCGTGAAGAAATGGATACCCAAAGGAAAAGTGCTGTTATTTCTTGCAGTCTTATTTCCTCCTGTGCCAGGCTGAGGGAGGTTGAAACACACACTAATGAAGACCATATTTCTTATATATGGCAGTTTTCTTTATTGATTGCTTGATGTGAAACAATATCAATCTGGATTTTTTTTTCCCCACACATTACAAAAAAAAAAATTTAATTGGCTCAGTCTGCAATCTCTTAAGCACAGCCATATTAATTATGAGAAAAAGAAAAAAAAAAAAGAAAAAAAAAAAGGAAGAAAAAAAAAACCCAAACGGAAAAAAACCCTCTAAAAAGTCTACCAAATAGAGCATTTACAAATGCACAAAAACATGCCACTTTGGCTTTATGGGGAAAAAATATTGTCTTCTAGATTAAAAAAAATCTTTAACATAAATAAGTTAGTATAATTTCTCAGTGTCTTTACAGAGTTATGTACACAGGTACACTTCAAACTTTTTTTTTTATTTTTACATACAGGTACACAGGCAACGTAGAAATACTGTTTAAAGATGTAGTATCCCTTTTTCCCTCACACACAAGCACTTTGGGAAGTGGGTCAGATCAGAAAATAACAATATTCCAGATTCAGAGCAAAAGCCTTCCAGATTAGGTTAAAAAAAAAAAAAACACAACAAGAAAATCAGGCAATGTAATCAGGTGGGATGATTTTACACACCTTTTTACAGGCATTCAGTTTTGGTATATGGATTGGGGGGGAACTTTTGCTACTACATAACATAACGGAATCATCACAGCTCCCACCTCTTCAGCTTAATGCAGTAGGAAGAAATTTGACAAAAATCTGCTCTGAACAGTTACCACAATTATACATTTTTAAAAATACTAAAAAATTTTTTTTTAAATTAAAAAAGAAGAACACTGCGGACCCACTTAAAGGGACAATACATCTTTAAGTAATAAAAAACCTACACTGCTTCTCTTCATAGATTTCTTTGCTTGCTAGATTGTGAAAGCAAGTTCCAATCGGTCACCCTCTTCCAGTCCCTCCCCCCTCCCAACAAGTTTTATGTGCTACATAAGGTAAAAACTATATACACAGGTAGTACAATAAAGCAAATAAGGAAACACCTAATTGCACAATGCTACATCCAATGCTTTTAGAGGCAGGTCTTTTAAGAGTGCCTAAAATTTAGTGTTATTGTTTGCTTTTTGTTGCTGTTCTTTTTTTTTTTTTTTTTCAGTGCTTGTACAGGACCTCCATCCCACAGAGATCGGCGATATGTGTTTTTTCTTTCCCACTACAACTTTACATCTTCCTCGCTTCATCGCCGCCCGCCGCACTCGACGAACGAGGACGCACATCCTCCGCTCTGCAACGGGAATAATGAAGGGAAAAAAAAAAAAAAAAAAAAAAAAAAAAGGACGGGGAGGGGGAAAGCGATTAGAAAACATCGACAAGAAACGCGATCCGCGGCACAACCGGTTCAAACCGACACCGCATCCCCGGGGCGGGCGGGCCCGGCCCGGGCGGGGCCCCCGCCGCCCCCCCGCCCCCGCCGGGCCGGGCCGTATTCCCCGCACCTCTGCGGCGGCCCCGGCCCCTCCGGGCAGCGCGGGGGGGCCCCTCCCGTGCCCCCACCCCCAAAAGCGGGCGGGAGTAGCGGCATTCGCATGGCCGCGCTCGGCCACGGCTCACCCCACCGGGACTAATTTGTTGCAACTTCTGCTTTACAGCTTAATCTCTCTCTGCACAATCGCAAATCGTTTTTGTAAACCTCGCTCCTAACCTCGGCTCCCAAACCGCCGGCGCAATTTTTACCAACTCTCCCCGCCCCAGCCCTCGCCTTAAAACAAAACAACAAGAAGGGGGTAGGGGAGAAGGGGGAAAAAAAAAAAAAAAAAAAAGCTGCAGAACCCAACCTCCCATTAACCCGCTCCCTTCCCCCTTCCAGCCTCTAAAACCAAACCAAAACAACAGAAACAAAAAAAGGGGGGAGGGAAAAAAAAAACAACCCAAACCAAACAAAAACAAAACAACCTTTCATCGCTCGGATTTTGAGAAAGTGCCCGGATTCCCCTTAAACCCAACTTCTTGACTTATTTCTCCCGCAGTGGGAGGTGGCCGCGACATGCCACGGCAAGGCTGACACTGGAGGTGAAAAAGCCCCGGGGGCGGGGTACAGGGGAAGCCCCCCGAAATCCTCTAGCATCTAACATGATGCACCAGCCGCGTCTCCGTCCCTCCACCCGCACGGTCCTTAGGAAAGGGCCCTCCCTGCCCCCGGTGCCCATCCCGGAGGAAGGCAGGGTCAGTCCCACTACAGCCCCAGCCCCTGACGCTGCCGAGCCCAGGCTGGGCTTCGCTCCTTGTTTTGTTCTTTTCAAGCCCTACGCCTCCCACTCCCCACCCTCCAACACACACCCATTCCCGAGCGCTCGGGGGAAGCTACCCTTCCTCGAAGAAAACACCCCTCAGCGAGCCCACAGAGGCACGAAGCCCCCTCCCCACCCCCTCAGAGACGCGGGATAGACACTCGGTTACCCCTTCTTTCCCTTCTTTGCATCCTAATGCCATACCCTAAAGGGCACTGACCTAAACGCTTTACGTTTGATGTCTTCCCGGGCTTGATTTCTTGGGTGTTTGCTCCACTGAACTGGCACTGGGGGAGTCTTCTGAAACCTCTTCTTCTGTTGTGTTGGCTCTTTTATTTTGAGGAGAGGAATCTAGGAGGGGAAAATTAAAAACGAGGAGGGGGATGGGGGAAAGATATTAAAATATTTTCTTTCCAGATGTTTGCTCGGCATCCAGGGGGGATAGATGGAGCCGAGGGGGGAACATTCCCGGATCCCCGTGTCAGGTATCGGCTGCGTGAAGCGAGCAGGGAGTGGGGAGATGGGCTTCTCCCTAGGCAGGAGATCCGAGTTCCCTCTTTTCGGCTAAAATCCATATTCGTCTTTTGCTGAGCGCTGTGAACCTCCTCCCAGCTGGGCAGGAGGCCGGGTCCCCGCGGAGGGGCGGCGAGGGGTCGAGGGGGATGACCCGCGTCTAAGGGCTCTTCCTTGCAAATCATCTACCGGCTCCCACTCTAGGCGGGCCCCCCGGGACTGCAAACACTACCCGGGCTTTTTTAGGGGGAAAGGGGCGGGGGGGGGGCACGCCGAGCCGGTGCCCGGCGGGACACAGCCCGCCGCGGCGGGGCCACGCGTGGCAGGGGCGGAAGGGCCGGAGCCCCGGCGCTGACACGAGTGGGGCGCGGGGCAGAGCCATGGGGTACATTACCATCGGCCGCGGGTCTTTTCCTCTGGCCAGTGCACTGCTCTGCTAAGTCCGTCTGATTTTCTGAAACATCAGTCTTTTGAGCTACACAGCGAGTGTCCTCTGAGATTCCCTGAGAACCGACAAAAACCACGGTTTGGCAATTCCCGTTTACATCCAAGCTCTGGCGGCCGGCGGACTTGCAGACGGCTTTCCGTAGCCGGGGGGGTCTGAAGTAGAAGTCGGGCGAGCTTCCCTTCTCCACGGCTTGCCACTCGTACCTGCCTTCCAGCGGCCTGTGATTCTGGAAATCGAAATTCCACTTCCTCTGGTACGCCTCCTCCATCTCCTGCAGGTGTTTCTTGAACTCCCTGCTGAGCTCTTCGTGGTTCACCGGCCCGAAGAGGTTCCTGCACGCTGACGGCTTCGGGTACTCCGACTGCCTGGCCTCCATGCGCTCCAGGGTAGGGCTCCCATTAGAAATGCGGACGTTTGACATCTCCCCGCACCGTGTGGCTCCAGGCGGCGGTTGTTGCGCTCGCTGCTCTCTCTCCGCGGCCGCCGCCGCCTCTCCGCCGCCCTTTATTGCCCGGCGCCCGGCGGCTCCGCTCCGCGCCTCCGCTCCGCGCTGCCCCGCGCTGCGGCCCCGCCTCGGCCCCACTCGCCCTCGGCCCGCGGAGAAGGGGCAAGGAGGCGCCCTTGCATAAGCGCCGGCCCGGGGATGAGCCCCGAGAGCCGCCGCCGGGGAGCCCCGGGCGGGTGAGGAGCGGAGCGCGGCGCTGCCTCCGCGGTGCCGGCCCGCCGCCGATGGCGATGGCGCTGATGATGCCCCTGCCGCTCGCACCGCCGCCGCGTAGTAAAAGTGAGACGAAAAAAAACAAGAGCAGACGAGCCCTTTTCTCGGTTGCCCAATATGGCGATTGAAGGGAGGCTGACGAAGAAGAAAATGATTGACAGGACGAGTCTATTTAAACAGCCCGGCCGAACCATTGGTTACGGCGGCGGGCGCCGCCCCGTTCGCCCGGCCCTTCCCCGCCCTGCCCCACCGCCGCCACCGGCTCTAAAGGTGGGACGGGACGGGGCGAGCTGGGTGCTGCCCAGCGGGACCGAGCCCGGCCGGCTACGGTGAGCCGAGCCCGGGAGCGAAGGAGAAAACGAGAGGGGTGGGACGGCACCGCGGGGCCCGCTCTCCTCAGCCCTCCGCAAAGCCCGGCGGGGTTTGTGCCACCCCACAAAAACACCCACTCCATCCCGCCGCTCGCCCGAGCGGCCTGAGAAATGGTGACGGCTGGCTTTGATTCTGGGCTGTGACAGGAGTGTCCCACCGCTCTGGTTTGCCCGGGTTGGGCTCTGGCGACACATCGCCGCCGAAGTCCGGGCTTGGGGGCAAGCTCGGGGCTAATGGGCAGAATGGCCACCCCAGGGCATGCAGCGGCGACCAGCACCCTGACCCCACTGCCTGCGCAGATGGGCTGGCGGCTCCTGGTGCCGAGACGATCATCTCCTGCCCTCTCGGCAGAGAAAGGACTAGGTTAAGAAATATCTCTGTAATAACCTCTGCTGAGATTTCAGATATCAGCAACCCGTGGAAAGAAAAAAAAAAAAAATACCATTGGGGTTTGTCCTGTTTGTGTACTCAAAAGATTAGATGAGCAAAGAGTCACAGCCAGGGATTTTCTAAGCAACTTCCTCGGTTAGTTAGAGCAGGTGTGGTGGACATGAGAGCAATTGTGCCCTCCTCTCTGGCCCCCTTTTCTTCAGCCCCTTTCCACAGCCATATTCCCTTACCAGGTAGGGCAGGCCCCTCAGTGTGTTGTGTGACACTGCGGGTTCTCCCAGGCACTAAAGGCTGTGACATTCCCAGGTGCCCAGATCCTGTGCCTGAATCTTTGGAGGGTCCTAAAAGCTCTTCACACCAGTCCATCTGGCCAGGTCTCCTTTGCAAGCAGAGCAACCCTGTGCAAACTTTGCTTCGGGGTGGGAGGGTGAGGAGGGGTTGAGATCGCTTGCTAGACAAGTAGCAAGCTATCTCAACAAGGCAGGGGTCAACACAATTGGGTTTAACTGGCTGAAACGAGAGTCAGCACGTTTGGCCTTGAAGATGTGGAGATTTTACACACTGGAGAGAGGACACAACCTTTACACAGTGCTCAAGCCCAGAGCACTTTGCTGACCATCATCAGACTCAAGGCCTCCAGCTTCTGCTCATACAACTCAGCAGAGTAATCTCGTATCATCAGCATGCTCAAAAAAATTATGTGTACAAGAAAAAAAAAAAAAAAGAGATTAGTTTAAAAACCACAAGGTTGAAATACAATATTAGCCATGCTATTTTTATTTATATGCTGGGCATTTTAGTACTTGGAATTGTTTTCCAGCTCTTCTCAGAAACCACAAGTTCTAGCAATTCACTTGCAGAAAATTAAAGCTAATAGTCACATGTTTGCAGGACCTGAGATGTTTTTTTGAAGTTGCAAGTCCATGAAAAAACTCCATCAGCTGGAAAAAGTGGGGCCTGCATCTGCTGTATTTGCAGGATTTCATCTTCATTTCTCTAGGCTTTCCTGTCTTTGACTTCCATTGCCACCAGCAAGGAAGCTTCATTTCACACTTCATTTTCTCTGTCAGGTGGAGGGACACTGAGCTTGTTTTGTTGATCCACACAAGGGCATTGTAACAAAGGGTTGTGCAGAATATTTCTGAGGTTGCCCAGGGCTCATCCTGATGATGGGGGCTTGCCTGCTGGTAACCTGCTGAGTGTCCCACCCCTGACTCCTTAGGTGAGGAGCTCCCATTCTCTGCTCCCTGGGAGACACTTCTTGTCTCCCTAATCCACGAGGGAAAGGCAACCCTCTTGTGTGTAGGATTATGTCAGTGTACCAGAGTATAAGCACAAACTAGGAAAGAGAAAAAAGAAGTGGGGAGTGTGGGTTTCCAAATACTGGAATAGCTTCTGTGCCCCACGAGTAAAGCAGCAGCAACATGATGGCAGTGCAACAGAGAGCACTGATTTATCTGAAGCCTTTGGAAAAGGAAAAAAACCAAGTTACTGCAGGACAAGTACCTTCTGGGGGTTTTTTGCTGTTGTTCTGTTTATACCTCCCTTAGCACAAGGACCTGAGACTGAGTCCCTGGATGCTGTACAAGTATATTGAGCACGAATAATTAAATCCAAAGGGGCGGAGGAGGGGGGATGGGGGGTGGGGGAGGAGAAGAGGGGCGCGAATAATTTAAGCCACTGATGGAAGCAATGGAAAAAATGAAAGAGGAGCGGTCTGCCCCCTGGTTTATCCCTCTATCCCTTCTCCTCTATCACCCTGCCTTGCTCTCCGAGGGGCTGGGGAAAGGGAAAAGGGGCGAGGGTGTACCCCCGCAGCCGCGGTAGCTGCGCGTCTTTCCGCGGGCAGCGCAGCCCCCAGCCCACGCAGCCGGAAACGCTGGGGTCGCGCTGGGACAAATCATCAGGAAAGGGGGTAAAATTAAAGAGAAAAATAATTTAAAAAAAAAAAAAAATCAGAGTGTCTGCCCCGGGGTGGGAGCATCCGCGGCCTGGAGCATCCGCGGCCATGCTCGGGGATCGGGGCTGGTCCCCGCCGCTCTTTCGGCTCGTCCTCCCTCCTCTTCCAGGCGATCTCGGCAATCCACCTTAAATCGCTGCGGCTGCAAAGGGGAAAAAAAAAAAAAAAAAAAAAAAAAGGCTGTGTCTGCAGCGACCTTGCCATGATCTAAAGTGTTTTGTTTACAGTCAGGCACCCCCGATGGCTGCAGCAAATCGGGACAGAGGCAGGCGCCCGCCCGTAGTAGCAGTGAAGCGTGGAAAAAAAAAATACAGGAAAAAAATATACTCGAAAGTCCCGGAGTGAAGCTGTGGAAAGATCAGAGCGCCATCGTCTTGCAAAAGAGGGGCACAACAGTGGGGCTGCGGGGGAGGCGGTGCGGGGTGGGGACGGGGGCGAGAGCTGAGCCTCCCCCGCAGAGCTCCAGCCTCCCTCAGCCGGCTCTGCCCCGCTCTGCGGCCGCTTCGGCTGGAGATGCAGCCAGTCAAAGATCGGAGGAGAGGATTAGAGAAAGAAAGGAAAACAAACAACAGCAAAAAACCCCAAGCTCAACAAAACTTGGAGGAGTGAACCAGGAAGGAGGGAGGAGTGTTTACAGGGAGGTCTGGGCGAAGAATGTCCTGGCTTTTCTAAGAGGCTCTGGACACCCTGTCCCCTCTCTTCCCATTACCCCTCTCCTCGCTCTTGTTTGGGCTTTTCCACTGGCAAAGCTACTCTCTGTTTTTCTTTCCTCCAGAATCGCTTAGGCAAGCTTCCCATCTTCTTTTTGGCCATCCTCCTTCCCCAGCACTTTATAAGGCTGTCCAGGGAACCAGCAAAGCCCATCTGAACCGCACACATAAAGCATCTGGGTTGCTTGGGATTTTATACATTCCCTTGCAAATAGCAGGGAAATTGGGAATAATACTGGAGCTCCTCCACAGGATGTGTCTTCCAGAGTTGAGGATGAAGAAGGCAGGGATGTGGCATGACCCATTTGGAGGTTTGAGATTTGCTCCTAACCCACCTCAGCTGTTACTGAGCCAGTGCTGCTTCTCCACCTCTCCAGTTCTCAGGCCAAGTGCCAATTTCTTCAAGAGATGTGGGGCGAGCCTGCCATGAGATTCGAGGTGCAGGCCCCAAGTATTCACCATATAACATTTACTTAACAGGAGCCCTTTCCTCCTGGCAGGATTAGGACCCCGTGAGGTTCAGCAGCAGGGGCTGTCAAGAAGGAAAGAGCCATTTGAGTGTACAAAGGCCCTGGGATACAATCCAGCAGTGCCCAGGACCAGAGAGCACTCACTGCCTAGGGGGGCGAGGAGCTGCTACCCTCCTGTGCAAGCGGCGTTTGAGACCTTTTGCTCCTTTGCTGTGAACTCTAGAGGGAGCCTAAGGACAGAGATCAGGCCAGCGCCAGGACCTGGCCTCGCAGCTGGCAGCTTCCCCCCTGCCCGCCCGGGCTGTCCCCGCTGCCATCCCCGCTGCCATCCCCGCTGCCATCCCTGCTGCCATCCCTGCTGCCGGCGCTTCGGGGGGCTCTGCTCCCGCTCCCCTCCCGGCAGGCGGGGAGCAGCGGTGCCCAGGGGTACCGGCCCCGTCACCATCTGAAGCAGCCTTGGGAGGGCTCAGGTGTGAGGACCGACCCAGGGCATTTTGAGTCCTTGAGAGGGTGCTGGCTGCAGGTACAGCTTGGGGTGTCCTTAATGGGGTTTGGGGTGTCCATAATGGGCTTTGAGGGTGTCCTTAATGGGATTTGTTTTAAGAAGCGGGTGATGTGTCAGAAACGCCTTCTCTGTGCTATAACTGTTGGGCAGGTTACACAAACAGTTATGTCTGCAGAAGATACAAGTTCAATTACTAGCACTGGAAGTACTCATTCTTCTCTCTTTGGAGCTCTCTGCTTGTCATCAGCCTTCCCTTGACTTGCTAAAGGAGCAGCCCTTCCAAAGTGCCCTGATTTGGTCTCAGGGAAGACTTTTCTGGTATGGCTCAGACAATTTTATCTTTGTTTTTCATTTTGTTTGAAGTGCAAAATAGGAGCAAGCTTAAACTGCTCTTAAAGCAGGTGAAGCCAGGAGTGTCCTAAAGCCAGCGGTGATGGATGCACCATTCTCAGTAACCAGCTTCTCCTTTTTCAAATCAGGAACAAGAAAGAGGATGTTAATATACAGTCCCTAAAAATAAACACACACACTCACACGTGATTATGTTGAGTTATCCCAGAAAACACTACTGTTGTAGAGGTGAGGCCTAAATTGATTACTTGCTGTGAACTGACCTAATTTCTCGGAAGAAAACACAACATATTAAAAAAAAAAGGTCATTTTCAGGCCAGTCTAACTCCGTGTCTATAAGACTTCCCATTCAATACATCACATAACCCACACCACTTTGTTAGAATAGCAAATTTTTGACATAAGAGTTAACTAGAGGTTTCTTATGGCAACTAAACTTACTTTGCCTTTCCATGTCCATTCCCCTCCCCTCCTCTCTCTCCCTTTTGCTCCCCTTCCCCTTCCCCTTCTCTTTCCCTTTCCTTCTCCCTCTCTCCCTCTCCCTCCCCCTTTTCAGGGTGTGTAGAGGATTAACCTGCTCCATGTTTGTAGAGTTCTGAATATTAAAAGCCCAAAGCAAGAGCTGATTACAAACAACAACCAGGAACTGTTACTGTCACTATGAAATTAAACGGTTTTCCAGCCCCTTGCTCCACCACCTATGCCTTTAAGAAAGTTTCCCAACAGAAGAATTATGTGCAGTGGAAATGAGTTGTCCTGTTTTTCTACAAAGCCTGAAGTGAACCTTTCTGGGAAGGGGATGATATTTTGTAGCAATGTTTTCTCAAGTACAATTCTTTAGGTTCCCGAGTGATGACACATTGTACAGCAACGCTCTTGGCACAAGGCGTTCATCTGTGAGAAGGGATGCTGGCCCCATTTCTTACAGCCATTCATTAAATAAAAACACCCTGTGTCATATGTTATGTTCCTCTGAAATGCTGAAAGTTTTTAGTGCATGAAATTCTATGGTGCCTGGATAATTTTTTTTCCCAGAACACAGCACTAACCTCCAAGTCAGTTACTGAACATTGTTGGAAGAGCTTGTTATTTTTTGTTGGTGTGTTTTGTTTTCATTTGGTAGGTTCCCAACTTCATGCAATAGGCTTTTTCAGAAATACAGAACTATGTAAATGTGATGCTTACAGCTGACCACAAAGAGGCCGCTCACGAAAAAAGTACCCCGACATAAAAACATTTGCATCTGTTAGAATTTTAGGCATTCTGGGTGCTGTTTACATGAGAATCTCAGCCCAGTTCTCTTTTTTACTTTTATTTTTCTTTTTCCTTTTCTTTTTATTATTTTTCATTGTTTTTTCTTTTTTCTTTCTTTTTCTTTTTTTTTTCCCTTTTTTATTTTTTTCTTTCACCAATGGGCTGTATTAATTGCCTTAGGATAAAGAGATCTACAAACATCTTCCTTATATAAACAGAGGAACTGGTCTGGCTACTTTCTAAACCCTTTAAGGAAGATGACCCATCTCACATACCAAAATGATGGCATTAAGTAACAGATTACTATCAGGGCTTGGGATCTGAGTTCTGGTTCTGGCTTCCCTTGGCCATGTCACTGCACATTGCTGTAACTCTTGGCACCTACATTTCTTCCCTCACCCTCTTCCTAATCTATTTAGACTTTTAGCTGTTGGAAACACTCTCTTTGTACAGTACCACATCTTGTTTGTGTTAACCAACCTAGCAAGGGAATTGTACAGCTCCAGGATGCAAAAGCCAGGGCATTAACCTACAGTAATGGGATGTTATTACAGAGGAAGATTGAAAGTGGATTCTGCAAGCATCTGGCAATGAGAAAATTGTAATGAGGCAGGTGACAGGCATTTCAGAGAATCACAGAATCACAGAATGGCTTGGGTTGGAAGGGACCTTAAAGCCCATCCAGTCCCACCCCCCGCCATGGTAAGGGACACCTTTCACTATCCTGGGTTGCTCCAAGCCCCATCCAGCCTGGCCTGGAACACTTCCAGGGATGGGGCAGCCACAGCTTCTCTGGGCAACCTGTGCCAGGGCCTTACCACCCTCACAGGGAAGAATTTCTTCCTAAAATCCAATCTAAACCTCCTCTCTGTCAGTGTGAAGCCATTCCCCCTTGTCCTATCACTCCATGCCCTTGTAAAAAGAAGTGCTCTATCACCATCCCTCCAGCTGTGCCCATCAGGATGGTCCTGCCAGGCCAAGAGCCTCCTGAGCCCGGTTACCAAAGGGCTGCATCAGTGCTCCTAAGCCTGTTCATGCCTGACCTAAACCAGCCAAGCCTAAAAAAGTAGAGCAAGCTGGCAAGTCAAAAAGCAAACATTATTTCACTGAAGCCAGTCTATTGCAAAATGCACTGTGGCCATGATTTCAGTGGCTTATGAGAAAGATGGAAAAAGAGAGGACTTTTATTTACCAGCGTGTGTTCTGGGTTTCCCTCCTAAGGAGTTAAGGTTTCTCTGAGCAGAGGCCTAATCTGCTGTGATTTTGAGTCTCTAAAGCTGCCTGGTTACTCCCTTTGTTCTGGCTGCCAGCAGCTAAACTGGGACATCTATTCAAAGAGGAGTACCTGAAAGCATCACTTTAAAGGATTTGTCACCTTGTTATCTCTAGTTTGAGCAGCTTTTTGAGAACAACTTCCACTCAAAATGTTTTCAAAGGGCAAAGTTAGCATTGCAAATATCACAGTTTATATTTAATAACTGGCTTTACTGACAACAATGAAACATGGCTAATACTATGAGAGGCCCTGGCAATTCTCCTTTTCTTCTGTTGTCCCCCTCCCCCCCTCCCAAACCTGCAAAAGACAGGTGGGAAATCACAAAAGCAGCAAAAGCTATGGTCTGACTCAAAAATTGCTCCTTGTATCTCTGTAACAAGGTCCTAAAAGAAGTTCTTCTATTCCTGGTGGTCTCCAGCACTCTGAAGCCATTGCCAACCTCTCAGAACTCCTCTGCCCATCAAAAGCAATGAAAACTACCAAAAATTAACCCAAGCCCTCATCTGGCCCTGTGGGTGTCTTTTTGAGCCTACAGCACCCTGTCGTTTCAAAGGGGACTGAAGAACCTGAGCACAGCCGGAGCTTCCCAGGCCAGTGGGGAGCCCTTTCTTGCAAGTCTTCAGAGCAAACAATGAGACCTTGCTAGACCCTGCCTTGGGATTGCCTTGCTCTAGTGTGGTTGGTTTGCTCAGCCCCAGAGTTAGAAACAAAAACCCCAACTCTGAACACACAGAAGAGGCTGGTCAGCCCCCCACCAGGCCAGGTTAAGCCTGCTGAGAAGTCAGGGCCAACTCCTCCAAGGCATTCAGGTGTCTAAGCACCTTTGAAAACCTGTCTCTAATGCTCTAGAGGGTGGTTGGCAAGAAACCTTCTCAGAGTGCCTGGTGGGAAGGGGGAGATTGGGATCTAATGGCTCTGAGGGTGCAAAGTCACTTCAGGGACTTCATAATGCTGAATTTTCAAAAAAATAAATGTTGGGGCTCTTTATAATTTCTTCTGCTTTTTTGAGGCTTCCTCCTTACCCACAAGAACCAGAAGCTCATTTTTCTGTGAAGGAAAGATTCAAAGATTCTGGCAGTAGCATGGCTTCAGGACCATGAGCTTTAAGACAAAAGCTAATTGACACAGCAAAACAGTGAGAAGTGCTCACACCAGGAGCTGAGGTCCACTTTGTCTACTCAAAGGAAAGGTTTACTTCAGCTCTGGACATATGATCTGGAGAAGTATTTGGGAAGACTTTCCAAAGCCAACTTGGTTACGTTCAAAGCTACTGAAGTTCTGTGTTCAGGAGTGACTTTAGCACCAGGGCACTTTGACTTCATTACAGCCGTGCAGACCTCCAAGGTCACATTCTCAGAAGTAGTTACACCAAGATCAAGTAACTACATCATTTTGCTGCCTGTGAAAAATGTTTTGATTTATTTGAAATGATTTTAAGTTGGTCCTACTGCTTCTGTGAATGTTCCTAACAATATTGTAAAATAGCCATTTATTTCTTCTTACAAATTGCAGATTTTTGTAAGGGTAATTTAGTGGACCCTCTCAGAGAGAACAGCAGCATCTTCTACAGCTTTCTTGTCTCCCTGTGAATTCTTGGTAGAAAAAGCTGATGATAATGCTAATCAACTGTTTTGTACACTCAGATATTGGGCATCTGTAGCTTGGGCCCTGGGGGCTAGTTCCTTCTGAGCAATTTTACAGAGTTTGTATTTAATTAATAAGTAATTTGATTCTTTTCCTTTTCAGCCTCTAACAAGCAATACCGGCCTATCTTTCAGAAAGTCAAGTACGAGGCTTTCTTTTCCCCAGTAGGTACTGAGCTCTAGGCCTGGAAAAGGGCCAGAGCACACAGGGACAATGTTCCACAGTAACATTTGTACCTCATTAAAAAAAATAACAACAACAGCCAACTCGCACATGAAATAAAATGTCTTTCTTTTCCCTCCTCCTCTTGTTTTACAAATATTCATTTATTCATTATGCTTCCTGTAAAAGTGCCTGCACACATACACATTTACGCTGGATTTTTCTGCTGAACAAATGATGTGTTAGGATGTCTTGTATTATTTTTATGAATTTAGTTTGGCTTACATCAAGCTACTGTGAAAGATCTCCCATCTCAAGGTCTCTGTGGCAAGGGATATCTGGGTTATTGATGGTTTGGATTATATCAGTTTGGGGGTGCTTCTCTTAAAAAAAAGCTGCAGAAACCCATTGCTTCTATGTTCTCTCATATTGAGTACCTTAAAGCTGAGAGACTGCTAAGTCACTCTGGAAAATATTGGCCTGGAAGACTTCACCCATCTGTGCAAATACACCACAATCCAATTAAACTGGCAGACTTTGCAATTATTTGCAGATTTCCACAATCTGGCAGCAGCAAGCAGATACAGCCTGTGTTGCGTAAGCGAGTTGTCGCAAGCCTGTGTGCCCCTGACAGAGCTCCCCAAAATCCTGGAGGAGGAGTGGGCAGCATGGAGTGTCTTGCAGATGGGCACACACCAAAGGGATGGGCTCCAGTGCCAAAAGCAGCCCCTAGCTGAGCTCCTGGCCCCAGCAGGGCAGGGTTGAACAATTCAATTTGCTGCACCATCCCCTCCAGAACTACAATATCACAAAGCCAATTTAAGAGGCTTCCATCCTTTGCCACTTACTCTCACCTCAGCTTTAAACAAGGCCTTTAAAATGAAACTGAAAAGTAAGAAAAGAAATTAACAAAAATAAAAGGACTGTGAGGGAGGAATAATCCAGATAATTTTGCAGCACTGCTACAAACTGTTGCACTTTCACTGCTGAGGAAGAGGGAGGTCAAAAAGTGGCCTTTTCTGAGGCAGGAAAGAAGATGCTAAACTCAGTAGTAACCACAGGACTATTTCCCCAACCTGTGTCAGCACACAGCCATGCTAATATTTGTGACAGCAGAGGGAATGAGGGTTTGGAGAAGAGGGAAGGTAAGCTGGATGATTTCTGTGGCAGTGTCCCATCAGAGTGTTTGTAGGGGATGGGATTCCCTCTGCCAGACAGATTGAGATACTCAAAGGCTCAGAAGTACTTAAAGTACTTTGAGTACTCAAAGATACTTTCAATTCAAAGAAGCAGTGTGTTTGTCCCTAACAGCTGATATGAAACTAATCACATTAGTCCAAACTTCAGGCTAACTTCTTAAAATCTAGGCCTAGACTCTTACAAAAAGCCCACCAAAATAAAACTCTTAAGATCTGCTTCAAAGTTGCTTTTTTTCCACCATCACCATTTCCAGCTGCACGTTTTCACCCTGGTTTCACCTTCTCCCTCAGTGGAGTGGATGCCCGTCTTCGGCAAGGTTTTAGCTAGGCCTGGGAAGTGCCTTGGGTTAAACTAGCAATAAAGGAGGGACAGAGTGGGGGTGTGTTTAATATTCAGTGTAGCTCCCAGGTCTGGTTCACACCACAACCCCACCAACAGCAGTGTTGGCAGGGCCCACGGGTCAGTAGGTGGTAGGCACTGAACCTTGGCCACAGGTGCTCAGCCACGGAGGGGATTCCCAGTCCGCGGCTGGTCCCTGCCAGCTGGTATTTCCATGCAACGTGAGGGGGAGATCCCCCAAAGCAAATGAGATATTTTCACAAGCTGTGAGGTCGCTGGATCACACTGCCCTCCACAATGTGAGTGGACATGTGAGGAGCTGAAGCAGCACTTTGAGCAAGGATCCAAGTAGGTGAGAAATAGCAAAGGCTGAGGTGGGAAGCTCTGGCCTAAGACCTGCTGCTCTCAAGACCTGCTCTAGTCACCACCCGTGCCTGCTGCAGGCTCTTCTGGAAACCATGGAACTGCAAGGAGGACCCAGCTCTGCACAAGCCCCAAAACCCACAGGAGGAGGGGATGAGGGAAGTGAAACCTCGTTAAATTGTGGTTCCCAGCCTGTTTGGGAGACCCATCTCGGCTGGGTGAGTCTGCACCATTTCAGCAGCCTGTCCCCTTAAGACCTGCAGTCATGAAGAGGCCCAAACTCTTCCTTTCCAGAAACAAGGAATCAATCCCTTCAAAGCACGGCTGTGTGCGGAGCACAGAGCTCATCCAGCACCCCCATTTCAGATCCCACCTGCACCCCAACCAACAAGCTCTCCCAGGTCACCCAGCCTGGGGCTTCCTCCTTGTCTTTTGGGGTTGTTTCATGTTCAGGGCCTGAAACATAGGTCTTTTTAAAATGAATATATATGTTATTAATTCTCTCTGTTTCTTTTGTTCTCATAGTCACGCAAAATGAAAATATTTCATCAGAGAGACTCTAAGATAAGCAGTTCAATAGTCTTCTCTGAACATCCATTTAAAAATGGATTCAAGCAGGATGATGGCCTAGCCATGTGGTGTAGGCATCTTCATAGAAATAAGGGAGAAAATGGATGAAAAAGCAGCAAAGTTAAAATAAATAGTTCCCAGAGCATTGTTCTCTACACAGCTAAGGCTTTTAATCTTAAGGCTGGGATTTGTCTTCATCACTGCTGATACATCCCTCTTTCTCCTTATTCCCATAGAGTATCTTCTTGCCAGCTCCTGCATCACTTTGTGGGAAACTGAGCTCTTCTGGCAAGCAGAAGATCTCCTAGTTTGTCAGCTTACAAGTCCATGGCAGTGAAATAGCATTGGCTCATCATTTCTGGGGCAGTTTCCAGTGGTCTGTGAAAATCACAGCAATCACAGAGGACAGGGTACAAGTCACCTCATTTTAGCTGCCTAAAATGGGATTCCTCATCTAAACTACTCATTTTCCCACAGGATGGAGCACCATCAGAAGACAAGTCATCCCTCTTCTCTGGGACACCAGCTGGGATAGGTGAATCACCCTCTGGAGGTGCCCGTGTCTGTTCGTGGGCTTCGGAGAGTACCTGCATGTTGAGTTCAGACTGGATGTGAACTTCCAGTCAGCCAAATCTAAGCGAGTCTTGCCCACAGTGCTGGCATCTCCCCGAGGTTTCCATTTGCAGCAGCACTGTAACAGATGCTGAGAATACATTAAATGCTTTCCTAATGTCACATTCCCATGTCTGCAATCATGGTAATTGCCTCAGTGGAGTTTTGCAATTGCAAACGAGCAGGAAGCCATCTGCAAAGGAATCTGTCTATTAAGACATGGCCCCTACTCTGGAAGTGCTTGAAAAGCCCCAGCACATTTCTTGGACTAAAGATAAAAAATAAAAAAATTAATTTAAAAAAAAGGTCATACTCCTGCAGCAATATGGAAGGTATCCAGAATGCACTCCAGTGATCCAAGGAATAGACTGACTTTTGCTTTAGGACTGTGCTAATTAAATACTGCTAACTACATCTGAATAGAATTAAGTCTAATTTAAGGCCCTTTCTAAGCTCCAGGGCAATGTAGGCTGGTCCTAAAAAAAGAAATTACCGACTGCTGACAACAGGTGTCAGCAACAGGAGCGGCTGAACCAGGGCTGAATGTGAATTAGCCGCAAGTGTAGACAAGGACAAGCTAAGTTCAGCAGTGTTGCTGCAGCCACGATGAGACCTGGCTGGAAGCAGGGATAAACCTGGGGAGCAGAGCAGGTACGAACCAGAACAGTCACAGTGCAGCTGCCTTCGTCAGTGTGTGCAGATAATCAGTGCTGATCTAATTTTCTGTGGCATAGATAAGGTTTGTTTTAGCACCACACATGCCAAAAACACCTTAGGTTCCCATAGGAATTCTTGGGTGGCAGCCAAGGGGAATATTTTGCAATGAGTACTGTGCTCCCTTCCTCTTACTTCTCCCCCCTGCCCTTCAGTCCACAGGAATTCCCCCAAAGAGGGATCAGGTGTTTTACTTCTCTTTTCCATGTGCATCCATATAAAATCGAGCAGGAAAGGTACTACAAAGCCTTGGACAAACCAGGGCAGCAGAGCACCATTGGCCCCACCAGTCCTTTGCTGGCAGCTCTTTTGCTACCATTTCCTGCTGGCTCCTACGCTGTCTTTCTCATCATATTTCTTTAGCAACATCCCATGTCTCTTCTTCTCCCCCCCCCCCCCCCCGCTCTTTTGCTTTTAAATATATATTTAAGATGGGCTTTTTTTCCCTGCCCTTTCCCTGTAATTTATCCCATATGTGTCTATGACTCTTCCAATAAAAAGCTTTTGCCCAAGTCTGTCTTTGCAGCCAGTTTTTCCTGTTTTGGCTTTATTTTTAATATTTTTTGCTGTCATGCTCTTTTTCTCCACTGCTTTCAAACCCAGGCCTGTTTAACCCTTCCAGCCTTCCTGACCTCCACAAGCACAAACATCAGTTCCATCTCCATATACTGTCATTCCCTCTCCATCAAGGAAGCAAGAAAAACAGGTTTGTGGTTGGTATTTGTTAACAGAACAAAAACAGCAGGTTAAAATTCCTCTGGGCTTGTTTTTGACTTGGTAAAAAGACGGGGTAAGGGCAGGACTGAGAGCTGAGGATGCACACCCAGGCTCCCACCTGAGCTGAGTGGGACACCTGCTCTTCCACAGGTATGGGGAGGGGAAAGGCAGCAAATCCAGACTCCGTGAAAGGAAGGGCAGTTTCAGCCATTTCAAAAGAGTCACACCCACCCCAAATTAACACCCCTGTTTTCATTTGCCTTCCTACCTCCTATTAGAGTATTTATCTTCCAAGACACATTACAAAATGAAATCTTTGCCAGGGGTTAAGGGTGTTGGACCAAGCTCACAGGCTTTCCCCACTTGTAAGTATTCGGCACTTCCACCTCGGTTAGATTTCCTGCAAAGAAAGAAAAGACAATTTCTGCTCCGGATTTGTGACAAGGCTGCACAGTGGATCCACACTTGTGCTCAGAATAAAAGCCTTTAATACTGTATCAAGAAAAACAATTGTGTATATGCCCAGCTTTCCACTGTAGCAAAGTAGACTTACTGTGTTTGAAGGATGCGTGGGCTAAACACTGCCTTCAGAAAGCTTAAAAGATTAAATGAGAATTGCTGACAGTGGGCAGGAATTGGGACAGTCATTGGTGTCATTGTGGAACTGCTGCAGCCATTTTTGGGACATCCCACCTCAGGAAGGCTTAACTACTGGACCTTTTCCATCTCCCCTTTTAGGAGCTGGGGGTATCTAAGTAAGGAGCATCAGAAAGATCCACTGAGGGAACCAGGCTGTTGCTACAAGACCACTAGATCCTCCTGCTTTCCAATAGCATTTGCCAGGATATGCAGATGAAAAGCCCTCATTTGGAAATGATGAGTCTGAACTCATTTGGGTCTGAAGTCATGCAAATTGACCAAATGTGTTTGTTGACTGTAAGTCTAACAGCAGAAAACTTTTCTGAGGGAAGTCGAGCCCCTTGGACCTGAGAGATCGCCTTCCATGCCATATTTTACTCTAGATTGTTGCTTTTTTGTCGGTTTTGTTGGTTTTTAGAAGAAATAACAGCACCTCAGATAAATGAGGGTGATTATCAGAGGGAATTCCACTGGAAACATGTACCTTTGGGAACTGGGAAAAACCGCTCACCTTTGTTTATTCTCAACTGCTGCCTTGACAGCTCTTTGCTTTGTCCTGCAAGAGAAAGTGGCCAAGACGTTCATGATTTTATTGGCATCTATCATAGATGTCCTCAATCAATCCTCTCCAGGCTGAAGAATTAGAGAAGGTTCCAAGAAAAAGCCCAATTAATGCTTGCATATTGGCAAGCCATTCCATACTTTGGATCACATTTGTCATCTTCTGAATGTTTCCCATTTCCACAAGTCTTTTCCAAGCTGAGAAGAGCAGAACTGCTCGTGGAGGTAGGCATACCACAGATTTGCATAGGGGCAGGGTGAAGAGTTCTGATTTCTGACAAGATTTCATTTCTAAAATGAGTCAAGGTCTTTGACCCCTGCTGACCCCTGTTCCTGCATTACAGCCCACGACTGTTCCTCCATGACAGCGGTGAGCACTCAGCCCATTGTTTCCATGCGAGGCTTTTTCCCATATGCATCACTCTGTGTTTATCCACAGTGACACTAATAATGTATCCATGCTGCCTGTTCCCACTGAGCTGCTCTTCAGCTCGTTCATATGCTGTTGTTCAGAGCCCAGTGCTCCTGCACAGCTCCCTGTCCCTCTTGCCACAGAGCAAGCTGCAGCTTCAAGGGCTGGCTGTCATCCAGGTACCAAGCCAGAGGCAAGGAGGCAGCATGCCCAACCCAGGGGTAACAGTGGGGGCGACTGTCAGGTACAGACAGAACCTTGGGCTCACCCCCCCCCCCTTACCTGATCCTCTACACCCATCCCTGCTCTTCACAGCCCAGCCAGAATGAACCCCTTCTGACCAAAGCCTGTAAAGGCAACTGGCTGCTCTTGGACTTCTCTCTCTGACAGATGCTCTCAGAAACAAATGGCCATGGTTACAAACATCACATTTCCACCTTTATCCCATTACTCTGCCTACTCGAGTCACCAATTTACTTGAATGGTTTTTATTACACACTAGTAACTTTTCTTGCGATTTGCACCTCTTGTTGTCTCTTTGGGTCAAATGGAAAATCCATGAAAATCAGACTGACCAGCTCCTGGTAGGGTCCTACAACCCCTGCTCAGCACTGCTCAGCTACTGCTGTATCCTTCAGCACAGCCCAGGACCAGTGCTTCCATTGGAAAGATGCAGCTGTTTTTCTTTCCCCTGCTCTGGAGCATTGGGGCTGGGGGATATCTCTGGCCACATTTAGACATCCAGGCTTGTGTAGAGAAACCAGAGTTACCAGACACATGGCAAATCCAATAAGTTAAAAAAGGCTTTTCATGGCTAGGCATGCCAAAAAGAGATGCTAAGATAGGACATGAAGTATTTGGGGTGTTTTTAATTTGTGTCGTAGGCACATGCTTTATTTATGTGTAGAGTGACTACTCAGTTAATTTTACAGCACACATAAATGGGAACTACTTGGTACAAGATCCATTTTTCTGTGAATGAAACATGACTAATGAAAGAAAAGCCATATGTTGTAAGATATTTCATCTGTATTGTTTCAAAGTGAATCTGATAAAAGCCAAACAGGACACAAATCTTTATTAAATTAAATCACCCCCACCAATCCCTCTCCCCATACTCATGAAGTCATTAAAGTGATTTGGTGGGTAAATGTAAGCTTGGAAAATCAGTTTATTGATAAACTGCAGGATTAAAAAAAAAAAAAAAGCAGTGGCAAGGAATAGTAGCACATTTTAAAAGTTGCTGTGATACCAAATGCAAGGCCAGGGTAGAAATGTGTGTTGGTTAAATTATCCTGCAGATTTCAAAATATTTCAGACCATGTCAGCAAGGAAGCAGAAGAGTTCAGAGTTAAGTTCCCAGGGAGGGCACACAAACAATGACTCAAAAAGGAAGCTTGGGAAATGTGGGGAAATGCTCAGTAATTACTTTTTCATTTGTTTTGCTTCATTTAAAACAATTCAACAAGGGAACACGAAACACAAAAATTGGAGCAAACAACAGAAAATTAGCTTAGCCCAGACTACGCTGATTATTTATGAACACCTACTACCTCTGCAAAGTAAAACCAACGGATTTCGTGCAGACACATGGAATTTCTCTGGTGAAACACAGGAAGATGCACCTTAAAAACCAGGAGCAAAAGGAAGAGGAAATAATGGGGCTTTTTAAGTGGTAGCCTGACATATTAAAATCAAGGAATTTTCACTTCACAGGGAGATGGATGGAGAACTGCAGATTAGAAGGAGATGCAAGCCGAGGTTCTCCTTCAACTTCTCTGGATAAATTCCTCCAGCCCAAGGCCTACATTTCTTTATATAAAGCAAGTGTTTTGGCATGAGAGAGGGAGCAGAGCCCTGCAGAAGTTGTCCCAGGTAGTAGGTGTCAATCCAAACTGTGAGGAACAGGAAGGAAAAGACTTGGGAGGAAAATGAAGACCATCAAGAAAAAATTTCCCACATAAAGGTGGGGTGGGGGCAAGCAACCACCCTCCACATCAGGAACTTTATGGTGCACAGGTACCATTATAAAACCAGAGGTGCTGTGGAAGTGACAGCTCAAAATGTGAAAAAAGGGGATTTTATGAAACAGAGGAAAGAGGTTACAGGGAGCAGTGCAGTCTGTATTCCTGAAGCACCAGGCAAGAATTGGCCCAGCCAACTCTTCCCTTCTGTGGGGCTGAGGGTCAGAGCAGTGGCAAAGTTCAAACCAGTCTTAGGACACAGCTCTTGGCAGAAATGCTCTTGGGACAGTGCAGGTTAAAAGTTGATAGTGGTTTCCTTGCTTCAGCCAAGCCAGGGAACCAAATGAAAATACCTTTTCAAATTTATTTTCTACCTCCCTCCCCATTTCTCCCCAAACAGTAGCAGGAGGATCTTGCCACCCACATTTGTACTGTCCTTAGGAATGTGTGTGCTTATTTTAGGACAATTTGGAAGCCCTTGGGAACATTCCTAATTAATAAACATACTTTCTATTTTCTTTTCCTGTATTCCCCTGTGGATTTCCACCATCTTCCTTTGCCAGCTATTGTGTACAGAGCCATTCATGATCCAACAGCAAGTCAATCCCTGGAACTCTGGGAATCCTAACCTGGTATTACCATTCAAGGGGGGAATTATTCTTTAGACCTCAAAAGCACTTGCCTCTCCAATCAGCTCTAGGCCTGCTGTAACAATCCAGCTGTTTTGCCTGGAAGGCAGAAATAGGAGAACCTCAAAAGATTCTGCCCAGAAAACTCTCCAATCTGTTGTCTGTAAAAGGGACAAGGACAAGGAGGAACAAGTTCACATGAGTCTCTGGCTGTTTACTAAAAATACTGCCAACATGATGCTTCTGATAATTTTCTTTGCAGTACTGGTTCAGAAAGAGGAAGTACAGATGGGTGAGGAGATAAAAAAAGACTTTGTTTTTCTTCTCCTCGTGACATGTTGTGTAACTGCAACCCTGGAGAGAGCTGCCAGAGAGAAGCAACAGGGTCAGCTCTGCTTTGCCCAGGTGGGTATCCAGGGAGAAAGCAATGCTGCTCACCTCAATATCCCTCCCACCTGCCATCCTCTCTGAATCTAGGACGAAGTTAAAATTTATTTTTCCTGTCCCTGGATTGCACCCCACCTAGTCAGTTAACAGACTACACTCGCTCAGTAGTCTCTTGTCAGATATCAAAACTGTTTTGCCCACTGTGGTCTTGTGCTGAATGTAAATTTAAAAGATAGGGCTTCACTGCATAAGTAGCTCAGGTGATCTGATTTTGTTTTGCTTGAGAGTTAAAGTTTATACTTCCCCCCCCCCCCAAAAGTCAGAAGGCTTTGTCATTTTGAGGTATTCAAACCAAACAGGATGAGGCCCTGTGCAACCTGCTTGAGCTGACCCTGCTCTGATATCATCTGCTGGGACCAGATGGTCTCCCTCTGTAAGCAAAGAGCAGGTTCAGGACCATCTGATGAAATTGGACAGGCACAAGTCTATGGGGCCTGATGACATGCATCCCAGGATCCCCAGGGAGCTGGCTATGTTGGATCCAAGTCACTCTCCACCACATTTGAAAAGGCATGGCAGTCAGGCAAAGTCCCTAGGGAATGGAGTTCTTCCTCCAGAGGGTGGTGGGGCACTGAGCAGGCTCCCAAGGGAATGGTCACAGCAGTGAGCCTGTCTGAGTTCAAGAAGTGTTTGGACAATGCTCTCGGGGACAGCGTGGGATTGTTGGTGTGTCCTGTGCAGGGCCAAGAGTTGGACTCGATGATCCTGCTGGGTCCCATCCAACTTGACATATTCTGTTGATTCTATGAATGGAAGAGGGGAAACACCACTCCTATTTTCAGAGATGGCAGAAAGGAAGACCTGGGGAACTACAGAGTCTCACCTCTGTGCCTGGGAAGGTCATGGAGCAGATCCACAGTAAGGGCAGACTGTGCCTGACCAGTCTGGTGGCCCTCTGTGAGGGAGTGACTGCAATGCTCAACAAGGGAAGACCAGCTGGTGTCACCTAAGCAGACTCTCCTTAGGCGTAAGGCTTACTAAGGCCTCTGACATGGTCCCGCATGACATCCCGATCCCCAAACTGGAGAGGCATGGATTTGAAGGATAGACATTCAGTGGATAAGGAATTGGCTGGATGGGCTCAGCCAGAGAGCTGTGGTCAAGGGCTCTGTGTCCAGGTGGAGGCTGGTGACAAGTGGTGGCTCTCAGGGCTCTGGCTCAAGACCGGGGCTCTTCAATATTTGCATCAATGGCACAGACAGTGCAAGTGCACGCTCAGCTTCTGACTGGGCTGCTTCCCCTCTCCTCAAAGGTATAACAAAAAATACCAACCAAAAATAACAACAATGGCAACAAAAAAATCCCAACATCTAAACACCAAAGAGACTTATTGAAGGAGTTTAAGCAAGTGGTGTCTGGTAGGTCGTTTGGAATTCATACAAGAAAGCTGTTAAACTGTGCGATGCACTCAGGGTTTGTGTGGATTTTAGGCCTTTCTAATGATGTTGTCAGGGTAAATGTGCTGTGCCACCCACACATCTCTGCTATATTTATCCTGAAAACACTCCTGGGAGGCAGGGCAGTCCTGTTTACCCATTAACTCACAGGGAACAGAAACTCAGTTGTCCAAGATGACCCAGTGACTCTCCAGATCTAATGCTCGTGTAACTATGCCTTCCTTCCTCTTGCCTACGCAAGAGATTTGTGCCTGTCCTGTCCACTGCACTAGGGCAACTTTGGAAGGCAGACAAGCAGAGAGACCCCTGACATGTAACCCTCCAAGCAATGGGACCTCAGTGACTCTGCCAGTGGAAATTCCCAGTATGGATACTGACTCCATATCAATCAGTTCATACGGAACCCTATGCCAACCCTGTTGTCTCCCTTCAGGTTTTAGGCTCCTGTTCTACAAGTAGGTGATAACAGGGGCAAAGTACAGCACTGTCTGTGACTGAGGCACTCACCAGGGTAAGGCCTGAACAGAGATGACTGGTCTGAGAACTTGTGCCTTGCCAGAAGGTTCTTCTGGGCTTGCATTTTTTATTATTATTGGGATTGCTATTCCTATGGGATCCCCAGGGGACTGACAGGATCATGAAATAGGAGATACAAGGCAAGTGCCATGCAAAGGATTTCTGGAGGAAACATCAGTGGGCCTGAGGAGGGCTCGGAAACGGGTGGTCAGTCCCTCCCTCAGTTAATCCCCTACTCTCCATGAGGTCAGGATCTGTCCATGAGATACTTCCTTTCATGGTGGAAGCTGCACCTTGGTGCATAAGCGAGACTCTGGAATCATCTCTTGGTCAAACTGGTGCTTCAGCAGCCCCACAACATCCCCAAACCCAGCCCTGAGCACTTTGGTCCCACGGCTTGCCCTGCTTTTGCACCTCGCTGTGGGGGAGGGAGAGGAGAATACTGGCAGTGAAACAAGGGCAGGGAGTCCTCCATCAACTGAGTCCAGTGATTGCAAGGTGGCTCACACCGCTTTGGAAGCTCTCAGTCATCACCATTGAAATGATCCACCCTCGGGAGAGGAGTTGAGGAAGGCAAGAAAAGCTCAGTGGAGGCATGGAATGGGTTGTCATACACATGGCCTGAAGGTCTGAGTGCCCTGGGGAGCTCTCAAGGCTTTCTGTGTGACAAGTGGAGGCACAGCATCATCAGTATTTGTGTGATCCTTCTGTGAATCCTGAGGCCACAGGTGTGCTCGTGGAAACTGAGCTGCAGTCAGCTCCCAATGCAGACTGTTCTCAATACAGGACAGAGAAGGGATGGGTCAGCAAAGGAGGATTTTTTCAACAACAGAAATATTTGTAGTTTGACAGGCTTGTAGTAAACTTAAGTTATCAAGCAGGTCATGGCTCAGATCCTGAAACTTTACAGCAGCAGCTACTAAAAAGTAATGGTGGGGATTCCCCTAGGATGCTAAACTGGAGCTATAATTAGTCCATTTAGATATTATCTTCCTAACAGACAAAATTGCTCAGCTCCACAATGCCCGCTGCTTCTGCTGATTCTGGAAGTTCCCCCACATATTTATTTACACTGAAGGAAAGATCTGAACTCTGTTTTCTTTGCTGCAGCAAAAATCCCCCTTACGTCATGGGATCCCTTCCCCAAGTACCCCAAGTAGCTGAGGATTAGCCTTGCAGACACTGGGAATGAGAAGATACCTAGTTATTTACAGTGTTCTCCTCTTACCTTCCCCCTCTGCTTTCATCCCTCAGGGAGTTGCTCCCTTTTGGGTGATGAGTTGTAAACAATACAATACACATTACAAATTGTGTGTGCAGAGAGGATGGGTAATTGTTTTGAAAATAAAAACTACTACATAACCACTCCCTTCATGGGTACCAAGAATTCCCTTCAACTCCCAGACAAGCTACTAGTTACTGCGTTTACACATAACATGGATGGACCAGACCTTCCTCCAAGCTCCTTTGCCATCCCACTCTCAGTGAAACTGGGTTAATCTGTTTCAGGACAGTTCTGGAAAACCTCATGCATGTAACAGCCTGAACTCACTTTCAAGCAAAATTCAGTTTGCATGGCGTTTAGGCATCATCCTGGCAGCTACACTCCCAACTTGTTATTCCATCTGCCAACAGAGAAATACAGATGTCCATTTTGATCTGATTTTCATATCAGATCAAGGAGCTTCAGTATCATTGCCTTGTAAAGTATAAAGTCAAAATTATTTAAAGTGGTTGTTAATTAACACCTTGCATCCCCTCTAATCTCATCACAGTAACGTGAAAGGAGACTTTACCCCACCTCCCTGGATAGAAATGCAAGCTGAACTCATGCAGATTGCTTCAGGCCATTCTCACCCACCTTGCAGCCCTGTTCCACTGCAGGCAGCAGGGTCTGTATCTTCTTGGCAAGTTCACTCCTTTCAGAGTTGGGAAAATAGAAGGAAAGAAAGAAGCATCTTGTTTGATAGCTGATGACAAGGGAATTTGAATTCTTTTGTCTTGCTGTTGTCAAAACCAGGAGTGTTTGCAGAGACTTACTCTACAGGGTAAATCTTGAGCTCATTGCAGGATAGGAAGCCTAAAATTAATGCTTTTTCTTACATCCTTGTTACCCTTGTTGAGGGTGTAATTTTTTACTTTTGCAGGACAGAGACAACCTGAGGTGAGAAAGCCAGGAAGAGAAGGGTATGGGCAGTCAAAAAAAATTGTAAAAAAAGATCAGGATATTCCCACCATGGAACAATTCCTGTGTAAAACAATTATGAAAGAGTTGAGATTTCAGGTCCCTCTGACAGACATTTGCAGTGGAGCTTTAAGAGGAAGGGTATGCCCAGCTGGGCAGGGAAGGAACCTGTGGGCTGCTGCTTTGAGGAAGATGTATTATTTTGAGCTTTCCTCTGTAGTAAGAGACAGAAAAAAAAAACAACCAGAGAGAAGCGGGCTCTCTCTTGACTCTCCCATGGCCTGGCTCATGGCTGTACCATCACTCTGGCTCTTGTTTTGGTTGCCCCTGACCTCTTGGTGAGGGTCACAAACCACAGGGGAAGTTTCTCCTCATTTGACATCTTCTGCCCCCGAACAAACACCTCCCGAGGAGCCTCCCAAGGTGTCTGCAGGAGTAGAAATGACTTACACCTTACCTGTGGATGGCAAGAGTAACTTCAAACCTCTTTTCTGACTTTATTTAGTCATCCGAATTGTCCAGCTAGATGTACAGCAATGGTCTCATCTACATAGCTGGACACTTCTTAAAGACACTGGACTTACTGGACACTTGCTTGTTAAAGAGATGCCAAAGCTGCCAGCCCCAAGGTGAGCCCGATTACCTATCCATGAGCAGCTCCAAATGTTTTCCAGCCTGAAGGAGAGGGACCAGGAAGGACTCACTGCTTAGACCACTTCCATTAACCTGGTTTATGCCAAAGCAATCCAAAGCTTTGTTCACAACTCTGACCAAACCTGAATTTCTTTGGTATTTGGAGAAAGCTACCACTGTTAAATCTACCTCAGCACTTGGTGTAAAACAGTAGACCTCTGAGCTAAACTCTGCTAAATGAATCTGGTTTTAAACACAGAGAGGTTGAGCCATTCTCACTGGTAAACTAGGAACTTGGTTTATAAATGCTAGGAAAGTTTGTATCATGGTGTTTCCAGGCTGACTGCAGTTATCATGTTTTCCTAAAATTTTCTGCCCTTAGATGGATGAGTGAACCAATTTTACCCACTTTTACAGTAGTGTAAATCAGTATTTACTACACTGGAAGGATATGAGGGTGGGTCCAGCACACAGGATCCCAGACATGACATTCAAAGGCTGGCACAGATTCCCCAGAGACATGACCTGTGCAATGAGGGTGTCATTTCCACGCAGTAAAACTGTGTGTGAGAACTGCAGGTGACAATGGCACTTACAGATAATGCTGGGAAGGGTCATCCAAGAAGGTAAAATTCACAGCTACCCACTAGTGACACATCACATCTTGTGTCACACAGCTGGAGGCACCAGACATCCTCTGCCATGAGATCTTACAGTGTTTCCTTGCTGCTCTGGAAGGTAACTGAGGAGTCTGATTTAATGAAACACAGGAAAACCAAGTCAACTTGATTCTCCACAGCTTTGCATTGTAGGACTCTTCCACCTTTGTACGAAGCAGATGTAAAATAGCTTTTCCTTGTTATTAACTCTGGTTTGAATGTCTTTCCATGCACCAATTCCATTCCTTATGGGAAATGATTCAGCTCCAAGTTTGCCAACACTTACACTGCTTGTGGTTAATTTATAAGCACACGATTGGTTCCACTGAAATTCAAAAGACACTGGGGTAAAATTAAGAGCTCAAAATCAGGCCTTTCAGGATGATCTGCCAGTAGAGTGCTTGGAGTATCACAACAGTCCAGCCTGGATGCAACACCATCATTGCATGATTTTATCTCACATTCAGCATTGGAAGATGGGTATTTGCAGATGAATATACAAATGCACACCACCAGACTACCTGGTGACCATGGCTTCAATTTTAATGCATTTTTAGGATGTTCAGATAATACCATTTGGCTTTTTTTTTTCCCCTGATATTGCCTTTAGTTTCTCCAGAGTTTAAGAATCTGCATTTTTTTGTTCTCCATGCTATTTCTGCTTGTTATGCTTTTTAGTGCACAGCCAGGCGCTCAAAGGAAATTGATGCAGGCTTGGATGTTCACTCCATTTTACCTCAGCTTTACACCACTGTCAGTCTATTACCTTCAGGTCAGTTTTCCTCCCTGACTTGCAAAACAGACTTGAGAGGCAAATCCTCTGTGCATATGTAAGGACAGATTCATTTAGCCACAAACTCCTAACACAAGTTAACATTTCCAAACAATCTCTCCGTGATTTAGGAGCCCATGTCCCACTTTCAGAAGGGATTTGGGTCCACATTTTAAAGGGATTTAGGTAAGGATGCAACTAGGAGAAAAGGCTCTGTTTGAGCTCTTGAGGCTTGATATTTGATGGTCCAAAACATCTGTCAGTGAGCTCCACAGCCACAGCTGCCTTTGAACCAGGGGCAAAGGAACCAGCCTGCTCATTCAGATGTTTAGTGGGATATAACTGAGCTGTTTAAAAGCTCCAAGACTGGTAAAATAGAGTAGGAAGGAGATCAAACATGACAGCCCACAGGGCAGAGCTGGGAGTGTTACAGGGGAAGCTCAGGTGAAGGTGATGATGATGGAATGGTGTGGATGGGTATGAAGGTCTGGCATGAGAAGAGCACCACAGCTGAGTTGTAGGACTGGGGATGCTTTGGAGATGTCAGCTGTGATGGCATGGCATAGAAAGGAGATGAGGAGCAGGATCCAGGTTTGTGGGAAGAGCCAAGGGACTGCTGTGCATAGTTCAGTGTTAGGACTGTGCCTGCACTGCAGCACAGACCCCTGGTGTGTCCCAGTCCCCAGACCTGCTAGAGGAGGCAGCAGCCCCTCCCGGCCCAGGCATCCTTTGCCTGGATAGCAGGGTTCAGGAAATACCCACAGGCATTCCCAGGTCCTGCAGTGAAATGAAGGCAGGCTGCAGATTGGAGTTTGCCTTGTTTAACCAGCTCTGATGGCACAGTGAAATTCCTTCCTCCATATGAACTGAAATTCCTTCAAGGGGCAGAAAAGGGTGATTCAACCAGAGAATGTCTGAACAGAGCTGCAGACAGTGTTTTTGTCTGGGTATATTCCTTTGCTCAGGTGACAGTAATGCCACCATGGCCAGGGAAGCTAAGTGTCCCACCAGTCAGAGGAGCTTGAGAAAGGGCTCTGCCATTGTGTAAATGCCCTTTGCCAGCACACTGTGAGATACCCCTCATCAGATTTCATAATTAAAAATTAATTAGAAAAGCACCAGCTGTACACATCAGTCTGCAGTGAGGATTGAGGAGAGACATGTTCTGGTTAACACCCAAGGGGATGTTCTTCCCACTCCCATAGCAAAGTCATTCATGCAGGCGACTCCTGTTAGAGTTAACAAGACTTAACTATTACAATGGCCTTTGCTTGCCACCTATCCTGGGAAAAGGATAGTAGAAAATAAGATTTGGGACTGTCAGACAGAAAGAGCAGGCAGAGAGGTGTAACAGGACAGAAGGCACCTCATGTCCCTCATCAGCATCTGCTATGGAACACGTTAATGAAATACTGACTGAAAGACACGAAACCCCAACTGGAACTGGGAAAGCGCCTTGTGTTTCATTCCAAACAGCTTTAATGCTCTCCTGCCTAAAGGAAGCCCAGCCCATACCGTGAGGGAATGTGCTGAGGCTGAGCCAGGGTAAAAGCATCTCTCCTTGCTCCTCCCTTCTCCTGCTCAGATATCAGACTTGGCAGCACAGGGGACAGGACTCCAGTCAGTCAAGCTCCAGCAAAAAACCCTCTCTCCATGGAAAAAAACCCAAACAACAACCCAAAAACTTTGACATCAATTTCTAAGTAAAACCAAAGACAGACAAATACAAGCTGGGACACCAAACTTCATAAGACATCTCCTTGCTTCCAAACATGCGTCTGGCTAAGCCTACTGTGAAATCACAACTCCAGCTTCTCCTGCATGCACGCACACATGCACAACACTCTTTGTAAAAATCCTCTGCTCCGGGAGCTCCTGAGAGCAGCAGAAACAGTGACATAAGGACTACTGCTGTCTTCCCCTTCCTAATATTTTTGGTGTGTTCCTCCCACTTTTCCTCCATTCCTTCAAAGACATCTGTGGTGGTGTTGAAAACCGGTGGCTTTGCTGCTCCCCTCCCAGCTCTCCAGACGTGGTTGTGCCTGCTGAGCCACTGCTATCAATCCTCTCTTTCCAGCTGCAAGCCTTGTGACTCAGATTCTCCAGAAAACCCTTGGCTCAGCATCATAAGCAGGAGGGATTAAAACTCATGAAAAATGAGCTCGTACCAGCCCTTTTTATAAGTCTCTAATGGAGGGTCATATGAGCTGGTCAGACCCCCTGCCTTCCCCTTTTCCCCCCTCCCCCTTCTCTGATCTTCCTGTTATTCTTGGCCACAAACTGCTGGGCGTTTCAGCTGGGGCACTTGGATCAGGAGAGGATATCCCATTCAAAAGCACAAATCCCAGTGTGGCCTTTTCCTGCTGGAAGCAGTTGTAAATTTTTTTTTTTTTTTCTTTTCTCGGTACAGTTTTCCTGACCTACATATTCCAGCATGCTGTAACTTCTGCTCTATCAATGACCCACATTCTCAAACTGAAAAAGAAAAACCCCAGGAAGACATGGCAGTAGATGAGTATGGGAAGCAGGAACCCAGCCCTGTGGGGAGATCTCCAAGCAGCTGCCCAAAAGTAAGGCTGATTTAGTAGTTTCTTTTTATACCCCCTCCCCAGCCCTTCAACCCAGCTGCTTCTACTTAAGAACCAAAACAAAGCACAGATCTCCCACTAATTCAATTTCAGACTAGGAGAGGTTTTGAACAAATCACTCAGGCTGCTCTAGACTGTTCCCCTGCACCCACAGCACACCCAGAAGGGGAGACCCAGCACCCTCAAAGGATCTGTGCTCCTGACACTCCCCAGTAATTAGACAATTCCAGGATCTGAACCCCCATGTGGAAGCAGAGCGCCCTGAAAAGCATCAAACCTGCTGGGAAAACACCTCCATTGCAGATGGTGGGATGGCCAGTGGCAGAGGTGGTGGAAACCAAGCCAAAGGCTGCAGAGGGGGCACCAGGAGTGATTCACTGGGCTGGAGGAGATGGACACAAGGGCAGAAAAGGGAGCTGGAGGAGCACGGCCCTGCCGTGGAGCCTCACTGTCCCTCAGGATCACCCTCTTTAGCTGCACCCCTGGAGCTGATGGGCCACAGATGCACAGGCCTCCCCATCCCACCTCCATCTCTTAGTGCCAGCCCCCTGTCTCTGTCTATCCTTCATATGCTTCTCCTTGACAAATCAGGGTTAATACAGCCAAGACCAAATGCATTTTCCTTCCTCCAAACCCATCCTGTCTTTACTCACCTCTTCCTCCGCTCTCCGTTGCTGCTGCCCACCCTAACCCCACCTCTGTCATGCAAACTCATCCTCCAGGAGCTAACAGATTCCTCCTCCCTGCTTGATCTGCATTTAGCAAAAGCTTTTTCCATAACACATACCAAACCCAGCCTTGTCCTCGCTGCTGCAGTGGCAGACATGCCCAAGCCGTTGCTTTTTGTGCCAGGATGAAGAGCGTGTTCACTTGGCACCTACAAACCACCGCCTCCAGCACTGCAGTTGTCAAATCTGGTCCCTTTTCTTTAGAATTGAGGGAATATAGTCCACAGTGGCTTCCTCCACAGGCTCCTCACTGGCATTCACAGCCATGATACCAGTTTCAGGTGATGGGGTGTTGTTCTAGTTCACCACAGATTTCTAACAGTAATTAAAGGATAGCCAGCTATCTGTTTAAGTATTCTAATTTATTGTTGTTATTTAATTCTGTGCAAATCAATTTAGATGTTCAGAGATCAGCAGCTGTAAAAGTGTTCAATTCAATGGACTCCCATGTCAGAAAGATGATTTCTGCTGGCTGAACATCTGTACCTTGGGCTCTGTAACTCATTCTCCTGGTTTTTTTATTTAAAGCTATTTCTAAGCAGCTCTGTGCTAGAATAGTACTCAGTAGTGTCATTTAATAAGACACTAAATGCAATTCCAGACTGAAGATGGCTTTAAATGGAAAATTAGCTTTCCTTCCAGGCTTTGATACTATCTTCCTTCTTTCCTTCTGAGGCTCCAGCCTGTCCTAGAGCAGTTACCCACAAGTGGAAAGGGTTCTGACCCAAAACTTGGGGAGATGCCCTCAGTGTATGTAGGGCACAGAGAGGGACACAGGCACAGCTGCCCAGCAGGTCGCAGGGGAGCCAGGACTGGGCAAAGGCACACGTGCAGGGATGTGGAAATATGAGTTTTCAAAATAGCCTTTAGATACCTTAGGCCTTAAAAAAAACACCTTGTTGAATTGGGGTATTGAATTACCTCTCCTTCCACCCCTGCCCCATCTGGTCTTAGGCAGTGAGAAGAAAGGGGATCCTTTTTTCCTGTGTGTTCAGTGAAGGATGTCAGAGTCTCACATGAGAGGCTTGGTTTGGAAACACAAGTGTGCTCCAACACACCACAACTGCAAAGCACCCACCTCACAGGAGGATAAAGGAATTCACCCCCAGCAAAAAAGCTGTGCCATGGGGATGACAGGCTTTCACTCATGGGCATATTTCTAAGGAAAAACCAGGGAGGGCTGGGTTTCCTTTTTGTTCTGTCCTTACATCACACTAGCCAGGTTTCCTGCTGAGACACGCTCTTCTGCCTTTTACTTCCTGCACCAGCTACTCAAATACTTGTGTGATCCCAAGTGTTTAATGGGGACTTTCCTGCTGATTATTTGGTGGTGCTATGGCTTAGCAGGGCGAGGAGGTCAGTACTGGTGGTCTTCTTTCCCTCTCTCTGCTCACAACACGCCCCATTTTCAGAGACAATGAGCACCTTCCTCCCAGTCCCCACTGAATCATATGGGCAATGAGAGGGAATGGTGGGGATGATGTGGGGCAATGGTGATGCTGGAGGAAAACACCTCCATGGTGGGGCCACCATCCTCCTATGACAAAGAGTACATGTCCCCCAAAGAGGGGACAAAGGCACGAGTTGGGCCACTTTATGAAATCTTTCCCTAAACAAAAACCTGAAACAAGGAAAGCCATGGTTGTACCAAGCCTATGTGACCTGCAAATGTCCAGGGAGAGGGAAAGGAAAAAACAAAAAGGACACAGACATCCCAGCAGTGGTCTGCAGGGATTCCATGAGCTGATACCAGGCCAAGCCAGATGTCCCAGGAGCATAGTGGGAACACAGCTATGTGGCTTCCACACCCCAAACACAGACAGCCCAGTGCAAGGGGAACACAGGCATGAAAATAGGCAGAGCTTGGCTCCCCTAACCCACTGCTGCCCTTTGGACTGTCTGAACAAGCAGCACCAGGTCTCAGCATCCTCCTGGCCCCTGATCCACTCCTACCCAGCTTCTGTCCTGCTGCCAGGATGGGGTGACACCACCTGCACAGGACTTGGTGACTGAAGGGTGGCCAGGGAGGACATAAAGTATGAGAAAATTATGGAGGGGATGCAGAGAAGAGAGAAACTGGCAATGTGGGGGGAAACTGGAAATGAGTGGTGGTCAGCAGTGCTGACCTCTTCTGAGATAACCAAAACCCCATAGCAAATTAACTCCTTCCTTTTGTGGTTTATTTTGAGACCTCAGCAGCTTTGAATATGGTGTTTATGAAGCAAAGATCAAGCCAGGAGAGATCCTAGACAGGGGGGCTGAAGACTGACACATAAGGAAGAGACACAGAGTACCTTCAGTCAAAAAACAGGATCACCACAGCAACAAGAAGAACAAAGTCCCCCTTAGTTCTGGCTCTAGAGTTGAACCTCTGTGTTGTAATGCCCAAGTTTGAGATGTGCTTCTGCTTTCTTTGCTTGATCCCAGACCTGTGCCCACCCCAAACCGTGGTGTTGATTCCCCAGCACCTCTCTGGAAGTCTCTGTGGGAAACCAAGCCACCTCCAAGGGCCATGGCAGTCAAGTGCCAGACCTCCAGTGTGAGCTGACCCCCTTGTGGGATGGCCACAGCACCGATGGCATCAATAACCAGATTAGACTCATATCACAGCAAGTGCAAACAGGACCTTGTATGGCTGAGGATCTCCAGCTGCTTCCTGGCCAGGACTATCCAAGGGAGCCTGACTAAGCTGGATATCCATACCCTACTGAGCCAGGAATATCAGGGGCCCCACTTACCCAGCCCAACCTCCCCTTAGGCACTACACTTCATATTTCTCATGAGCAGCCACCTGTAAAGGCCTGGAATCAGCCCACTGTGGAGATGAAAAAGGATCTGGGCAGAGTTTAGGACCTGCCCCAGTGCTGGGTGTCTCTATCCTTGCACATCTCCTCATCCAGCAAAATGGTCTTGGAGGAAAAGTGGTGTTCTTTGGCTAAAAATGCCCTGTCAAGCCCAGACTCCCTTAGGGAATTATATGCAGAATAGCTTGGAGATTAATCTTCCACAGTTTAGTGCAAAAAATGCTTAAGGATCCCTTTGAGAAAGATAAAAATTCAGTTTATAGCCCCTGGATTTTCCAAAGAACCTCAAAGGGGCCTCCAGGTTTTTACCCTATTCTTATGATTTTGTTAAAAATAGCAGGGACTGTTTGGTGTTAGGTGTCCTGCACAAAAACCAAAGATACCTTCTCTAAAGTTAGAGAGCTAGAATCAGGAATCTAAATCTGTTTCTCAATCCCCTACCAGTAAATGGCCCAAATGTCCAGAAGTGCTGAGCAGTCGTGGCTCACATGGCAGAGCCAAGACAGTGCTATGCAGTCTGGCAGCAAAATGAAGTGAGCCACAAACCTGGAAGCCCAAATGACCCATTTTTTTACAAACCATGGTTTCCTGACCTGGTTGTTCATGACTGCAAAAAAATTCATGTGTGGATCCAAAGCTTGCATCTTAAAAAAAAAAGTCAGGCTGGAAAACTCGCCATGAGAATGTGAAGAGAGAGGGTTGAGGTTTCTCCCCCCTCCAGGATGAGTAATGAAAAGCTTTCAGGACACCGACAGAAAGAACTAAGAAAACAACAGTGATGTGCCACAGCAGTCACGTTGCACACAACTGATGCACAGCAGTAACCCACAGCCCTCCTTTAGAGGCTGGGAGGGAGCAGGTGGCAAATGAGCCAATGTTTTGGTGCTGTAAAAGCTCTCAAGTGGAGCAACAGTCATCAGGCTCCAAGAATATCAGCAGCCTCCCTCCAGCACAGCAGAGAGTGAGGTCTCTTGCCTGCAGGCTGTTGAAGCACACACAACACGTTTAAGATCCCTGAGATAAGTAAACCTGACAATGCCATGCTTTTACTGGAAAGAAGCCTCCAGCATTAGAAGAAGTGGTGAGAGGATGTATTTCCTTCTCCCACCTCCTCCCCATCCTGTAATCTGTGCAAATTTTGGGAGACACGTGTAAATTTTCAGCATTCTAATATGCTGTAAAATCAGGAGAAGCAAAAGCCTGAACTAGCTGAGAAATGGAACAAATGCTCTTTTCAAATCAAACAAGGGAGAAATCACAATACAGTTTCTGAGAGGATCAAAGGAATATTTATGTCACACGATGTGCACTAAGAAGCCTTTTGGGAAGCCCTTGTGAGTCATTGAAATTGGCCATCTGGCTGCCATGATTAATGTGTTTCCAGATATACCCCTTACCAGGATTGGATGCTGTTTTATCTATGAGCACAGAAGTAAAACAAGCCCTTCCAGAAACACTGCTGACCACACAAAGAAACAACTAGAATCATACACGTGCACTTGCTCAACCATCTGTACTACAGACCTCTCTAGAGTCTTCCTCAATACTCAAGGCCTCTCAAGCACCTCAGCCTGCCAAATCCAGCTATAGGAAGGAGGAGAGGTCAGCTGATGTAACAGTTCATGCTGTAGAGAGAGGCAGGAGGGGAGTGTGTGAAGATGAGACAGCCTCAGGAACCACAGAACCACAGACTACTTGAGGTCGGAAGACGTCTCTGGAGGTCTTCTGGTCCAGCCACCCTTGCTCAAGCAGAACTGCTTAGGGCCAGTTGCCCAGGACCATGTCCAGATGACTTTTGTGTGTTTCCAAGAAGGGAGACTCTACAGCCCTTCTTGGCCACCTATGCCAGTGCTCAGTCACCCTCATAGTAAAACAGTTTCCCGATGCCCAGGACACTTCTGTCGCCTGAACTAAGCATCAGGTAGCCAAAAAGTTGTCCCTGTACCACAGACAGATAGGACATGCTGCCCTCGGGTTTCACTGAGACTTGTCAGCTGGAGGAGAACAGCAAACTCTGGTTCCCTTCTAGGTTTGAGGGGACTGTACTCCTTGGACAAGTATTTCTTGCAAACCATGCACATAAGCTCCTCCCAGTGTTGTCCTGTTTTATCTCTTTTGTATTTCTGGTTCCCTGTTCCAGGCCATTTTTTCCCAGTTAGCTAAAGTAGATCTCTCATCTCTGTTTCCCAGCAAGACAACCAGACCTCCCAGCTCTATTCCCACTCTCCCTCTGGGCTTCTGCTTTCACTGCCCTTCTTCAGTTTGCCTTCTTCCCAAGCCTGGCCATCAGTCATCCTTCCACTGATTCAGCTTCACTTTTAACCACCTGCTCCTATTCACCACCTTCGTGCTGCTTGATTCATGCTCTGACAGTGCAGTCAAATGCTCCAGAAGACAAGAGCTGTCAAAGATCCTGATTCCTGGTCGTTTTTAGCATCCCCCACCTCTGTGACAACAACAGCCCGACTGCTCTTCCTCTGCACAAGAAATAGCACATGAGTCATCCAGGGAGGATAAATTAAGACCATCCCAGAAATACCCTGCCCGGCCATAGGGCTGAGCTTTCTGCCAGACCTCAGCACCGCTGGCAGAGCATGACAGCATCCCAACAAAGATAATAATTAATTAGCAATCTTTCACACTCTGAACCTCCGGATTTGCACGGCCTCCTGATTCTGGGAAGCCAGGATCTCAGCAATGCCCACACCATCTGTCTTTTGTCTGCAGAAGAATTTATCCCTGTTTTCAGAGGCCAGCAAGGAAACTGGGTGTGTTTAGCATTCTCACCTAGTTACATTCAGTACGGTCTGTGCTGCTACTGCAAATAAGTATGTGCCTCTAGCCTAGATTTCAGGAAAGATGCTGTGTGCCAATTTTTTTTTTTTTTAATATTCCATTGAAAAACATGATTACTTCAAATCTGGGGAATGTTTTATGGAGACTTCCGACTTCCTTAATTGGTAAATAATGCTACTTGTGCCTTGTTTATTGTTTAGTGCCATGTCTCTTGTTGAAAGAAATGCCAAAAATGGTTTCAATTCCTGATCCAGAGGGAAGTTTCCAGCCTCACACCTAAGTCTAATCTCCCTCTCTATCATGTTTTTTCCTCTGTACTGCCTAACATGCTGGGAGTGCTCTCACATTACAGGCTTTCCTGACGAATAGGTCAGGCAGGAGTGCGGGAACCACGAGCCAGTGGAAAGGATTTGGGATGGAATACCAGAGAACTGAGTCAGCCCATTCCTGTGTCCCACTTCAAGTAAACCTCTTCTCTTGGCTGCCTCTCAGCTTCTTCATATAAGCAAAATATGGATCACAGCCTCCCCTGCTCCTAGCCAGGTGCATGGAGCTGTAGGGATGAAAAATTCTGTCTCCTGGCCAGTGACCCATGACTGGGAACACTGCAGTCCTCCGCAGTAAGAAATTCACAGAAACCTGGGGGAGAGATGAAAGCAGAAGCAGGAGGTCCCCAGAAGTTTGGTGGCAGGCAGCAGGGTGGGAGCGGATGAGAGAGCAAGGGAAGGAAGGAGAATGGAGAGCACAGAGCAGAGGGGAAGAGGGACAAGCAGGAGCCAACATGTCATGTCCACAGGCATCTGAGACACTGTGGCTGCTCTTATAAACAGGTTAAAGGGAGGAATTAGCTGGGGAGCAGGAGCAACAGAGGTCAATAAAGAAGGGAAGGGACCTCAGTTGTTCATGCAGGAGCTGGTTTAGGACTGGTTTTGACTGTGAATTTTCTTGTTCTTTGCCCCATTTGGTTTTAAAAAATCCCATCCTTATGATTTCCCCTGGGAAAGCCGTCAACAATACAGCAGCTGACGGAACATCTTTCCTGAGAGCGAGACTAAACTTTCCTTTTGCATATCCTCTAACCCAGCCTTTGACTCCTTGTTGCTCATGATGTGAAACACTCCCCGCTTCGCCTCTGCCTCAATACACTCAAATGCCAGCAGGCTGGTCCAGCCTCCCACTGCTCCCTTCTCCCGCCCATCCTCTCTTAACCAAATGGTGCTGATGTCAGTTTTCATCCATCTCTGCTGCTCAGCCAGACCGGAAGCCCAGGGACAGCAGTGTTTCCATCACATACCTGCACTAATAAACTGATGGCACCACCACTGCCGTGGTGTTTTCTAACTGGAACAGTTGGCTGAATGCTCTTCCTTTTTTCCCTGTTACAGGCAAAAATTGGCTTCTGTCTTTTACTACCAAGCATGAATAACCAGCCTGTAACCTAAAGACACAATGTAGAAATGAAAAGGCAGCAGATGAAGGTGGTCTTTTGCTCAGAGTTTTTAACCTCCATCTACCTTGCACTGAGACAAAAAGCTCCCCTCTAGCATTTTCTGGGGGTTAGTCTAGAAGTCATACTTCTGTGCCTGTTTTTAATCTTCCTTGACACTTCTGCAGCAATGCACATGCCTCGAAGACTTAATTTGTCCCAGCTGAGCTGTTTCAGAGCTCATAATGTGAAAATAGAATAAAAAAAACCTGCTGTCTTCCTTGACGGTGCAGGCTCGCTGCAGCCCCTGATGAAAGCATGAACTGTACAAAGAGATGTCCAACCAACGGACTAACTGCTTCAGCTGGGGACTAGCCAGACCTAGGAGTAAACATTTGGGCTGGAGACTAGAAAATCTACGCTGTGAAGGATGTTACAGGCCATTGTCTGGGATACCGCCCCTGGTGTTCAGGAGAGATGAGGTAAGTAACTGAAACGGGGAAACCAAAGTAACAATAAAGGTGTCCCAAGAAAGGTCCTAATCTGATTAATGTTGTGTTTGGCTCCTGATTCCCTTCTCTTTCAATGTGTTGGGTGATGGGTTAAGGGATGGGAACCTGATCCTGAGAGCTCCTTTTGGCAGAGGAAATCAGGGCGGTTTTTTTAGTGAGCTTGTTCTGTGAGGTGTAAGGATTTTTGCTTCCCTGAGAAGGAGCAGGAGGAAAAAGAGGGAGAGTTTGTGCCTGGTCAGCCCTCACCAGGCTCCTCTCCTCCCTCCACTCTTGCACACTCGGCCACCCTCGGTGGGGAGAGATAAAGACGGCGGGAGAGAGACAGCTCGTTTCCCAACACTTGTTTCATTCAAACAGCCTTATTTTTGGTAATGCTACACCGAGGCTGCAAACAGCTCAAGTGGCGGATGGTGCTAAAACTCTGTCCTGGGCATGTTCCCAGCTGGAAAGATATCACAGGACTCCAGCCCACCAGGGAGACAGCAACGTCGGCATTGCAGCACTGGAGCAGAGCGGTGCCTCACCCGCCCAGCAGCCTGTCCCAGACAGTGACCAGGGCCAGGTGCTCCAGGGGAAGGGAGAAAACACCCCCCACACCCCTATTTGCACAGCATCATGCAAGGAGGGAAGCCCTGCCCTGTCAGGCACTGTGCTGAGGCATGAAGACAGCAAGTCCTTAGAACCCCACTCTAGCCAGGACAGCCACCAGTGCAGCTTGCTGGCCAAAAGCAGACACACCCCAGCCCCAGGTGCAAGCAAAATTGATGGAAAAGGGTCAGAATTGAGCAGAGGCTCTCCCAGTGACATTGGTACTGCTCCCAGTGGGAGCCCTGATGCATCTGGACAGGATGCCCAGACAAGCTGTGGCTGCCCCAACCCTGTCAGAGTTCAAGGCTGGGTTGGATAAGGCCTTGAGCAACCTGGGATAGTGGGAGGTGTCCCTGCACACTGCAGGGGGGTTGTGACTAGATGATCTTTAAGGTCCCTCCCATCCCTTAACATTCTGATTCTGTGAGTCTATGATCTCTGAGGACCAGGTCTTTCTCCAATAACTTGACAGATCTGGGGCTGTTTCCATAGCAAGGATGTTACAGAAACTGTAATTCTTCTGGCTGGCCAAAATGAGATCTGCACTGGAGCTCCCTACCTCTCTGTCAGCCTCAGGTGACCATCCAGGATGTCCTCTGCCTCTCAGAGTCTGTAGCTTGTACAAGACAGCAGGTCACCTCTTCACCATGTGCCTTCTCTCCCTTTATTCCCTTTTCTGCCCATCCCATCCACACTAGCTTTGAGGAATTCAGTTTCACTCCCAAGTCCCTCAAAGGCCTAATCGTGGAGTGCAGTACAGGCTCTAAACTACAGTGTTTCTTGGGTTAAAGCTATCTCCTATGTTTATATGGCCCATTTTACTCCATCTCACACAGAAAACAGCCCTTTTAGCAGAAACACAGTATGTGAGAAATAACACATCCACTCTGCTAAAATACAACCACCTCTTAAGTGCAGAGACAAACAGAGGTGTGAACAGAGCTACAAACACTGACCAAAAACTTTGAACTCAGATCCCATGGGTTCAAAGAAATCATGTTTTTAACATGTGTAATAAACACCAATCCTTCCCTTTTGGGCACGTAATTCCAGGACAACAACTGCAGTGAGAACATTTCCCAGAGTTTTAGATCAGAGGAGAGGTTGCTATAGGCTGTGTGCACACCAAGCATCCTTATCCCCTTATCACTTAAAACCTCATTCAGAGCATTAACACTGTCCTAGGTTGCCCTATGCAGCACCTTAATTATTATTTAACTAGAAATTTATTTAGCTCTTGAGGTTATACAAAATATATTTAATAAGGTTTAGATAGGCTCATTTATGTGATTACAGGTAACTGTGGCCAAGCACAGTTTGGCCTTACAAATCCAGGATCACAGCTGAACAGCCAGTGAAATTTTTCCTCACTGACCCCAAATGTCGCCTCACAGCTTTGGCACATTTGGTGTAAAGGGAAAAAACATACCAAAAAAAAAGATATTTTCTCAAGTTTTGTGAAAACTGGCAGCTGAATAAAGGAAATGCCCCCAAATTTAGGTGCCAGTGCAGAAGGCAAACAGAGCTCAGTCAAGTACTCTAATCTAGTGACATCCAGCTGCTCAGGCAAGGCATGCACAGTTTTAGCCTTAATCCTGTGCGTCACAGCTCTCTCAGCAAGAGGGTAGGCAAAGGGCTCAAATCCTTAAGAAGCAGGCTCATCACTTCTGACACTTGTGGAACATTGGTGGCACTGGTGTCCAGCTGAGAGAAAATGACTGAAACCCTTTGGCTTTCCACATCCTTTAGGTTCCTACCAGCTTTGGGAGAGTGGGTAAAAAAGGGCCAAAAATACTGTCAGATTAGGAGAAAAGAACAGTTGGAGTCAGGTTGAACCTTTGATGATCATCTAGTCCAACCCCCCTGCTATGGTCAGAGATACCAGACTGATCTGAGCCCTGTCCAGCCTGGCCTTGAACACTTCCAAAAATGGGGCATCCACAGGTTCTGTGGGAAAATTTGACTGTTGTACTGGAAACAAACAGAAGCTGTGGACTTCCTCTCACTGCAGGACAAGCATGGTTACAAAGCCTGCCTGGAAAAATTTCCCTCCCATTGCTCCTCAAGGCTGGTGGCTTCTGAGCCATGAGCTTAAAAGTGATTAGGGGACAACTGCCAGACCTCTTAGGCCTTTTGTTTCCTCAGGAGACCAGGATAAAATGGCAGCAGGGAAATTACATCAGCTATAGTTTGCATTTTTGTTTCTTTATTAGAAATACTCTTTCTTTTACCTTCACTTTCAATACTGTAACCTGTGAGAAATGAGACAACTCTTAAAAAGATTAATTTATTGAAAACAGAAAAATTGAAAAATTACAGAAATTAGAAGAATATAAAAATTTGGGATGCTATGGCTCAGTAGATGGTATGCCCCAGGAGCGCAGGGATATGAGATCTTCTGGCTGAGACAGCACTAGACCTCAGGTAGCGAAAAAGAACTTGCAGTGCTGGGCTGACTTTAAAAAAATTACTAAAAGCCCCTTAAAAGGGGTAAGGCTTTTAATGCCCAGCACCGATGTCTCCCACTGCTAGTCTGGAGAGAGCAAGAGGGGAAAAGAGAAGAGGGCCCAACTCTTTGCTTCGTTCTTTTTATAGTTTTTGCTCCGCCCCCAGTCCGCCCACAGCCCGCCCCTTCAGTCCAAGGCGATTGGTGCTTTCCCTTTGATGGATCATCTCCGTCCACCAATGGCTCATCGTTGTCGGGGGCGGGGGTGGTGGTAGTAGTTGAGATAAGGGGAATACCATACCTTCATTAAAATTCAGGTATTCAGGTTGCCACGGAACTTGCCTGCAGAGTAATGGCTCTGTAGCTAAAAATAGCTGCTGGCTATTAAGACTGGGTGGGGGTTTTGGCCTTGGAATCAAAATGCAAGTGAAACACCTACAAAAAGTATTAAAATACATCCAACACACCTCAAAACACCTGTAAAAGTATACAGTAAACACAGGGAAGGTAACTCTTATAGTGTACCAGTGGTTTGAAGTTTGAAAGGGGCAAGTTTGTGATTTTTTAACTGGGAAAATTTTAACTGGGAAGGGTGCAACTCTCTTAATAAACTACTTTAAACAATTGAAAACACTGATAATGGAACTGGATTTTTGTACCTGGGCTGATGGGCTAATTGTAACATTCAATTTAAAAATAATTAACTTTAAATTAATTAATTAAAGCACTTAATATGCAAAGATCAAGCACAAATAGGGATTTCATGTATGACAAACCTAACATTTAACCCATTCTAATAAGGTGGAAGCTACTGTGTGATGTTCACAGTGAGTTCTGCAGACACAGCAACACCGAGTTTATGTAACTTGGTTTTGTAAAGAAAGCTTTTGGGGTATCTGCAAGTTTAAACATTACGGAGATCCAAAGAGTCTCACTAAAGCTGCACAGCTGGCAAAGAGCATCAGGTGCCCAGGCGTCCTTGGGTGTTGTATCTATTTCTGATGCTTTGTTTTCTGGCAATGGCTAAGAGGTTGCACACCCCCTTCCATGGTATGCCCAGCAGAAAAGGCCTGGAATATAGAGCAGCTAGAGCTCCTGCTGCCCAAAAAGGGGAAGAAGAAAAGCAAAAGCTCAGGAGCACTGTGTTTCCATCTCCTGCTCACACCTTTGACATCTCTGCACAGGAGTGAATGAAGACAGATAGAATTACAATATGTAGCTCAAGAACTCCTCTCCAGAAGCACACTATTAATTTACACACCTTTGTTTTGTGGTCTTACTGATTGTCACTTGAGAAAAAGCTGACCAAAAGGCAGAGGTGACTGAATTTTGCTGCTTAAGGACTGAGGGCCAAAGTTCATTTTAAAGGTGGCATTGAGCAGCTGCAAACATCCCCTTCAAACACTCACAGTCCCAGGAAAGCCCTGTGTCCATGGCCAGAAGAGAACTTTGCCTTTGTTTGCCTGGATCTCAGCTGTCCTGCCAGGATATGCAGGGCAGGTTCAATGAGGGCTTTTCCCACCTCCCTTCCAAAACAGAGGCTCCTGGCTGTGCTTTTACATTTACCACCTCTCCACATGACCATGCATTTTTCCTCTCCTCCATACAGTGTCAGCTTTCCCTCCACTAGCATCTGTGTTACTTCTGCATAAGTATTTTTGATATTTCTTGCAACAGCCTTCCTTTTTCTTTTATATATATGCTTTCTTTTTCGATATTTGTTCAGGGATATGCCAACAGGCAAAAGGCCATCCCTACTGCTCCATCCCTAAAATGGGGTATACTTGCTCAGAAATATACTTAGCTGTGTTTTCTATAGGCTAACTAAATCACACACTCTTCAGAAGGCAAAAGTAGTTTTGTTTCAGTAGGTGAAGGACACTGCAGATATGAAAACTAATGGGGAATCTGTTTCTGGGGTGGGTGGGGGGAGGAAAAAGTTCTATTTCCTCAAAATCTTAGAGGGTCTAGTTTCTGTGACTGAGTTTTAAATGCAGTGCAGGACGATAAATGGAGTGTGAAAGATTGCCTAGCCCCTAATTTCTCCTGTGTTTACATCTGGGTTTTATGTTATAGTCAATACTCCTAAGCCTATTTGAAAATTAATCTCCAGTGAACAGGTGAATAGATAATGGAGTGGTGATTCTTCTGTCTCCATTTATCTTTTCACTTAGAGAGTTAATTGAAAATAGGAGCTTGTTCAGTGCCGTTTTTCAAGGCACACACTGTTAGAAAGCACTGGCGTCATGCAGCAATTTGTCTTTTAGTTCACTGGCACTTCATAAAGGCTATGAGCTACAGAATATCCAAGCCCCTAGCTTTGCACAGACACCAGAACTGATAGAATAACATAGCTGTCTCTCCTCACATTTATCACACTTGACTTAAGTTAACAATCCTTTCCCACCAAACCTGCCATCATCCTTCATTTTTCTTTGGGTTTTAGTCTGGGTTGTCAAGAATGTTCAGGAATACAAACGCTGTACTTTTTAATTATCATTTAAATCTTACTGGTGTAAGAAATAAGAAGCTGCAAAACTCTACACGGCCACAAGTAAGGGGAAAAAAGGGTGTTTATGAAGACCTACTGTGTTGATGTCCCTTCCTTTCTTAGTCTACTTTTCCCAACCATAAAGGCAGCATCACATCTCAAAGTGATAATCCCAATGGATCAAAGGGCATGAAGAAGCAGCTGGTACATGGCAGGAGGAGAGACACATCCATACAACCTTCTTTCTGCTGCAAGCCCCTGCTTCATCCCCTTGTCCTCACCTGCTGTAGTGAATTGTGAGGCAGTAGCTGTGCATCAAATTGAGAGCCAGAGATGTCAAAGCACGAGTGATTCCAGAAATTCAGCATGGATAGCAATCCTAGCCTCAGGGAATGATCCTGCAGGAAGTAATCCACTGTAAAAAGCACATTGTAAACCAAGAGCAGAACCTTGAGGTTGAGGTGGTGCCTAAACATGAATTGCCTTTATAAGTCTTGTGAAACCTCAGATCAGGATTGGAAATGGCTAAGAAGATGATTCATAGCATTTGGCACAAATACCTCCACGTGCCTAAGATAAGGCATGTGATTACACACAACTATGCCAGAAACTGTATTATTAATTTGAGCTTCCTAAAATAAAAAATTCAGTAAGAAAACCCAGAATTCTGTTTCCAAAGAGTTCCATTTTCTGTGAAACGAACCCAAGCCCTAACATTGCTACTTCCATAGGAAATTGCTTAGACTACAAGAAAAACAAATGTTGCCAGCAAAACACATGGTTTCATAGTTTGTGATTTGATGAAGGAACAACCTCAAAACACTTTGCAAGATGTAACAATGAAGATAGAGGCAGGTTTTCTTAACACCTGAAATTGCCATTAGACTTAAAATGAAAGCTCCCCTTTTGCATCCCCCCACGCTGAAAAGCTGGACTAGCACAGGAGCACCTGTAGCACAGATGGAGCAAAAAGGGTCTCCCCAGGCCATGCCCAGTTTTCCCCACAAGAGTTTAAAGCTGGTTTGGAAGGGGGAGATGTAAAGCAAATTTTTGTCCTCTGCCTTTGCAGGGGTGATACCAGGGATAGAATATGAAAGTATGGTGTAAGTCTTATCATTGGGGGTGGAGGAAGATGGAAAAAAGGGCTCTGATGCCTGAATTTAATAACAGTCATGTCTCATAGAATTAATATTTTTGGGCCTTTCTCGGTTGAAATCTTCATCTTTCTGATCATTAATGATAGTTTACTTCCTAGTTTGTGAACTAAGGAACCCTGTAGCCTTTTTCCAGTTCTTCCCTCTCTTCCTGCTCTTGAACATTAGTACAGGAACAGAGAAGAATAAAAACAACCAGGCCTTTCAAGTTCAGAAATGAAAATTCCAAAGGCAGAGTCCCTCCCCACCGCCAGTACAAACAAACCCTCTGCCCACTTATGGCTGTGTATCATAACCTGAAAAATGGAGTAAATAATACAGTCCTACCTTCCCACAAAGGTGTTTTTCAGCCTGCCTCACAAGTCTGCTGAGAGCAACACGGAAATTAAAACACTTTTACATCTGAAGAATTTTTTTAGATTACTAAAACCCCGGAAAATATAATGTTGATTATGACATAAATGTCTGTGTGCCCTAGGATGACCCTGCTTGAGCAGGGAGGTTGGCCCAGATGACCCACTCCGGTCCCTTCAAACCTGACCCACTCTGGGGTTCTGTCTGTGACCAAATCTGACCATGACTGTCAGTGATCAGTCCATCACAGCAGTACTTTCATCATTCCTCTGCTGATGTAGAATGTGAACCCCCCCCCCATGCACACACCACAAGGGTCATCACCAGCATCTCCAGGTACTCAAGCCTGGCTTAGACACCCACACCCAGAGGGGCTCTGGTGCCCCTGGAGCACCTCAGCTTGTCCAGACCCTCCATTATCTCAGCCAAAAATACTCTCAGCACCTTTCTTTCCATCTCTAGCAGAAGGAATACTGTTAAGCTGATCGGCACCACCTTTCCTGTCCTGAAAGACTGTTAACAACGGGTGGAACCCCAGGTTATGAACTAAGGACTAAATGAACATAATGGACTTGTATAGGTAGGGTCCATGATTGAGGGAATGTGGGAACGTTACTTCTGTGTGTATATATATCTATATATCTATATATCTATATATCTATATATCAAAAGACAGGAAAGATGATCATGTATTGGGAAGTGTGGGAACTGGCATGACTTACATGGCATGGAATAAGAGGTAGATAATGTCCTGATTTGGGCTGGGATAGGGTTAATTTTCTCCCTAGGAGCTGGTACAGTGGTATGGTTTGGATTCAGGGTGAGAAGAATGTTGATAACACAAGGATGTTTTACTTGGTGCTGAGCAGGGCTCACTGCAATCAAGGACTTCCCAGTGTCTCATGCTCTGCCAGTGAGCAGGACACAAGGAGCTGAGAGGGAGCACAGCCAGGACACTGACCTGAACTGACCAAAGGGATGTTCCACACCACAGAACATCATGGTCAGTATAGAAATTGGGAGAGTTGGTCGAGAGCCACTGACCACTACTCAGGGACAGGCTGGGCATCAATCAGCGGGTGGGGTGCAACTGTACTGGGAATTACTTGTTTCTCTTGAGTTTTATTTCTCTCCCTCTCTCTCATTCTCATTGCAATTAGTAGTAATAATAGATTTTATCCTGTTTTAATTATTCACTTGTTCATATCTCAACCCACAAAGTTCACCTGACAGTGTGCTCTTAGGTGGCACAGAAATCATGGGCTGAGAAAGGACCCCACCGGTAAAGCCTTTGCATTTCAGAAGCATTTTGGTCTTGTTTTACAGATGTTTTAATACACCCACGCAGCCCAGACCGAGCCGTGGGAATAGTGACAGTGCAGCTTTGGAGCCCAGACCTGAAAAGAGTCCTGAAAAAAGTGAGGAGCCACATCCCGGTTGTGCTGCAGTGAACTTGCACTGACTCTATAGGGCCGCAGTTTCACCCTGGATGTGACCGTAAATAATGGCAATGACAACAGGCATTATATACACATGATGTAAGTTTAGAGGAGTTAGAACCTTTGTGATTGATGACATAACTAAGCACATTAGAAGGAAACTTTCCACAGGGAAAGGTTGTTCTATAATTATCCTCTCTGCAGGCATTTTATCTTCCTTTGAAACACCTGGAATTAGACAGTCTTAAAGACAAGGCACTGGATTCACAAGCTGCACTGGAATAGACATAATCATTAACAGAGCAACACTGGGTCTTTTCTACTTCATTCTTGTATGTTATTAAAGTGTGCTAATAGGAAAGGCCATAATTATTTGATAAATACCTCCTTTCTTCCCTACCCTGATTCACTGGTTTCAATCAGTTCCTCCTACGAATGAGGAAAATTTCTAACACGGAGATTCCTGTAAAGCACCTTTCCTTAGACCTCTTGCCATTTCCTAAGAGCTGATTGCCTCAGACCGAGATCAGTTTAAGCTGCCGAGGGCTTGGCACGGGGTGAAGAAGCATCGGAGGTGTGATTGTTACCAGCTATAATGACAGCCGGCCCCGCCGAGTATCCCGATGGCGAAGGACAAGGCTGTACGCAGCCCCGGCAAGGGTTTTGTGCGAAGTTTGGAGTTTCTGGATGCCACCTAGAGGATTATCCTTGTCCTTGTGCTCTCTGCGGCTTTTCCTCAGGAAAAGTGCTTTTCCACCTTTCCTGGGCCCTGCAGGGGGCAGGGAGCATCTGGTGGGGCCCTGCCAGCTTTGCTCCCGTGGGCAGCGGAGCGCCGAGGGCTCACGCTGGATGAGCAGGTGGAACCACGCAGAAGGATGCAGAACCACCAGTGGGACCTGGCTGGGGCCCAGGAGCCACTGCAGTCCCACCACACCTCATGGTCAGCCCCAGATGGTGTCTCACGCTCTCTTTTCCACCCTGGAGCTCCATCCACCTCCGGAGAACAAGATTTGGAAATCAGCGCATGTACCAGAAGCATGACCCAGACCTGGCACTCCCTGGTTTAATTTCCTGTGGCTCTAGGCCATGTGTTTGCAGGACACTGGTTCAGAGCCACTAAGGACAGGGAATAAGATTTATAAATGATGAGGAGCCGTCTTTGGGCATCCTGTTTAGGTGTGTTATCAGTCTTATCAGCTGCAGAACTGACACTTGGCTTCTGCCTAGGAGCAGGGAGCCCCATCCCTCAGTATCTGAGTTTTCTGTGGCACTTTTCTGTGCAGAACCACCTAAGTGCCAACACTGCCCTGTCCCTGACAAGCTCTTGATACCAAAACCACCAAGAGACATTCTCAGAGTAGGCACTTGGTGTGTGATTGGGAGGCGATGCTCAGAGCTCAGATACGACCCTGCAAAGATAACATGGGGTGGCGATTTTTCCGGACACACCCGGATTTGTGTTTGCTGTGGCTGGAGCACCCTTTGAGATCTTGAAGAACAAAGCTGAAGCTTCAGGTTCTGCAGGAATTCTGCCTGTCTGCATGGTCTGTAGACAAATCACCAGTTCATACCTCTCAGCTCTCTTCCCAGACTCTTTATGCCCTTTAGAATCCAGTAGCACAACAAATCCAGAATTTGGCTGTTTGCTAATATTTCTCTGAGATTTTTTTTTAACTATCCACTGCTTGTGAGCAGGGGCTGAATTTTGTGGACCCAGAGAGATAGAAAGAATTTAATCACCTTTAAAATCTATTTTTAAGCTCTTCCAGAAATTGAAGAATTCCTGGTGCAGGAATTAGTATGTGAATGCATTTGGTATATTTATGCCCTTCTGATCTATGAAACCTGAAAAATGCCGGATTTTCTCTATCTTGCCATGTCCCCACCTTACCTGCTAGAGGAGGAGGTGAAAACCTGATCTCTTCTGTCCCCATGGCAGCCTCTGGGAAATGGGAAATCCAGGTACTGGTTGCTTGCATGGGATTTGCCATTGTAGGAAAGGCAGTGTTTTTGTTGACTGTGACCGTTTCTCAGGCAAGAGTTGCTTCAAGAAAAGGGAATGAAAATACCAGGCAAGAATCAGGTGACTTCCCAGATCATCTTTAACTCCCAGCTTGGCTGAAACTGCAAAGCAAATTGTGGTAAAAGCAGTCAGGACAGAGATACCACCTCAGCTGTAAATTAAACATGTCTTCTGTACTTCACTGGTTTGCCATCAGACTTTGTTTCCATGGAAATCTTTTTTTCAGGCCCTTTGCCTTGTTAAAGGTGATAGTCATGGTTTTTTTCTCCAGGTACCACTTCTGTGCTGTCTGTCTTTTCCTGTCCCAGGTCATGCAATTCAAAGGACATTTTTCACTTCCTTTTTGGTTTTTTGCTTGCTTATAGGTTTGGCTGTGGGCATCTTTTCCCAAGTACAGCAAGGAACACAGTTCAGCCATCTAAACCCAAAACTAGAGAAAGCAGCCAGGTCTCCTGCTAACTTCAGCTTGGATATTATACTCAGTGAAGGCATCCAGGAATTTTAAGGGCAAATTGATCTTAAATTTGGCTGGATGGCAGAAGGGGCTAAGTTTTCAAATGCCTCTCACCAGAATATGCTGCCAGGAGTGGGTTCCAGCACACAGAAAAAAGCTTTAGTTCTCAGTATTCTGCATGCTGAGCTCTTCTGAGCATCTTGCCCCTTGTCTGCTCTTCTCAGTGGGGTTTGAACGTCTTCGAAAATTCTCGTCCCATATATTAGATTTGCCTTGTCCATAGGAAAGGACAAGGAAAGGAAAGCAGGTTTTGGTTTATCCAAAGGGAGATTTTCAGGACATAGATCAAGGATTTTGTTTGGGGAATTTCATGTAAGACACCAGCTTGAAATCTTCTAGGATGTAATTGAAGCTAAAGTTTCAGGAAACACGTTTGGAACAGTGATGTTGATCTCAGACTAATTTGCTACTTGAGATTATGAAACTTAATTACTAGCAAGAGGTTTGGGAAGAGGTTGGAGATTAATGAAGAGTGGAACATTGCACACTGGAGAGCAGAACAATGGTATTTAATGAGTGCTCTTTTCTTCTCCAAAGCACTTTACAGCCATTAACTAATTAACAGTATAATTTGCAGGTAGGAGTACAGAACTGTAATTCAGAGCACAACATGGTGATGGTTTCAGGGGAACTGCTGTTCAATTGTAAATCTCTCACTAGGTGTGTGGGAGTAAATTACGCAGATATTTCCAGGGGATATTTTTCTTCCGTTTTGTTTTCCCCAGGCAAGAAACATTTCATCAGGGGATGTAGAAACCAAAATACCACACTGCACAGTTTAACACTTTCCCACATGTGTTTTCATAAGAGAAAGCACTTTAGTCTAGCAACCAGTCCTCTTGTCCCCAAGGACTGTAGGGGTGCAAGATGGACCAGGAAGACCATTTGCAGTCTACTCTTTTGGTGAGGCCTGGAGATCAGGCCTCTTAATCCTTCTCTCACACACACAGATCCTTCTCGTTGCCAGCTGAAGGGGGCATTAGGTGTTCCCCTCCGGTGTCACCTTGACCCTCTGGGCACAACTGAAGTAATCCAGGCAAAACTGAGCCAGGGAAAGTCACACCTACAGACAGGGTCTGACCCCATGGTACCACCCCTTTGTTCATCTTCTGCCATCCCATAAGGGAAGACCACTTTGGGATTAGGATCTGAGTCTGGATTTGATCCTGGTTATCTGTGTTCTGCTTTGGTCAAGAACACTGTAATGCATTACACTGAGATTCAGCAATGTGCATTTAATTTAGACTTCCAAATGAATATCAATGTGTTTGAACCCAGCCATGGGGTTTCATGGACATTGGAGCCTCCAGAATGGAAGAAGCAGAGTTTTTACTGCTGTTTTTGACTCCTCAGTCATGCAGAGTGACAACCAGCACAAAAGTAGGTTTTTCCTTCTTTCCTTCTACTTCCCAACTCTTTTATATAGACATATTCCATCTCCATTCTCTCTTTTTCAATGTGAACCCAGGATGGTTCTGCTCTGTTTTCTGGGAGAGTCCGAAATTCAAAAAGTAGGTCCAATGCAGGCCTTTTTCCTTTTTTCCCTTTTTTTTCCCCTGCCACTAGCGAGATTGGTGCCCCATGCCAGCTCTTCTCTTCCAAAGTTTGTGGCTTGCCTCTGCCTGTTACACTTAGACCTTGGCTCTCCAAGGAGACATTCATAAATCCTTCCCTCCTCTGCTAAAAGTCAAAGAGAAAATTGGTAAAAATCCTATGTTTTTGTTATGCTGTCTTACTTGTGAAGCAGAGACCCCATGCAAAATGGCTGGGGAGAAAATGGGGAGGAAAGGAAAGCAGTTGTTTGGGCAGGTTTATTTGAACAACAGAAATCTTTCCCTCCCAGGTTTCTCTAGCCAGGCTTTCCTTCTGACAGGCTCCAGCACCCTCACTTATTTGTGCCAGTGCAAGTGCTCTTTGGGGTTCCTTAGGCAAACCAGCCAATTCCCATGGACTCTGTGTAGCATCTTAGATGGAGGCTACACCCTCTGAACATGGCTCTGGGGAACCTGCATCCTCCTGGCTGCTCAGTTTTGAAACCAGGCTCCATCATGTGGGCATCTGAGCAGCTGGGCTCTTGCTAAAATTCTCCATAGGCAGAAATGGGAATACCAACTATTTCAGTCTTTTCTGAATTTCATCTGCTAAACATAATTCCTAATGCATTTCTTTCCCCAAAACAAAATTAAGGTTAGCTATGAGAAGCTTTTTGAATGGAAGAAATAAATAGTAAGGATCACATTCAGTAATTCAGGCAATTTTTGCTTACTGCTCCACCAAGAGACTACAGAGGGTTATGGTAATAGCAGGATTAGCTTTTCTACCAAGTTAACAGAGTTAACAGTGCATTCTCCTTGGGGTCACATCCTGCTCCAGAAATTTGACTTAGGGCTAGCTCAGGTACCACTGTGCTGAGCAGACACATCCTTAAGGAAGTTGGCTGCCGGCATCTCTCTGCACAAACTTGGCAGTTAAAGCCTACAGAATTCCAGTCATGCTGCCAGTAATGTTCTGCTTTGAAATTAATGCGAGACTTCATGCTGAGAGGACCTGATCGCTGTTGCCAATTTGACTGTGTAGAAAGCTCAGGTTTAAATATCATCCTGAACTGAAATTGAAACAAATTCATTGCTATGGATATAAACAATCTACACCAAGTAAATGCCATGAACTCTAAAGATAAATACTCACCTAGCTTCCATTTCAGCTAGTTCTGCTCTATGGCCTGAAAAAAGTATGTTTGGGGGTTTTTGTGCAAGATTGGGAAGCAGAGAAGGAACTCATACGGGAACTCCTGTGTTATAATCACATTTCTATAGTTCGGGATGATTTAAGTTCGCACCTGAAACAAAGATTCAGCTGCATGTACAGGTGAAAATATAAAGGATGTTGTCCCTGTGAGCCACAGTTCATCATCTGTGAGCAAAGAATTAGTTGTAACTCAGTGATAGCAAGTTTCGATGCAGCCCTTGAATCTGCAGTTTGAGATAGTAAGCAGAAATAAAGTGCTGCCTATACATAGTTCTTCTGATGTTGTTTTACAGCATAATTTTTGTTACTTTTAAGGAGGAAAAAACCCCAGCCCTATTTCTGCCACGAGAGCATCGCAGCAGTGGATCTCAAAGCTGGAGTGTAATGTTGCATTGCTCATCTTGCATGAGAGGGTCCAAATGCTTTTGATCTCAACTGGATAAAAGCCAGCACATTTCCTTTGTTTTGCTTGGTATTACATAACTTTATGTGGGACATGCTAAAGGTATTAGTTTTGTTCATTCAGGAGCTGTAGAGAAGTCAAAATGATTTCTTCAACACGAAAACGAGATTTGAGAGATTTCTTGAAGTGCAGCTGTTCTCAGTGTCGCACCCTCATTCTGTTTGTGTGTTTTCCAGGTTACTACTCAGCAAAGAAGCAAGTAAGAAGGAATGCGCAAGCTGCTGCAAAGAAGTCAACTTCTTAAAAACAATAAGAGATTGGAAACATCTGCCAAGCTTCCTCAGCTTTCAAAAACTCTGTGTGCAGGCTGTGGATACTTAGGGGCATCCCACAGAGGTGTGCTCCTGACAGCAGCAGTGACAACAGCAAATACACCGTTGCCATGGGGTCAGGCCTAATCAGCTGGAATCACTTTGGTGAGAAATTGTTTGCCTTAACAAGTTTGGACACTACAGAAATTGGCTGAGACTACCAGGTTAATGTGCATTAAAAATCATGGTGCATGAGAAAGTGGTACAGAGTTAAAACAACTGTATGTGTGAAATAATGTGCTTGGACAAGTCCCTGTACAGTTGGGCCCTTTCATATTGCCACATGTTTACACACCCTCTTTTTTGGATTTAGCAGGGACAACTTACCAAGTTTCACCTTCTCAGCTTTACAGGTTTGGCGCACTGAAAAACAAATTCCCAGCCCTTTCTGTGATAATTTTTTTCAGGTACAGCATTTTGTGTTTGCATTGGATGTCAATGTAAACTATGTAAATGGACAAAGCTGAAATTATTTGGGAACATCTCCCTTTATATCAGCAGCCATTCTAGCCCTGTACATCTGCCCCACACACAAGAATTGGGTTGTTTAACTTACATGTTATGTGGAAAATTTGCAGGCATATTCTTGTCTCCTTCAAGTCTTTCCTGTTACTAGCTGGGCCAAATTCAGCCCTTAAGTTGGGCTGTGCTGCTCCTCCCAGGTCTATGAGTTTGCACAGTGAAAGCTAAGATAAATTTCACCCACGGATTTGTCCATTGTGTTTTGAAAGGTCTGCTGCATGTAAGAATGAGGGAGATTATTTAGTTGTCATTTTGTGCTTTTTATTCATACTGCTAATCTGTCTGTGAGAAAAGTGCATTAATAACACTGAAATCTGAGTGTTGCTTTGGCTTCTTTTCTATGGCATTTGTTAACACACACTTTTCCATCACCTGCTTTTTATTTCCCTTTTTTATTCCCCTGACTGGTTGGAATAATTGAAATTTTACAGCACATAATAATCAGCGGGTAAACCAGAAAAAGAAACCTATAAAATATACACTCTAAATTACACTGCTGCATATGGCCCTAAGATGCATGCAGTGTTTAATGAACTGGTTTGGAAAGAGCTCTGTAAATGTCAGGGGTTTAGAACGACATGAGGTGATGGACTGCTGCTTTTTGTCTCAAATCTAAACAAACTAAGGCTTCTCCTGAGCAGTAAAAATTAACGTGCTTGTGTGTGTGTGTCAGGTGTGTGCATGAGAAGTGGTGGAAGCAATACATTACAGGCAACATCGCAAGGGCTTACTGTGTTTCTTTTTTTCTTTATTTAGACATAAATAAAGGAGTTAGTTGGGTTTCCCCCAAATGACATAAGACAGTGATTTCAATCTGTTTCTGAACAGACTTCATGGGCTAGGCCAGTCTGTTACAAGCTTTTCAGATTATTGGGTCGTAGCATGAAGGTGCAGGACTGGCCTTTTTTGTATATTTGGGTTAATTTTTAAACATTGATTGTGATTAGAACAGTCTAATCTATTATTCCTTTTTTTGAAGTGTGGTCATTTTCTCTAATTAAGAAAAATTGCGCCCCTGTTTCTCCATGTGTTTGTGATTTTAAAGCAGACCAATGACACTGTGCACCTTTTGGGGTTGTAGCAAGGTTAATTGCAGAATTACTTTCTGACTGAGGTGACATGAGCTGTGCATAAAAGCCCTAAAGTCGGCCATGCACAAGGTTATCTTGAAGTCTTTAAGTGAAAAAGGAATGCTTCTTTTATTAGGAGAAATAATGACTCAATGCACTGCTGTCCCAGAAAAACAAGAAAGGTATTTTTGTTTTTCATATTAATACCAAAACACCTCAGTGCTTAGGCCTATATTTAAAAGGAATTATCTCCTTAAGTGTTTTGCAATTGGGACTCTGGGGTGTCATAGGAATCAGTAAAACACTTGCTTATTTTATTGATAACACAGGTTTTGGATACCAGTGCAGGTAATGGGCTTAGAGTGGCATTTCAGTGTCCTGAGACTGAAAGGTGCAGACCATGGCTGGACATTGGTCCTGTCCATGTTTATAGACAATCTCAGCTGTGATGGTGACTGAGAGCTCAGGACTAGGGTAGAAAAGGGTTTCCTGTTGATTAGAAAAGGTGATGTCTTTTGCCAATTCATTAAAGTCGTTTTTGCATTAAAAAACCGACTCATTAATAGTTCTAGGAGAGACAGAATATCGGAGGTGAGGATATAGAGTAACACAAATGAAGAGGGAAATATTGTTTTCATTCCAGTGTTTGCAATTAGTATCTTACACTTGTATCAGAGGGCCTAACCCTACCCTGGTGTGCACTGTACGACAGCTCCACTGCTTTGTGGTGGAACTGTCTTGATTTACACCAGAGAACTGCAGCTGGAGCTTTGCTCTGGTGCTTTTCCTTACTCTGCTCAGAAAAAATGGACAAGCAGCTGTGTAATGGACAAATAGCCATGTAAAGCCATTGCCTCCTTTCCACATACAAGGGTTTTGAAAGGGAAAGAAAAATGGTTTCTGCTATAGTTTTCTCTGTGTCACGGTTAAAAATAACAACAAACCTCTGACGAGTGTCTGAGCTTCATCACCGGCAGGGTGGATAAAGTATCTCTGTGTTTTGTTACCAGGCTGCTGGAGGGACTGTGGAACATGGAATGTTTTGCTATTTTGTTCAACTTGTGAATTGCACTTTCTTGTTTAAGAGTGTGCAGCTGGCAACGTGCCAGTACGTAGAAAAACTGGAATAATAACACTTTTTAAAATAGTCCATGTAAACACTCCCATTCTTGAAATGAGGCAGCAGAGCTGATTAAAAATGCAATACCCCACAGCCTGGGTCTGCTGCCTTCCCTGGACATAAACTGCCTTGGACATGCTAAGCCCAACCCCACAACAAAGCTGTTGAGGGTTCGCGTGCTGACCTCTGGCTTTGGTTGGCTGCAGGGTTTTGTGGCCATCCCTCAAAGCCCAAAGTGGCACTTTCTCATGGTGGATGTGTTCAGACTTGGGGTATTCAGGACCGGGTGGCAGCGCTGGTGTAAGGTCTGAGGATTACGCAGCAGGAGGCTGCAACTGGAGCCCACAGCATCCTCAGCACGCTGACAGACAGGTACTGCTGCACCTGCCTGAGCCCTCCTCTTCCCCTTTTGGGAATGGAAGCTCAAGTGTGACTCAGGGCCATGTGCTCAGTAGCCACAGCTCAGGCTCTGCTCTTACAGTGGTATCCAACACCCCGGTGGGACTGGCACACACATTAGGGAAATCAGTGCTGCAGACTTTTTCCATCTGAGATGAATGTGTGCAACACAACCAGAGCCTGAAAATGGGACAGAGCAAGTCCCAAACACTTGTTTTATGTTTTGTGCAAATATGGAAATAATCTCACTTATAGATTATTTCATTAAATTCCTTTCAGCAGCAACTCGAGAAGGTTGTTTCACTTGGTTGAAAAAGCCAGGAAAATAGATTCTCCATGTGCTTCTAGTTACTTCAGGGTGATGCAAGTACAGCTTCTTCTACTTAAAGACACTCCCCTGCAAACTACTCTGGGGCACCCTTCTGCAGGGTAGCATTGTCTTCCTGCAGCACCCACCAGCTTGCAGTAGTTGATGCTTTATTATCTTACCATTATCTTTTGGATCCTGGCTTATAGGGTTTGGGAGTGGGCCTTAATATCACAGAAATTTCTGGCTGGAAGGGAACCTAGAAAATCACCTATTCCATCCCCCTGTGCTAAAGCAGGGTCAGGACTTGCTTATTCCAAAGCTTGCAAACCGCTGTGAGAACTGATTTGATTTGCTCTGCTCACGTGGCAAATCTCAGGGGTAGCCAAGGTCAGCAGTGTTCCTCCCGATATCCCGAGGGTCTGTGTTATACAAGAGGCTTTCTTTCAGGTGTTCTTTTTGCTTTGCTTGTTCTGTTGTGGGACTGTAGGCACAGCTGAATTCCACATAAGCAACCTGGTGTGTCAAACCATTTGGTTGTCAGAGGTGGATATTTGCAATCATCGATAAATGCTGGTGCACAAATACATTTCAATAGCAAAAGAAGCTGAGTGTTCCTCTTATTTTACGCAGGTTCTTCTTGTTTTGTTTCTGTACTGCTCTGACCCGGACTCCCTCTGCTGATGCCCCTGTGTGGTTCCACTTTCTACAATTCATCACTTCCACACACAAAATATTGGCCTGATCTGTGGGGTGCTTAAGCTTACCTACCACACAGAAAATGTGTTTTTGCAGTGGATATTTCATGGTTTCCCACGGAGGTGTCACAAATCTTATAGGACAAAACTCTTGTTGCTTTTTCCCTTCCCTTTCCTAATTTTCTAAGGGTTTTTTTTCTGTTTAGGAAACGCTGCCTCTCTTACCTTCAGCAATCTGTTCGCTTGGCAAGAAATACAACTATCAGGTGTTTAAAATTAAAGTTGTTAAAATCAAATTTGCAGAGGAAGGAGGGTTTGCCCCGGTGTCCTGGACATAGTCCAAGGTTGGTAATTACGTCTCGCCTAACTCAACCTTTCTTTGCAGTTTTGTGGCGTTCTTCCTGCCCCACTGAAATCTGCTCCAGGGAGCTGCTGTGCCATGGCATGTTAAACATCTCCTGGTTTTTACCCAGGACTGGCCATGCTTCAATGTGTGATGAAGTGATTTATAGTACATGGCATGCACATACACTGGTTTTCTTTTTACGGTGACTTCTACTGAACAGGAGGAGTTACTCAGAAGCAACTCTTCTGAAAAACAAAAAATCAGCTCAGGAACTAAATATGGATTCTAGGATTCTGATTCTCTAGGTCCCTCTTTCAGATGATCTCTTCCCAACTCATCCCTTTGTCTTATAAGGCAGTGCTGAGAAGTGGTGGCTCCATGTGATCAGCTGTGTTTATAGGATAAAAACCTTCCCCCTGCCCAGTAATCCCCTCGGTGCAGGCAAGGAGCATTCCAGAGTGCTGAGCAGCCTCAGCAGATGGGGTAAAGTCAGAACACACACACCTGCTAAACAAACATTCTCCCCAGCTTGCTTGGAACAGGCAACAACAATTCTTCCCACACAATTAGGCCTGAAAACAGGAGCCTTCCCCACTCCATCGCCATTGGGCCAAGGAGAGCTGGCCATTGGAAAGGAGTGCCCCACACAAGTGTTTTGCTGCACTGTTCCTAAAAATTAAGGTGAGTTTTGGCAGGAAGGAAGTGAAGGAACACTCTCATGACCCCCCCAAAAAAGGGAAACTCACAGGATTTCGGGTGATGCATATCAGTTGCTTCTGGTTGTAAGGGCTCAAGCAAAGTAATACTTTAAAATCATAAGGTTATAGTGAGCAGAAAAACTTTATTATGAATATTTTAAAATCTCTGCCTCAGATACATCCTTGGAGCTGGAGCCATGCCACTAAGCACATGATGAATGACATCTCTTTAAAACTCAGATAGGAAAACTCCCATTCTAATTGTTTCAGATCATCTGCATCCTGTGTTTGGTTACATGGGGTAATAGAGGCCATCTGTCTCCCTGCTTTCCAATACATGGATTTATATCTGTGTGCAGAGCTGTTTTCACTAACAGAGTGCACAGACCCTCCCAAATGTGTGGTAAGAAAACGTGTGCACCCAGGAACAGCCAAAACTTCTGACCTTACAAGCCATGTATCAAGTTCTTCATGGGGCTGTGAACCACAAGATGCACATTTTGGTGTGTCAAGGAAACTGGGGACTCCAGGAGTTAATGGGAAACACTTTTTGATCCCCTTTGCTCCCACCAGTCTGTCAGGGCTGGTGTTGGGTCTGGGTTGGGTCCCAGAGCAGCATCTGGCACGGTCTCCCCTGATGGGAAATGAGACATGAACTGAATCCCTGTCTGTTCACATGGTTTTTTGGAATCTCCTCCACAACCCACCCGTGTGGCCTGACAGAGATGTGCACACAAGCTCTCACCAGTGATGTGGGGGCCCTGTATAGCAGACTGTCTTGGGCCAAGGGAGGAAGGACAGAGCTGGACACCAGCAGGGCAGAGGCTCATGTCAGGCACTTGATCTGTGCAAAAAGAGCATCAAAATGTCACCAGCCCTTAGGGTGCAAAGGTTTATTTCCATTCAAGGAAAATTTGTGCTGTTCAGTGCATTTCCCCATGGTTTCAGAGTGAAAAGGTGCAGTGAAATTTCCTTTTTCTTAAAACTCAGGTTATTTAAAGAAGAATTAAAATCAATCATCAACCAGCTTGTCTGACTGAGGGGTAAGGGCAGCACCAGGGGTGAGGAGTTGTGAATCACCCCCTGCTTCCATCAGTGTAGGCACCACCTCAAGGTTTCTCAGTTGAAAAAAAAATGGCAAGGATGTCATTGAGAACTGTAAATCAAGCAGAGCAGGGATAAATAACTTTATGGTGCAGCTACATTAAGCTACAGCTCTCTCTTCTACAAATACACCTTTTGCTGAGATATTGCAATAGCAGACTTTAAAGGCAGCCGAGCAGTGCAGTACATTTCTTCACTCAGATTAAAAGCATTGTTTAAATTCTTGTGGCTAGACAATTTGTCTTGTCCTTAAAAAAAAAAAAAAAGCCATTATTAAAGAGTAAAGAAGCACAAAGAGACTGGGATGTAGGACTGAGGGACTGCGGGGAATTTTTAGCTCACCTGCTGCAAATCAAGATCAGCCTTTTTACCTTTCCACAGTCTTCCTCCCTTTGTTATTTGTGGTTACCACAAAATCTTATTCAAAGATTCTCTCAGATGCTAGAATTAGATAACGTCCCTGGAAAAGGGTGTCACAATCTGGATAAACACAGCCATGAATAAAATATTTTATGTAACAACACCTTTCATCCAGCAAGGCTCCAGGGGGAAAAAACCTATAAAAGCACTTATTTACTATTTAAGAAATAATAAGATGTTTCATATCATTATATAAACATATGGAGATACAGGTGTATCTGCATCTCAGACCCAAACACTTTTTGGCCTGATACAAAGGAATCCTGTTCCAGGGATGAACTGGAGCAGCAGGTGGATGACGTGTAACGCTTGTGATGCCTTTTACATAACAAGGAAGCAGCACAAAGCTTTTCCTGAGAGAGGGGCCTCACAGAAGATGTGCTATGACCTCCCCCAGGACTGCCAAGGGCATCTGTGATGGGATTTTTGTGGTCTCCAGTGGCATTTTTTGCATCCCAGCCCAAGAACATCATGCCTGGCTCAGCAGAGGTGACTGCAGAGAGCACCATTTTTTTAAGGGCCTGTGATTTTTCTGTCGTACTTTGTGCTATCTGACATGGAAAGGGCTGGTTAAAATAACAGGGGCTGAAGGAAAAACAGAACGGGGATGTTCACATGTATGTTGTCCAGTCTGGAGAAGAATAGTGCTGTTGACCACCACCAAAAAGCCTGGTTATGTCAACTTAAACAACGCATCTCCCATGACTGTGAACCTCAGGCAGGGGAACAGGGAAGAGGTGAAATTCAATAGACAGCACATGTTTAGGTAAAAAAATACCTGAACAAAAAAAGGAAGAAGTCACAGGAGCATCAGTCTCAGCAGGGAAGAGGAGTCTTTGCCATGAAACCCTGAAGTCCACGTGTTCACCCACCCAGGCACTTCTCAGGTGTCCAAAAGAAACCATGATTTTCTTGATAGTAAATGGTTTACTATTTCCATGTAAGTAACTGTTTTCCTGTAATTTGACATGGAAAGAAACTGCACTTTGGATTGCTGAGCTATTAACCTCCTTTCATCTGCAGGCTGTTTTAAGAAGGAGATCCACACGAATGACTCAGTTTTATTTCTATTTCTATTCATATTTTTATATATTTATAAACTCTGGCATCTGACAGGTCAGAACAAGCAGATACATCCATGCAGCCACGGAACTCATTTAATAGCATCAATTGTATAAAATGCAGATCGTACTTGTGCCATTTTTCAGTCCCCACAGGTTCCAGCAACATGCCCGTGCTCAGCAGGGCTTTGGGATCCAGCTGCAGCTTTGCAATTCCAGGTGCCACGACTTGCTTCGGCCCACTTTCAGCTTTATTTAAAAAAAGAAAAACAACTTCTCTTAGGGAACAATAATGAGATCACCTGATAGTTTTGTGAAGGTGACTGTCTGATCAGCATCTGAAAGTGAGGAAATGACAAAGCACACAAGCTGTTGTTCTCACAGAGCAAACCTTTGCAGTGAGTATATTGGTTCATTTTTCTCAAAAAAAGTCAAACTCAGGGTTTCATGCTAAGTGCAAATGAGCAGACTGCTCTGCCTTGCATATTTGTACGTGAATCCAGCCCAGTGGAAAAAAAAAAAAAAAAAAGACTATTGAAGGCATTAAAAAAAAAATAAAATCGGTGCGTGGAAAGGAGCTTAATACATTCACAACGTTATTTAGCTCTAACAAAGAGCAGCAACCCCAGATGACCTTCTGGCTCCTGTCTCCACCCAAGTTCCTGGCCCCTGTTCAGCGTCCTGGCAGAAGTTGCAGACATCCGCCACACGATGCCAAGTAGCTGTTTTGTCTGTAGATATGTAATAGAGATTAGCCGAGTGCTGGGGGGAGCTGCTGCGCACACACCGGCACCTCCGAGCAGGGCCTGGCATTCCAGCCCCGTCAAAGAGCTTTTGTTCCCCGCCGGTGCCCAGGACCTGCTCCAGCGCTCGGCGGCTGGGTGAGAGAGGAGAGCTTCCAGCGCTGCAGCTCGGGGGGTTCCGCGCTGCCCTCCCGGCGATTCCCCGGCAGTGATGGAGCGGCGGGGCCGGGGATGGATGGATGGATGGAGTGCCGTGACATCAGACCTGTGCGATGAGCTCCGCCAGGGATCACTCACCCACCCGCCCCGATGGCAAAGCACCCGAGCGGGACCGGGGCTGTAACCCCGCGCTTGTTAACACCTCCCGGCTGCGGCCGCTCTTGAGCCGTGCCCGGACAGGAAACGCCTTTTGTTTTCCCGTAGTAGGCTTTAAAAGAAAAATCTCGTTTTGACTTTAAATACTTCTCCCCCACCCCGCCCCCCTTTTTCCACCAGAGACAGGAAACTGTTCTTTCATGCGTTCAGAAATGCAAATTATGATTGGCAGAACATTACAGTGCAGAAAAAGAGCTTTTGAAAGAGGTCGTGGAGGAGCAATCAAGGCAGATTAAAGGTTAGGCCCTGCACCAGGCGAGCCAATCTCCCTGAGTCACACACCCCCTCCCTGCTCGGGAGCTTGGGTTTTTATCAAAGAGCTGGACAGACCTGCAATTTCACTAACATGCAAAGTGGGAAGGGAAAAATACTGGGCTCTCCCTTCTTCTCCTTCTCCTTCTCCTCCTTCTCCTGCTCCTTTCTTCTTCTCCTCCTTCTTTTTCACTTTTTCTTCTTCTCCTCTTTCCACCTTCTCTCTTTCTCCTTCTCCTACCCCTTCTATTTCTCTCCTTCTTCATCCCCTCCTTCCCTTTCCTCTTCTCCTTCTCCTCCTTCATCCCCTCCTTTCCTTTCCTCTTCTCCTTCTCCTCCTCTGCCTCCTCCTCCTCCTCATCCACTGCTGAGGACCTGAAAAGCCAGAAGACTCTTTGAAGAACACATCTTTTTGCCTCTCTCGAGAAGGTCTCCACTACCTCTAAGTGGACACAATCCTGGCTTGAGAAGGGGCTCTCTCGGAGTGCACCAAAATCGCTTGGCAGAAACCTTGTTGTAATCATTTATGCTTCGTTCCTATGACTAAACAAACAATATCTTATGAGAAGAGGATAAAAATGAATAGAACACATTCAGCATTGGCTACTAATTTGTAAATGGAAAAGTGGCAGGTGCCAAACTCGCCTCTTCAGCCCAAAAGTATGGGTAGCTCAAGGTCAGGCTTAAGAATGGGGTAAGCCAGGATTCAGCAAGTGGGCAGAGCTGCTCTCCCTGCCCCCAGGCTCCTTGTTCGCCTCCTCTGAAACAGGCTGGGATTCATCTGGCAGTGCAGGTTCATGCGGGAGGATGCTGTGTGTGTAGGCTCCCTCTGGGAATAATTAACCAAGGTCAACATTGCTGGATCCTTGGATGGGAAACCTTCAAGAAAAGCACAAGCACTACCAAAGTGGTTCTGGTAACTGTGGGGAACCGTCCCTGAGTCAGAGATGAACCGAGCCCTTTACACGGCAGAAAGGACCTTCATGGCACTACCATTCCTGGCGGTAGCTTTAACGTGACACTGCACAACAAGTACACCACAAAACTCCAGCAGCAGCTCCAGGAAACTGCTGAGGTTTTGTGTGTGACTCATCCACCTTTGCCTGCCCTCTTCCCTGCTTCCCTCCTCCGTGCATTTGTGTTTGTTCCGGTGGGGGGAGTGCAGCACAGCCATCCTCAGATACTCTGTTTCTGACCTCCAGGTACCCCTGCACCTCCCTGTCTGCTGTGCTGCCCCTCAGAACAGAGCAGGCTGGTCAAGCAGCTCAACCCCACGGCTTGGGCAGCCTTAGTGTGGGATACTGGGTGCTGTCCAGGTAGGACACAGCGGGATGGGATGGGATGGGATGGGATGGGATGGGATGGGATGGGATGGGATGGGATGGGATGGGATGGGATGATGTGAGCACACACAACTCCATTTCTTTCTGCAGCCAGTCAGCACATGGGAGTACAAGCTGTTCACCTCACTCTGACTGCTTGAGAGAGACTTCCAGCCTTCCCTAAATAGCTCAGAAAAGACAGAAAATGGTGATTCTAACGAGCACATGCAAGTGCACTTTCCCCAGAAACTGGCTTTTGAACCTTTGGTGAGTTGTAATCCTGCCTGCTCAGCCCTCCCCTGCTGAACTGCTGCTTGGGGTAGGATCCATCTCATGCATCTCATTGTACACCAGGACAGCAAGCACAGCCCCACTGCTCTTGCCCAAGAGATAGCAGCATTTTGTGTTTTGGAAAAATGATATGATGCAGTTTGTAAAATGCTTCTGAAAACTTTGAGAAGGAGGATGTCAATAAATTATTTCTATCCCACTTTAGTAATTCCTCTCATCATTTTTTTTCTCCAGTTTCCTTTACAATTGAAAATCCTTCTCCCTGTCCTCTTCTGAGCAGGGATTGCCTGATTTTTTTCCAGCTAATAATGAAAATAACAAATGCATTCTGGAGACTTGAAGAGAGCTGTGCTTGAGAGCATTGATATGCTGTGAAGATGAGAGGATGAAGGAGAGACCTTTGGCTGTGATGAGACCCAGATGTCCCATTCTGGATGTGTCCAGCAAAGTTACTGTGTCAAGTCTCTGTTTAAATTGGGTCCCACTGCACAAGCATATTTATTAGCATAACGAAGTAGCAATGGCCAAGGAAAGGAAAAAATGACCTGCCTAATGGAAATGAATTGTGCAGCATAACCTGGTGGTACGCAGGACTCTATCATGGTATTTAATGTCTCTCCCCACGCTGAAAGAAAGAGTCTTCACACAGGCGCCAGTAGGTCTGTGGAGCCATTGGTAGACAGCCAGGGCATACCATTTAATGGAAGGACATCATTAAATATGCCTTTATTTTTATTACTTTGTAATATTATTATGCAGCTGAAATAAATCACAAGTTGTTTTTAGTGGGATTCTGTCACAAGCCACAAAAGCAGTGAGCTGGGGGGTTACTTCTCAATCTCCCTGTTAGCAACTTTCTGTACTCTCTGGAAAGAGCACAACCTTCACATCAGGGTCAGTCCATGACCTTTTCATCTTTCAATATTTATTAAATGTATTATTAAATAAGTACAAGTTGAACTCCCAGGGTCTAGTTCCAGGCTTCTGCAGCCCCAGTCTGCAGGCAAACACGAGTGGCAGAGCCCCCAGACCAAACAGGAGGAACAGGAGAAGTCTGGTGGAGGCCAGACATGTTTCAGCTACCTTGCCTCGTTCCTGCATGGCTCCCACATCCCCTCCCAAATCGGGAAGGTGCAAAGATGCTGCATGCTCACCTAATTAGTGCAACATCAGTGAACTGGAGAGGGAGTTTGGCTCATCCTCCTACAACCAGATGGGTAAAACATGAAGTCTTCAGGCATGCGGCCGACAAGTTGAAAAGGAGATGTAAAAACCTGTGCCTGAACCTTCACTAAATGTCTGCCTGCCCCAAGAACCCTCTCCTCACTTCCATATACCATCAAGGATGCAGCACAGTGTTTGGTTTTAAAAAGGAGGGGCACCCAAAGCTCTTCCACACATTTTCTCAGCTCTTGTGCAAGTAAGGACTTGGTGGTGCAAAACATTTTACAGAAAACCTAAACATGCCAGCAGGGCATTGTTAACCATCATGTGGTGATTTTAGCTTAACACATTTTGGTTTGACTCTGTTCCCAGTCCCCTCTGAAAGTGCTGCTACATGTGCAAGCTCTTCCTTGGACTCTAAAGAAGAGTCTTCTCTTCTTTCATTTGTATGTGGTCAGACTATTTCAGAGGAAGGAAGAATGGCAGACCCTGATTTAAAGAGTTCTGCTGAACTGCTGGCGTTATTTGTGTAAAACACCCATTAGTTCCTTCTCATCACCTTTAAGATGCCTTTTTTCTTTTCAGGTAAATGTTAACAGGAGGTTTATCATTAACCACCTTTGGGTTTTTGTAAGAGTTTATACTATTCACATGAACAGTGAGTGTTGCAAGATTCCTTTTTTCACTGTTTAGATACAAATTATTCGCAGCTTGAGTTTTGTCTAATCTGAAGCCAAACTGATTGCAGTCTTCAGATAAGCTCCACCTCAAAAGGGAACCTCAAAAGGCTTCAGTTTGTCCAGTTCAGATACAAGTATCACCTGCTTGGATACTGAAATGTGTGCAGATCAAAGAGGTGAATGATTGTGCCTCAAGGTCAAGAAGAAACATTAACAGTAGAATGTTGAATTTGAGGAGACAGTTCAATTAAAAAAAAAAAAAAATTATAGCCTGTCCTTTTCTGCAGTAAAGTTGTGTCTCAGTCGAGCCTATTCTTACTGTGGCAAGGAGCAACAGGTGGGTGCAAAAGTAGATCTGATGAGCAAGTGTCAGAATGGAGACAAATGAATGTTCTTATAAAATTTCAGCCCACACTTCGATACTCCCTGTGAAAAGCCTTTCTATTTGCCACCATACACAAACTGCAAGAGCTCTGTTAGCTTGTACTCAAAGGATGATTAATCTCTTGATTTCTACAGAGGTGACACCCCTGATGACTTCCACGAGTTTCTCTGCCCACAGCACATAGCTCGGGTTCACCATGCAGGTGCAGCAGCCACAGAACAGACAGAACCTGTGCAGAGGATTTTCTTTCTAAATGAAAAGGGGTTGTGGAAGAAACATCTCTGAGCTGTGTGTCAGAGGGAGGCAGAAAACCTTCTCCAGGCCCAGTTGCTGAGGGATTCTGCTGCAGATGGCCCAAATCCTTTTATCTCAGTGTGCTCCAGAGTGCCTCTCTAAGATGAGAATTCCTTCCACAGCCAGGAGGAAGCCGTGGAGGGGAGGGAGGAGAGCTGGAGTAGGGACACAGCCACCCCATCAGCTCCCCACCACCAACACATGAGAGAACCTTCCAAAGACAGGTCTCCAGGAAGAAATACCCAGCATTGCCTGTTTCACAATTAGTCCTTGACATCCTTTTAGGGAAAGGAAAGTTCCTTCTATGTTTCTTGCTATCCTACAGCTCCTGTTTCTGAGCTGGAGGAATGTCTCCTTACCATGTCTTCTTTATATCCCCCTGCTATGCACACACAGACACACACACACACACACAAATAAAAACCCCACAAACACCCAGAGACAAACTTCTTATTTGCATTTGGGAAGTGGATTGCAGAGGGATTCTGTTCAAAAACCTAGAAGGACCTGTGCTCCCAGTCTGACTGTCTCTTCAGAGCACCAACTCCCCCCTCCTTCTTTTGCTATGTTTGCCAGTGGAAAATATTAGCAAACCCTATTTACAAATATTTTTGCCTCTTGGCCCTCTGCCTAATGCTGTACTATTAAGGCTGTCGTTGTTCCACTAAACAATTGCAAATGTTTTTTCATGCATGCATTGGCTTGCTTTTGAGTTCAGAGACTCTTATTCCACCAACTGCTGCTGCCACCCTTTGCTTAATTCAAGGTGAAAGCCCTAGAATTCAAGCTCGTCAGGAGATTTCCCCTCTATTACCCTGCTAAAATATGCAACAATAAAATTCCTCAACTAAGGTGTTTTCCTGCAGTTTCTCTGTCCCAACCTCTCCTTTCACAGGTGTGCCCCAAAGCCTTACACTTATATCAGACAAGGTCAAAGAGGCTGTAGCCCATGAGATACCAGGGGAATTTGGGCACCCAGTTACAAAAACTGTCTTGGAGAACCTTTTTCTCAGCTGAATCCTGATCCCAGAAACAAGACATCTCCATTTCTGCATTCCTAAAGTTCTCTGAGCAGGCTAGTGCCTAATCTGAATTATGGGCAAGGACCAAAACATTTCTCCTCCACTTTTCCCTGAGACTCCTGACCTAGAAACCATTCTCAGGGTATATTTTCAGGATTCTCCTCCCTCCAGAAGGCCGTGGTGGCCATTATTTTCTTTTAAAGTACAGAATGAAGTAGTTCACAGAATGTTCACTTTCTTTTTTCTTTACCCACCGCCCCATCCCCAAAATTTCACGGATGATCATTCACACTTTTTAACCTCTGTACAAGTAAATTCATGCTTCTCTGTACAGTGTTTGGTCCCAAATATGAGGGTGATACAGTTTACCAGCATTTCAACAGCAGCTGAAGCAGCCAGTGATAAATGTATGTTGAAGAGCAGTCAAAGAAAGCAAGTTTCATATCTGTAATTGCAAATGGTAGCATGGGAAATGTGATTTTGAAACAACAAAAGAAAGATTTATGTCTCTAATGAAAACAGCTCCAATGTCAGGCTCAGCACAACTTCCCAGACAAGATAAAAACACAAGAATTATCTCCAGAAATTACTCAGTGAAAAATTCCCAATAAAAAATGCAGCTGAGAAAATTGCTTGGGCAGTTTGCAAATAGGAAGTAAAAGAGGATATAACAGATTTATTAATCACTATGATTTATGCACCTAGCTTTGCTAGCAGTGCAAGACAGTAAATCAAAGCACAGTCAAGCATTCCTCCACATTGTTTGGCCAGTGAACTTCCAGCCTGGTCTGAGGCACTGCTGCTTTTAGGCCAGTCCTGCCAAGCTCAACAGCATTTCTAGGATCATGAAGTGCCAACACACAAGATCTGTAGGGTCTTCAGGAGGAGCGTTTCAGCCACTGATTTTTGTCTTTGCAGCTGAAAACTGAAGGTCTGGGGGACATAACTGCAGGCACATAAACCTTGTCTGCATAGTCTCACCTAGACAGTGGCCAGAAGGATAACAAAGTTTGTTTTCCAGGTGTAAATACATCTGGTAGGAAGACTGCAACATGAACGATTATTCCAGATTCTTCCTGTGCTGGGCACGTCCTAAGTGCCCATTTACAGAATGCCCATGCTGGGACAGGCTGTGAGGAGAAAGTTTGGAGATAGAACCATGAGAACTACTGAATATCTTGGCCTTGACCACCCTGTCCATGTGTTTCGACTCTGCTCCAGGACTGTATCTTTAACTAATCAGTGGCAGCTTAAGATAGAAGTTTGTGATATTTAGATTCATATTAAGAAAATTTATGATGTTGCAAGAGTCAGGAATTGGGCAGGGTTTAAATACTGCTTCAGAGTCACAGGAACACAGAGGCACCCAGAGCCTCTCCTTCTTGTGTTTCCAGATCGTGCCACAAATCCCTAAGGTTACAAAGATGGAGAACACTTTTCATGCAAAATCTGCTTCAGTCTTGCATATTCCCTGTGAAAGAAGCAGTTATTCTTAGCAAGGGCTAGAGTCAAACCTTTTTCTGTAGCTAACTCTCCTAGCCTGGCCTGAGTTGCTCTGCTGTGACCAGGTGTCCCTAATTAATGACAAGGAAGCAGCAGACACCCACTTTCCCAGCTCCATTGTTAACTCCTTGTCCTGGGTGCTGCCAGACCCTTCAGGCATCTTGGGCCAAGTCTCTGTCATGCCTAAAAAATGGAATTTAACCTTCCTGGTGACCTAACCATGGCATCCCCACAAACGAGGTGCGCCTAGGTGCACTAATCCCCACCAGCCAGCTCATTTCTTTATTTGCAAAATGACACTGGCATCATTGTCCTAGCTGCAAATGAAGGTGACTTAATGCCTTAGGACCTGAGTAAAGCTCTGTAACCTGGCTGCAGCCCCATTCAGTCACTGTTCCCAACCCACTGGGGCAAAGAGGTCTGTCCTGGGGCTGGTTCCGTCCAATATATTGTTAAATATCAACAGTTGCTAAGGACATTCTGGCAGTGAGCCACTACTCCCCCCTTGCTGACTCCTCACACTTCCTGCACTCAGGCTGTGCTCCACTTCAGGTCTCCCTTCCCAAGTCCCTCAGGGTTACAACCAAGAAAGGAGCATCCCACCTCCCCCAGAACCAGTATCCTTTATCTTGCTCGAAGAATGTGCATCTTCCACGTGTTTAAAGGCAGAGGCAGTGCCCAGAGCCTGGAACCAGGCTGGGTGCTGTGAGCTGGTGATGTCCTGAAGCAAGGCAAGGACAGACAGGCACACCAGCAGCATGTCTAAGGTGCAAATCAATGCTGGTTTTAAATACATCTTTTTCATCCCCCATGAAAATGCTGTGGGCAAGGATCCTCTGCAGTCCTTCACAACTGCTTTTTGGATCCCATCACCACATCCCTTCACAGCACTCACTTTTAAACATGACCCCAAGACCTTTTATCACTTAAGAAACAGAACCTGAGATTTTCAAAGTAAATTACATTAATTAATTTTCTCTGCAAGAGGGGAAAGGATGAAGCCTTCCCACAGCTTAATTACTGGTCTGGAGCTCCATGACTTCACTACCAACATTTCACACAATTTTTTGTCAGGTCGAAATCAATCCCAACCCTCCATTACCCTCCACACACACACATCATGTAGAGCCCAAAATGACAGACTGGCTTTCAGCCTAACTCGTTGAGAACAATTTTAAAAGATTTTTTTTTCTCCTCCAGTGGAGGAAAAAAACCAGATCATGCATACATGAACCTCCACCATCAGCTATCAGCTGGCTGAGGCATGGGGTGACCTCACAATGCAGCCCTGAAGCCACAGCTCAGGTGATACAGCTCAGCATTAAGGCAGAATTGTAGAGTACAGAATTGCTGTCTGTACTTGAGCATATAAAACACTCCTCACCAAATGCAGCTCAAAAACAGGTAAAGCAAAGTGAGAAGGGTACAAACAACCATGAGCAAAGCAGTAAATCAGCTGGTTCTGGACTCCTTTCTCAGCATTACTGCAATGTGGCTTCTGAAACAAAAGGGGAGTATTGAATTAGTGCAAGTGGAAAATTGGTTCTTTGACCAAAAAGAAAAAAAAAAAAAAACAGGGGAAGGAGGGAGCTGTGGGAGCTGTGTGGGCAAGATGCTTTAAATAATCGTGGGGGGTTTTTTCCTTAACTGGAGAATTGGAAAAATAAATTAAGAGTTTGGCAAATTTTCGTCAAAACATTTCAACAGCCAAAGCCTAAATTCTGGCTTTAGTTCACTCTACCAATGACGATACCCTGCAAAAAATGTCAATAATATGAGAAAAACTTATTGTTGCTTTCATTTTCCACAAAAAAAGTCTCATCTTCAGTGCAACACTCATCTCAGTCTGTACTGGCCACAAGCTGGATGGGCAGATACTTACTCCCTCCAATTACTCCCCTCCACTAAAATTTGCCTGGGGAAGGAAGAATAAGACAAGGAAGAGGGGCAATAAAGGAGTCACAATGAGGGGCAGAACAGAAGAAAAGAGGATGAAAGTACTCAGCAAAATGACACAGAGAGGGAGAGCAGGAAGGGTGAAAGAAAGAACAGTGTTATTTTTTTCTCCCCCTTCCATTACAGAAAGTTTAATTTTCTTTTCTTCATCTGTTGTAGAAAACCCCACATGTTTATGGTTTTAAGTGGTAAAGACAAAGCCTGGGAAAGGAAACAGAGTAGAGTTGCATGAGGTCACAGCCTGTTTCATCTCCCAAACCCGAGCCCACACCTTTGCCCACACTGCTTTAGGTTTTGCTGTCACTGACGTGCTGTCCATTAGCTTTCTAAGCAGCCTGTAACAAGATAACAGAAATGTGGAGCCCACACCACTCTTTGGGGAGCCAAAAGAGATCTAATATTTTGGAAATGCCTACCCACATAGAATAGTTCAGAGAAAAGCTGTTTGGAAACAGAGGGTTCAGGATTTGAGAAATATTTGCAGAAAAAATAATTTTCTGTAGTACATTTCTTTCAGAATGCAATAGATAAACAACAAGTCTCTGTTGAAGAAATTAAAGAAGAAAGTTTTACAGACACCCAAAATGGATTCATGCCCTGTTTTGTTTGCAAAATATTGGTTTTCCCCTGAAAATAAATCTCCATTTGCAGTGCAGGTACTTAGCCTGCCTACAGCATTGACAATTTTTTCCTTACTGCTCCTATGCAGTTTATCCCTCAAGGTGTCCTTATCACAAAACCATCCAGCCACGCTGGGGAACCCATGAACTGTGGAGGAAGACAAACACAAGAGGGATTCCTGCAAACTTTTCTTGGTCCTGCCTGCACTGCTGCCAAAGAAACACCTCTCAGAGCTGCCAGCAGAGTTTGGTGGCTCCCAAAGACCTGGCCTGGGGTGCTCCTGGACAAGTGGTCACAACATGACAGGGCTCAGAGTGTTCCAGGCACGCAGTTTGCACCATTTGTCTGAAGCACAAGATGGTTATAAACCCCCTTTGGGCGGCTCATGGAGCACGTGGGTGGAATGTTTGCTCCGTCTCTGCCATGAGCACATGGCAAACACCCCAGTACAGCGGGTTCCTCCAGGGCAGGGAACGCTCCGTGCTCCCGAAAGCGCGGCCGGGAGCAGCGGCGAGCTGCGGGTGCCGAGCTGAGCTGGGTCAGCTCCCGGCGGTGCCGGTGCCCAGACCTGGGGAGCACAGGAGGCAGCAGCCCCTGCTGGGACACCAGCACCCCGCGTACTGCTTCAACCCTGGCTGGATTCCAGGCACCCACCAAAGCCCCTTCCCACTCCCCTCCACAGGGGACAGGGGAGAGGAAATGTAACTGAGGGTTCATGGGCTGAGGTAAGGGCAGGGAGGAATCACTCCCCAAATACCACCACGGGCAAAACAGGCTTGAATTGGAGATCTTAACTGACTTGAGTCCTAACAAGGTCAGAGCAGGATGGTGGAGAAGTTAAATAAAACCTTAAAAAATACCTTCCCCCTATCACTTCCTCCTTCTCAGCTCTATCTCCTCCCCTCCCCCAGTGCTGCAGGGAGACAGGGAATGGTACCGTCAGTACATCACACATTGCTCCTGCTGCTGCTCAGGCAGAGGGGTACTTCCTCTGCTCCACCATGGGGTGCCTCCCATGGGAGACAGTTCTCCATGAGTTCCTCCAGTGTGAGTCCATCTCATGGGCAACAGCCCTGCACAAGCTGCTGCCAGGAAGATCACCCTTCTACAGGGTCAGTCCCTCAGCCACAGGCTGCTGCTCCAGCCTGTGTCCCCCACAGGGTCACAAGTCCTGCCAGCAAACCTGCTCCAGTGTGGGCTCCTCTCTCCATGGGTCCGCAGGTCCCTGCCAGGACCCTGCTCCAGTACAGGTTTCCCAGGGGCTCACAGCCTCCTTTGGGCATCCCCCTGCTCCAGTGTGGGCTCCTCCAGGGGCTGCAAGTGGATCTCTGCATCCCCATAGACCTCCATGGGCTGCAGGGGCACAGAGGACTCTTCTGCTCCTCCTTCCTCACTGCTCTTGGTGTCTGCAGTGTTCCTCTCACATGTTCTCACCCTGCTCTTCTCTGGCCACAACCACAACCACACAATCACTTTTATTTTCCTTCTTCTTAAATACATTATCCCAGAGGAGTTACCACCATCCCTGACTGGCCCAGCCTTGCTCAGTGGTAGGTCCATCCTGGATTTGGAGGCATTGGCTCTGCTGGGCTTGGGGGAAGCTTCCAGCAGCTTCTCAGAGAACCCACCCCTGCAGCCCCCTCTGCTACCAAAGCCACACCACACAAACCCAATACACACCAACAGCCAGGATGGCCCTGCTCCGAAACCAAATGGTGAGTTCTTCTTTTGAGCTTTGAACAGTCCTTTAGCAGCTGGAGACCTGAGTATGTCAGCACACAGCTTCTGGAATCTGGAAGTGGGTCAGATCTGGACTAAGCCACGCAGAGACACTTTTAGAGTCACAGGGCCAGGCCACCGTGTCTGGCTCAAGCAGAAATCTTCTAAGCAAACTTACTTCTGATTGAGTGGTTCCAGACTACAAACCATAAAAACTTAAATCATCCAACTGGCTGTAGAAAGAATTAGAGGAAATGCTTTTTAACATTTACCAGGCCCTCCCTGTTATTTAACTGCATTTTCCTCCCTTTTTTCCCCCACAACTACTGCAGATGAACTCACATTTCCTGAGAAGATTTCAATAGGTTTTTATAGAAAGTGAATTTACCACTCCTGACTGTGGGTACTCTTGGTGGGAATCTCAGGGTTGCACTCATGTAACCATGGAACAGAAATGACATTTTGACTATCTAAATGCTCATAGGCAGGCTACAAATAAATGATTATTCACAGAAATTATGGGCAGTATTATTTCAAACAACAAACACATTCAAGAACATCCAGGCAGGCTCACAGATAGTTTGCAAACAGATAAAAGGCCAAACACTTCCATTCAGTTACTTGCTGTAGATTATTCACGCAGCTCTAATAACAGTCCCCTGTCTCCATGAGCCTGCATCAGATGCAGTCCAAAACTGGAATGGTGGTGAAAGCTCCCACTCTATCATCATGAAAACCCAGAGTTGAACCTTTTTATCCCCCACCCCCCCCCCCCCCATTCATTTCTACCAAACAAAAGCAAAAGATGGGATTATCTTCACAGAGCTTAGTTTGGAGTTGCTCATTTCAGTGGTATGCAGATATTTTCCCTGTGGTTTTGCAGAGTGACCAGGAACACCTGTTGATTTTAAAAGAAAAGCACAAAATCCCTGCAAAGCTGTGTTTTTATTTGGTTAGGTTTGGGATTTTTCATCCTCTGTCTGGTTTTTAGGTTATGACAGCAAGCACAGCTTGCAGGGAGCACTATTTGGAAGCTGTTAAAGAGCAGTTTTGCTGCTGATGGGTGGCTGGTTGCACAGGGGATGATAAATGGCCTCCCAGTGGCTGCACTTAATGCAGCCACCAGGCTTTGGGCCAAACACCCTCAGCGTGTCTTAGCCTCCCACCAGCACTCCTCAGAGGTGGCACCCGCCCCACAGCTGTTCCCCCTTCTCGTGCTGGTGCCATGAGATCCTCCCACACCGTGCTGGGGCCTAAGCCAGCTGGGCTGCACACCATGAGCACCCCTCGAGCAGGAGCAGCAGGCACTCTCCCGTGAGGCAGAGAGCTGGAAACGAGTCCTGCCAGCCTTGGGGTGCCCAGCGGGGCTGCTCTCGCTGCAGGCAGCTGGGGAGATTGGTTTCCCTGGTTCAAGCCCATCATCTTCACCCTTGGTAGTCAGCCTGGTTAAAGAAAGTGATTTGGACTGGTGCTATGCACTGCTATTCACCTCAAAATGCTCCTGTCTTCCTCCTGGAATTGTTGGTCACATCCTCACATTTTCCAGGACCCAGAGAGTGGTTTGATCTCCTTCAGCTCAGGCGTTTCTAGCAGTAATTCAGCTACATGACTGACATATATGGGTGGGCTTGGGAGCTGGATGACCACACCACCATAGCCCTGGACCCAGATCCACCCCACCGCTGTTCTCTTCACCCCCAAGCAGTACAGCTGCAGGGCCTGCCAAAGTGCCTGGGGGTCTGCCCATCAGTACAGGGGATATGTAGGGCATGAGGGTGGAGCACAGGGTGCAAGTCAGCCCTACAGAACTTTATTATGATTTTTGGACTGGCATGGGTGAAATTCAAAGGCGTCTTTGGTTGGACTGGGATTGGGGTTGGCTGGCTTTGTGGAAGAGCAGAAGAGCAGGTGGTGAAGGGCTGACAGAGATGTCCTGCCTCAGACAGCTCCTCTGCCAAGGGAGCACAGCACCCACAGGGCTCTGGGAATAAAAGCTGTTCACTCATGTTTATCCAAGCAGCCCCTCTGAATTTCCTCTGTTTCCCATACAGCCCACTGCAGTGCTCCCACTTTACCTGTTCTGAGGGAGAAACCCCTGCCAGTTCTCCATATCCAGGAAGGAATGCCGTAAAGCAGTTACTCTCTGAGCAATGAGCTGCCTGCTAGCCCAGGCAAGGGTGCCCATGAGGATTTTAGCCCGTGGGCTCAGCTGGTTCAACTTAAGAGAGCTGCTGTGGTCCCCTGAGGAGATCTGGTGTGCTTGCAGGGAAAATGAATTTTCATTACTATACACGGGGCAGGGGCTTCAAGGTCCCTCTTTTCTCCCACCAGCATTTTGGAGTACTTACTTGTCCTCCCAGGACAGCAATTGCCCACGATGGTCATGACTGCCTTGCTCTGATCAAGGGTGAAACCTCTGCAGGCAGGTCTATCCATGAAAGCAGCCACACCTGCGTGGATGCTACTCCTTAAGGGTGGGAGCTGTCCTGTTCAGTTAGGTCATGAGACATGAGACAGAGGCTCACGAGCTGTTCCTCAGGTTTATTGCTCTCTGTTTCAGAAGAGAGGGTGGTGGTAGAGACTGGAAAGTGCTCCAGCAGATCAGACAGCACCATTAGAGAGCACAATTGCTTGCTCTCCATCAGGTCTTTATGAATGATGGAGCAGGATGTGTTAAAAGCATGTTAACTTGCTGAGATTCCTCTCAAGTGCCTGTTAGAGCCAGACTTTTACCAGCTGGCCTGTTTGAAACGGAATCAAATTACATGCCAAATGGTGTTTAAAATCATAGGCAAGGCCAATACATTTTCTAGTAGGGGTTGTTTTCTTCACCCTTACCTATTGGAACAGGCAAACTGGTTTTAGCTCAAGTTGCAGGGTGACTGTGTCAAAACTCAGTTTGGGACCCCACAGGGGACAGGCTCCCCCTTCACTGCAAAGAGAAAAGAGAGGAAAGAAGTGAGGAAAACAAAAAGTGAGCTCACAGGAACATCATGTCTGATGCCTTGGGCTGGGGCTTCACCTCCTGCCCACCAGGGACACAGGAACTACTTCAGCTCAGGTAAGACATGGACATGTAAACAAACAAAACAGACCCACCTGAAAAATGTCTCAGACCCTGAAGTTCTGGGATAAAAAAGCAGGAAATGTTTTACATGACATACATCGCCAAAGTTGGTTCTTTGCTTGTTCTGTTTTAAAGTCATTTTTTCTTAACTATTGCTGTCCTGAACAATGCATAACACCACCGCTGCCCATCCTCTCCTCTGCCTCTTGGCCTGGAACAAGAACAGCTTTTGTTGAACTAGGGCTGGGCACACAGGCTGCTCAAACAGAAAACTCCTTGGGGAAACAGGACGTTTCCAAAATAAAGTCCTAATTGCCGTTGGGGGGAAAAAATATGTTAACATGAGAAGCAAACGTTTTCACACAATGACTGTCACAAATATGAAAGCCTTGCAGATGAAAGCTAAAACATGTTAGGTTTTGACCAAAAATATTTTATGAGTAGTAAGGCGTTTGCTTAAAAAATATTCATTTACCTGAAAACCTGATTTTTCAATTGAAAAATCAACAGTGAAGCAGCCAGGCATAGAAAATTCACATTGCACTTCAAGTATTCTCCTCGTGTGTCAACAGAACTGGAGATAGAGTAAAATGGCCCGGAAGATCAGCACCAACAGGTTAATATTTAACACGGGGAGGATGCTCAGGAGCTGCCACACAAGAGAAACACCTCCCTCCCCAGCCTGCACACACCAGAGCCACTGCCAGGCAGGATGTTTGGGCAGTTTCAGAGTAACAAACAAGTTCGGACAATGCAGACCAACTCCATACAGAGTTCTCCTCCTCCTCCATCACTTTTTCCAGCAGAATGACAGCTGCCCCAGGGATGTGGTGGGAGAGCTGCATTTGGGAGCGCAGCGTCACAGGGACAGGCTCTGAGTGCTTCAAAAAACGGCACAGGCAGCATAAAGCACTCCCACAGGGAACCGTGCGATCCTGCCGAGGCATTCCCACTCTTGCGGCAAGCTCAGGCTCCCCGGGGAGGGAGGAAAGGCAGGCGAGCTGTATCAGCTCTGCTCCAGGACTGAACGCGAGGCTCCCTCTGCTGAGTCTGCCACACAACTGATGTCTGCAGCATCCAGCACACCGAGGGGGTCAAAACCTTCATCTCGCCCTCCGAGCAGGCAGCAGCCAGAGGAGGACCTCTCACCCTTCTCCTGCACCAGGGGAGAAAGAGCTGGAGGTGTAGAAGAAGACAACGCCGGCGCTGGGGGAAATTTTCCTTGGATAAATGTGTACGTGTGTTTGCATGTACTGTGCTGTGAACACTTGCACACCTCCAAATTTGCGTTAAAGATCACTCGTGCGGCTCCAGTGAAGGATGAGGCTCGGTCAGCCTCCCTGCCTGGGCTGTGGGACTGCCAGCAGCTGCTCAAACACCCCTCTGGTCACCTGCAGAAATGCTGTTACCAACACAGGCATTACATGACCCCTCTGTTTCATAGCAGATTTTGGAGGCTTCTGTATCAGGTGCAGAACAAGTGCTGTCCCAGATAGAAGCTGAAACATAGCAGAACTGGCAATTTCATTTTGTGATTCTTCCAGGTTCTGCCAGGAAAATGTTAAAGAAAAGTAAGAATGAGCTGCTGACCATGCTGAGCTCTTTTTTTTCTTCACTGTTGTATTATTCCTCACTTGGCTACACTTCATAAATGTACTCTCCTGGTCTCAGAGCCTTTTATTTCTACATATCCTCCATTCCATCCCTCTCATATCATGGCTTTTCAAAGTACAGTCCTTTCCCATCACTAAAAAAGTACCTTCCACTTCCCAAAGTACATTCTTATCTTCCCATAGCCCTGAAGTTACACCATCCTTTGCCTGTTTCCTCCTTTAACCATGCCCAGGTCTTCTGATTTCCATTTCTACCAAACAACCTAACTAATCTCTGCAAGGAAAATCTCATGCCTAGGCTTGCCAGGAAATCCACTTGAGGTGTTAAGCCCTGTATTAGATCCTTTCTCTCCTTAAGTCAAGCATTTGGTACCCACAAGTTAAGTGGATTAATCACATGCCTTCCACAGGGTACAGCACAAAACAGGAAAGCTCCAAAATACTGCTGCCTGTAAGAGCATTGCTGCAGGACCCCAGGTTCCTGTGACCTCCTCTCATCCCTCATGCTCAGAAATGTCAAGGTGCATCTTTTATTATTTTATGAAGTCTATTTGAGCAGATCCATGGCGGGTTTTGACAAGCTTCCTGACACCTCTGCTCCTGAGTGCCAGACCTTCAGAGCTCAGCAGCAGACTGCCTGGAAGTCAGGCAGGTTTTCCTCTCAAAATCCACCAACGTGGCCCCATAAGCAGAGAGGAAGATTGGGAGCAGCCTTTTTGCCCATTCCCTGCCCAGACAGAGCAAGTCCTCTCTGTCTCCAGCTCTCCCTCACTGTGTTTCCAAAACATACACTAGGTTAAAATGCCAGCTCTGGAAATTTAACAGTAAATAGTAATGCCCTGCCTCTATATTTTGCCACCACAGTAAAAAGATAGCAGAAAATATCACAGTCCCTGAGATATTTATACTGCCAGCATGGCTGCAAAGTATATCTGTATCCTAAAAAAGAGGGAGCTGAGGCACAGGAGGATTAAAGGCTATAGTTAAACCACCTACTGAGGCATCTGTAAGAGACTTATATTTCTGTGATTTGGAAGACTGAAGGAGTGTTTAGTCCTCCTGTTCCCAGGGCTGCCAGGCCTTGAGTCCCCGCAAGGAATCATTAAAAAGAAGAGTTGTATTCTGTTCCCTCCTCTGGGTAACTTAGCACAAGGCAACACATCTCACTCACCATATACAAAAATTATCTCATGCCTGAAGAGCAGAAACTGAGAACTTCCCTTTGCTCCTTTTTTAGCCCAGACCCCAGAGCTTATCTTCCAGCAGCCACAGCTGTGCATGATTCACTGCAGATAACAGGAGAGCACTGGCAGCAGCAGATTCAAAATCCCATCTGCCTCTAACTCAGTCCATCACTGCCACTGACATTTCATTAGCTCACCACTTCAGGAGCAGGGTTCTGCAGAACTGAGTCACATCCATCACCCTGCTGCAGGCAGCCACCTCCAGCCCAGAGCAGGGCAACTTGATTATACCTGCACCATTCAATTACTTAGTCCAGATCTTTAAAGATACTGACCATGGGCTTCACAGCTTGTTGATAAAAGCAGCATTGCCCCCTAAATACCCTTACCAGCTGTCTTTCCATGCAGGAGGGTAAGAACAGAGACAATGTACTCATGTTGGGTAGAACAACACTGCAGTGTCTTGGGACCAGTCTATTTCAGAAGCACCAAAGACAAATTATTTTCAATCCCTTCCAATAACATTATCCATCATTTCCATCTACAGAGACTCCAGCCTGACAGGCCAAGTGCCTCTACACAGATTTCAGGCATATTGACTAAAAAAACCTATCATCCAGTGCAAGTGCAAAGGTAGGGTTTAACCTCACTCAGATGTAAGCACTGCAACCTTTTCATCCTTTCTAAGCCAAGTTCACAGTTTAAGGGAGAACACTGAAAGAGTGAAGTCTGCAGTGTTAAATCTACAGTCCTCCATGGGAAAAAAAAAAAAACCAGTCACCAAATCTACCTCATTTCACAAAGGAGCCCATTAAGAATACTTCCTTCCTCTCTTCCCTGAGGTGCTCACATGCTAAATGATACACTGGAGAACATACAGGAAAAAAGGTCAGACAGTAACAACAGGGAAGACATCCGCCTCGATTTTCCTTTCCCGAGAATTTAAAAATTCCCATAACTTCAGTGCTCCAGCTGCACAAACCAATGCAGCACCACTGACTTGGGCAAAACTTAGGTCCATTTGCAAACCAAGACTGGTATCAGCAGAGGTTTGGAAGAAGAGAAGTAGCACCATCATCATGCTGAATTTCACCAGAATATGTAGGGCCTGGAGGAAGAGATGAGGTGGGACAGGTAATTCACACCATGGCCCCAGCACAAGGCTGCCAGCAGTGAGATTTGTCCTCTGCTCTTCAAGCCAGTGCACACATGCAGAGCGCACACAGCAGTCGTGTGGCTGATGTGCCCTTTTCATTTCAAACCCCAAAGCAGCTTTACCTGCAGCCCTAACTGTATGTAATACTTTATAGAATGCACTTTAATCTGCTACAAGTATGGTCCCTCAGCATGAACACATTTGCATTCCTGGCCATTTCTCAGCAGAAGTGACACCCAGCTGGGGCTTCATTATTCCTCCTCTGCGCTTTACATCTGATAAGCACTAAAATCCACTCATAAAACCCAGAAAATTTACTCCTGCAGGAGTAATCTTGCCCTCTGGAGAGATTCCTCACAACTACTGGCTTGTTTTCCCAACTACAAAGCTGAGGGACAGGCAGAGGCAAGAGATGCAAAGTTTTACCCTCAGATGTGATGTCAGCAGGGTTTGTGTGTGAGGACAGAAGTCAGCCCCAAGTCTTTCTGTTCACAGCATTCAAGGTGTCTGTTGAACCCATTGTGACTCACCCGCTGCTCAGCTACAATAAGACCAATGGTGATTTATTTTTTCTTGCCTATGAAAGCTCAAGTAGAGCTGAACTACACTGAAACAGGCAGGTGTACAACAAGTATAAGTAAGAGCAGAGTCCAGGCCTCTTTTATAAAAATCCAAAAATCCCCCTAAACATAGAGAAATGTGGTATGAGAATCCAGACCCAGAAATGCTACCAGAAAAGAGAAGATAGAGTGAAATACAACAGCTTTGACCAACCTTCCCTTGAGTGAGCTTTATCTGAAACTCTTCATCTGCTCTACTTTTTCACATAATTGCAAGGCCAATTTTGCTCTCCAATACACTGGAGTCAGACCAAAGTTACTTCACTTATTTCGGGGTGGTTGCTCCAGACTTGGTACAGAATTTAGTCCTGTTTAACACATCCCCACCTCCCCAGCTGTCACCCAGCACAGTATATTTGTTCAATCTGCAACTGCTGTTGTCTCGACGTTCCTCCAATAATAATTCTCCTTTCCTGAAGTCTCATTGTAGCAGTGCAGGCATCTCTGGCCCTTGGTGCTAGAAATGAGTGTATATGTGTGAGATAGGGAAAATGAGACAACACAGCCTCTTGAAGAGTCATCCCCTCCTCCGACCAGTCACTGGGAAGGCCTAAATAGGCAAATGCAGAGGGGAAAATGGGTTTCAGGGAAACCTCGCCGTGGCTGGCACCGTCATTGCACAGATTCAATGACTCTACATTGGCAGTCTTGACTTCACCACCCTCTCAAGGGGGAAAGCACGTTCCTCCAAGGGCGGGGGGGGAAATGACCAACCTCGTTAAGCTGTTACCGCTCTTTGATATAAAAAATGAGGCTTCGACCCCAGGTGTCAGAGTGGGTGCAGGCGTGAGAAGCCCCGGTGCGGAGATGGCCGTGCCTGGTGGCTCTCCCTCGTGCCTGCGGAGCAGAGGATCCGTGCGGGGATGCCGCGGGAGGGCAGCAGCGATTTGCGTTCCGAGACGCGGGAGGGCAGCGAGCTCCATTCTTCACGCAGCGAGCTTGTTAAAGACGAGCCACGTGGAACTGCTGCGGGTTCTTGTCCGGGCGAACGCGTGAAAAGCTACAGCGGAGGGTCACTAAGGAAGTGTAAGTGCAGTCTTTGCAGATTTCTGCTGCATCTCTCTTCTGGTTTCTAAACCCTTCGAGCCAAATTCCTGGTGGTGGAGCCTTCTTGGCCAGGAGGCTGGGGCAAGGAACAGATCCCTTTGTACGTCATTTTCCCAAAAGCAACCTGACTATAGACAGTAAATGACCAAAACCACCTGTGGCCACTGTTTTCTCTGTCTCTTTGGAATAATATCCTTCTCACTCGTACAGTTTTATTCATATGGGAAATTTCTCTGCCACGATTGTGAAAATCTGTTGGGAAGACAGGGGAGAGGTGGAAGCCCCTGTGCATCCTTCTCTGTCCCTCCCCCTGAGGGAGAGAGCTGCCAGGGCTCTGCCCTGCTGCAGCCGTTCCTAAGAGCCACGGATGTCTGTGAGCTCTCCCAGCTCGAGCAGTAAAACCTGAATCTGTCCCAGAAAGGATTAATGACCTGGGGGCTCAGCTGATGCTCAGAGAGGAATTTACATCCTGACACAGGTGTCTCCTCACCAAATTCCCCTGCTCTGTGAAGTCACTCTGGGATCACCACTTCCCAAAGCCCTACGGTCCCCCGGGCTTGACTCAGGGGGAGCGCCCGGGTCCCCACAGTCACCCCCACCTTCCTGCACCATCCCATCCCCCCTTTGGCACTGGGGCTGGGTGTGCAGCTACTGCTTCACCCAGGGAAGACAAAGGGTCCCAGTCCAGCAGTGCCACTGTTGACACTTCAGAGGGTGACTCCATTTAGGCTGCTCCAAGACAGAGAGGATTCAAACTAAGGGTTGGAGTGCTTTGCAAATAAGCTCAGCTCTTTGCACAGTGGGGGGAAAGAAATTACCATATCTCTTCAAGTAAGAAAATCGGGTGTCCCTAGTGAGCGACAGACAATGGCTATTTTTATAACAGACTCATATAATGGCCCTACAGTCGTTTTTAAAAGCAAATTCAGAGGTGAGGGGGGGAAACAGCTGATATGTGGGAAAACCTGGTGTCCATTCTCAGGGTTTGTCCATCATTTGCAGTATTTTTGTTTGAAATAAGTAAACTTATCCCCTCCCCCCAACTTTTTTTTTTGTTTACAATGGTAAAGTTAAGCCAGAAAATAAGTTGACTTTCTAATGACACGTTAGGGAGCCTTGTGGCGGGAGCATCTCTCACATTCTCCCAGAAATACACTTCACAACATTCAATCCACCCATCAAGCATTCTGCAAATGCCAAGAATCACACGAGTTTCCCAACTTTGTGTGCAGCTCTGTGACACAGATGTTGCTTGTTTTGCTAGCTGAGATTCACAGTGATGTGCCATTTATAAGCAGCCCATAAAGGGCTGATGGATAAGCATGATATGCCTACCAGCAGCATTATCAGGGATGCTGGGAAAACACCACTCAGGGGTGGTTTATCAGTTGTCATAAGCAACCCTTTGATTTCTAGGGCTCTATAAGAATTGGCTCATCAGTTATTAACCCTGGAACAAGTTATTTATACAAGCAACTTTAAGATAAGGCCCGACCTTGTTTCCATTGCGTAACTCAAGCAGACAACTCCAGAAGAGGAAATGCTCTCCCTCCTGAAGTCAGGGGGAACCTTTTTAATGGTTTTAATGAGACTGCCATCAGGCTGAAAGCAAACACACCTGTAGCACTTCTTGGGTGTGTTTTCCTTGTAAAGCCACTCTATTGCCTCTTCTGGAGGGAACAGGTGGATCTGGTTTCTCAGCCATCTGCCATCAAGCCAGGCTTGACCAGAGAAATGTGAACAAGGACAGGTTGGAGCACACAGAATTCCCAAGACTAATGCCAGATTTGCTAAATAGACTCCATCACAGCACAGGCAAGTGTCCCATGTTTAAAAAGACAGCATGAGAAAGGAAAGTACATAAGATGAGAAAGTTATGGGGACCCCTGGCCCTCCTTCACCAAAGATGAGACAAGGCAAGGATTTTCTGAAAAATACCTGAAAGTAGCCAATGCATTAAATGTGAACATGTGAAAGTGTTTATGGGGATTTTTATACGAAGAATCTTGGTGATTATTCAAAAGAGCAAAATTTCAGATTTTCAAGGGAGTCCTATTTCTTTATTTCCCTAGGCCCAGTGAGAAGCACATTCTCTACATTGGCCTGGGTAATAAGGGCTCAATTCACAGCTCTACAATTTCACTTCCTTTTGCTTCTGTTTCCCCAAGCATAAGACAGAGCTCATTAGAATTTAGCCCAGATTTTGGCAATCTATTTTACCATTGCTCTCATCAACACAGCAAGCCTCTTATTCCATTTTCAGGAGACACTTCAGCACCAAAGAGACTCATTACCTCTAGTGCAAGGAAGGCTTTGTCTCTTCAATGCCTAGTTCATTTTTGGCTCACTGGGCAAAATTTTATGTAAAAGTCTTAACTGGGTGAAAGAGGCTGAGGACTAAGGGCTAGAATGTGGCAGGATGCTTTTATGGCTGCAGCAGGTCTGTGTGGTACAAGAGACAGCTTTGTGGTAAGATTCTGTGTTTAAACACCAGTCCTTTTGGGGCCCTTGCCCATGGCACTGAGCCAGGCTGAGCCCTGAGCTGCTGTACCAAGCTGGAGCGCATGCCCAGGGCTGGACATGCCCCTGACCTGACCAAGAGTATGTAACACAGCAGCTAAAAAGCAGCTCCTCTCACCCTCCATGTCCCTGGGAAATCAGACCTGCTGCTGGGAAGAGTATTACATTTTGCAGTGTGGATGTAGAGCCAGTTCCTATCTCTGCAGCCCCTCAGGTGATGCTGCTATAAAGCAGGGTTAGCACTAATTCTGCCTATTGATGAGCATGTTGAACTTCTAATGGGGACAGTTCTTCCAAGGAGAGCCATGGAAATCTGCATGGATCCAGTCTTCTCACCTGAAGGTAGGCAGATGAGAGCAACTAATAAACTTGGGGGTGAGTGAGGGTTGTTTTGCTTTGGTTTGGTTTAAGGCAAGCTCACACCACCAGTTCTGCCCTGTACCAGGTCCCCAAACTACACTGACTGAGTCTGAGCCATCCTGGGTTCTCTGGCCCTATCAGGAAAGTAATACAGCTTTTGTTCTGCTGAGCAGGAGGTAGCCACCCCAACAATCAAGAAAGACCTCCCATTCAGTCATGTTCAGCCAAGAGTGTGTACAGACTGCAATAATAAATTGTGACTGTTTTCCTTAGCACTGGACTATCCATGTTTGCTGTGCTTGCCATAGCTCCCTCCCTGTTCAGGATTCCCTGACTGGCATTGCGAGCAATCCTTTCCGTCCTCATCCTCTTGGACATCACCACAGGATTGGAAACTCTCTCTAAGTAAGAGGCAAAGGATCAATGTCTCCAGGGAATGAGTTCCTCTTTAAAGCTGCTACAAATCTTACTGCTGCTTCTCAATGAATGGTTCGACATCAGTCCTGCTCTGTTTCAAACATATGCATTAATTCAAGAGTGCAGGAGCTGTGGCAGCCTCAGCCACAGAGACCTGACTCATCCCAGCTGCTCTCTGTGCATGTAGGTCACATGGAATGACATCCATCAGGATGCACAGTACAGTATGTTCACTCCAAGGGCCAGTGACTCCTGCTTTGCATGCAATGCTTGGGGAGGAGGCAAAGTAAATGAGTTCATAATAAGCTTTAATTGAACAGAAACCTAGAACTCCCCCTACTTTTCCAAACACCAGTGAGAGTGAGTCATATTTCCTCCAGGCAAGTTACTATTTTCCACACTCAGCACATATAAGGTGTCCCTGGAGCTTGTTATCCCAGAATCTCACTTTCTATTAGCATGTCTGTGCTCAGACCCCAGAAGGGAAGGTCAGACCTTAGAGGGGTCTGAGCACAGCTAAGAAAAGATAAGGTTTTAACTCAGCTGTGGGGCATTTCTTACTACTCTCTGAACCACTGTTGGGATTTAAGCAGGTGAAGACAACAAACAAAACAAAACAAAAACTCCTGCTCTTGGTCGGCTACCCTTAGGTGGCACAATTCACACTTAGGGATCCTTGTCCACCCCTGAAACAAAACCAGGCTGAAATGCAGCGTTCTTAGAGAACCTGGAGTCATTTATGCACTGTTCATTCTCGAGGTCCTGAGCCAAATTCAGCCCGAGGACAACCAGTGCAGATGTGTTTAACTGGTAACAGGCTGGGCTTTGCCACGTGGCTTCAGTGGACTTCACTGTAACCCAGTGCAGATTCTCCTGATCAGAATTTGGCCCAGAGATGTTAAATGATGGGTCCAAAACCACACCTCTGAGGCACTAACACAGGCAGGAATTAAGGACAGACTTTTCCTGGTGCAACCCCCGAGCTGCCTCCAGCCCGCCAGGGCTGGTGACCTTTGTGTACTGAGCCCCAGAGCCTGATACCCCTGAATAAAATGGAAAACTCAGGATGACAGAATATCCTGAGTTGGAAGGGTCCCATAAGGACTATTGAGGCCAGATCAGAGTCTGGCCCTGTGCAAAAATGACAATGCTTTCCCCCTGCCTGCCCCTGCAAACACAGACTCCACGTGGAGTCGCACCCCAGGGAGTAACTCAGCCATAATGATCCCAATGTACCAAAGGCACAGCCTTTGATTTGCACCTATTATCTTTCAACCCTTCAAAGGATTTATTTCTCTGCTCCCCCTCCCCACAGCAAACTTTCTGGGGGTGAACCCTTTTGTGACTTGTCAAGTGTCAGCTGGGGTACTTGCCATCTCTGTCTGGGTTTGTCTCTGGATGCATTGGCAGGAATAAAAGCATCTTTAATACCAGGAATGTTACAGGAGTCAAAAAAAAAAAAAAAAAATCTGAGATTTACTTCCAGGTTTGGTCAAAAAAACCACACAATAAAATCAAATCAATGCTGAATGAAAATTACTTTGCCCTGCAAAAACAGTTCCAAAATAATCAACAGCAACCGTGGCTCTGGCAACAACTGACATCAGATTTGGAACAACGTGGGTTGTTTGGGACAAATTTGAGAAAATGCTTAGGTCTTGTCAGAGAAACAAGTCTCCAAGCAATAAGGCCTCATGCCTCAGGCTCTCTGGATATGCTGAACGAGGTGCACATCCTCACACTCTTCCAGTTTACCAACACCAAAATGATGTGCTCAGATTTTACAAAGGTGTGATCAATCCAACAGCCACTGGAGAAGATAATGTGAGCAAAGCTCATGAAAAACTAATATCACTAAATATTTCAAGCACTCATCCTTTTGTCTATGTGGTGAGAAGGAGAAAGTGAGCCCCAAAGCAACTGTCAGGGTTTTATGCCTTCTTTCAAAACATGGTGCATTTACAACTGCCAAAGGTTGCACCCCTGAACTGGAGGAACTGAGCTGTGAGCAGTTTCCATCTCCCTGGGCAACACTTCCTCAACACAGGTGTCATGCAACTTTCCCTCACCCTCCTGCACTGTCAGGAAAACCAAGCTGGAGAGAAGGTGAAAATTAAGATTACTTTCCTCTAACACTGACAATCAGGGAGGAAAACAGTAAAAAAAACCCAACAACAAAACAAAAAAACACCCAAAAAAACCCATAAAACCCAATTTGCTGGGAAAAAACCCAACAAACTTTGAAATACACTGTGTGAAGTACCTGGCAATGAAGCTGGTGTATGGCCAAGCTGCCATTGCTATTGCCATTCTCTAAGAGGACAAAGGTATATTGTAGGTGTATTTGGAAAGTCACACTCCCAGCCCAAACTTCATAAAATTATTGGGTTTTTTGTAAAAATGCCTTTCACTGAACCTCAGTACAATCCTTTCTCCAGGAGTTTTCCCAACCTCCAGTGCACTGAGCTCAGATGATTTTCTGAAAGCAATGGGTTTTATTAGTTTAGAGACTTCAGTTCTATCTGGCATTTTTCTAAACATTTGTTCAACCTCTCCTCAGTTTCACATGCAATTCTGCACCCACACCATCCTCTGACAAGGAACCCCAGGAGGTTGCACCCACACTTTGAGGAACTTCCCCCTACCCCTTCTTCGTGTTCTGAACCAGGTTCCTTTATCTGATGCTCCCTTCCAAGTTCTCCCATTGGAAGATGAACAGATAATTCCTGTTGACACTCTCCATGTAATTCAGTCTAAAAATCTTCCCACACCTTACTCATTTCTAACCTAGTCTAATCTTTGTATAGAAGTTATTCCATGTTTCTGACCTGATTCCCAGCATACCCATTCCACTGTATGTAATGTAACTTAAAAGTGTAAAATATAGGGAACTGAACTACGCCACAGTACTTCATGTAAAAAAATCACATTGATTATTTCTTCCTTGACTGTATTTTTCAATATACAACTGTACTTTTTCTCCACTGAAGACATCTGGTAAAAAAAATTTAAAAATACACTTGGAGTTCTCCACTGAAAAATGAGGGAAAACAAAAGAAAATACCCAGGCTTTGTTGGTTCAGTTTACCAATGCATTTGAAGTCAGAAAGCCCAAAATAATAGAAATCCATACTCCAAACAAATTTCTTGCTTAGTTCACACGCAGAAAGTTTGTCAAGACTAAAATGATCTCTTCCTTCCTTAAGCTTGCAGTGTAATATAATTTATGGAGCTGCTGTAATTCTGCGGGAAAAACGTTTGTGAGAGAGGACAGATTAAGATTTGGGGAGGGTTGTTATTATTCCAACTTGCTTAATAAAGTGTGTGTGACAGAGAACACAAGGAAATGGTGTCGGTGCCATTCCCCACAAAACATAAAAGGTGCCCAGTTTTAAATGAGGGGGGAAGCAGGAGTACGGACCAGGCTGTCGGAGTTTCAGTATCCACATGGAATAAAAAAAAAAAAGGAAAAAGAAAGGGGGGAAAGGGCACAAATTCCCGGAGGAAGCTAGTTAAATATTCTCTCCACCTCGCTCCTCTTATTCATTCGCTCCGTTCCTTTCAATTGGCGGGGTCCCACGGCGACCATCGTGGGAGAAAAGCATCCTCTCCAGCCGCCGCGCTCGCCATGGCAACCGGCACGTCAGCGCCGGCAGCCGGGCCCCGCCGCGGGCCGGGGGCGGCCCAGCCCCGGGGCCCTCCCGGTGTCCCCCCGGTGTCCCCCCGGTGTCCCCGCGGTGCGGCCGCCCCGCCGCGCCCGGCGCTGTCTGTGGTGCTGATGGCCCCGACGGGGCGGGAGGAGGCGCGGGACCGGCCGGGGGGCGGCCGCATGATCCGCATGGCACATGACACGGAAAGGCGCTGGGCAGCGGCCACCCCTGCCAAACGTCATTTTTTCCTCCGGTGAAGAAGAGGGGTAGAATACCCCGTCCCTCCCCTCAAGCGGCTTTGCAAGCAGCCGGGCAGAGGCAGCTGCAGACCTGGAGGTACCCCGGGGTTCCCAGTATGACCGGCACCTTCCCAGACGTGGCTTCACTTGGGATAACCAGCAGAGCAAGGAGGAGACCAGCGGCTTTGGGATTATGCTTTGGAGCAGGTATGTGGATGGATAGGGGCTGTGCTAAGCACTGCTGTAGCTAAAGGGATAATTCTCCCTGTAGAGGCAAACGACATGATCTTTTCCAGTAATTTATCTTACGTGTATTTACTTATGTGCATTTAAATCGCTAGGGTTTTAGCCAGGAGGACTCATTCCCCAGGAGAAAATGTTCTGTGGGGCTAGAATTTTAAGATTATCTGCTGAAAGCAGGGGGTGTGTAGAGTTACTGCAGAATAACTGCCCATATTTTCTTCACAAATCTACATTCTCTCTATCTATATTCATTATCTTTCAATTATGCTACTTATTTGTTTGAAACAATCTCCTGACATCATCAGTTCAGTGAAAACAGAAAATTACTTTATGGCAATGGAGCACACCGATCTGCTCATCTGGTTTTTTCTGTCTCTAAATACATTCAAACAGCTTCTTTCTTCCTCATGTCATTGCTCTAGAACAGCTGCTTTTGTATTTTTCAGTCATTAATTTCAAATCATACTTTCTTAAAGCGCTGTCTCCCTTTTTCTGTGTGGGTGCCTGGGTGCAGCTACTCAGGGAAACCCCACAGGCAGAGCAATCCTTGCTTATCTGTAGCCAGCACAGGCAAGAGGGCTGTTCCAGTTTAGCTAATTCAGGCACAGACTCTCTAAGAATGCATAGCAATATTTCCCATTTATCCAGCTGGCTTCCAGCATGTCAAACAGTATGTTGGCTCCACAGAGTAATGGGGAAGTAAAGCTGCCTTCTGCTTTCAAAAGGCCATTTGTGTGTATGAGGCAGGATTCATAGCCAGTTCTTTATGGCAAAGGTTTGCAGATGTGGTTCTTGAAGGTTTGTTGTTAAAGTCACTCTTAACCACTTAAACAAGTGGCTTGGTTTGCAGAAAAACTGGTTGCCAACCCTGAGGCATCCTTAAAAGCTTATTTGTCTAAATATGGATTTTTTGAAACTTGATTTATGAGTAAGCTTGATTTCTAATTTATTTTAGGCATCTTGGTCTCAGATGAGTCAGTAAGGGGAGGAATCTCTACACCTTAAACACATGTGGGGAGCTCTGCTCCTTGTCTCAAAGTAAGAGCCTGCAGACCCTCACTCCCCCACAGCTCTCCTGTGAGGCCTCTGTTTGCAGAGCTGTGCAGTGCAATTCCCACATCTGGGTCACACCATATGATCTCCATCTGCATTTTCCTTTGCAGCCCCACCAGGCATCCTCTCTCAGGTGCTCAACAGAGAGCAATTTCAGTCAGACAATGCAGAACAAACCCCTAACACTCTCAGGTGGAGTCAGTTCACCGTCCCCACCACACAGTTCTCCCGGCACCAAGATATGACGCAGCGCTTGTGTGTTTGGGATTTCTTCATTCCAGCAGCTTCCATCTTTCCCTAGGCTTTCCCTCTGGCAGGCAGCCAACACAGTTCTTGCAACTGGCACCCAGTCCTCAAAGGCATCTCCAGTTCAGGGGCTATCAGCAGGTTGACACCTTGCCTCAGTGGCTTCCCCTAGGCTGCTTTCATCCTCCCCGAGCCTTGCTCAGCAGAGAGACTCCCTTCCCACAATCATCTCCCCATCAGGAATTTCCAACTCAGCTTTGGGCTGCGCATGGCCCTCAGCCCTCCCAGCTTCTCCAATAAAGCTGGTACAGGACGACTGAAATGCTCTCACTAATGGCCATATCCTCTGGCAGAGGCCGTGGGAGTGTCGTTCTACTGCTCGTGCAGCTCAGCTCCTCTCAGTCCTACCAGAGAAGTCGTCCTGGAAGCATCGCAGGCATCTCTGGTTATAAGCCACCACTGCCACCCCACTCCCTGTCACCGTGTCTGGCACGGGGGACCCATGTTACCAAGAAGGGTCAAGAGCCATGTGACAGGACCTCTTGCAGCCCAGCACAAACGTTCGCACCAGTGCAAAGATCCTGTTGCCATATTAACTTCTTGTGCAATGAGAAAGCAGTTTTCACAAGATTTCCTAGCAAGAATTCCTTTCTACATAACCTTTTCACACAAAACCAACAATAAAAAAACCTCCCCAGGTTTTTGTAGGGGGAGAATTTGTGCTCACTGCTGGTGAGAGGGTGAGCTAAGCTGCCAAAGTCCTTGCTGTAGCTGCTGGTGCATTTTCCCTGTGGGGGAGAGGACACTCAGTGGGGAGAGGGTGAGAATTTCCAAGAGATGGGCAGAGAAATCAGCCAGGCGTGATATTCACCACCTCTTATCTGTCAACACCCACCATGGCAAAGCAGCCCTGGTAAGCACCATGTTCCTCACATCAAGCAGAAGAACGTGCTGTGCTGTGGGCAGGGCCTGGTGTTGCCAAAAATTGTTGCAAGCGCGTGGGAGAGAGCATCTATATTTTTACCTCTGAATCAGGAAAGGGTACAGCCTAGCCATGCCCAAGGACAGACTCAATCCCCATCAGGGAGGACAAAAAGCCTCCAAAGTTGTGTTTCAAGCTTGTTTACACTCCTCTTGGACAATTCCAGTAGGTGGAAGCTGTTGTGGCAGCAGAGTTGGAAATTAGGTCAGTCCTGCTTGCTCCCACTTTCTCATGCCCCCACAGTCACACTGGGCACAGATCTGGGTTCTGCCATCATTTTTAGAACAGGGCTTATCTGGAGTTTTGCATACTAACCCCAGCAGCAGGAGGATGAAATAAAGCCCTGAAACACTTAAACCTGTGGGGCTGTCCTTTGGGGGCAAGAGTTAGATCTCTAACAAGAGACTTGCAACCATTGTCTACCTGTTTGTAAACAGTGTGGTGCCCTCTGAGGAGCTGAGGGTGTCTGTCTGCGTAACACTGAGCACAAACCTGGCTCATACTTTACCACTGCCTGTACCTGGACCAGAGCACAATGCTGGGTGTAAGTGGAATCTGCCATTACACTCCTTCGCAGTGCCAAGAGAGAATGAACATCTTAAGGTTTAGGTGCATGAATAATTACTGGGTTTTAGCAACTTACCCCAGGTTAACAGACCTACAGTGGCTCCCTGTGGGTCAATCCTAACCCACAGGAAATACATAAGAAAAATTCATTCCCTCCAGATGCAGGGAAAAGCCACTGCTCCCAGAACATTTAAAACCACAATGAACTTCAGGAGATGGCAACATCTGTTAAGGAGACTCAGCCAAAATGCAGTGACTTGTGACTTGTGCACGGGTTTGAATCCTGCTTGCTCATCAAAATCATACCTCGTGGATTTGCCCTGAGCCCAGTGCTCCAGGTCAGAGTAGTTACTCCAGGTGTGAGCTGACAGACCCAGAAGCAATAGATGGACCCTGTTCTTGTTTCCACTGCGTGTCTCACTCCTTTCTAAGCTTAGTTAGAAGGATGAAGCTGAAAAAGGATTCTTCCTCAAGCAGCCAGTTCAAGAAATAAAAATTGATTCCAATCCCAGCAGTTGTTGCAGTGTTATACCTTGTCCTCAGTTTTAATACCTTGTTAAAACAGTCAGAAAAGAACTTGAAGGGTCAAAGGTCGATGGGAAAGAGGCTGCCTGGGTACCCTGAATTTCCTCCAGCCCACAGCAGAAAAAGCTTGTTTAGATTCACGTTCATTCAGTAGAAGAGTATAACATATATTCTTTAGAAGTGCTGAAAATTAGAACACTTCCTTCTTTTATTTGATTCCATCCATATTTCCTGCTCCCATGACCTCACCACTCAGTGCAGGTTATGCCCTCAGATCCTGATGTGAGATGCAAAAACACAGATCAGCTCACACAATCGGTTCAGCTCTGAAGCTTTGACAATCAGCTGAGCCGTGTCCACACCAGCACTGAGAGCTACATCCATTAACCAATCCATGCTTACAGTCATGTCATCCTTGGTTATCCACGCTGCAGGACAGGGATCTCCACCAGCTGGGTGAAGCTAGAGAGCAGGCAGCAGCGTGTGAGATGTGGGTACAGATCTCAAAGCTTCACTGCACTCAAAACATGTTGTTCTCCTGATAAAATAGGGGCAGATGTTTCCTATCCCCACACACTGGAATGCAGAGAGTGAGAAGGAACACACTTCACCTCGGGAGAATTTCAGGCTTTGCTCAGAAGAGCTGCCCAGAGAATAGAAACACCTTGGTAAGAGGAGCAGGGCAAAGAGCTGAGCATTTTTATGAGCACTAGAGCAGGGAAAAGAACTGGCAGGGAAACTGTGTGCTTACAAAAGCATGTGCATCCGCATTCCTCCCCTGGAAGCAGGAGGACTAAATGGCCTCAATATGCACAACAGTCATCTCTGCATATCAAGGGACAGATTGAGGCTAAAGGAGTGTGCTCTTCTACAAAGGGATTTCTACACTGGCACCATGCACGCACAGGGCAGTTCATTTGAATTTAGGCAGGGTGGATGTCACCTTCTAGCACCTCACAGCCGGACAAAAGCCCCCCTCCCCCATCCAGATTCAATTTACTCACACTCCTAATGTTGATTAAACTCAGTTAGATGAAGCATTTCTCTTCCAGTCTGGCAACTTTTCCCGAGATACTCTCCAGAGAGGGAAGTTTATGGAGTAAATTACCAGCTTAATGCTTTTGAAATAATTTGTTGGATCAATGCTTGCCTGATGTTTTGCAGCTATGATGCAGAGAGGTAAAATATGTTGAATAAAAAAGCCCCTCTGCTAGTGCTTAGGTCAAATAATGCACAATGATCTGCTTCTTTAGCTGTTTTTAATCCTGAAAAACACTAGTTGGGAAACAAAATGCTTTTTCTTTTGACTAAACATTTTTTAAAAACCCATTTACTGCAACCCTTTGTGAATCTTACTAGGTTTTGCTCCTCCAAATTGCAATGGGTGCTGCATTTTTAGACAGGACAGTAAACATGCAAACACACAGTGACTATGCCATATGGGCTTTGTGCAACAGCCAAGTATATGTGGCAGTGATTTCACAAAATTTTTGTGACTCAAATAGTTAATCTCTAAGTAACAGATCTGTTTTGGAGAGCTATCAGCTCAAAATGGAGTGATTTGGTTTCCAAACTGCAAATTGAGGTCAATAAAATAGAACCATGGCACCAGGAAATCCCTCTTCAATGATTATGAGTCATCTCACATGCTCTTTCTTTTCCGAAGTTAATGCACAAAAAAGTAGGTTTTTAAACAGAAATACAGAAAGGCCTCATAGCAGTTTTAAAAGGATTCCCACTCTAAAATGCTTGAAAGACAAAGTGAGATTTTTGGTACTGCTGCATCCATGAAGACTCATAATTGTTGGAAAGCAGCCATTCAGACCAGTATTATATTGGTTTAAAGGGAAAATTAATAAAAGCATTTTTGTTTACTAAAAATGTAATTAGGCCTCACCTACTTGCTATATGTAATTTTTACTTGTTGTGCTTCTAAATTTTTGCTTATTGGCCTTCAGGGCAGAGGGAGTTGACAGAACTCATCACTGGTTTTTATGGATCTGATATTTGCAAGCTGAATGGTTCCCTAACACTTAAACCATATTTTAGCAAACAATGCAGCAAACATGGACGTGGGAATTGGAGATAAATATTGTAGCAAGCCACGGAATCTCCAGTTATTTGTGTCCCAGACCCCTACAGAGCTGTGCCTATGCTGAGCTTTTTATGGTCATGTTTCCTTTTGGAGCATTACTCATAATGCAAGAAGTTCAAGTCTCCACTGTAAAAAAAACACTCATAAAAACCAGACTTGCCCACTGAAGAAAAATATATGTTGGGCCATAGACACTCAGGTTCTTAGTACTAAATCAGGGTATGATCCAGATCTCAGTGCCACATAAGGAAAATAGGCTTGAATAGAGATCACTTAAAATAAAATATATCAGTTTCTGGTCCATTTGAAGACAAAATTATCTATGACCAGGAATGCAGGAATCTCAGAGCACACTGGTTAATCAGATAGCATTTTACTTTTTAGAAAAATAAAACAAGTGATTGCTGTACAACCAGCGAAACCCTATGCTCAAGTCAGTCAAACTCCCTATAATTGTGCCTGTATTTTCACCTCTGCCTTGTGGGCAGTGTGCTGGATGACCTGGAATTTTTCCAAGGAAGACTCAATAAACACAGCACTACTTGCTGCTCTGTTTGGTGTCTCTCCTGTTCTGTTCACAGCGAGGAAACCAGCACCACACAAGAACCATCTCTGCTGAACATGGGTGGCTTTTCCTGCTCTCGTGTTGCTTCCTCTGCCAGCAAAGCTCCAGCACAAGGCAGCAGGATACATCTCCTGGCATTCTCCTTCCTTTGGGCACCCACTGGTTGCTCTCCATGGGGGTCACACACTGTTCTCTGCCTGGGGCTGCTCGGTTCCTGCCTTTTCCAAGGTGTGCTGGCAGCTAACCCAAGTTCTCCCGTGAACAGTGGTTGGGCTGTCTCTTAGGCAAGATGCATCAGAAAAAAAATCCAGAAAAGTATTATCTGAGCACTACAACCCTGTAACTATTTTGGGGTTTACTCACATGCAAAACTAAATGTGCCAGGTCTAAACAGACACAGAGAGCAGATTTGTCTCATGAGAAGAAATATCATGAGAACAGTGTTAGCAAGTCTGCCTATTTTAACAGCTTAAGAAAGGCCATTTCATTCTCATACCAGACTTCCACTGCTCTTCAGTACTGGTCAAGACATTTTATCTGATTATTCTTCTATGAAGCCTAATTTGTACAGCTGGCTATTTTTAAAGGGGACATACTTCTGCACGGCAAGAAGGGAAATTAAGGAAGAAAATTATCCCATAAGGTTCCTTTCTATCTAGTTAATAGGCTCCACGTGTATTATTTTATTACAGATAATTCTAACAGGTAATTTAGCAGGTTGCACTGACAATGCATCCTGCCAGTCTGCCAGACACAGCAGCCCAAATGCCCTGCCAACAGCTGGTAACCGCAGGATTTTTCCAGGGGAGCAGATCCATCCAAAGTAGGGTGGGGAAAGACAAGCAGGAGCCCTTGGAGAAATCAGGAATCATCTGCCAGGCAAAGCCACTAAGAAAACTATGAGGGAAGGCAACCAAGGATGAGGGGGAAAGCAAGGCCAGGCTGGGCAGCACCCACAGCCCTCTAGCAGAAGCGGGGACAAGGAAAAATGTTGCTGATGGTGTTCCTTCATGTGACACAAACAGTCACATGAAGTACAGGCTCTAAAAAGCTAGAGGAAAAAATCTTCTATAACCACAACAAGCAATTAGTACATCTTTTCTTCTTCCACATCTGATGACTTTTTTGCACTGCATTATTGAAGGGGACATGTGAAACAGCACAAGGGGCAAGATCCCAAATTCATCCAGGGGCTCTGTGCCTTCAGGCTTCACTCTGAGTAGGCAGACAAGGAGAAAATAATAAGTGGTAGATGCAGAGCTAGAGTAAGCACAGAAAAAAGCATCAGCAAAGCATTGAAAAAAGCCCAAGAGAAAGCAAACATGGGAATTTGGATCACTTGAAAAGCTGAGGAGGATGATGGTGGCTTTTTGAGCTTGTTCATTTGGCTTCTAGGATGAACCTTTTGATCTTCTGCTTGTTCACTGAATCCTGATTTATCTTGCACATTATCAAGCTCTGGAGTTCAGCATTCTCACAGTAGAACCACAGAAAAGACTTTGTGTTTCTAGTGAGTAAAAGGCTTTGCATGTCAAGATGATGACTGAAAGGACATCAGATAGCAGCAGGGTGTTTGCATATGTATAGCCACTAAAATTAGCTATTTTTCCATTTTATCCCTGCAACAGGCTAAGACCAACCCAACCATCTGGCTAAAGTCAACACTAGAAACTCTATCAATATAGGCATTCTTGTCTCTTGCTCCTCAGAACAGGAGGTCACACCTATCATATTCTGTGGTGTGTGTGCCATGAGGGTGCAGGAGAACAATTTGACACAGGTAACACCCTCAGACAAACTGTAACTCACAAGCAGTGACGTTTGACAGGTGGCAGGTTTGGTGTTACCAGTCGGGGATCTTGTTATGCCACAGACAAGAATGATGACCCAAAGTGCACGCACACTCACATGCACCCCCAAGTCCTCTCACTGAAGGGTTCCCCAAAATTCTGCTCACTTCATCCACAAGGGTCTAAGGACCACTCAAGATCAAACCAGTCATTCTTCCAGAGGTGTGGTGCTGGTGGTGAGGGTGCCCAATCCCAGGAAGTCTCCTTGGGCAGCACCCCAGCCCCAAGGGAAGGGCTTCCCGCTGCAGACATCCTGCTCCAAGGAAAACCACAGCAAAAAGGGAGTTATAACCTGGTTGGGTCAGGGCTTGTGGACATATATGGTAATGGTCCAGAAACTTCTCTGGACTTAGGCCTCTTAATACCTGGGGACCTTCTGTGCTGACCAAGGGGTCCTGCCCTTCTCATTCCCCCCATGAAGGCAGGGTTGGGGTCACAGAATCACACACAGAATCACCAGGTTGGAAGAGACCTTCAAGATCACCGAGTCCCACCCATGCCCTAACACCACCTCAACTAAACCATGGCACTGAGTGCCACATCCAATCTTTTTTTAAACACATCCAGGGATGGTGACTCCACCACCTCCCTGGGCAAATGATTCCAGAACTTTATCACTCCTTCAGTAAAAAAATTTTTCCTACATCTAACCTAAATTTCCCTTGGCGCAGCTTGAGACTGTGTCCTCTTGTTCTGTCAGTTGTTGCCTGTCACGGTGCCCATGCTGCAGATGTGGAATGGGGCTGTCAGGAACACAAGTGAGGGGGCGTGAAAGGCTGGCAGCCACCACAAACCAGCCAGGGGGTGGAGTGGGATTGCCCTGACACAGCATGTCATACCACCACAAAGGACCAGCTACAGTGGAACCCAGAAGCTGTATTTCAGTGTTAGCTCAGAAATACAGAACTCACAGTATATATTTCTACTACTGAGAATATTCTTTTGTAGGTTAAGATGGGCTTTTCATACACAGCTGTTCAAGAGAACCTTTTCTCTCCTCTCTGTCTGCAGCCTGAGCAAAAGACGTGGCCGAGTTTGCTTGCAGCATGGATAACAGCAGTTGTCCTGTTCTTCCCTTTACATTGCTCCTGCTGCAGAACACGAGCAACCCCAAAGCCTCCACTCCTTGTGCTGGCTACAAAATGGCAGAACCCCCAGCTCCAGGCGCCAGCTCCAGCAGGAACCACTCTCTGGTAGAGTACGGGCTGAGGCCGGGGGAAATCGCAGCTGCCAGCGTGGTTTGGGGAGCGCTGTGGCTGATTTCCGTCTTGGGAAACTTCCTCGTTTGCTTAGTGATCCACAGGAGCAGGAGGACACAGTCCACCACCAACTATTTCGTGGTGTCCATGGCCTGTGCAGACCTTGTGAGCAGCGTGGGGAGCGCGCCCTTCCTGCTGCTGCAGCTGAGCTCCGGGCGGTGGATGCTGGGCAGCGGGGTGTGCCGGCTGGTGAGGTACATCCAGTACCTCACGCCCGGGGTCCAGATCTACGTGCTCTTCTCCATAGGTGTGGATCGATTCTACACTATTGTCTACCCCTTGAGCTTCAAAGTGTCCAGGGGGAAAGCCAAAAAAATGATTTTGGCCTCTTGGCTCTGTGGTGCTCTGTTTGCATCACCAGCCTGTTTTCTCTATGGCTCCAACAGTGACCACCACTGCAACTTCTTCCTCCCCGATTCTTGGCAAGGAGCCGCCTACAGTGTCATCCACCTCCTGGTGGTGTTTTTGATCCCATCACTCCTGATAATCCTTTTTTACCAGAAAATCATTAAGTACATTTGGAGAATAGGCACAGATGGAATGACTGTCAGGAGAACAACAAATATTGTTCCAAGAACAAAAGTGAAAACCATCAAGATGTTCTTAATGTTAAACTCTATGTTTCTCCTATCCTGGCTCCCTTTCTTCACAGTACAGTTGTGGCACCCACAGGAAACAGACTACAGAAAGAGCTCCTTGCTTTTCCTGGCTGTCACCTGGATCTCTTTCAGTTCCTCAGCCTCTAAGCCAACCCTCTACTCCATCTATAATGCAAACTTCAGAAGAGGGATGAAAGAAACTTTTTGCATGTCTGCCATGAAATGCTACAGAAGCAATGCATACACCATCACCACCAGTTCAAGGATGGCAAAAAAAAATCATGTTGGTGTTGTAGATATTCCAGCTACAGCCAAAAGTATCACCAAAGACTCTACCTATGATGCTTTTAACAGAGAAGCCAAGGAAAGAAAGCTTGCCTGGCCTATTCCATCCAATCCCCCAAATACGTTTGTCTAGTGGGCTTCATTGTTTTGTAAAGTTACTCTGTATCCCCAGAAGAAGGACTTTTCTCTCCCTTTTGAACCAATGTACAGTTATGTATTTTTAACACAGCTTTTAGGGGGGGAAAAAAAAGAGATTGTTTTATTTTATTAAATGCCTTGGGTTTGATGCATTCGTTCTATTTCATTTCTACACTCTGCTACACTCTGCTACTACATTCTGCTTTGGGGAACTCCTCACCCAGAATCATGAGCAATGCTGTAGTGGTTATCTGCAAAACAAGAGTCCTCACACTCTCTATCTGTAGGCAGAAAAGGGAAAGAAAGAAATACTGCTTGTTTTAATCCCTGTACAGGATGGGCCATGGTGCATAAATGCCTAAATCCACCCAGAGCCATCTAGGCTTCCTTCCATTATGTTCCCACAAACAGAGTTGCACCAGGGTTGTCCCTCCTGTTGAGACTCCACAGGTAAGATGTCCATATGGGGGCCCTGTTGGCTTCAGCCTGAGGCCACTGGCCTCATCAGTGACAAAGTTCCCACTGCCCCAGCAGGGTCAGCATGGGGCCAGCGCTGGATGCTTCTGCATCTTTGTCCTTGCACCTCTCTGGAGGTCTCGTGGTCTGAACTGCCCAGGAAAAGTCCCCCTCCTTGGTCTCACCCTCCTCAGCCCCTCAAGCTGCTTCTACCCCCAGTCTGCCACACCCACCCAGGGGTGGGCACAGCCGGGGAGAAGAGCTGCTGAGCAAAAGGGGCCACACCTATGCCAGGCACCCAGGGCCTCCTCACATCTGAAATTGGCCGCGTCCCCTGGTCTGCATCCCTCCTGCTGAGGCACGGCCGTGGCACGTGCAGCAAAGAGCGGCCTTTCCCAAACAGGAGCAGGAACACGAGCTCTGTAGTCTCACAGTGGCCTGGCAGCATCTGCCACTGTTCAGGTGTGTTAGAAGAGGTCCCTAACTGGTGTCCCAGAGGACACAACCTGCCTGGGAGCTCTTGACTGCAGGTGGAGCCAACTCCTGCTGCTCTTCCTCTGCCAGCACAGTGAAAAAACAACCCAGTGGGAATGGCTGGGTCTTCAGCTCTGCTGAAAAGGGGAATGACAGTGGAGACAGTAGGGAGAGGCAGGAGCTTCTTTGCACGGCCCTGTCTCGCACAGTGGTGACGAGCTCATGGGAAACAGGCACTGTGCATGGGGGACATGTGACTCGGGGTGTGTACACCTTGGGTCCTGCCGCTGGAAGCACGTGCTCTGGAAGCAAACTGTGCTTCCTCCCTAGGGCAAGTAGGTCCACTTGTATCCCAAGGAGGAGGTAACAACATGGTTAGGTCCCAGAAGCTCTGTTTCAGTGCTAGCTCAGAAATGCAGAGGTCCCTTGAGCATCCAGGCAGGAAAAACATCATCTAAGAAGCAGATGGATTATTGACTGTGTTATTGTTCAGGGGGTGGTGTAGTCAGCAACGAGAGAACGAGTGCTGGACTCTCACCATGTGTGATGACCACTTTGTGCTGCTTGGAAACCCCAAGCTTAGCTATGATCCACCTGATAGAGAGCTGGTTGGCAGCCCACAGACCCATCCTGTCCGTTCTACCCCACTCCAACCCCTTTTCTTGCCTTGTGCTCACCAATTTGCTGACGTTCTCTACCCAGCCTCTGAGCCATGAAGGCTGTGTGTGGTCAATGCTCAGGCAGGGCAGTGCCCGTAGAGGGGGTGGAAAGCAGGAGGAAGGACTGCAAGGGGCTGGCAGGTAAAGAAGAGGACCTAATGAAAGAAAGGGGAGGAAAAAGGGACTGTAAGCCAAGCCATTCTCTTTTAAAATGGACTTTGTGAACTAAAATTTCTTCACCCAAAATCATCTATACTTCCTGAAACAGAAAGCATTTTTTTTTCCTTTCTTTCTTTCTTTCTTTCTCCTAGTTATCAATCTCTTTAATAAGAATTGGACTGAGTCTATGTGTGGAATATTGATTTATTTTCTCAATTCCCATAGCACTGCCCAGAAGTACAGTAGCATACCCCCAGAAAACACAGGTAACTATTTGCCCTCTAAATTACAGCAGCACTAGCATCCTGTTGGTGAATTCCCCTCACTCTGCTGGATAACTATGGTTCTGTGGCCCATGGAAGGTCCAGCCCAGGCTGCTAGCGCACCCCTTGCCTGCAAAGATTTCCTTTTTATAATTCTTACAAAATTGACAGGAGAGTTCTGAAGGGTTCAGAGTGGAGGTCTGTCCCTCCCAGTATTCCACTCTTTACTGTAGCCTTGGTTACTTGAGGACAGGGCAGAGAAAGCAGAGAAGATAAAGGACTCCCGACACACCCTCCCAGCCTCCAGCTGTCACTGGTAGGAATGAACACCCTTCACAGGGTAGCTGCCAAAGAGCAGTGCCGTTCTGTAAATCCAGAGTGGGTCCAGAATGACGGAGTCACAAAGCCTGAAAGACAGGACAAACAGCCCAACTCTGCTTGCTCAGACTCCATCTGAGCAGATTTCAGGAGCATTTTGCCTAAGAACCAAGGATTTTACCTCTTTTCAGTTGAGGATCTCAAGTACTTTCTTCCTATTCTTTATTTTCTTCTCGGCTAGCTCTGACAAAGTCAGTACATGGTGAATAGTTGGTCCCCTCCACTCCCTCTGGGCCAGTCCTGAGGTTGTAAACTTCTGTCATGTATTCTCAATTATTTCTTTACCCAACTTTTTCATTTCTTGCACAGAACTGGCTCCAGACCAGCCTCTCCTCAGAGCAGCTAGGGCATGGCCAAACATCCTCGACTCCAGGCTATCAGAGGCATTTCACACTCAAGGCATCCTAAAAGCGTTGTGAACACTTTGAACCCAGGTGTTAAAGCAGACAATGGAAGATAGTGTGCAAGTGTCAGCTATCCTTCCTCATACTTCTGTTTCAAAATCTCCAGCTCCCTGCTGTCTGTTGGCAAGAGACATCCCTAGTCACAGCCCCCTCAGAGGATTATCTTTTTTCTTCTGCTTTCAGAGCAAATGTGGCACACTTGGGTTCCTGTGCATGCCTGGAGTCTGAAAGTGCTGCAGCAGTGGAAGTCAATAGAACAAGAGCAGCAGGTACCACAGGGTGTAATGAACAGGGCTGAGTGTCTCCCTTTGCCATCAGCAGGGAGCAGAAGCACACGTGTGTTGGAGCCCCAAGCTGACATCCTCTGAAGAGAATTTCTGCTGGCAATGCAGGAGTGGGGAATCCCTTTTGTTGAGAAATATCTGACATGTCTGGTAAAAAACTTCCTTCCTCCTCCTCCTCTGCAACACAAAGTAGGGTTGGAAGAACCCTCACTGACCACAGGAACACTTCCAGTATGTATTTCACAAATTCAGAAATCCCCATTAAATAAGGATCTGATATTTCTCATTAAAGCCACTAGCAAAAAACTCCCATGAATTAGGAGATGAGAGGACCTTGAAAGTGAGACAAGACCAGTATTTTCTGTGTGGTTCATATTCTGGGCTGGTTGTTTCTCCCTGAAACATCACCATATGCTTAGTTTTTCTTTGTCATTTAATTGCCTCTAACACAGTAAAATCAGATCTAGGATAAGCAGACCAGTTCAATTTTTCAACATTAATTTTAAGTTTGGGTTGGAGATTGAAACAAAACACTTGTCCTTTTGGTTAGTAGTTTTATTAAAGAGAAGGAACTGAATAGAATGAGCCCTGAGGTCACAGAGGACCACAGGGTCATGTTTACCCACCTCCTGCTAGGTCTGAGTCCAGAGGCAGCCAGGACACTTGTTTCTTCAAGTCTACTGTGTTTCCCCACCTTCAAAAGGTTTTTAACCACGGAAGGTGGCCAGGAAAAGGCCAGGATTGCCATGACACAACAGCTAGGGACACAATGTCACCAGGCTGAAAGAGCTGGTAGTTCTGCACTGATATAATGGGCATAACCAGCCCTGCAACCATGAGTGAAGTCTGGTGGCTGGGTCTCTTAAACCACCTTTCCACATCAGCAAAATCCCAATCACACTTGCAGCAGAGTGAGCATGGCTCACTCTTTTAACCCAAACTACACTGGTTAAAACACAAGAGCAAGGAGAAATCTTTCTCACTCCTTCCATCACTTTAGGACAGGCAATGGATGGGTTTGGTAGCACCAACACCAGGTACCTCCTGGTTTGCCAAGGCCCCAGAGACAGGAGGAAGATCATGGATTATCTAAGCAAGAAATGGAAAATTCTGTAGGATTTGCCTGATCAATACAGACACAAAACAAACAGAATAAACTCCCAGATCACAAACACATCTCAACCCCCTCTGCAAAGAAGTTCTGGGAGAAAGCACTCCTGCGTCTCTTGCCCATCCACCCCTTAGTTTTAAATGTTTCCTGTGTAAGAACATGATACAGTGCTGACCATGAAACATTTTTTTTCCCATTAAGCAGACACACGTTCAGTAGAGATTCCATCACTGCTGTTTATATTTGGTATTAAGTGGCTTGCCCTTGGGAAATCTTATTACAAATTGTCAAATTATGTCCCTTCCTTTTAATTTCAGCAGAAAGTTGGATTTTTGGTTAAATATATTTTAAAAATTTCCAGCTGAGGGGCTGGGGCTAGTGAGAAGCAGAGACTCACATCACTTGTACCTATTTTTCCATCAGCCTCACGGAGGTGATACCAAAGTGGCTATCACCAATAATTGGATTTAAGGGTTTCCATATGCCCACTTAAGAATCCCCAGAGTTTTTCAGTCTCCTCAACTCAACCCATTTAAATTCAGGTTTAACTGACATTGATTTAGGAGTTGGTTTTCCAAGGTGTTGAACACACGCCATCAATTGCAGCTGAAATTCTGAGTGCTCAGCCCTTCTCAATATCAGATCCTTCCTGTTTAAAAGAACAAAAAGCAGATTTGAAGTTTATTAAAGCCAGACCCATAGGCTCAAATGAAGGGTTATTAACTCCCTAAGTGATCCTGTAAGTTAATATGTCTTTATTAGTTGGCTCTTTTCAACTTAGCAAGTGTTGTGGAATAGCCCATTATAAATTACAGCAGCTTTACTTGAACTGGCTTCTAGTAAAACATAACAGACCTACTGGAAAATTGTTGCATAAATGTCACCTCCCAATGACCAGTCTGGACTAAACCACAGATTTTTTTCTACGCTACTGCTAACGCACACAAAGTCTTTCATTTGTTTCATGAAAATGGTCCCTGGATAAAATTCAGGAGTGACAAAGACAGCAGTAATTCCTTTGTGTGCAGCATCTCAACCATTTTACACCAGCTCTTGATTTGGTCTTACATTTGCAGGGGAATAGAAAAAGAAAAAAGTATTACATCACCAAATAATTAAATTTGCTCTTGTCTCATGGCTGGCCAGACACAAGCTTTTTCTCTGCATGCACCAGTAAAAGGAAGAGATGCTTTTGTTTACATGGTTTGTGGAAGAGGGACTGATCAAAGACTTGAATTTTTTTGATGCCATGTAGAATTAGGCAGCAGAGGCCACATATGGATGGATATAATTAGCCACCTTATTTCCAAAGGCACTACAGCTCTTCAGCCCTGGAGATTTACTGTCTCCACTTCTACACATACTCCACAGAGCCCCTCCCCATATTGATCCAAATACAGGAAGGAAAATTGTTAAGAAATATCCAGAGTTAGCAAGATTTCAGACTAGTTACCAGGAAGCTGTAAATGCAGCAGGAGTAGCCCTCATTAACTCACTGCTGGGAGCTGATCTGCCCTCTGCCTTTCTGCAGACTCTGAAACAGCTCTTGCCACGCTACTGACTTGGTCTTTCACACTGTTTCAGGGCACCTTTGTCAGAATCTTCATTCTTGGGGTTTTATGGGGTTTTTTCCTGTAAGAAGAGGGATGCTGGGGATGTGGCCCTCAGCACAACTGCATCCTCAAAAGATCACTTCCTGCACGTTGATCCTGTTAACTGCCCAAAGAAATTCCTAACCAGTTAACAAATCATGGGAGACTTGTCTTTAAGGGAAACATTTAATGAAAAGCAACTCAAGTTCCATTTTTTCTTTGAAGGGCAAAAGAGGAGTTTGCAGGGGGCCAGGTTTCCAAATGTCACCTATCCAGGACAAACAACTGCTGCCAAGCTCTGGCCCCCACACCTTGGTTCTTTCCTGTAGCCTGATCACTGCAGTGCAAACATTACTAGCTAAGCTTTCCCTGTCCCTCGCTACAGTAAAATTGCGTCCTCAAAGGCTCTCAGTGCTCCTTGGAAAGCTCCTGACAGCAGAAACAAAACTGGAGTGCACCAGTGTTGATCCTCCACTTTACTCTTACCACCTCCATGTAGATCTTCCAATCAAGTGAGGCAGAAAAATGGCATACAGAGAAGAAATTAGCACTTAGAAGCATCCCCGTCAATCCCTGCACTTCTCTCCATCCTTTCTAATTAACTTGAAATTGCTACTTTATAAAATTCTCACTGATATCTGAAAACAGTTATATGCTAGTAAAAGACAGAGAAAAGGAAGTTTTAGAGTAATAAAGAAAATAATTTTAATCCATGCTAACAGGTGGTATTTAAAGTTACAGCTGCTGGCAGTATTTAGGAGAGATCAAGGATAAACTGTATTAGTAACAGGCACATTTGTTTTGTTTCTATGCCCTATTTCATGCAAAGGAGACAACTGAGAAAAAAAATGCAAGGTGAATGCAAGCAATCACAAGAGGCCATTCATCACTCTGCCTACGTTTTTTTATTAATACATTCACAGAACTGCAACTGTGCTCATTCCACAGGTAGCTCAGGGCAGAGGGATTAAAACAGCCAACCTTTATAATTGTTCTCCAGCTATCAGTCAACCTTTTTTATCTGCCAGCATGTGCAGACAATATCAGCTGCATTAACAATGCCACTCATTTAGTGGCACTGGATTGAAATGATGACAACATTAAGTGGCCACTGCAAAAAAAATAGGAAAAAAAAAAAAGATTACATAAATCCAAAAAGCTGAAACAGTTAATTGGCTGTTTATCAAACACCCACAGCAAGCAACATTGGCTCCACTGGTGTAGCAGTAATTAAAAAGCTAATTACTATTTTATTGCAGAAAGTGAGAAACCCTAAGAATAAAGTAATGAGAATGCAGCTTGCTGAAGTGAGAATGGTAACGCTGTTCTCACCAAGAGACCCCCGCAGCACCATCACCTTGGGAAGGTTTGCACACAGACTTGTCACAAGAGTAATTAGCTAATTAGAATGCTAGAAGATACCTCCTTCCCCTTTCACTATCTGAGATCCCAGATATGATTCTAGCTTTAAATGGAAAACTAACACTACTACTGTATTACTTTGATGAAATCGTTTTTTGGGTTATGTTCATGAGATAAATTACTTTGGGCCAAAATTTTTTAAATGAATCCCTCCCTTAACTCCACAGACTGTTTCAGATATGTAAACCTAAACTGAGCTTGCCCTTTTGTTTGGAACTACTGCTGAAAATGCTGGGAAACCTAGATTTGTACAGAAATACAAGTAACAGAATCATCTAAATTCCAGTGTTTCAAGTGAAAGAAGAATTACACTTTGGGCTTTGCAGAACTGTTTCAATGCATGCCCAGCATCTACTGCACAACTGCTGTCTGCTAGTGCTGTCACCTTCCTCCTGGTCATACAGCTCATCAGAATGCCTGAGCAAGCACTGCTTGTGCTGGGCTGAGAAACAAGAGGGTCCTGAGCTACAGAAGGTGATGCTGTTATTAAGGACAGTGCAGAAGGGGTATTTACACTGATGTCACAGAGCTTGAAATGCAGAAGGGGTGGGTTGGTGGGTGTGGTACACATGTGCGGAGGCAGAAACAGCAGAGTAACTCATGGTTACTCATACACAGTCCTCTAGAAAGGGAAACCTTGACAGCTTTTGAAAGTAGCTGCCAGGCCACTTGAGAAAGAAAGGAGATTCACAGAAAGCCTTTTTTCTGTACCAAAGAAGGAATGCATTCCAAAAAGGAGATTTCAAAGGGGAGAGGAAAGAAAAAGCCCAGAAATGCAAACTGGAAAACACTGACCTAGCAACATGGCCAGCTCTGTGTTTGATAGGGAGCAGGAAAGGACTGTTCTTACATCAGCAGGCACTCAGAGCATGCCACATAAAGACGGTGAAGTAGGAGGACACTGCTGGAATGCACTGCTACAAGAACACCCAGCACTGCTGTTGGCAGCACTGTCAAACCTGATCAAAATGTATTCTGTCATGAAAGTTGTCACAAGAAAGAAGGTATGGGAATAAGTCACCCTTCATGGGCTATTTCTATTCACACTGAACAGCCTGTCTCATGAAAACACACATTTTATAATCCACTTGCAGTCTTTTATTCACACATTTATTTCATCAGCTGCAGCATAGTTAGGAATATCACCAATACCCACCCAAACGTACACACACAAGAATTCCTTGAAGCAGCAGTTAGTGTCAGTAACGTTGATTAAGCCACTTGTAAGACACAGGCTGACACATAAAAAAGCAGAGTTAATCTTGTACTAGTTATGGAAGCAAAACTCCTGCCTCCCAAGTGCTTTTTATGGAGGAAAAAAAAGCCAAACTGAAAAGCAGTTTAGGGTTTTTCGTTTATTTTTTTCATGAAGGGCTGCTGAAAATCATTAGCTGACCAATGACAGCATTTTCTAGTTGCAATTAAAGATTGTTCAGAGCCCCATCCAACCTGATCTTGAACACCTCCAGGGACAGGGCATCCACGGCTTCTCTGGGAAATCTGTTACAGGGTTCACAGTAAAGAATTTTTTCTTAATACCCCATCTAAATCTTCTCTCTGTGTGAAGCCATTCCCCCTTGTCCTGCCACTCCAGGCCCTTGTCAGCAGTCCCTCTCCACCTTTCCTGCAGGTTCCCCTCAGGCACTGGAAGGCCATGACAGATCACATACAAAAATCTGTACATCCCATAAATACAGCATCAGTTGCATTTTAGTCCACTGATGTGCTATTCAGTGTGGGATACCTCAGATTTTACTGTGGATTAGAAGCTTATGTTTTCTCATACAAATTCACAATGGAGTCATGTAAGAAATTCAGTTATTGACATAATTTATGGAGGAATTAATGCTCAGTGGCACAAAGAGCAGGAACTCACTGGTATTCTGCCCTGCTTACCTCCAACAGGGATTTCTACATCAGCCCATCCTCTGTCACCCATGCTGTAACTCTTGAGCGATGAGGAGGACTATGGTCCTTACTTCAGATTTCTCTGCATTTTGAGACTAGTCTCAAGCATTTGTTTCTTTTATTAACAGGAATTTTATAGGTAATTATAGAGATCATGATTTCTTGGAAAGTAGCAAATGCATCCATGATCCCAAACCTTCTCCAGCTCTTCAGGAAAAACTAGATTCATTACTGATGTAGATTAATCTTCACCCTAAAATGTAAAAGGGAAAGAAATGGAAAAACAATCAGTCACAGGCACTCTCAAAGTTGGCCAGATTTCAGCTGTCAAGAACGAGAAAAGTTTTTTAAATTTATCTAATACATTAAAAAAAACCCAATTCAAGTTAAGATAGTATTTGAAAAGCACTTAACAGGATACTGATTCTTTGACAAACATAAATTATCAGATTATGAAAGCAGACTGTGATTAGTTTCTTTTTCTTTTCCACATAATTACAAAATGTTCTCAGTTAAGTGATGAGTCAATTAAATGTATCCACTGCAGGATTCTGTGCATGCAGCACATATGCAGCATATAAAGAGACAAGATTTCCTGCATGTTTTTCTTACGAAGCTGCCACTATCTGGTCCATCCTTGGGTTACATTCCCCAAAAAGATTGGTGTAACTGTACAGTGCTTAGTCCACCACCATCCACTGAGTTCAGCCTTACTACACTTAACCCTACCAGCAGTTCTAGTGTTGGTGTAAACACCAAATAGTACAGACAGCATTTTTTTAAACACTTATTTCTAAGTCTTTAAAGACTTATTTCATATTTCCAAGAGAAACCCACCTTTAGCTGGGTAAGTGGCTCTGGCGGAGCATTAGATTTCCATGGCAAGTGGGAAAATGAGGCATTTCCAGGCTCATTTCCTTCCTTCAGCCCTTGTGAGAGAGAACCAACTGTGCTCACTCACTGGAGGAGAAACATGTGAAAGGCTGTACCCAGCCTACACACAAAGAGAGGGTAAGACTACACCACCCTCCATTATTCAGGGAACTAGATGAGACTCCTGGCCAGAAGACTTGGCTGTATCACTTCTAGGAGCCACCCCAATGAGGATGAAGAGTATAAGCATTAGAGCAGCAAACAAGCACAAACCACAAACACTTGCTGGTTTTCAAGGGGAACTGCTAAACTTCAAGCTCCAAAATAAAGGACTCCCAGAAATCCAGCTAAGGCCAAAAAATGGTACACGGCACAATCTGCTGTGTGATAGAAGCCACAGAACTTTAATGAAGATTACAGCTGGGAATCCTACATTTTGTAATGGACTACAGCATCTAGAGCAGATGGAAAAGATGCATGTCACAGATTTTTGCTTGCAGGACAATCAAGAATGACAGAGGCTGTAACAGGCCTCCTGTCCATCTGCACAAAGCACAAGAAACCCGTCAGAACATGGATATCCCCATTTGTGCCACAGAGCTGGGCCCAGGCTTGCCAAACACAGCCCTGGAATGTCAGGTGCTGACTAAGCCAAGAAGCAGGAACCACCATGACAAGGAACATTGCTTACCACAATGAGAAATTCCAACTCTCCACTTCCTCCAGAAAAGAAACCCTTCTGCTGAGAGGCTTCTTGTTTGGTATCACAGCACGTGAAACAGAGAGAGGGAAGAAAGCAAGCAGGGTATTTCTGGTAAGATCAGAGCTGCGTTTGTCACATTATCTAGTGCTGGGCAGAGATGTTCTGGTCACATACCATAACTCCTCTGCATGTCTTCTATATCCCTGATTCTGAAAGACACTTAAACATATGCATAACATTTGGAATATGTGTCTAATTACAATACATTGTTTACATCTGAAAGTGGGCTGTGTAAGACTAATTCTAACCCAAAATAATCCATTATACTTCTGGTATGATCATGTTATAAAGTCCAACTACAAGGTTGGCAGAGTATAATTCTGAACATTTGGCCTAGGGTTTTTCTTCCTCCAGAAAATCCAGGAAAAGGAACAGGTAAGGATGCAACATCGACAAATCCCCAAACTTACAGGTTGGTTTTACTGCTATCTTTCAGGACAAACTGCAGTGCAGAACTTCAGATGCAGAGGGTGGATGATGGAGATGGGGTGGGAGGGATAGGACACAGACAACACAACATGAACCCTAGTATCCTCCCCATCTCTGCTTCAGTGTGACTTGACCTCTCTTAACAGTCTTGTGTGTCTGTGCAACATTTCTAGCAATTGCTAACTGAGTACATGGTTGCAGGGTTTAAATAATAAACTTAAAACCATGTGTTAACCTTCAACATACAGGTGCTTAGAATGGAATCCTGAAAACAATTGTGCTGTACCCTGAAATACGGCACTCGACTATTTTCAGTGCTTCTGACCCCCCCTAAATTGAGATAATGCTAAACAGACCCAATTCGTTCAATAAAAAGAAGGCAACATTCAGTCTAGCAAAGTCATTCATTATAATATTTATTCTATGAAACAATGCTGAAAACATAAGATTAAAAAATGTTCCATGCATTTCATAAAATACAGAGAAAGACATTGTCATAAACAAAACAGAATAAGCAAGCCAAACCCCCTCTGAAAATCCTGAGCTCCACTCTCCACACTGCATCTGATGAATACAAAAAGCATATCCAGGAGAAAGAGCAGTCTGAGGAAAGTGGCAGGTTATCTGTCAATAACTGGGATAACATCAGCCCACAAGAGTTTTGACATCACCTCTCTGATCACAAAACTAAACTGATGCAACTTGCTTTCCTTGCTACCAGTTCCTGGCATTGTCTTTGGCTGGGCAACCAGGATAGCGCAGCAGAATTCACATTAGTTTGCTGTCCAGAGAGGTAATAGGGCCCAAAATGTAGGTAGCTACAGGAAGGTTTCAGGACCCAGTGGGTGAGAGGGAATGGCTGCTGTTCCCCTGCTGGAAGCAGGATGCAGGGACATGCCTTGACTCTCTTCCTGGGAGCACGGCAGGTGGAAAATGCACCCGGTGGAAGAATTATGGGCAGAAGCAGGAAATGTATCTAGTACCTCTCTTTAAGAATCCCAGTCACACACAAGAGATGCTGCATTACAGATGGATGCTGAGAGCAACACCTTCATTCACGTTACAAATGACATTGCTATAAATCTTCTTACTGAAAGCTTTTGATCCAGCTCCTTCTCCTCAACAGTACCAGGTTTGGCTTTAGCAAAGCTGTTACCAAGATCCTTATCTTGCTTTTCTTTTACAGAACCTCCCAGACTCCCACAACAGTTAACAACCACATAACCACCAAACACAAAGCCAGCCCAGTTCTGGGCTCTGATATAAAAGCAGCCCCACTCTTGTGCTGGGAATGTCCCAAAGCTGCCATAGCTGTATGGGGAGGGCAGTGTAGCGAAAGGAAGAACAACGCTCCACTTACACAAACACCTGCTGCCCCAAAAGCCCCACTCCACGAAGCCTTAGGAACACCATAATCAAAGAATTTCATGTGGGGAGGAACAAAGAGAGCACTGGGATCCTTTCCCCTGCACCTGGGGATGCATCCACTCTTCAGAACAGCATTCTTCCTTCTGCGAGCTCCCGAGCCACCTCTGCTGCAGCGCAGAAGGTTCTGCATCGGCCTCCTGAGAATGATGCACCAGCGAACATTGTTACAGTTTAAAAAGTGGTTTTCATGTTGAATCTTACAAAGCTAGAAACTCCTATTTTTAAAAAATCTTCAGTGAAGTGCAATTTACCCTGTAGCATGAACTATTACAAAATAAGAAGTATATAGAATTGCCTATGCTACACCTTAACTCTCTCTCTTTGCATAAACATATCAGGAATATGACTTCATATCACTTGGTCTTTTCACCTTCCAATTCCCAGAAGAACCCTATTCCATTCCCTGCACAAGCACAAAGGAGTCAAAAAGAAGACCCCATAGGAAATCCCAAGCCCGGCATTTCTCTCTTGGAGTGCTTGCAGCTAGAATAATGTTTTCTTGGTGGAGTTTTTAAAATTCAATTGTGTTTTATGCATTCCATTTAGCTTGCATTAAAAAAACAGAATATGCTGTAAGAAATTAAGGTCTTCACAGGTCTCCACAGGCTTTGGTGAAACACAAAGTCTTCTTTTAAAGTAACTGCCCAGCTTCCTCTATAGTGTAATTTCTGTGTTGTCCATGTAAACATTACACAGAGCCTTTGTACCACCCACTAAGCTCTTTGCTTCAATCAACTATTTGTGCCCAAAAGCACATCCTTATGTTTCTTCCTACACCACAGCCATCCTCCTACACCACAAAAGATGTAACAAAACAGGAATTAATCATAGCCTGGATACTTACAGGGATTGCTGCTGTTTGCTTCTGTCTTCGCAGCCTTGGCAAGTTTGGTTGAGTTCTGCTGTGCTTTGCCTTGCTCCTCTCCAGTTAGCAGGGCTTTTATTTCTGAGGGGATTTTCCCTTGGTCCATGGCCATGCACCACTGCTTGTACTGAAATATGCAAACACATTAGGCCTTAGCAAACTGCCAGGATCACATTAGCAGACAAAACAGGGCTGTAATCTTTACCTTCCGGTATACTCATTTAAGGTCTGAATTTACTGAGCTGAAGCCTCTTACGAAACTGCAGAGCACTAATGAGCTGAGCACGTGTCCATGGCTGCATACCTGGCCTCAGCAAAGGCTCTTTCAGTCAATACACTGCTACTCAGAGGCAGCACTAGACAGAACACTGTAATTATTAAACAACATGGAACACTCTGTGCAATTTCTCGCTGCTGGCATGCAAGAACACTGTTCCAGTTCATGGCCTATTAAAAACAAATATTTCACATGACTCTGGGGCTGATGGACTATTAAGAGGTCCTTTCCCATTGCGCAAGGCACAGTGGAAGCACATGTGCCTTATTCCTACTTCCTTCATCTTAAACTCTTCATTGCCAAACCCTGAAGCACACCAAAAAAACCTGGCGACAGTTGGCTGGCTTTTCACCTGATCCTAAACCTACTGCCTCGTAGTGATCAGCCCTGCCCATTCAAACGAACCTAAAGCCAGGGCAAAGCAGTGTCCTCAGCGCTGGTGACACTTCAATGGCATCCCTGAGGAGCTGTGTCTGTATTTCCAGATGAAACACTCTCTTTGGTTAATGCTGCTCATTTGGCCAAGACCCCATCTTACACATGCTGGAACCATCGACACAGAGAGCATGCTGCAAGAATCCACTTCCCCAACAGAGAAGCAATGACACCCTGTGGATATATGTTTCCCCTTTGATATTTTAACACCTCTTCCCACAATCTACCTCTCTCAAAGGTTTTTCAAAACCAGACATTTCAAAGACAACAGACTCAAATGTAATGGCACTTCCTTCGCTTGCTTCCAGTTCGGAACCAGCGCATAACTTGTGACATGAATTCATATTCTACACACCAAAGGAGGCAAACAGCTGGATGCATCTGATGTTTTGATACCTCCGGGCCAGCCAAATGCCACTGTCAGTCACTGTGGTCTCAAGAACAAATGTTCACGAGGACAGGTCCCAGATAATACTGAGGGTTAGGTTAAGTGATAGCTCCTCACCATTTCAAGCTCTTCTCTGAGAGCACAGATGGCTCGCTCTCTACTTGAAACCAGCTCTTCCAGGTACTGGTACCTCAGCTTCTTCCTGGCTCTGCACTCTCTTGCACTCTGACGACTTCTTTCAAGTTTTGCCTTCAAGTCTATTTTGGCTGGTTTACGACCTCGCTTGCCTGGTTTCTTTACCTTGCCTCCAACCACCTGAAAAGGAAGAGCACAATAAAGATCCTGTTCTGCAAAGGTAATGCTGGAACCATGTGATTGTAACTACTAGGAGTCGCAAGTATAAAATCTTCCATACAAATTCTGGAGCAACAGAGGAAATAAGAATGCTGAGCTATGAAGTTTTCAGGACTCTCTCCAGTGGCTCTATTTCTCTCTCATACTGGGGAGCCCAGAACTGAACACACTACTCCAGGTGTCTACAAGGGTATCGAGGAGGCATAGTCAGCTTGTAGTGAAGCTGCTTTCATATCACCAACAGCCCCTGCTCTAGTAGTTGCCAGGTCTGGAAATACTATATTATGGAGTTTAACACTTCAATTTAGAAAAAAATATAGTTATTTCTATCAATATAATGCAAAACTCAGTTTTGCTGCAGTCAACAGTTTTGGCCTACTCTAAATTCAGAATTATTCACTAGCCATCTGAGCTTCCCTGGGCTAGATTTCTTTCAAATGAATCTTGAGGAGTTTTACTGAACAGGGAACTCAGTCACACCGAGCCCGATCTCTGCTGCCTCTGCTCCAGTAGAACATCACCACTCTGGCCACGTTCACCCTCAAAACATTACTACACAGCCTGGTGAGTCTCCTCACACCTCACACAACCCGTCAGTGTTGAACTCTCCCTGTTCCTAATTTAGATCTCCATTGCAGAAATGTAACTCCCTAGCTTCTTGCCCTATGGAATGCAGCTTTTGCAATCACTTTCCCCTTTTCTTTGTGGCTCCTTTTTTACAGGTCTGAGAACTTCTCCTGCTACAATAAACTAAAAAACAAACAAACAAAAAAAAAACCCAAACCAAAACAAAACACAAAAACAACAAAAAAAGCCCCACCAAACCAAAACCAGTTTCCTGTGTGTTTACTCTGTTCTTCCCCACCCAAATATTTTATTCTTAACATGGGGGCATGGCACAAGAAAGTCTTAAATATGGTCTGAAGCTCAGTTCACTGGTCACTGGGTAGTATCACCCTGTAAACATTACATCAGCCACACACCCCAGATCCCCTCTGAAGTGAGGATTTGTCTTTATTTGCATTCTGACCACACTGTTTGACTGGAGGGGGTGTGGAGAAATACACCTAACACACACCTGCATACAAGAATTTCACTGCTGCCTTAGTATTTCACCATCCTGTATACAGACAGGACTTTTTCTAATAGGCAGTGTTCAAAGTATCAGAGTTCATCATTAAAAAAAAAAAAGGCACTTTTACTGTGAAAAGCTACAAAATAAGTCATTTTTAACATTCAAAGAAGTCACTTGTTCTGCAAACTTAGCAAGCTGCAATAAAAACAATAACAGTGAATTGATGTGCCAGAATGAAGAGGGAAAAAAAAGGATTATACAATTGAGCCTATTCTTTCTTTGGAAAGTGAGTCAACAATCACATGCCAACATAATCCTACCCTCTCTGTATTGTCCCTCCTAATTTATTCAGGAGTAGCTGCCTACCATAAGCAAATGAAAGAACAGAAAGTACTTAATGGACATCTATGATAATGAAACAAACACAATACATTCAGAAGAACAAAGGAAAAAAAATGAAACTCTTTTACACTTGAACTGCTGAATACAGTTTGAATAATTCTGTACTCCATCAAAGTGCTCCCCTTAAAATTTTCTAGTTCAGAAAATCTAGTGTAGTTCAAGTTCAAACTAACCAGATGTGGCCAAGGCAGAGTGCAGGAGCTCTGAAAAAGGGAAACTGACTGTCCTCTTTCAGGCATGACAAGGTCTGTCCTCTCATGGAAACACATTCCTGGCTATGCGTGGTGTGATCCATACTCCCAGTTCAGCAGAATGCAGAACTACACAGAGTCTTCTCAGGTGGGGCTGTAGGCAGTCACAATTTGCTTTCTACTATTACTTGCACTTGGAAGATTGATGGATATTACATTATACACACTACAGCCAAAGTACTTCAGTTCTCAAAGACTTTTAGCACCTGAGGCTTTTCTGTGCCAATGCAAGGTAGTTCAAAGTAAATCTTTGAATTCAAGAGCTAGATAAGGTCTTGTAGAGACATACACTGCAGCTCTCTCAAAAAACCTTGGCCACTCTGGGTTCTGACCCTCTAGAGCTAGTGAGCTGGCACTCAAGGCTGGGGCCCCAGCACACCCCACACTGCTGTGTGAACAAAGCAGTACCTCGAGTCCTAGTCCTGCAGGGGAGCACTGACAGCCATGCCCTCTCCCCCCAGCCTCAGGCAGGTAAATGGTTCCCACCATGCCGTTTCTCACAAACAGCAAGTTAAAGGCTGCTCAGCACAAGGCAAACAGATCCGGATCCACCATTATCCATAAATTGCTTTCCCTTTGATCATTCCAGAGAGCATTCTACAGACAGGTGTGCCAATTGCTCTCCCTCCAAGATCTTTTACCACTGTAGCAGCCCTGCACACAAGCTCCCTTAGGGCAGCAAAAGGCTTGTACCTCTCAACCATTCAACCACTGTTGCTTGCCAACACTCTAACCACCAGGACAATGGAAATAACAAAAAGCTTCCTTGCCTTTTGACTCTAAGCACTAACACCCTAATAATCTGCCTTCACACCATCCCCAAAGACTCATACTATCTTCATGGCTCCTGGACTTCGCCACACAATTACACATCACCCTGCAAAGGCAGCAGTGGAAAGCAATGTAATTAAATCCTACATCCTCGTCAGTTTTGTCTCACCAATATTCAGAAACTCCTGCTGTAACCTTAAGCAACCCAGCTGGGGAGAAAAAGGCCTGGGAAATCCTTTGCCCCCATCCAGCATCACCGTATCTCCCTGGCTTCTAGTCATGTTTGCCTACTCAGTTGCTATGCTGATGTGACAGAAAGGAGACAAAGCAGAAGTGATAGTTGATGTTGAACATGGCAACAGACCAAGCACACATTTTTTGTCCCTTTGTATTCCTCTTGAGCTTATAAAGGAACATGATCTATTAGCATTCAGCAGTGGAGATGTGGGTTTTTTTCAGGGAGTCATAAGCAATCAAGACTCAGAACATTAATCATAAAAGTTTTCATAGAAATATTAATAAAGGCACGCATTAGTTAGAGATCTGACAGAGCTCCCATTTCAGTTCACTCACAGTTCAGAAAATAGAAGAACATAATTCTTTTCTCAGGCACATGGTGTGATTCTTGGGGTGTCCTGCACAGGGCTACGAGTTGGGACTCGATGATCCCGATGGGTCCCTTCCAACTCAGCCTATTCTGTGATTCCATTATTTCCTTTTTAATACACTGCTTAGATCATAACCTCATTCTTGCCTCCCATCAGTGTCCAGGCACAAAGTTATTTGACCTGGGATTGGAAATAGCTGCAGTTACTCAACCTGATACAGAAAATCCCTCAGACTTCTGGATTGTTTTATTAGAAGGATGCAGCAGATCTCTCCAAAATCCTTGCCAGAATGCACAGCAGAGAGGTCCTCCTCAGGAAGGAGATGCACTCATAACACAGCTACTAGCACTCACAGCCCTGAGGAGCTGAGCCCCTCGGACAGAAGACTGTGATAAAATTGGCCTCATCATGACATCTACAGGTTTGAATCAATTTAGCAGATTAAAGCCACACCATCCTAGGCACTGCTCAGCACCTGTGATCAGCAATGATGATCACACTGAGCAGGTCAGCATCTCACAGAAGCTCCGAGTTCATTTACCAGTGTCCGAGGTTACAATGTAAGATGTAACCAAAAGTACGTATTTTATCGCCATCTTCATAAGCAGTTAAAACCAGGTGGGGCTGTGTTCCTTACCTCCTTCATGACTCATCCCTGATAACTCCCTCCAAGGGATACCTTCTGCTAATGGGCCATCAAGGTTTCACTGCATGACTCATAAATTACATCATCCCATTGTGAAATGCTCTGCCCAGGGGGAGGAACCAAGCATTCCTACAGGAGCATCTACCACAGGATTCCCAGAGGATAAGAGCTTGACAACCATCACTGGAGAAGGACCAGATCTTTCTACAGGATCACTGCTTTGACAGCATCACATCCATCACTCCAGCAAGGACTGCAGCCACCATTTAATCGGACTGCTACCACCACCCTGACCGACAGGGTGTCAGATTGTGCACTGACTTTGTCAGTGTTTCTGTACTACTGCATTTATTTTAATTTTCCTATTAAGTTGCAGTTCTGACTTGGAATCTCTCACTGGTTTGCTTTCCAACTAGTACAACCAATAAACAAGCAGCTCCATCAGCCAGTACTTGAGATCCAGTTCAAGGAATCATCTTAAGCCGACTCTTCCTTCATTGCACTGGCAGCTGAAGGTATAGGTCTGCAGAACTTAACTTAGCATGGAACTGGTGATCATCTAGAGAATTTATATAAAACTTTAAAAATTATTAGTAAGAAATAAAACCTAAGTGCTGTGTTACAGTAGAGGGGGGAAGAATCTATTCCCCCTTGCAAACATTTTCACAAAATCAGACAGCAAATGAAGCCAGTCACAAGTCTCCTAATAAAGATGAAGTTTTCTGATCTTCCAGTTCAAAGCATACCACTCACAGTAGCAGTACAAAATCCAGCTAGAGAGCATGCTTGTTATTCCTCCATTGAATGACATTTTATATGCCCAACAAAATTATTTTACTTTCATTGGCAGACAAAATGCATCTGATAAGGAACCAAAAATGTAAGATACTATTTAGTGAGCAAATATGATCTAAGTTTTAGGCAGATGTGTCAACAGAAATGAATCCTAAAACTCTCATCATACAAAGTGCTTCATGTAGTAAGAATATCATGTTCAGCACAGATGCATAAAGAATACTGTCTGTCTTTGCTGCCAACGTCTGTTTTAAAAAAGCATGAGCTAGGACTAAATATCAAGTTTTCATAAGGTGTTATTCAGGCACCCAGATGAGTAAGTGCTAATGTTCAGGGCAGCAGTCACTCAGATGCCACCTTGCCACTCCACTGGTGACAACCCTCCTCTTCCCCCCCTGAAGGACTTACACAGCCTCACACAGGGAATTATGTCCACCACTGTGCCCTACACATTCTCTCAGTTCACACGAACAGAAACCAGGCACTTTTCTAAATCTGTCTCTGTTACAACTCAGGGTCAGGGATGGTCAGCTAACTCTACCATGTGCATCCTCCCAGCCCACTGTAACAATGAAATAAAACTGTTCTAGCTGGTTTAGAGGCTTTCAGCTCCTCCATTTTACTCCTTGCAAATATGAGCAGACGTGTCATCTGAGCAATGCTGAGCAACAGCTTCTTAAAACAGTTAATGATTTGAAATTGCTTGTATCAAATTATAACCAAAACTGTTAAGGTTTTATATTTCCAAGCAAGCAGCAATGAGAATGCTTTATGTTTGGACATGATCCTGGGTGGAAGACTTCTCTAGCACATTGAGAACCTGCATACACTGAAAAGGCCGTGAAGGCTGAAAACATAGCAGCCCACCTCCTTAACAACTGAGATCATCTCCACAGTAGCTCTGGCCCTGTTGTGGCACTCAAAGCATTACCCAGAGCTGACTCCAGGATTGCCTGGGAGATCTCTCTCCCTGATCCCAGTCAGCCACACCAGCAAGGGTCACAGGCTACAAGACAGTTCATGGCCGAAGACCCCTCAAGCTCTCTGTTTTAAACACAAGATTTCACACCTGGCTTGCTCCCACACTCCCTCCAAGGGACACCTGCATCCCCACAACTATGACTCAGGACCACACAGGACTGAGTATTTGATGCCTCACAGCCAGGCTGTGGAAAGCAACCCAACTCCTTGAGCGCAGCTCTTTGCTGAGAGCCTTCCCCTGCTCTAACACCAAGTGTTCCCTCAAAAAGGAAAGCTGCATGAACACCAGAGCAAGACATCAACAACTGCTGGATCCATAAATATAGTAACATAACATCTTTTTGTGCAAGGCAAGAATAGTTGTAATAAAAGAGAGCAACCCCAACCTTTTTTGGTGGCGGTCTGGTTTTTGTTCGCTTGTTTTTAACTTCACTGGAATAACAAAAGTGATCTGATGTTAAAAACTTTTATTTCTCATTTCTAGCTGTAAACTGAAAATTTAATTACTCAACGAAAACTTGTCAGTGTTCCCTATAAAAACCTCTGTAATTAATACAAAAGATTGCAGTTAGATGTATAAAACTGTATTTTAATATTTACTAACAAGAGTTATCAACTTCTTACCCTAGTCCCTGCTCCCCAACACATACAACAAATACATAATATGTTATATGTAGTCTTGTAAACTGACCAAGAAATTTCACCTGTAAAGGCTGAAACCACAATAACAGAGCTTCTCCTTTTTCCTCTGTCTAAATACTTCAGAGATGCTCAAGTGTTGTTTTAACAGGAATTACAGGAACTGCTACATCACTAAACTCTTTCCCTTACACACCCCATAGCTCAAACCACAGCAAGAAGTGAAACCAGTACCTGAACAAACCCTACTTTAAAAGCAGTTCTGTAGAAGAAAAAAAGGTAATATTTTGGGTTTGGGGGTATTTTTTGTGTGTGTATGAATAATTTAAGAACATCCTTCTGAAATGAAACATGAAATTTTTCTAGATCTGATGTTGAGATATTCTATCTATCCCTTTATTTCTTACTGTTTCCTTCCAATTTTGAGGAATATGTTAACAAGAACCATTCTTCTAATACTCTCTTAAACCAGTTAAGGCTAAATTAAAGTGCACCATGAATTACGGAAAACTTTTCAGCCTGCAAGCTCAATTCTAAATTCTTTATATCACATAGATGAAGGCAAACACTGAACTTGGCTGCAGGCAGCTATGGAATGGTCACTACACTACCAACACAATTTAGTTGATTGAGTTTTTGCAGGGAAAGTCCTTTCACAGGCCAGCAAGGAGGAAAGCATGACTCAGTGGAATTTTTAGGAGATTTCAAGGACATGCTGGCTCCAGTTGTAACCACAGTGGCCATAAGATGAGGTATAAATAGTGCTTGCCTCATCCTGACACAGCAACCTGCCATGGAAAGAGCCCTCCCAAGGGAAATGGCATCTCTTGAACAGAGTCACCAAACCCTCAGGGTGACCTGCAGCCTCAACTATAAAAATTGTACTTGGGAGTGAAGACAGGAAGAAGAGTGACTATTCCACTCTGTTGTTTTTTGGGTTTTTCCTATTCAACTCAAAATCAGTTAAAAAAAAAAAAAAAAGACCAAAGATTTGACTTTGTAAATAGATACATTTTATTTAGCAAATGTGTCATAAAATGTTTCAGGAAAAAAAAAATGCAGACTATCAGGCCTCCACATAACACAATGGTAGATCAAAAATTATTTTTAAATGAAAATCTGAAGTTGGGTAGTACAAATAACCTACATCTGATAGAGAAATAAAAATCACATAATACTCATGAACTATATATGCCTCCAGAACTCAGTCTTCTGGATCTTCTAAACTACTGCCCCAATTACACAAACTTTGATGCAGTTCTCAGACATGCAGATTTCCCCCAACCTCCTTCACAGCTTTCAGACAAGGCTTTAACAAAATAAATTAGTATACCTGTTAAAACAGCAGATGATCATAAACCTTTCATATACTTACAATCCATTCTGTGGATTATGGATTGCCAAATTACTGATCGCTTCTAAATTTCTTTATTCCCCAAGAAATCGTATCAAGTATTTTTCCCCTCTTTGAATTAAGGCAGATCAGCACAGGCTGTGTGAAAAAGAAAAATTCAAGTGGAGTCTCCAGCACGACCCCCAGGACAGCCCCTAACCAGCACTCCCGTGAGCTGAAATACCCAAACTCAGCTGAGTTGCAGAACGCTGCACGGAGTGGGCACAGCAGCTGTCCCTGCCGGCCCGGCTTTAGGGGCACCCCGGTACAAGCAGCTGGAAGCTGCATTCCTTGGGCATCTTCCCATGTTTGGCACTGCTCAAGTGGAAGCCCTGCACCGTCAGGGATGCCGCTCTGCTGCTCTTATGAGACAATGCTGGAAGAATCCAAGCTCCAGCACCCAGTACAAGGCTGCAACTCACGCTCGTACCTCACCATTTATGCACAGTTGCTATTTATCTAATAAATTCAGGGTGCTGTTGGCAGCATGAACCACTGCACCACACCACTGGTAGTATCCAGCCTTTGGCCCATGCCTGGAGCTTTAAGGAAACACCAGAGGCAGCACCGAAGCGCTGCAAGCAAGAACGAAGGGGGCAACCCGTCCTTCCTGGCGGCTGCAGCGAGCAGAGCCCTTCAAAAGCAGAATTCAGAAAGCTCCCTGCACCCAGAGCCTCACGGGCTGCCCTCGGCTCCAGCTCCCGGGTAGGCCCCGCAGCCCTTACCTTGCTGTCATCCATGTGTGCTGCCAGCCCCGATCCGCCTCGCCGCAGCCCCTGCACGAGGAGCAGGCGGAGCCGCCCGCCCGCGGCCCCGGCGGACACCGGCGCTCACAGAGCCTCAGGGCCGCCCGCGGCCGCCGCCATCGCCCACCGCCATGTTTGTTTACAGCCGATGGGCGCGGTAGCGCCGGCAGAGCGGTGCACGCTGGGAAGTATAGTCTTGTTCGGCCCCGTCGCCATTGGCCGCTGCCCTGATGGGGACGGAAAAAACTACAACTCCCAGCAGGCGCAGCCGAGGAGCGGCACGGCAATTGGTCCTCGCCTCGCCAGCTGGGCGAACTACATTTCCCAGGAGGCTGGGGGCGCTTCCCCGCCTTGCGGACCAACTGAGTTTGTTGTTTTGTTGGTGGTTTTTTGTGAGGTTTTTTGGGGTTTGGGTTGGGTTTGTGGTTTTTTTTTTTTTTTTTGGGGGGGGGGGGGGGTGCTGTCTGTCTGTCTGTTTGTCTGTTTTCTAACGCTTCCGACATTCCACGGCTGCGCTCCTGCAATCCCAATGGCTCGGGAACCATGACCAGGGGCTGGTGGGGCCGGGGCTGTCTCGAACTAGATGAAAAAAAACCAAACCAAACCAAACCAACAACCAAAAAAAAAAAAAAAAACCAACAAAACAACACAACAACACGTTTAAGGTTTTTTTTTTTTTTTTGTCACCATTTTGACCCCCAAAAGGTGTTGTTTGCCTTGCTTTCCCCTAAGAGTTCCTGAAGACAGAGCCGAGTTTTCCAGACCACCTGGACACCGTACTGAGCTCCCCCAAGCCTGGAGAAGCAATCCTGTATAATCCTTTGAGAATACCCAGTTCCCTCCCGTTTTCCTGTGGACACATGGCAGAGATTTAATGTTGAATGCTCGATGCAAAGCAAGGCCATGCATCGTCCCGTGCCTGTCCCTTGAAATTAGTCCTCTGCTTGCTGGAAAGACACAGGTACCCCAGTGCACAATTCTTTAAGCATGGCCCACGTTTCAAGCTCGCGGTGAAACCTGAAGCTTGGCGTGTTTCATGTTGCTGCATGTTTCTTTTTATTCATGCAACTCTATCCACAGGAGTTTCCCATGACTTAATCTCTCTTACATGCAATTGTTGGGGCTGAAGGCTTTGTCATGGGATTTTCCCCCTGAATCACAGACCTTCCCCTTGGAGGGATATGCTTGCTAGGTGGCAGAGACAAAGCACTTTCCAAAGCTTTTTTTTTTCTCTATAAGCTTATATGCTGCTCAGTTGTCAAAGACAAGTCAGTTTGCACACTGCTTCCTATTTGCTTGTCCAAAAACAATGAATCAGTTCTGGCAACTCCCCCCTGAAATAATAGTAATAAAAGAGAGGGATGATCAGTGTGTTAAACAAGAGGCAGCAGCTAATAAAGTGGAAGGAGTAGCTCGCTATGAGCTTGTCTCTTGTGATCCCACCCCCACTTTTGCCTTCAAATTCTTCCAGAAGGTGGTGAGGCACCTCATACTGCCTTTGGCACTATCCTGGGGCCATAAAGCTGGCTTTAAAAGCCAGCTGGGGGTTTCCCCGGTGAAGGGAAATATTGAGTGGCAAAGAGCCAACATAGCTCACTTAGGCAACCCTCTGTTGCAACATGAGTGGAGGAAGGAGATTAGACAGAGCCCTGGTGCTGATTCAGAAAGGCCAGAACCCTTTTAACCAGCAAATTAAAGTTTTAGCTTCATCTTTTCCTCCCACTAGATTGCCCCACACTACCCATCCTGCTTTATATCATGTAAGAAGCAGAGCTCCCAGCTTCTGAGCAGGATAAGCACAAGTTGCCTGCCTCAGCACCTAAGAGCTTCTGTATGTTAGCAGGGAACAACTCAAACTATGCATTTCAGTCTGCTTTTCCACTCTGGCTCTGCTGTCCTCCTGGATGAATTTGGATATGCGAGTTGAGTGGGAGTCTGTCAGAAAGAACAATTGTGAATGGAACTGGATATTATATATATATGCTCATATAGAGAGAGCATATGATTATAACATTTTAAACTGATTTTAGCAGCTAGAGGAAGTACTTTACACAGTAAATAGTGAATTCTTGGAGCTTACTGCCACAGGATACTGTAAGGCAGAGAGTACAGCAAGCTGAAAAAAAATTTATGTTTCATGAAGGGAACCATGTATTCTCTATCACCCCTAATCCAACAGTTTGGAATATTGGGGATGAGAGGAGTAGAGGACAGTAAAAGGCCAAGTTCACATATTCTTCCTAGGAAGTGTCTCTTCTTGATGACCAAAGGTCTGACTCAGCAGGTGGTTTTTTGGGGGGTTTTTTTTTGGTCACCATTTTGACCCCCAAAAACTCACAAATGAATTAAGATTTTTAAGTAAAACTGCCTTGGTAAAAGTAAAGGCAGATGATCTCTTTCCTAGACCAACTCATCCCCACTAACTGCAGGTTACTTCTGGTAACTCCTAAGAAATTCTCTGAGACATCCTGAGGGCTTTATTGCTGAGCCATAGTGATGTACACCAAGGAAATACTACCTTGTGATACACTCAGTGTCACAAATCATTTTGTGCAATAACTATTGGCAGGTCCCTGATGAAACTAGTAATATTTATTAAAAGAAGGGTCCTGCTTCTGACATCCAGAGAGAACTTTGAGGAAGATAAATAAAGTGAGTTTGGCAATCAGGCAATAGCTTAAAAATCATTGCCGATGTCAGTGTGACTAAAAAAGAGATGTAACTCACAGTGATTTTGCACCATGTGCTTATATTTCAACACATCCCAACAGGGTGTTTATTCTCCCTATAACTGTAAATGTGTTAATTTGGGTAATTCAAAATCTGTTCCTCTGAAAGCCTGCCTGAAATAAGAATAAATCTTGCAATCTTTTGGTATCAAGTGTTTTGCTGCAATTGCTCCACTGTACATTTGTGGAGCCTTTAGAGATTCAGAGCCTTTGAGATGAGTTCATTTATGGATGTGAAGGCAAAGATAAAGCTAAGATATTCTCTTGTTTGTTTTCCAAATGTACTGAGATGCTAATTGCTTTAATAGAGATGCTAACTCATTTGCCATGGGGCAAAGACTGTGCAACAACAGCCTGTCTTTCAATCCCTTGGGGTTTGGGGTTTTTTTGTGGAACTGATAGAGAAATTGCACTTTTCTAGATCCTTTAATATGATACCCAAGAAATGTTTCTGGAAATACAAGAAATTCTGTCTTTCAGTTTGTAGACTCTGTTCACACTGAGACAGAGAACTTTTAACTTGTCACTTAAACCCACCACTTAAAATATTTGTCACCAAGGAGTGACTGAAAAAAAGTTTACTTACCTAATATTCTATATCTTATTGTTGTTTATATAACTAGGATAAAAGTATACCAGTTTGTTGTTGGTTTGGATTTTTTTTCCTTACGTTAGAGAAATCAGTTGTCTATGCTAAAGACCTAGAAGACCTGGTAAACACATGAACAGCACATGCTCACAAGTACAGTGATTGATTAAAAGAAAATTCTGTTTAAAACAAAAGCTCTTTGAAAGTTGGTTTTTAAAACTTAATCAGTGTTTGAACAAAACACAGCACACTGGAAGCCTGATCTGCAACTACTTCCTATACACTATAATTAAATGTTGATAAGGGGGTTACTCTAGTATTTGCTAAATTCTACTTTGTGACAAGATGAGCGCCTTCTGTAGCTGCAAATGCTTGAAGTCACATCTACAAGGGCAGATCTTCCTGTTTAGCTATTGTAAATGTACTTCTCAAGTAAAATGGACTTGAAATAAGATAATTTGGAAAAATCAGCTCTTTTCCTGTGCATACACACAGGCAGAAAAGTTACTGCTTTATCTAGCCAAACTAACTTTCCCACATAAGCAAAATCTTGAGACAGTGTTCATGATGCTTTTATATTGCTGAAGACTATCTGTAAATTAAAATATTGAATTAAAATGCTTATGGGGCAGTTGGAAAGGAGCTACTTCATGTTTTCTAGCTTGTGGAAGGGAGAAAAAGATGTCAGATGATCCTATGCTTCACACGTATGATTGGTAGTTTCAAATATGATCAGAGGGGAAAACTAGGAATGGTTCAAAAAGTCATTTGAATAACATGGATTTTACAAAATTTAAACTAAATACAAGAAACTGAGAGCCAAGGATCAAGATAGACAAATCACTGATTAAGGAGCTGACAAAGAGTGGGCTAAAGTTCAGTGAGGTGTGCAATTGAGTAAAATTTAATCTTGTTCCGAAACAACAAACAAACAGAACAGCACAATATGCCACATTCAGGAATGTGAGAGCCATGTTGTATCTGGCACTTGAACAACAGAGAATTATTGCTGGTGATATGGTAATTGCAGAGGTACAGAAAAAAGTGGGTGGATCATGTGAAATTCATGAAATACTTGAGGTGAACTTACAGCAGGATTAGTCTTTTAATTGTGTACATTGATCTCTATGCACAACTGGTTTACTAAAAAGGCATATTGTTCATTCTCAAGAGGTTTAAAAATCCACTTCAGCTCAGTGTCTCTTTTTGGTTCTTAAGATATTTTGCAACATGCTCCTCCCCTTTGGCCTACACAAACAAATATGCCTGCATATGCATACCTACTAGAGCCAGTCAAAAACTGCTGTCAGTAGCTGGCTGTTTTGGTAAGAGCATTTCTGGTTGCTTTCCACAACATATAAAATCATTTTAAACAGTTTTGTCCAGCCCCACATTCTATGGCATGGGCTGTGCTCACACTCAAAACATCTACTAATCTAAGCCTGATACTGTTTGTCCAAGGGCACAAACAAGGTTTCTGCATAGCTTGAGCAAAAACTGAAGGACTTGTATGGCAAGCTGGAGCTGCACTGGAACTGGGTCAGAGGACTTCCATGACCACCTTGACTGCTTTCAGAAATGCCACTGTCCCTCATATGGAGGCTTGGGGCATCATATACAGCCCTTTGCCCTGGTCTGCACTGCTCACCCCATCTTCAGTCAGCATCATACCAGCTAACTTCTGGTTTGCAACTGTGTTTAAGTGTATTGGATTTCCTACGTTGTTGTAGCTGCTGATGAGCCTCATATTTGTGTTTAATGAGGTTCATATTTAATGAGACTGCTCATGTGAACAGGAGTTACTTATAGGATCAAACCTGCACCACAAAAAGTGTTGCAGTAATGTGTAATAAATGTAAATGAAGGATACACTCCTGGATAACACACACTTGTTCACAGGGAATTTCAATGCAACAGGGAAAATACGCAGCAGGTTCCTGGGAGCTGACAGGCTGCCTGCCTCACCCATCCATATCCATACAGGGGAAATAAAAGTGGGTTGTTTCAGAAATACACTGAAAAAAGCACAGTTACCCCTTACCCTGTTGTCAGCTCCTTTCTCCATGGCTCCCAAAATCTTCCTGACATGTCCCAGAGCTCCCATTCCACCAATATCTCCTGAAAAAAAAAAGCCCCCAAGTTTTCCCTTCCTTTGGAGAGAGCTGGGGTTGTTCAGCCTGGAAAAGAGAAGGCTCCAGGCAGACCTTAGAGCAGCCTTACAGTGCCTAAAGGAGTGACAGATGGACATGGTCATGCTCAGTGAACATGGGACGGATGAAAGGGGAAGAACGATAACAGGTAACAATTTTTTTAATGTCACTGGGGCTACCACAGTTTGACTCACATGGGTAGGTTGGCTTTAGAGAAAATTACTTTTAAGCATGTATTTTGAAAAATAGGCTGATCAAATTTTGCATTTTACTTCACTGAGGTTGCAAAAATTTGCCTATCAGGTGGGCCAGGTGCAACCCTGTAAAAAAGTGCAGATACTCTTGAATTTCTTTTTCTACATTCACACAACATGATGCTTAGTCAGATTCCTTGAAAAGTACTATTGACACCTAAACAATGAATGTAAATTCTCCCATGCTTCTCTCTTGGTAAATCAAAGCAAATTGGAATGGCTTCTCAGGTATTCGGAGTAATTTACATAACAACTAAAATGAGAGACTTAGAAGTTCTGTTAAACTCCTCAGTCAGGCATATGCCTCTAACTCTGCTCACTTTGATCTTGGCATCACTGGAAGAAATGGCATTTAAATTTGCAAGTCAGACTGCTGATAGTTCTCAAACTATGATATCAAAAATGTAACAACCAAGAAGATTGACTACAAATGCACATAAAGATCTAGTTTTCTCATTCACACACACATATATACACAAAACAATTGTAAGCTCCAAACTCTCTCTGACTTGAAAGCATAATTGATACGTGGCAACTGTTTGAAGATTTGGAGGATTAGCTGTAATTATAAGATCAAAATTAGAAAATATTGACTAGTTTGCAAAAAGCATTAAAGTACAAGATGGGGGCAGGGGTGGGGTGGGTGTGTATGGATTTCCCCTATGTCTAAAAGGACCATAATAAAAACCCACACATTGAACTCTTATTTTTTTCTTTTGAATTTTACAACACTACCAGACAAATGTCAGACAAGATTGATCCAAGGGAAGAAGGAAATGGGCTCTATGAATCACTAGCACTGAAATCAAGTTACCTGTTTTTTAAGCAAGTGGTCATTTTTGAACTTCTACCTCAGGATTTCCCCTTAGAATTTGCAACTGGGGACTATATTGTCCCCCCAGAACTGGAAAATAAGACTAGAGTTTTAGAAACTATACAAAATACTTTGCTTCATGTATGTCTGTACAGTCTGGTGTTACAAACCACTCCTGGTCAGGCTGTGCAGGGTGGTTCTGTGTGCAGCAGAAGGTGTTTGTGCCCCTTTCCTGCACTGTCTCCAGCAGTTTTGCTGTCAGACCTGGGAGCAGTGGGCATTAAAGCTTTACCAAATCCTGATGGCTCTCCCTCCCCATGGGAGACCATTCCTGGTTTTTATCTACTGGGGCATAGCTCTACAGAAGTGCTAAATGATGCTATGAGGTAATTCAGGGGTAGTAAACCTAGAGCAAGCGAAGCTTTCATCCTCTTCAGGACCTCCTGAGATCCACAGCCTATGTGTTTACAGATAGGACATTCAGGAGTTTTCTCCAAATATTTTCCACAATTGTAAGGCCCAGGTTAAGCTGCAGGAGAAAGCCTGACACACATATGTAGTGCTGATGCCCATGTTAGGTGTTGCTTGGTTTCAAAGGCATCTCCAGGAGCTGATTTAAAACATTTACATCAGTGTGCTGCTCAAATCACTGAAACTTAGAGGTAAGGAGCTAATTATAGATGCTGTGAGCAGACCCATTGGTAGTCATTTCATAGAACTGAATGATGTCATGCCACAGAATAGCTTTGCCATCAGTTTAACAGGTGTTTTGCAAAAAGAAATGCAGGTGGGGGATTTGCATGTGTGTTTGTTACAGATATTTTTTGGTTTTTACCATCTCCAGTTCTTTACGCAACTGAGCCATTTATTAACTAACTGCTACAATGCCAGGTATGAACATTAACCAAGGAAGTGATGAATCGATACAGAGATTGACAGCTGTTTGCTAAATGTTCACTTTGATTGCAGATATGGAAGACTTAGCTCTCTCATGACTTGTCTTATGGAAAGAAGCATCAGCTTCAGAGCATTGTAAACTTCCTTCAGTGCCGTCACCCCCTTCCCACTCCCTCTGCCTTCGTTAACATCCTTTAAATGTCTAGCTTCATCAGGGAGAAAAGACCATATTGCTGAATCTGTATTGAGACTGCTATGGAAAATTTTCCCTTGACAGTGTCAGAAATGTTATTCAGAGTCCCTCAGACATATACAGCATTCTTAAATGGAATACAACTCACCCTTTTCCCCCTTTAATATGTTCAGCAGACAGGTGGCAACTCAACTGCTGGTAAATTCCTAAGTATTTATATCCTTTAACTCTCTAATGATATGAACAAGTCATAGGAAATGTCACGCACTGGGTATATGAACAATGTTCCCATTAATCAATCATTATGGATTATTATGTCTGTTTGTACTATACTGTGTACTGAAAGAGCAAGCTTGATTCTTTTTGGCTCTGATCTGTGTGGAGCTTTATGGGCAGAATCTCTCACAAGTTCACTCCTCTTCCACACATGCTTTGGCCAGGCACAAGAGAGATTCACAAATGTAGAATACCACCAAGATGCAATTGTCTACAGCATTTGATTCCCAATTAGACATAATTTTTAACTGAGTATAGAAGCTGTGAGGAAGCACAAATCCACTCCTCAAAAATGAGGTCTTTAGTTGCTCTAAACCAGTGATGAGACCCAGCATGTTTTAGAGACAACTGGGATTTTGAAAATGAAGTCCAAACAAAACTAATGACTTTTTAATTCCTAGTTTCAAGAAGGAATGGTTGATTCACAGCTGAGGTTGTGAACTGACTGGTGTCCTACACATCAATCCAAAGAATGAAACTGGAATTTGTGAGTTACACTGGAGGTCCCATCTGCCTCAGCTCCTGATGATCTTTCATCAGTTTTGGCAGCAGACTACTACTTTTAATGGATGTGTCACAGGGCGTCCTGTGAGACAGGAAATCACAGGGAATCCCAGAAAAGTGCCATTGTGTACATTCCTGGAACAACTCACTTAATATAGAAAAAAACTCTCAGCAAAGAACATGTAGTGCCAGACAGGTTGCACTCACTACCAGTGTGGTACAGATTCACACTGGGTAGACACAATCTTTGCAGGTAAGTACCCTGAGGCAAATTTATCTGCAACACATGTATTTGGTGGGCACTGTAGGGTGACACACACATGAGTGCAGGTCCAAATCCCCAGTGCCAGACAATTTACAGGGTGGTTTGCCCTCCTCTCTGAACACAATGTGGATTCTATAGCCGTGTTCCCACCGAAATACATTGAAGTGCCATTAGGAACCACATACCTCCTGAAAACTCTCTTTGAAACACAAGAGTCTCAAACTACTTGAGCATACCTGTGTAAACTACTGAAAACAAAATAGGTGCCTTACAGATTGCAGAAAAGACCTATGTCCCTGAATCTGTAGTGCTGGTAGTCTGCATAAATAAATGAAAATAATTTCAAAATATTACAAAGCTCCTTAGCATAATAAATCATTCATAAACAATTTAGATGGCTTTGTTGCTTAGTCTTTGTATGTTTTGGCTTATACATTTCACAATCTGCCTGCACAACTGAGAAGAAAGGGGAACAATACAGCCCTTTTGCACCACTGTAGAAGTGTTGAGAAACATTTAATGGAAGCAAATATACCCTGTGGAGCTACACTGTCAACTTATGAAGAGCTATGGAGAGTGAGGTATGTAATTCAGACTAAGACTCTGAGATTTTTTAAAGATATATTTGCTTTTGCATTTGTTACCAGGGATTTTGGTGGTGGTGTTGTTGAATGATTTCATACCTTCATTCCTTAAATTACATATATATGGCCTTGACTCATTTTATTCTAGGGCCTTTTTTCACACCTCTACCAATGTCAAAGGGCTTCCCTATGGATATAAATGTGATTTTCTACCATAAAAATATCCAATTGCTAAGCACAACAACAACTTTTATCTGTCCTATAAAATCCAAAAGCCTTACTGCATCACAGGTATGCCCCAGAGAGACAAAGCAGAGACAGGATCTGAGTATGTTTTTAACACCCACTGAGATGAATCAGTTAAAATACATTGTGTGTTACTGTATGATTACTGCAGAGTCTCTCTTTAACATAAAGTTAAGCTTGTAAATTGTTATATTAATTGTATATGTGTTAGTTTAGTAATTTTTACAGTATAAATTAATCTTCAATAACCTGACTTCAGAATATTTGGTTTAGCAATAATAGGATTAACCTTACAGTATCTATATTTTAAAAGAACTGACTTCCTCCTGAAATCCCTTTGCTCATAACAATTTAAACATAGAAATTAATACACTGAAATTTCATAATAGTGACAGGACTATCCTGATGTTTGACAGATAAAGTTTCAGCCAGGGACACTGATGCACTGAGATTTCTCCATGTAAAATAATACAAGATATAGGAATCATGACTGCCCCGTATAACAAATCAGGTTGGAAAGGACCTCTGGAGGCCAGCTGGTCTAACTCCCTGTTCACAGCAGAGCCAACCTCAACATTCAATCCAGCTCCAAAGTTTGATCAGGTGGCTCGGGACCTTGTCCGTTCCAGCACTGGCCATCTCCAAGGATGGGGAAGCCTCTCTAGGCACCTGTTGCAGTGCTTGACCACCTTCATTCTAAAGAGCTTTTCTCCCCTGTCAGACAACAGATGTCAACTGAATGACTGACAAAAAGAATAACTCAGTCTACTTCTGTTGGATTAGCAAGATGGACTGGCTCATGTTGCATTGTAGCAATGCCAGGTCCACAGCAAGGGAATGTCAGGACCCCACAGTAAGAAGCGGAGGGCAGGAAACTGTGAGGTAGAGCATCACCTGATAGATGGGCTCAGCCAAGGCACCTGCCTGCGTCTTCCCAAGCTCTGTACACCCATGCCACTGAGAGATGCTGATTCACTCTTTCCCTACCACTTGCTGGGCAGCCTTGTTCCTATTTTGCCATTTCCTCTCCAGTGGCTGAAGTGTTTGTTCACATGCTGTTAACCAAAGGGGACCGTGCTCTTTTTTCAGCTTTCAGCATTAGTGCCAATGCAGCCTGCTCTCCTGCTGGCATTAGATGGTAAGAAGGTATTTTAAATGAATCATCAGTTATAATAGCCATTTTTCTTAAACTGTGACTGACATCATTTAATTGTAGGCCCTACTACAAAATAACAGATGAATAAACATATAATTTCTGCAACTTAGTAATTAGACAGGCCCTTCTAACAGGGACTTCTTTTTCCTTTTATATTCTGGAACTCAAATTGCATCTACCATTTTCCCACAAATGTCTCCACTGACTGGCTCACAAAAGACTGTGTCCTCACATGTTCCTGTCTAGGAAGTTCTTCTGAGCTTTCACAGCTGCTGAGAAAAAATGTCTTGGAAGGTCACGTCCTCTACTTGAAATTCCCCCTCTTAAAAAAACCTTCTGCCCCATTTGATTTTGTAATATCCCATTTAGATCTTAAATGGTCATGAAGAGGCACATTCTTCAGCATAACACTATCTGGAACTCATCATCATTTGATCAATGGCTTGAAACAATTTTTAGTGACTGGAGAGTCAACAAGCCAAATTTATATCTGAGGTAAGCACAAGCAGCTTCAAATAAGTCATGAGAAGTTTGAGGCAGACCTTCACAAAGAAAATGAAACATTGTATTTGCAGCCCTGTGCTTCATTCTCATTGATCTTCTCCCCTTCTTTTTGCAGGTTGAATATAAACCAGGGGTTTAAACATTTTCAATACATTAATGATTCTTCCCCAGCTACAAGGAGAACAAGTGGCAAACTGCTTTGATGCAGATATGCTCTTGCAAGATTTTCAACCCCTCTGCAGAGCTAAAAGAGTTGTACCCAGACATAACACACAGAAGCCAGTTTGCTCCTGACCATGGGAAGGGTAGTCAAGAAGGCAATATAAAAATAAACCAGCAGTCCTTCACCTCACCTCCACCTTGCATCTAAAAAAAAAAAAAAAAAAAGACACGCTCTGAAATTTTCACATGCTTCTTTTCTCTGTAACCTGATATTTTCACCTGTCTTTCTCAACAAACTCCACTCTCTGTTGTTGACAATTGAGCTAGTCTCAGACTGACAATTTTCTGAGCAGTGCATTCAACAAAATAAGACTCTGTTCAGAGTTAACAGTCTTTTATCCTAAGAATGTTTTTACTGTAAGGCCAAAATATTGATGTTCTGGGTGTTATCCACTTAACAGTTTATATGAATGAAAGCTTATAAATGCAGGTCATTGTGGTGCTCATGCCCTTCTTTCCCACAGCAACAAATAGTAATTAACTTGGTTTTCTTTCCCCTTTTAGAACCCAACTTTATTTTTCATGTCCATTATGGTTTTGTCTGTCTTTTTCATATTAGGCTCTTTTTATCTATTAAGTACATTCTAAAGACCCCACAGAATCAAAATCTCTTTCACAATCTATTTGAATAACAATGGAGTTTCGCTTGCATATTACTGCAGCACCCAAACTGCACTTTAGAATTAAATGAACAGCAACCTATCAAATCCACAATGTTTAGGATACCTGTAAGTGTCAGGAGATGTTAAAGGTTGGCAAAAAACAACAAAATGGATTACGAGAAATGCTAAAGACTCTAAAACTGTCTGAAAATTTCCTTTCCTGTGTGCATATGTTGAAAAGTATTTTAAAAGAAAAAAATATAAATAAACTGATCTTCATTACCACAGGTTATACAGTCTCCTTCTACATTCAGACTTTTTAACTATTTTCCTGATGGTGAGCTCACTTCAGCATGCTGTCAAGACAGTAACTTAGTACTTAATCGTTTATATTGACCCAGATGACATTTCACATACAACAACTTTAAAGCATTTTATGAACGTTGTACATTTTTTATAATATCCTTGGTATTCCTAAGAAAATATTTCATTGTTAGAAAAACAGGAAGTCTAAAATTTATTTAAGGCTGGTTATTACTATGTCCCACAAAATTTGAAGTACTCAAGCAGTTAAAAAGAAGGATATGAATAGTCAAAGACCTCATACATTTTATGCTGCCCTCATAATAAACGCAAATACATTTTACTTCTGATTCATCATTGGCCACAAACAAAACATGAACACACGAAGCCATTCTTCAGATAGTATAAATTAGCATAGCAACTGAAGTGTGAGTTGAGCAATGATGATTTACACCATCTGTGCTTACAGCCCATTACCAGTTCATTTCAATAGAAGTGTACCAGCCTACAGACAAGTGACTAACAGTGAGTAAGAGCAAAAAGTAAGTGAGGTGGGTGTTTATTGTGACAACTATCTTAATTTCTGGAATGTGTTTGTGATTTTTTTTAATGTATCAGCTTTTTGTTGTTTTTATTTAAATATTCTCTCTTTGGATATATAGGAAAGTGAGAAATGTTACTAGTTGAGTTTTTCAGTTGCTGTAGATTTGTCTGAACTTGCTGTTTCTTGAGAACATTATTTCATTATTCCGTTTCCTGATGACCACGTTATTATGCTCCTTTTCTGTAAATAATATTTATTATGATCTCCAATTTCAAATGCCTCCTCACAACTTCATCTTGCTGTTTCATAGAGAAGTGGCTTGAGCATCAAAATTGTAACTTCTTTTTCTGTTTAAGATGATTAGAATTTATCAAAACCCCCTAAGCTTCATAAAGGCCATCCATAGAACCAGAAATTGTTGTTACTTCTTCCTTTGTCTTTTCACACTGTCTTATGTTCTGTATCTCACTTATAGCCTTTATATATGTTTGCGTCTCTTAATTGCAAGATAAGCCAACAAGCATTCACGCAAGTGCTTAATTTTAATAATTGCCTGCAGAGGTAAGAAAAACAAAAGTTACTATTTCTTTTCCGAGATGCAAGAGAGGAGAGGGGAAAGGATGAATTAGTGGTTAGATTTGGAATTTAAGAGAACTTGGTTCAGTTCTCTGATATGTAACCATCTTGCTATACTGCCTTGGATGAGTTACTTCACCTCAGTAACTCAGACTTACATCCATAAAACATGGTTTCATTATGCTCCTCTGTCCCACAAAAGACTTACAAAAACAAAGAGTACTCAGAAGCTACAGAGATTGTAGAGATAGGAATAATGTACATTTCTATTGAGTAATGGGTACAGGGTTTATGAAGTAGGGAGTTACAGGGAAGCAAACAGCTGATGCTCTCCTTCCTTTTTTCTCTGTGCTTTCTGCTGCTCCAGTTCCTGTAATTCTTCTTTTCTCTTTCACTGCTCCAAATCACCCACTTTTGTCCTATAGAGAACAAGAATATTGCTTCATCTTGTCATATATTCCCAGCCCAAAGCCCATATCTGCATCGAACCTAGACCCGTCCACTTGCATACCAACCCCACTTTTGCTGGATGGGCTGTGAATCTGGCAGTCCTCGAGAAGCTACAGGGATGTAGAGCTATGAAAACTACCTGCAGCAACAGACTAGTGAGGCTATTCTCATTTAACCATTTTCCAGAGGGGTAGAGCTTCCAAGGTCTGATGCACACATGGAAGGGAAGAATGGGGAAACACTGGGTGTTCCCAGCTCACTGTTAGCCCCTGAGCATTGCTACTTGCCACCCACGTCTCTCTGATGCCTGCATTTCGCATGCTGCTCAAATCCCTCCTCTGTGGACTGAGCTCTGTGATCTCCCACTGATCTACAGCCACAAACTTTTCTCTCTCTTCTGCTCTTTCCCCACTCTCAGTCCTACATCTTCTATAGGTACTGGTTTCTAAATCCTCATGTTCCCATTGCTGCTCTCCCACAAACCTGTGCCACTCTGACCGCTGTAACCTGCTCTCCATGCCAACAAAGCAAGTAAGTAGTATCTAAAAATGCTATGAATGTTTCAATGTGGGTATCTCAGCAACACTTCTACTTTTAGATACCCTGATGAACTGTCGGTAGCAGTCATGTCTGGTACAAAAGTCTGCTCTGAAAGCAATTAGGCCCAACCTCCCACTGCCCCTGAAGCTGTCCATGAAAAAGTCATCACCTCACTTCCCATCTGGTGACTTGGGTTTCCCCTAATCCATTTCGGCCAAAACAAACCAGTGCAGCTGACCTCTACTGTTTAAACTGCTTAAGCTGTTCTGGTTGACTTTGGTGAAAACAAGTTTGGGAGGGATTGAGTGAGCAGCTTGCAGGTAGGGAGGGGAGGTGATAGCCTTTGGCAGAAGACAGCCATGAAGGTGACTGGGAGCTGTCTGGGAATGATAACCTCTTCAACAACTTCAGCCTATGGAGGAAGTGAGCACCCACAAGGGGATTTTAAAGCACGGTAAATTCTGTGCTTATAGTTCAATTCTCACTTATTTCGCAAGAGGTTTCCCTGGCAAACCACTCCTTTCCACTGTGCAGAAACCATGATGACGTTACTCCAACTGTCATTCATCTTTCCCCTGTTTAATCATTGCTAACTGATTAACCAAGTGAAGTGCCACAAAATCCATTAGCTGGAAAAGGAACAAAAAGCTGCGCTAGCTTTTACTAAAAAAGAAAGAGAAACCTTTGTAAAAAAGGTGCATGACCTCCAGCTCTTAAAGGTACCCAGCTATTGCCCCTCCCTGGCCCCCAGGAACAGGGGCAGTGAGGGATGACACACTTGCAGCCACTCCTGCCAGAAGTGAGACATGAACAGGTAGGACAGGGGGGAGTATCAAAGTTCATGGGCTATTGCATAGCCTGTTGGATAGCCACCATAGTGTCTTTTGCCCTTGTTTTATCCCATACAGACACTTCGATCTTCTTATCTCATAAGCCTCATAAGGAGGCACAAGAAAGGAACACTAACTTTAACTCTTTCCATACCACATTCTCAAAAAGGAACAGTGAACTTAGGCCAAAAAATCCATCACCAGAAGTGTAGCAAAATACATTTCACAGAACTGACGGACTTTAAAAACTTGGGGAGGGGAGGTCAGCAGCCAGGGACACCACCAAAAACAGGCACTCTCTCTCTGCCAGATGGTTCAGGTGTTCGCCAGACTAAGGCCTGACTCTCTCCTGATTTGCACCTGCAATTCAGATAATTTCCAGGAGCCCGCTCTGTGCAAGTGGTAGGGAGGAACAAAAGGCTCTCATAGGGGAAAAAAAAAGAGTTAAGCCAGAGTTAGACTCTGACATGCTAAGGAGTTACTGCTCCTACACGAGTGGCCACGGCCAGCTGGAGGGATGTCAGCTGCCAACACGCTCACACTTTGTCCACTGCAAACAGGAGATGCAGCTCCTATTCTCAATGAAGCGAGGTCTGATGCTGCTGTGTCTGAGTCCTCCTGACTCCTTCTGTTTGTGTCTTCAGGTTAGCAATGAACCTGTCCAGTTTCACCCTGCAATGTTCTCCCACACCAGACTTCCGGCTCAACCTCAGGTGAAAAGAAAAGTTATTCTTAGTAATAATTTCAACATGCAGGAATTAATAGTGATACCACTGGTTTTGTCACACCTTTTATTACATTAGGAAAAAGAAATATCCTGACTTTATATTGAAAAAGCTTTAACTTGCTGTTCTAGTACAGGCTTCTCTGCATATATCTTTTTCAGCTAGAAAGAAAAATCTTTTCAAAAGATCACAAGTACTTCCTATTCTTACAGTTTTACAGTCAGGAAACTTTTACAGTCTCACAACTTAAACAAAACCCAAACGTGTTACATAAGGTGTTACTGAGTTGAGATGACAAAAGGGAAGAGAGAATTGAAATGTCTTTCCTCCTCACCACGCACCTCTCTCCGCTGCTCCTTACTTCTCTTTGTGAGGATAACCATGCTGGAACTATTTGTTCCTGCAATTTTCTGGAATGAAAGAGCTGGGGCACTGGCTGTCACCTCCAGTTTCTCTGGCACGCTCTCTGATCCCCTTCATCAAAATGGGTCAGTTCTAGCTCCATTAACCAGCAGTTAATTGTGCAGATTTTTAATGCTGTGGGCACTTTGGGGGTTTGGGAAAGGCATCTTTGGGGCCACTGCTTTACTGAGACACAAGGCAAAACTGCTTTTCAGCTACTGGAAAACGGACGCATGCAAAATAGTGGACATCCCAATGTTAATTGCTTTACCATAATTTCTTCACTGCTTTTGATCTTCTGTCTCTCTGATGGAGCTTGGGCTTCTCTCTCTCCTGCATGCTCTGCATTCCCTCACGCAGGACGAGACTGTTCAGTATGAGTGCCAACAAGGCTTTCTCATGAGACAGCTCACAACTCCTTAACACAAGGCCCTTCATCAAGGTGGCTCCTGGTCAATATTGCCAGGACAGAGCCCACCACCATACAATTTATTCTGAGTTACCTGCTTCCTGAAACACCAACCACCCAAACCATTATACTGTGAGTGATAGCCATGTGCTTTTCCGAAGGCACTTCGTTTGAAGAGACAGCCACCAAGAACGTAAGGACCCATGCAGTTAATCCTCTTCCTCATGCTGTCTTCCAAGGGCTTCTGGCACAGGGATTCAAAAGCCATCAGAGGTGATGGAGTTTGAATTTTGGTGTGCAAGTTGTCCCACGTACACAGCGGTGCTGGCAGGTTCACCATAGTACTGATGCCTCTGAGGGAGAAAGGACTGCAGAATATTCTGTCTTATTTGGAACAGGGTTGCAGAATATTCTGCAGACCCATGTAGCCCCTGAAGGATGTACCTCACTAGTTTGGATTGGTACTAGCCATAACAGATACATCAGACAAAAATAACATATGCTTCTGTGTATCTGCATAGTTTTTCACTGGGCGGTTTCAGATTTTCAAATTTATTTAGCAAGGTTATCTAAAGGGCAAAGGCTCCCAATGTTCCACATGGCCCAGAAGGTGCTCTGCTCACCTCAGTGACAGGGGGTGGAACTGCATGACTTTAAGCTCCCTTCCCTCACTCTGTGATTGTATGATCCCGTAACACTACAGCAGCACGATGTAACGCCTTCACACCCAGGTGGTTCAGCATCGCACCGCACAGTGGCTCATTGTAAAAGCAAAGGCCAGGACGGTATTTAGGGATGCCCCCTGAGCTGGTGCAGGGCAGAAGGGAGGGGAGGGGGCCGAGGGGCCAGGGCTCCGGGGCCGAGGCGTCGCGAGGCGCCACATGCCCGGCAGGCCCCGGGCCGCGCGGGGAAGGGGCCGCGGGCGGGGCGGGCCCTGCGGAGGGGCCGGAGCGGAGCGAGGGCCGGGCGAGGGGCGGGGAAGGGCCGTGGCGGCGGCTCGATTGAATCGCTCCGCGGCTCCTCCCAGAGGCGGCCCGGCGGCTGTCGCTGGGGGCCGCGGGTCTGTGATTCCCCGGGGGACAGCGAGAGACCCGCTCCCCCCCCACCGCCATCGCCTCCCGCCGCCGGGGCTGCGCGGCGGCCGCTGCCCCGCAGGGATCCTCTCTCGCTGCTCCTCCTCTTTCTCCTTCACCCTCTCCCCCCACCTTCACCCCCCGGCTGAGTTCATTCACTGGGATTGGTTTCAAATGACGCCATCGCTTTATTTTTATACCAATGACCTCATCCCAGCAGCTTGAAGTTTACTGACCAGCAAAACTCTTTTCTCTCGCTCGTTTCTCTCCTTGTGCCTGCTCTTCCCGTGTATTTGTCGTCGTTTTGGTCATTCTGGGAATCTGATGCTTTAAAGAAACAAAACAAAAATACCCAAACAAACAAAAAGACCATACACACACACAAAAACCCCCAGCCCCCCAAACTTTTTCCGTCCTCCCGAGCCTTTTGGTGTGTGTGTCCCCCTCATCACTGTCCCCTTTTAATTTTTTCAAGCCATCTTGGGAGGGAGGGGGGAAGGAGAGAGAAAAGAGAGCTCCAAAGCTCCAAATGTTTCCTTTTTCTGCTCCTCTCCACTCCCACCTTCACGCTTCCCACTCTTAAAAAAAAAAAAAAAAAAAAAAAAAGCCGAATATATTTTTTTTCTTTTCTAATTTTTAAAATTGCTGGGGCTTGGTTGTTGTTTTTTGGGTACGATTTTTTTTTTCCCTCCTTATTGAAGAAGAAGGAAAAAGAGGAGCTTTCCCAGCGACTGGAAGGAGACAAAGTTGTTTCGGGCTGCAGCGGCGAGGCTGGTGGGCAATTACTTTTACCCTTGCCGAGGGGACAGGCTGACAGACTGACAGGGGTGACACAGTAAGTGCCGGAGCAGCGCAGGGACCCCCGGCCCGGTGCTGCCCCGTGTAAGCCAAGCCGGGAGGGGGGCGAGGGGCGCGGGGGGGGAGGGGAGACCGGGCCGGGCCGGGCCGGGCTGGGCGGGGAGGAGGAGGAGGAGGAGGAGGGAGGTGAGCGAGAGGCGGGCGGCGGGAGCCCTCCCTCTCTCCTCCCGTATGCCCTTCCCCGCCGCCCCCTCACCTCCGGAGGAGAGCGCCCGCAGTGGACAGGTCGCTGCCCCGGGCCGGGCGTGCTCCGGCCGCCTCCGCAGGTGGTAAGAACAGGGGCCAGAGGGAGGGGGAACGGCACAGGCACCGCAGGCACCGGCGGCCGCCCCGCGCTGCCCTCCCTACCTGCTGCCGGCACCCCGCTGCCCGCGGCGGCTCCTGCCTCGCGTCCCTTCCTTCCCGTCCTCCCGACATCCACCTGCCTCTCCCCGTGCGGGGAGGAAGCCGGGCGCCGCCGGAGCGCGGGGCGGGAGCAGGCGCCGCTGGGAGAAGCGATGGGAAGGAGCCCGCGGGCTGCCCCGCGGGGGGCTCGGCGCTGCCCGTGAGCCGCGGCGTGCGCGGCTGCCCTGCTAAACTTAGCCCGGAGCGCTGGCTGCGAGCGGGCTGCGTAAAATAGTCGGGGGATGCTTTAAAGCCTCGGAGGGCTCCCGAAGAAATGTTGAAGTTCTGCGTTCGACTTGGAAAACGTTTAAATTGAGGCGGCTGACAAAATGGAGGGCTGCCGCGGCGTCCAGGAGGGAGGCAAATTGCAAATTGTTAACCTGGCATCGCGCTCGCCTGAGCTCCCGGCCCGGGGCTGGCGCCGGGACGCGGCCTGACAGATCCCCGCTCCCGGCTTTGTCCCCCCCGGCCCGGGATGCGGGGCTGAGCGCGCATCACCAGGTGTATGGGATGTGCCTATTGCCGAGTCTGACCAATGGCAGGATTCTTCAGCGGCCAAAAAACATTTGGTTAGATGTCAGATGAGAAGCTGGGATTTTTTAAATTATTATTTTATTTTTAAATTTTTTTTTTTTAAAGAAAACCCAGGAGAGTTTACTTTCTTTTACTGTCGTTTCAGCTGGTTGAAATATAAAATCGATTTCTTTGTTTTTCTTTCAAATGAAGGGTGTAGTCATAGCGAGCTGTATTGTCTGACATATGACTAACTTTTTTTGTTCAAACATTGTGTTTGAACCCAGCAGAATAAATAGATCTGTGCTAGTTTTGAGATTTAAAAGCAGATTAAACTGTTTCTCTTTGCAAGGATGTGTGTTGGGGTTCTTAAAAGAGAAAACCCCAGCCAAAACCCCAGAATGATTTTGTAATCCTTGCTCTGAGATTCATGCTATTCCTGGCAGTGTGTGGTTTGGTAGATACAGAGTTTACAAAGTCACAACTGACCAAACAGGAGTTGGTTTAGACTCTTGTGTTTTGAGGGGAGGTGGAAAAATAGTAAGTCTTAATTTCTTTTTATGGTGTTCATCCCACTGCCCATTGGAGATTGAAACATTCATCACAGTTGTTTATGTTGGTTGTCTGGGAGTTTCTGCTTGAATGTGGAGCGAAGTATGCAACAGGGAGGTGTACATGTATTTTTAGCTTTCATTTTTAATTACAAAAGATACAGAGAATAGTGATATTCATAAGCAAATCTTGCATTTACTGAGTATGCTTATTAATATTTTGAGGATGGAATCTATAAGAAATATCTGAGTTGTAGTAAGTTCCAGTTGTTATGCTTTTTTAATACACTAGTACTTTAGTAAATCTTAATACACAATTTAAAAGTCCCTTTTTAAATGAACAAATATGTAAAAGCAGCAGAGAAGGTGTCAGTTCCTGTGCTAGAGAAAGTAGCTTCAAAATGCTGTAGGGTTTAATACATGTGGAAAGGTCCAGAAAAACAAACCAAGCATTTAAAAATGTAACATATTGTATAAAGATACCTGAGAACATTCCTGCTCCAGTAGCTCTGCTTTTGTTAGCTACCTAAGCAGATGTAATGGAACAAAATCACACCAGAAAAACTTCTGTAGAAGATAGTGAGCTCAGTTATCTTTGTTTTTATAAAAAGGCGTGCTCTTCTTTCAGCAAAGACAGCTGGCTGGGTAGGGGTGTTTGCTTCTAGCTTGGCCAGGCCATAGGGACAGTATCGGCAGAAGCTGTGCAGGAATGTGTTAAATGGATTTTGCTGGGAGCTCTGTCTCCCAGGCCAGCCCCGGCAGGGTGCCAGCCCTCAACCCATGGGAGGAGTTGTGGTTGTATCTGCCATGTGCCTGTGCACCTTCCTTGGCAAATCAACTCTTCCCTGGGAGCTCTGTGCTGCTGCTCACAGGGGGAGTGAAGTCATACGGAGTCACTGAAAACTGGATGTGAGATGGGCCAGTCACTCTTCTGCCTATCAGATAAGAGATTCATGTAGGCCTTCCAAAGCCCTCAGGGGCTAAATTCAGGCTCTCTTCTGGGCCTTTATAAGAAATGTCAAATAGTCAAGATAGATGTTGATTTCTGTTACTTGCATTTATCTTCAGGTGAGGTCTGCTCCAAAGTGTTGGGCAGTAAGGGGGGTGTGCAGGGTGAGGGCTTTGCTCCGTCACCTGGGTTTTTAAAGTTCAATGCCATAATCCTCACACTGATTCAGCAATATTCACTGTTTTCAAAATACAGTTAAGCTAAGAAATACAGTAAGTACAGCTGAAGCATTTTTATCCCCCCAAGAAAAAAGAGGCAGCAGGATGATAGCTTTCACTTTATACTATGTCGGCTGAATTTTCTAGGACTTTTTTTTGTTTTTTCTTTCTGTAGAAGCAGTCAGGAAAGCACCATGGATATTCTTCAAGTGCTGACAGTTCTTAATAGCCAGATGGCATAGAGTAGTTACTGTCAAAGGATGAGGTGTGGAAGGATTGACACATCCCTTCCTTTTTCTTTTCCACTTTTTTTCCAACCTTTGAAAGAAACGTGTATTTGATCTGTGACTCCACTGAATCTGCCCCATAGATTTGTTGTTATGATAGTGACTAAATGCTTCTTGCAGTCTTGTAGTATTTTGTGCATGGTTGTGTAATGCTACATCCTTAATTATTTAAGAATTTTCAAGAAGCTGGTTTTCTTGGTAATAGGAAGGTAAGCATGTCCCTAATGTGTCAAATGGTACACATACTTTCCCTACAATTCCGTAGGGATTGCGCTCAGAATGAGTGTTGGGACATGGAGGGTTTCTGTAGAGTATTTTAAGTATCAATAAGTACATATCAGTATCACTAATATTTCTGTGGTTTATTTGGTATCCCCCTCATAAACAAAGGGTAACGTATCATCCTTTAGGGCTGCCAGTTGCATACATGGCCTCTACTTTCTGCACAAATCAAAAGCCACAGGTGATGGCTGGCCTGGTGGTGTGTGTCAGGATGTTGTTCTGGCCTAAAGCTATTAATTGTTTGAAGACCAGGGGTCATTTGCAAGAAGGTGAAGTGAGCTCTGTAAGTTCAAGCTCCTTCGTAGTTACTTGGGGGATCCTCTTTGGGGTTTATCACTAGTGCAATAGTATCCCCACCCCAGTGCCAAAGCTGATGGAGATCAAACTGGCTCTGGAGCAAGAGAGGAGGCTGGGATGCCCCGTGCTCCTGCAGTATTCCTGCTGTCTGAGGACAGTCATGGCACCAGGGCAGCTTGTATCACCACTTCTCTGCTCCACTGTGTCTGATCTTTACATTGGTATTGTCTCATCAGCTCCAAATAGCAAAACTCTATTACAGTTACTCTGTAACTTCCCGTAACATCTGAAGGAAGCAAAAAATAGACATTAATGGTCAAGTCTGGCATCTTAACTTCTAGATTTACCTGGTTTTAATCTGAGCAGTTGTTGGTTTGCCTGTGGGTAGGGCCTGCTGGCAGGTATCGTGGTCTCCAGCGGAGATGGTGTTGGGCACCCGTGAATTGCTGCTCAGGGCTCGGAGCAAATCTGCATGTAGGGTGTGTAGATGGAGGGCAAGAGCGAAGATGGGCGTGAGTTCGAGGCACTGTGTTTCCTTTTGCTGCGCTATGTGCTCTGCTGCTGAGCCAAGAGTGTCCTGCTCGGAGCTGGCTCTGGGAAGGCTGGCAGCCTTCCATGTTGTGTCCCTATGAAATGCTCCGGCAGCTGAAAAAAACCCCACCAAAATTAATAATTGGGCAAGCTAGGAAAGAGGGGAAAGAGTGTTGTTTCAGTGATGGGAGGCTTCCGGTGGGGCTGCAGGGATTCAGTGGGGACATTCCCAAGCTCCCATCGTGCTGCTTTTCTGTGCTTTCACTGTCTGAAGCTGTAAGGTATGAAAGGAACTCCTGAAACAATGTTCTTCTTTGAGGGGAATTTAGTTATCTCTGCTCCTTCCTGGTTACAATATGACACTTATGTTGCCAGTGACTTACACAGCTTCTCTCTAAGTGTGTTTTGAACTAATTTTTCCCTGTGCAATAAGAGTTTTCATGCTGTTCCTCATAAACTAGGATCAGTTCCTTGCACAGACCTCCTCAGGTACATTTGCACTCTTCTTTGCTTTCAAGCTGAAGATATAAACTTCTGTCATTTGTTTAGCAAATAAAGATACAAAACTAGAGATGTGCAGAAGCTTTCATTAGTTGAGAATAAATGTAATTTTTTTCTCCATAAGATCTTTTTGCATGCTATCCAGAGTGATCTGTGGTCTGCTAAAATAATATGACAAAATTCTTCATAAATTCATAATGGAACTGTGTTCCATTACATTAGTTTGGCAGAAAACTGACACATTTTTCTAATGTTGAGACTTAAATAGCATTACCCATTTTCACTGTGCTTCACTTGATTTTTGCTTTACTAAAATGATCTATGAATTGAGTCTGTTGACTAAATGATAGATCAGTGGCTGTACAGATACTCTCTTTTTACATATTCTTGCCTGCTTGTCTAGTGTTTTTGCATTACTGAAGGCATTGTGGGAGGCAAAAAGATGGGTCTGAGTGTAATATAGCAACACTGGAATGAGAACTTTACAGAGAGCATAAACTGAGGAGGACAACAGGGACTAATTGTATGAAATTCCTTTTATGCACACGTTCTTGAGTTTGAATAACTAGTATGTATTCAGCCTGCTGGATTAGAAGGCTTTGGCTCTGCATGTGTAGCATAGATGTTGCTCTCAAAATAGGAAAGGAACTCTCCCTCCTCCCACACTATTCTGGATAAAATTGATTCAGTGCTGCATTTTGCTCCTACTGAACCCCTAGTAAAGCATGTTTAGAGGCTGAGTAGTTCATAGTGTTAGAGATATAAATGCCATACTTTTAATAGCCCAAGTGTTGTTTTTGCTTCTTGATTGCTAGCTGTAGGAATCATTCACCTCAGACTTTGTAGACTCAAATCCCATGCCAGAACTTGGGTTCCTACCTGCAAGATGGTCCTTGCAGGGGGGTGCCTTTCTCTATAGTGCATATTTCACTAAGTTTGTGCAGTCCCTCAAGCAGGACAGGCTTCTAAACACCATCTTACAGATACGTGCAAAGAGTCCGAACTATGCTTCAGAGAGTTTCTCTCAGCCATCCTGCTACTGAAACAAGCCTTAATGTCAGAGCTGGGTTGAAGTTGCCAAGAACGTTTGCCTGAAGAACAGGCACGGGGTTACTTTCTGCTCATCCTATTAATGCTACCTGGAATACGTATAGCACCTATCACCTATCCAGTTCGCACAGGTGTTTTGTTACAAGTGCTTAGGTGTTGGGGTTTCATACCTCCCTACTTGAAAAGTCATACTTGGGACACAGGATTTTTTTTCTCTTGCTTTCCAGTTTTGCTTTCCCTGACTTTCATGGGAGTCTGTTTGAACTCTGGAAAGCTGGGAGGGAAGGGAGGTGGAGAGGGAAGAAACTTTGTGTTACATGTCATTCTTCTAATGCCATCATACTCAGAAGTGCCTTTCCAAACTAAGACAATTTAGGTAGAGGCCTCTCACTAAGACCAGTTGGGGAGCAAACAGAATAAACTTCAGCTTGGTTTCCACAAAGATTCATAAATGTTTGCCAACTTTTAAGCAAGAAGAAAAACTATTCCAGGAAAGGAGTACAGCAGTAATCTTAGTGCATTGGGTTGAAATGTTGTTGGGTTCTAATAAGTCTCAAAATATGCAATAGACTGAATCCAGATCACCAGAAGGCAAATGGTGTCACCACTTTAGGAGGGCTCCCTCCACCTGTTGGAAGACCTTGTGTGTAAGGCAGGTGTGCTCCAAACTGAGGACAGGCTGTGAAAGTCTCTCTTCCCATAGTCTGCTTGGAGTTCTGCATTGATTGTAAGTCTCTTCTCCTAGCAAGAGGACTCCGAACCTTCTTCCCATTTCTCCCAGGCTACACCCATGTCATTTCAGTTTCCTAAAAGCTCTCAAGCTTAGGTGTTGGGAGGCCTTACTTAGAAGTGTAATCTCCAGCAACCAGTCTGTATGTTCATAGTCCTGCATCTCAGGAAGACAGGGCAGCTGAAGGTAGATGGGCAGCATTCTTAGCAGAGCTGGTAAACTTCATGTTGTCCTGACTAGTAGGAGATTTACAATAAAGTCTAATAAAGCTAAGAGAGCTGCTTGTACTTGCACTTTCTGCTGCTACCTTGTTTCTATAGTGTTTCTCACTATGTCACTTTTTTGTTTTGGTTTTTCTTGCATGTAACTTTTCAGCTGAATAGGTCTGATTTTCCTGGTTGGTGGAGTGACGTCTCTTGTCCAGCTGGTGAAAATCCCTGATTTCTCATGGCTGACACAGTGTGGGCATGCTGTCAGCTTCTCAGTCCTCTGTTCTGCTCGTTAGATAATTCATAATGTTAGAGATACAATGCCACACTTTTAGTAACCATAATCCATGTTTGGTTACCATCCAGGTGACAAAGCTTGTTTCCTCAGTGTGGCTCACTTCGCTGTCTGCCATGATTTCCAGGCAGACCTATTTGAAGACGCCTGAAAAATATGTCTATCCAGCCCAGGCATGATTGTATGAGCAGTCCATTTGTTGCCTGTTTCCTGTCTAAATATTACTGAAAGAAATTTAACTCCTTCAAGAAAAAAACAGATGAAAAAGACCAGGAGTACAAGTTCAAATCTCTAAGATACTGGTCAGGACAGCAAAAGGAAGTTGTGAAATACTGATTAACTATTACTGTCATTGCACATTTTCCCAAGATACTATTTCCATGAAGAGACACACATCTTTCCAGCCTCTCAAATTTAAAGGATTTGAATTTTTTTCTGCAACTGAGGCCTGCATGACTTGCAAGCACTCCTGCAGGTGTGACCTGTTGTGAAATGAGGAAATATGTGGTGTCTTTTTCCCTTCTGCCTCATGTGTGGTTAAACCTATAGAAAGCTGTGGAGGAAGTGCAGGCACGCAGCTCCTCTGACAGCCTTCTGCAAATACAAGCTATTCATGACCATTGCCTTCCATGAGCAAAACCAGTCCTGGCAATTGCTTTGTGCACTTTATTTCATGGTGTAACAAGCAAGCACATTAGCTATTTTTATTCAAACACCCAGACATAAGTCAGTATGGCAAAGTGGCTATGAAGTGTCTGCGTAGCTAAGTGAAAATACAGCTGCTGTTTAACACTAAATCTTTTTCTTTTACTTACAGGATATTGAGGGTTCAACCAATGATCATCTAATCTTTCTAACTGAGTTGTGGTGAGGATTTTGAAGATTTAGAATTAAAATAGGCAGAATGTTCTTTTCAGTCACTGACTTTGTATACTGTTTAAGTCAGCAGTAAGGAGGTAATAAGTAGGGGAGGTGGGTGGGTGGGAAGAGGGGACTGCTTCAGGGTGAAGGTTCATGTCTTGGCTTTTCAGAAGGCTTTGGGACCATCTCTTTGAATGTACTGCTTAGTGGCAGGCACAGAAAAAAGCTGAATATAGTGACACTGTTAGCAAATGCTAGCTTAGAGAGATGCAGTTGTTTTGGAAATTTTTAAAGGCTTCTGAGCCCTTTGATGATGGTTTTCCCACTTTTTTCATTTTATTTTCCTTCCCTCTTTCTCCTGAAGAGGCTGTCTACTTTGACAGAAAAATGGCTTTCATGGTGTGATGAATAAATTTAAGAAGAAATATAAGACTGTGTTGATGATTTAAGTTTTTCAGTATTTCAAAGCCAAGAATTTATGTAATGGATTAACTTGGGAGGGATGTTGGGCATATAAGATTTTGTGTATGTACATTCTCAGCATATATATATACACACCTCAGTACTGACATGTGATCTCCAGTTCAATAGTTCAATTTTGGTTAAAAAAGAGAAAGAAAACAAACCTTTCAGTATAAGGGAGATGCTAGAGATCCTAAGGAAAAAAGAGGCATCACTTGATATGCTTTTTCCCTGACCTAGAACCTGCCTGATATTGCAGTAAATATCCAGGAGTAGCATTTTTATATATCTTTGCTTAACTAAGTTATTAAGTACACTTACAAAAATCTTCTTGTTATATCCACCAGAGTAAGGCATTCCTATTGAGTGCTTAGTATTTGGCTCAGCTTGTGGTACTGCTTTTCTGTACAGTCATACTTTATGTTTTCTTCCCTATTTATTACTTATTTACCTGTTTTTATAATTTATGTCAGCAAAATGAGAATATACAAGCCTAACTTCCTCCTTGAAATGTCTCTCCCTTTCAAATGTCAATTGTTATACATGAAAGCACAGCTGGAGTAGTCTATCTATTGGCAAAAAATAGCATTGCTCTTTCTTTGAGGTGAAGTGGGATGGCTGTTAAGTCGATCAGCTGCTTTGGGACAAGATGTAGATAAAGAAATTGAACCACCAACATGTAACCACATCCTTCAGCTTCTCTAACAGCAATGAAATGGGCTTCCTTGAATTCCGAATTCTGCTCATTTTGTTCTGATTCACGTTTAAATGGTTAACTTGAAATGCAGTTCTGTCTTCTGATGTCTGGGGACAGAGCTGTGATCCTTCTGCTTTTACTCAAAATGCAGTTAAATTGCACTACAGTGGAAAAATACTCATGCTTATCACTTTCTCAAGCTGAAGTTTCAAACAGTTTATCCAGTTTCAAAAGCTGTGTGTTAAAAAGGTCAACTTCTGTCCTAGTGAAAATACTAGAAAAGGAAGATACGTGTAAGGAGCAGAACTGGAGAGAAAAAGAAAAGGGCACAATGGAAAGAAGAGGTATTGATCAGATGTTGAGAAAATATACCTCTGTGGGTTAAATAAAGGAAAAAGAAGAGAGTCAACAGAGATTAAAAGTATTTTTAAGAAGGAAGAAAAGTCCTGCATTAGTTGCACATGACAATGACATTTCATTTAAATCACAGAAACTGTAGTTCTAATGTCTGTTCTGTTTGACAACAGAATAGGATCATTCTACTTTGGTTGGTAGGGCTAGGCTTGTAGGAGTAGATAACAAAAGAGTTATTTTCTGTGTGTATGAGGAGAAATCTTTTGACAGGCTGTGTAAATAAAGTCTAATGACAAGTTACAGGAACTACAGGGGAAGGTGTAACTTCTAATAGGTTCATAGTAGTAAATACTATTTGTGCATCTAGGAAATATCTTCTGAAGATTATTAAAGCATATCTGATTTATAATTCATGTAACTGAACATACACATTAAAAACTAGAAATGTATGGGATTATGTGGTGGCTTTTGAGAAAATAACATTGTGTGGGTTTGTGTATTTGGTCTTTATCACTAGGTATTTGTAAATATTTAAGAATGAGTTGATTTCAAAACTTTTCATTATAGACCATATCTTCATGTTGAAAATTTGTAAGGTTCAGAGACTTAAACTTCAAATAGCTTGCTCTTGAGTCCACATAAAGACATGTCTTTCGGTGCAGCTGAGAGGATGGGAAGAAGTATGGAAAATTATCTGTCTGAACACTTCTATTGTGAGTTGCTATTTTTCTTCGTGCTGTTAGTAATTTATTGTTGGCTCTTTTAAGATCTGGCATCTATGGAGTTATTCTAGACAGAAGAGAAACTTATATTAAAGAAAAAAGGTGGCAAATTTTGTGTTTGCTTCTAGAATACATTGAGTTCAAGAGGCTGATATCCTCTAAATACATTGTGAGTACAAATGTGCCAGCTTCCCCCGGCCGTTGCTGTTTGTCTTCTGTCATTTTAGGGTTACGTTAACTGCTTCCACTGGTGTAAGTGCTTTGTGTGTACAAGTAGTCAGTGCCCAAAGGAGCCTTAACCTAAATACACAAAGCAGAAGAACAGCAGTCCAAAGACTATTGACAAAGTGTCTTTTTCCAGCTGTGCACGTAGAAAAGGTTACCACTTCTGGCTGCTTGACCCAGTCCCTCTGCCTGTAGCTGCTGCCCTAAGCCTGCTGCTTTGGGTAGATTGTATGACTTCACTCGAGACCAAGTCAGGGAACAAACTCACAAGTAGTCTATTTTCTTTGTGTTTGGTTTGAAGCAGACCAGAAATCCATCATACTGTTTGCTCCATACACTCTAGATTGTTGTTTGCTCCATGGTAGACCTTAAATTACCTGCCTTCTTAAAAGTTTAGAAGTAAAATACTTTGTAGACTGACCTTTCCTTTCTTCTGTGTTCTGCCCAAGTGGCTATTACCCTTGTTATCCAAAAGAAGTGGGTTCAGTCACTGTAAAAGTGGAATTGGAGAGCATTAGCATGGATCTACTGAAAGTAGTGGAGCTCTCTCACGTGAGGATAACACAAGTGTGCATTTCTGTGGCAAGTAACACCAAAGGCTTGCAGGTACTGAGATTCTTGTCTTCCCAGCCACTGTCTTCTCAAACTCAGCCTTTTAATGGCTATCAGGATCCCACGGTGAGCCAGAGCTGGGAACCAGAAATGGCTGAAGATTGTTTGGATGTGGTTTACTGCTGCATTTGTTTATTCTACTTGGTTGTATATTAATTTTCTATTTTTGTTTTACCCCTGTCTCGCAAGTTCATTTACTCAGAGTTTGGATTAAAATGCAGGAGACGCCAGGCTTTTCTTCGGACTCATATGTTTATTATTTCTTATCTATATTACAGCTGCATAGAGTGTGCCTCTAAGTTAACAAGGTAAAAATGGCCCCCAAGTGCTACCTTTCAAGGTCTTTTAAAGTCCAATCTATTCAATTATGGAATGCCAACTAATTTATTTTTACTTATAATCCAGTAACTAAACATGCATGTTCCACACTGCAGGTTTTTTTAACCAACACCAAAACACCCAGACTTGTGAAGAAGAAGGAGGAAAGAAGAAGAACTAATCTACACCCAAAATCCTCCATATTGTTACTATATCCCAGAAACCTAAATTTTCTACATCTCTACATATTCCACGCAGTGATATAACTTTAATTACACAGCAACAATCTCAGTGCTGTTACGTAATCTGGGAAGCCTTTCCCAAGGCCTCAGGTCAAATGCAGTGTGCTTTTGAAGATCATTGCCTGTCAGCACTGAAAGGCTGAAATTCTCTGAACCCAGGGTTCCACAGTTGTACCGTCGGTTGGTGACTGATGTAGCGCTCTGAGTCAGCTTGCTGGATTAATGTGTGAGCTGGCATGAGGGACTCAGGTGCTCACTGGTAGCCCTGACTTAGCTTGTTTTAAGCTGCCACGGAATGTACCCCCTCAAGCTTGTCTTCTGCAGAGGCAGCAAAAAGTATATTCATGACATGGATTTACCAACTGGAAACCAAGGCTGGAGCCATTGATTCAGGCTATTAAGCTGATTGCTCTTTGTTTGCCACTGTCCATTCAAGTTGGCTGGGCTTGGCTTCCCAGGGCTCCAGGAGCTTTGTGCTCCATTGGAAACTCTTGTCTGCCACCTGAGAAGTTTAGAGCTTGGGTTCTGTCAGGATGCTTTTTCTTTAAAACAGGGCCAGGACATATACATAGATGTATGTGTATTTTCATAGATACACCCACATACAAACCATGTATCTATACATACATGAACATGCATGTGTATATGTCTACATATACTCTCTCCAGAGCAGCTTGTATCTTATAAAGCTTTCATTCAGTGTGACCTTCTATTTTTATTATGGCTTGTATGATAAGAAAAGCAATTAATCAGCTAGAAGAACAAAATAGCCTTGCAGATGATAGGGCTTCTTAGGCTCTTTCTAGGGATAATGAATTGAGAAAATCTGGATACATGGTCTTCATGTAGTAGATAGTTTTAGTGATCATAGCTATCTGAAGAAGGCAGGTAAATTTTGTACATTTGGTAGGTTATGGTGTATCTGTCTGATCAGAAATCACAAGCAGAAACAATGTATTCATTACTTGGGTTTTTAAAGGAAAGTGAAAGGAAAACTTCATCTCTTCCTACTGGAAACTTGAAAGCATTTCTTTTATATCATACTTATTACGTAAAATAATTTTCTGGTTTGAGAATGGATAGCTAGTGATGTCTATTCGTTTTTTACCCTGTTTTTTTTTCCTTCTCATATTAACTGAAATGGTGCCAGTGTGTTCAGAGTTGTCATTTTTCTCACTTGTTAATACCTTGTGTCATCTCTGCCCACTGCTCTGGGGGAAGTGTTGATTAAACCTACAACTCCATTTAGCACTTCCACTCCTTTTCAAGTGGTGGTGTCTGATTTCTTTTTAATCCTAATGCTGTATTTTTATATCATTTCAATCTCAATCATTTGGCGGTTTTGAGTGTTCCTTACATTTACTCTAATAGTATGGTGATACCAGCACCATGTTCTTGGAGTTCTGCCTGGAGTACAAGGGTTCTGCAGGTTCAGCTGGAGCTCTGCAGAGCTCCTGATGCTGTGTGGCAGTGCTGTGATGGAATGGCATCCACACTGGAACAGATGGTGTTGCAGAAGATCTCGTCTTGTGCAGATAGGAACATCCTACTGGTAAACCTGCCATCCCTACAGCACATTGGGACTAGTCATATTACTGGTGACAGCTGAAGGCTTTTGTCATTCAGGGAAAAGACTTTTTTCCTCCCTCCCAGACCATGAAGACTGTGTTTTGCTGACTTGTGCCAAATTTGCGTGTGGGTTTGTGCAAACAAGTCACCTGAAGTGGCCTGTCTGTCAGCACAGCTCTGCCCTTCAGCCAGGTGCAAAGCTAAAGTGGTTAATTCCCCATGACTTCATCCAATGTTGTTACTATCAACAGACACATCCATTTGGGGTTTTTTTTTCCACCTCTACTACTCCTCTGAGGGTTTTTTCCATCTCCTCAGCAGTGGGGAATGGGTGCATATGGTTCTAAATATTATGTTTATCTTAAAATTTAGATTCTTTGGAACTTTTTGTTATAGACTACAAAGTGGGCTTTCTAGAAAGTCTACATAAAGTTCCTTCAAGCAATTGAGTTGACATGCTCAAAGACACATGAGCAAATTTAATGGTGGGCTTGGGTCTGGGAGAGAAGCGTGGTTCTGTGTCCTCCCTCATTTCTTGTCATATGCTCCTTTATGCCTGTCATAAGGCCTGCTGGAGGCTCTGTGTGACTACTTTTAGCTAACTTGTTCTGGTTCTGAAGCTCAGCAATCTTTCTGTCTGTCTTTTTCTTCTTTTCTGTCATGTACAGCACTTTCTACAAACACTTTGTACCTGTGCTGGAATACCTCGTTTTAATGACCATTACATATTTCTGTTTTCCGCTCAACCCTTAAATACTTAATCCCCTCATAAATGTTGAGAACATGGTGGCTTACTCTTAGTTAATCAGTTTTTCCCCTCTTCTTCTGCTGTGTCAGTCCTGACTTAATCCATCTTGAACTTACTTTTTGCCAGCACCCTGTGCAGGAGAGGCCCTTGCAAAGAAACCTATTTTTGCTTTCTCAGTTATTATTATCTAGTTACTAATATCAAATGTAATTGCACTCTTCAATTTTTGTGCATCAACTCTTAGGATTTTTCTTATTTTGTATGGTTTTTGATCTGATATTTTTTGCTCTTCTAAAGTTTTTTTTTTCTTTCTTTTTTTTCTTTTTTTTCTATCTGCTGTCACTTATACTGCTTTCTGTTTTTTTACCCAGGCTTTGATTCACATTTTTCTGGGATATGCTCATTTGGCCTATGTAACCTCACGAAAATGTTACCATTTCAGCATAATGACTCTTTTCTTTCATGGCTTCCTGTTCCCTTTCCTTGTGAAGTGTTATGTATACCTTCCACAACTTCCAGACTCAGCTGGGAGCTAAACACGCAGCTTTTCATTTCCTCTGCCCTCTTGAATTGAGGATCTTTTGGACCAACCAGCGGTGTCTTAACCACCATTTCTGAAGGACAGCAGCATGGCAGGGGTTTTGGTGAGAGCTCTTCCAGGAGCGTGGTAAACTGTGTTGTGTTATGTGCACTGTCATTCAGCAGTGAGCTGGTGCAAACAGTGAACTACCTTTCCAACATATTACAAGACCCTTCTAGTGAGGAGCAGGGGAAAAGCTTATTTTCTTATTGCCAGGTAAGGAACAAACATGGAACAAAAAAATGTCCTTTGGCATGACCTGCAGTGGTTCAATGGCTAAATTGAAATGTAGATTCTCCATCAAATGAAATTCCTCTTGTGCTTGGCATGGTATTCCCGTTACTTCCTTCTCTAAACAGAATTGGCTGGACTCTTCCCCCTTTTCCACAGTAGCTGTGTGATTCCTTGTTTAGTTTGTGGGAATTGCAAGAGCTCTGATGTTTTTCTGAATTAAAGATGCCAGATTTGTAGTGATTTCCTCCTCCTTCCTGTTGTTCCTCCCCTCTTCCCCTGACGGAGTCTCTTGGGGGTTGGTTTGTTCTTATTTTCTCCTAGAGAAGACTTCTCCTCTTCAGTCTTCATGGCAACTTATGGTTCTTTGTGTACAGAGGGCTTCAGTTGACTTCAGTGCCATTTTACCAATGGAAGTAAGGAAGGCTGGGCTACAGTATCATGCACACTCTGCTTCTGTGTCAGCTGTGTTCACTTCATTTGGGGAGCTTGATTCTCTAAATTCCTTCTGGACAGGTTTCCATTTTGAGAGACACTCTGTCCGGAATGACACAGCATCTCTGCAGCCACAAAATTGTTATGGAACACTGAACACAGAGACCTTGCTATCAAAATACTGGTTTCTTCATTTTGCTTCGATCACTGTTGTGAAATTGAATGATTAAGAAGTTTTACTCCAGAAGCAGAGAAAAGATGTTGGAGCTTGCATATTTTTTCTGCAAAACAGTGCTGTTTTGAGACCCAATTATTCAAAAACAAGTTGTAATGAAAATATCCTAAAATCCTCAGCTTTAGCTTGGCTGTATCAAATACTTGGTAAAACTCCAAAGTGGTAAATAACTTGGTTATTTTCTTTGTGGAGTACTAATCTTGTTTGCTTTGGCATGTAGAACCAAAGACACAGCTTATTTTTACTTAGTGTACACTCTTTTTAGAGTATCCCTTCCACGCAGTAATATGGAGATTTATTACAGAACCCGGGAGGCCAGTCACAGACCATGGACTGCTGTGTTTGGTGGTCCCAGAGGCAAAGTGTTCACCTAGGCAGTTCTGGTCAGCACAAATAGTCTTCGTACTGATGCCAAAGTCCTTGTAGACAGTTCAGCAAATAGTGGTTTGGAGAGAGTGTGACAGAGGTGACAGCCTCGTGTTATACGGGCTAAGAAGAAAATAATGATGCATCTTGTCAAAGAACAGGTCTGAAAAATTACATTTGTTGGAGTGTGTAGGTGTGAGCAGCATAGTTAAGGCCAAAAGAAACATTACTGTGCTACTAGAGAAGAGATTATGTGCCTAGGTGAGCATTTCTCATCCTTCTGTGTAGTTTGACATGTCTTAGTAGGAAGTGGAAAAAAGGGCAGGGCACAACTCTTAACTTTGATGTAGAAGTGTGGGGAGAAATCCATCACATAAGATGGTGTAAGAGGCGAAAACTGAAAAAGGGGACCCTGTTGGCTGTAGAAGGTAGTTTAATTCCTTCAGGAGGGTACTAGAAATTTTTTAAACATGCACTGACTTGATCTGGAGGTGAAACCATTACCTAGTGCCGCATTTTTCCAGACTGACTGTCAGTTAATCATGTTTTCTTTCTGTCACTGCTTTTATTGCAACGTGTGGTGGTTAAAATCCAGGAGAAAGTGTAATGACATCTTAAGTTGCCTGTCTTTTCAGTTACTTCTGTTAAAAGCAAGAATTTATTTTTGTTGATGATGCCAACAGTTGACATGCACAAGATGACATTTTCAAAGTAAGTCTTTAAAAAATAAAGCCACTTTTTTTTTCTCTAACTTCTGGTGTAAATTCCAGTCTTTCTGCTTTTACTTTTGAGACTGTATTACAAGCAGTACTGGTTTTCTTAATGTGTGATTAGGTTTGCTGTGGAGGTTTTAACAGAGCTAAATTTTGAGACACCAATCTAAGATGAGATGAACTGTCAAGGTGATGGGTTTACACCTGATGGTTCCTGACAATCCCCAAAACATTTAATGTAAGCTTCTTTTTCTCCATCAGGACAAATCCCTTGACCACTGTTGTTGCTGTGTTATCTTGGGAACTTAGTGCACATGGTCTGTGTTGAATTGAGATTTATTTTCAGGGTGTTGGTTTTCTTAGAAAACTCAAAGCTACAACAAATGGCTAAGTCTTCTGACTGAACTTTCAGTTCTGACTGTGTCTTTTCAGGTGCTAATAATGCTGGGTGTTCACTGAACTGTTTGTATATGATGCCACAGATTTATTTATCTCTTAGTGAGGATGTCAACCCCAAACAGTTTAGCTGTATTTATAATTTTACAGCAGATTAAGTAAATCCTCTGGATTAAAAAATTAAAATCAAATCACAGTTGATCATGATGACAATATACATAGGGTAACAAAATTACCAGACCTTCCAGGAGGCTTAATCTTGTGTTCTTTATGGTTTAGTTGAAACCTGTGAATCACAAAAGGTGGCCCAGAGTTGCTCTTCTCTTTCATAATTATTTAACTCTAAGGTTTTCTTAATTGTTGTGAGACAATCAGAAGATGCCTATCTCAGCAAACCTGATGGCACTGTTACCTCCAGGCTGCTCTCTCTGTGAAGTTCCAAATGCTTCTGCCATGGTGGATGCATCACCATTCCTGCTTGGGGCATCAGTAGTCTAGAGGTGGATTTTGCAAGTTTGTCTGTGTCTGAAACTCCTGGTAATCTAATTGCTGGGTTCAGACAGGGAACTTGCTCCTTAGAAAAAGCTTTCTCGTGGATAGACCTGAATGCATTTGAATGTCTGAAAAACGCAAGAGTTGGGTGGAGTACCATGGGAATTGCCTTTAGCCTTGCTGGGTAGATATACAGCCTGTGAAAAGCCTCAAGAGGATTTGACCTTAAAAATACTAAAAGAAGGCACTCATATTTAAATTCTTAGTCTGGTCCTCCGTGATCATTTATCCCTAAAAAGAAACGTGAGTTCTAAGTCAGTAAATCTTTTACTTGATGTCAGTTGTTCACCAAAAGAATGTTGGATATGACTGATTTTTTCAAGCTAGACATCTTAAAAGATACTTACCTAGGCTATTCATTGCCCTGTCTGGGAGCCACTGCTTTAAGTCATAGGTGTTACATGCAGTTGTAGGTGCCAAGTGTAGTGGAGCAGGCCATTTTACTGCACATCTCTATCTTTGTGGAATTGGTACAGGGTGAGTGTTTTTTCAGATCTTCTTGGAGCTGGTGAATTTTGTCTGTTTATTCCTTTTGGAAGAAAGACCTCAAATGCTTTTAAGTAGCTCATGCAGAAAAGAATCATGCTTTTTCTGTGGTTACAAGCTCAGGTGCTGGTAATAAAGGTATTTTCATCGGCAGGCAGAGAGGGAAGCTTATGTTCCTGGGTAGATCTGTACTACTTAAATTGCTATCTGGAGCAGGGCAATTTCCCTTGGGAGTCCTTTTCTTGTTTGTGAGCAAGAGATAATTTCTTCCCTGCTGCTTTCTTCATACCAGTCTACCTGAAAGCAGAGTAGCTTTAGCTCTAAAGCTGTCATTAAGCTTCCTAAGAATACTTTTATTAATTGTAACTGTCTGCACAGTTTGACAAGATTAGCAAAGCATGGAGAGCACTTGCTACTGTTATTTTTTTCTTTTAATGACAAAGTTCTTTGGATTTGGCACAGCCTGTCTGCTGCAAACTCCTGAAGTACAAACAGTGAGGGCTTGGCAAGCAGTACAGCACTGGCAGGAGGATGTTTGGGGCAAGGACTCGTAGCCAAGCTCTTACCTTTTTGCATAAGATTTTCTTTAACGGGGATGCAAAGGAGATGGGATTGCGGTTAAATAATTTCTCCTTGATTGAGTGAACAGCCCCGAGGAAGGCGCTCATGTAATGAGCGTCCCTATCGTGCTGTGTAAGAACAAGGGCGCTGTGCTGAGACTGTGAGCAGTCATCACGCTGGGGCTGGCTCATACCTGACTCTACAGATCTGAGCTGAAAGGCACTATTAACTTGAATTTTACCTCAAACACACCAAAAATCCATGGCAGTCCAGCATATGGGACAATACTGTACTTCTGACTGTGCAGTGGGACTTCGGACCTTCATGCCCAGGAACCAGGCACCATCCATTTGTACCAGTGGAATGGGAATTCTGTGTGGCCAAGTTCCCCTTCCCCATCCAAGCAGTGCATACTTTGTGTAAAGCCAAAGATGTATCACGTCCTGGGGATTACTGTACATTTTATGGATTACTATCTGGTGGCTGGGTTCATCTTCTTGGAGCACTAGGGTATTTTTCCTCACCTTCAGTTATTCCAGCGTACTTCTCACTCAATTCCATACACTGCCCCTGCTATCTGCAGCAACCTATTTGTGCTGGTGGCAAGTTTATTTTCCATTCCTTACACTCTTTGTGTATCTCAGCAGGAGTAATAACACAAGCTTAGAGATCTCTGCTTTGTCCAGTATTTGGTCCTGTAATTGCACACAGCAGCAATTGCTGAAAAAATCATTCAGGATGTGGCACTCTGGGACAGTGCAGCCTAGTCCATATGCCCTACACTGTGGATTGCTATGGAGGAAGGGTTTAGCTTGGGTATGGAAAGCTCTGTAGCTGTGCCATGAGGTGGGCCTGCACAAATAAGCCCTCCTTTCTATCAGGCAGGCTTGAGCACCACACTGGTGGTTTGGCTCAGAGGTAACTCATGAGTCTTAGATTTAAGCATCTCCCCTGCACTCTGTCCCTGCACTGAAGCATGCATGGAATATCAGAATAATTTAGCTGCCAAAAGCATTAAAAACCCCCCCCAAAACCTGCAGCCTCTTGCTTTTTACTAAAATTCATGGATATGGCCTCAAGCATACCTTTGATGCCAGGTGGTCTCCCTGCCAAACCTAAAGCTGGTTCTCGGTAAGGTCTTATGTGGTTATGCTTTCAATAGAATGCCAGAAAGCTAAACCTTGGCAAGACTGTGCTTTAAGCTGATAGTGAGAACAAGTTTAGGAAGAATGTTTTAGTCCTGGATAGGCATTGTAGCCACAGGTAGCCTAAATATATTTGCTTCTAGAGCTAAGTCATAAGTTTTAATTATTTTGCTTCTTCCAAGGTAGTCTAATCTAAATTAAAACTTCGATATTCTAAGGAATTATTTGGATTTGTGCTTGATTTTTTTCCCATCTCCCGGGTTATGGATTACTTGCCTTTGGAAGCGCATGCCCCAGGCATTCCAGCTCTGACTCGAGCCCGGTGCTGCGGCTGCAGAGGAAGAAGCCTGAAGAGGGTGGGAGGAGCACTTCTCCTTCCCCCCTTTCCTGGTGACCTCCGCTTCTGTGCGTGCGCTCAGCTCTCTTCCTGCACATTTTGACCCGTGCTGGCATCCTATCGGAGAGGGCAATTGCAATCAGGGTTGAAGTCTTTGCTGGAAAAGATTTCTCACCTAAGTCTGCACATCTGAAATGGTTTTGGGTTTGTTGGTAGGAATTTACTCCTTTTACTCTCTGGTTCAAAGCACCAGGATTAATCTTTTCATGCCACTGGGTGTTCCTGGGGAGAACCTAAGTGCGCACACCATTCCCGGGGGCAAACCAGCTCCAGCTAACATTTCTTTGCAATTCAAATAAAGTTAAAAAAACAAGCAAAATTACCCCAGGTAACAAACACATCAACTACATCTCTCTCTGTCATGACTTTTTAAAGGTAAATGTGCTTAATCTCACCTGCCATCTTTGTCAAATGTGCTTAATCTCACCTGCTGCCTTTGTCACTGCTACCTAAATCAGCTTGGAACTCCAGGAAAAGAAAATTGGTTTTCCTTTAAAAGACCTAAGTTACTGTCTCTTTGTTGCATTGCAGGATGAAACTTCTAGTTCTAGAATTTTGAGAAATGCAGTACGTTTTTAGTTGTAGCTGGAAATGGTCAAAGTTTATCAGTAACCAGGAAAATACTTTAAAGGAAAGTAATTTTCCTATGGTGTTTTTGTGGGGGCTTTTGTTTGTTTGGGTGGATTTTTGTTTGTTTCATTTTTCAGGAAATACACACTTTTTTCAAACAGGCTACAAGAGGGGTTTGAAAGGAGAAAAATTTTTTCAGCTTAAACTGACTTATTTGGAGAAGACAGGCAAGGTTTTAGGAACACAAACCTCACTTAAATCTTGAAAAAAAGCAGTGAATATAAAGCTAGGTCAAATGTCAGTTAATAACAATAAACAACTTTATAATCCAGGGAGAAGTTTGTTTATGGGAAAAATCTACAAAAAAATCTAGTAACTTCATGATGACTCCAGGATTTTCTTGTCTTGGTATTAACTCCAAGAATTTGGGTGGGGGGAGTGTTCTTTCTTTGAGGCTATCTTTTAGGTTTCTTTCTGTCTTTTATCACATATTTCCAGTGGTGTGACTTCAGCCAGACAGTTTCCATAAGGAATATGATTCACTGTGTAATTTATTACATGCTTCGGGATGTGCTTTGGACTTCCCTTCCTGTTTGGGAGGAGGGACAGGCTGGATGTGGAGATGTTTTGGAAGCCTTGGCTGTTGCTTCTGTGTCATGGTTTGGTTCTGTTTCACTTCAGTGTATGTGAGGAAGGGCTTGTGCATTCTGGAGTTCGTGCCCTTCCTCTCCTTATCGCTTCATATTAACCTCTCTGATAAAAGATACCACCTCTCCCTGCAAGACTTGCCTTTCCTGTATCCTTGGGCACTTGCAGATGCAGCAGGAACATTGGGGATCTGTTGGATATGCAGTTCTTGTGGGCCACATCTGTATGTTTTCTTTCATAGAGTACCTGGGATTTAATGTGGTGCTGGAAATGACTGTGGGATGATGTGCCTTTTTCTGAGACAGAGTGGGATGCTTTTCTAACTGTGTTAAGGGTTCATGCAATAGCATTGGTCCCTGAATATGTAATACAGGTTTGAACATACCAATATGATACTTTAAAATCCACAAAAAAAAACCAATAAAAATGTCTGTATAAGTTGTGAAACACAACCTCATGAATGAGAGAGGGGGAGAGCCTGGGCCAGTGTTACATTTCTCACAGTGTACCCCCAAGAGAAATGCTTTACTAGCATATATATGGCCACTTCTTTTCCTCTTTTCCTTCTGCTCCAGCTTAGTGTTTATGAGGTAAAGTCTCTGCAGTGGGAAATGTAGACTGTGTGCATCTTCATTGCAGTCAATGTTTAGTATAGATATTTAGTGACAGGCACAAACTTGAGTCAAATGGTGCGAATTGGGGTTGCTAAGAACAAACTTGCAGATGGCCATTTTTAAACAGTGACCTGTTTGGTTTTGGGGTTTTTTTCACCTACCACTCTATTCCTATTCCTTTACTCTCACGTAAGAATTTTTGTGCCTCATCTTAAGAGGATATTCACACAAAAAGCTGATTGTGCCTGTCGGAGGGAATGTTCCCTGTCCAACCTGGCCTTGGACACTTCCAGGGATGGGGCAGCCACAGCTTCTCTGGGCAACCTGTGCCAGGGCCTCACCACCCTCACAGGGAAGGACTTCTATTTCTTTGGAATATCTAATCTAAACCTATTCTCTTTCAGTTCGAAGCCATTCCCCCTTGTCCTATCACTACATGCCCTTGTAAAAAGCCCTTCTCTGACTTTCTTGTAGGCCCCTTTTAATTATTGAAATTATTGGGCTGAATTAGTTAAAAACACCTGTTTCCCACACCTTTTGTAGGTGGTTCTCTTCTGGATTTTGTGAGGAAGGTGAGGCCTAAAATGGTAACCTGAATATGGACACATATTCTTAAACTTCTAGTTAGTAAAGTTAGAGAAAATTAAAAAAATAGTAGAGGAAGGAAGAAAAAAAACCCAAACTGCACAGTATTTGACGGGAAGCCAGTGTAACTGCCTTGAAACTGGAGTGGCATGCCTGAGTCAATGAAGTATGAGCTAAGAATCTGGCAGAAGCCTTTTGCACAAAGGAAGGTTGAGAGAGTCTCTCAGGAAGCCTGTGCGCTGCTAAATGTGGCATGTTTGAACATGAGACTGACATCATTGTGAGTTCATAGTAGTGAAAGAACAAAGTATCAGCCACAAATTAGACTGACCTAATTTTTAAGTCACTTATAAAAACTTAATAGCACAGTATCTTGCTTGTGCAAGCTGTTTATTTCTATCCCAACTCTGACTACTTCATTTAAACTACAAGTTAACCCTCTAAACTGTTAAAGGAGTTGTTCAGGAAGGTGTGTGTGTGTGTGTTTGAGGGGTGCTGCAGACTTCCTTCCTTGGCTCTTTTTCTACTCTGACCTCAATTTTCACATAAAGGAAGTGATTAAGGACCACCCATCATATACCTTTATCCTTCAGGATCAGTTTCTGGAGGTAAAAACCTCAGGACTGCTACCAAAACCCAACTCATTCCTATTGGCTGCTCACATGCAGACTGGAAGTCTGTCTGAGAATTACCAGAACACGTGCCAATGGTATCAGCAGGAATTTATGTAGAATGAATAAGTTATTATAAAACTAATCAGTATTATTTATTGATGTATCCGTGATTGTTGACAAGGAACTGATCCTTCTTCCGTTGCTGAATACTTAAGGAATACAAGGATCTTGGAGTTTGCAGATAATAAACTTCTTTCCAAGCACTTTAGTTGGCTCTGCATGCCCTGAAGTTGATCCATTCTGTTGATGTATTACTTCAGTTATTGCAGAAATGTATTAAGCTCTCCAAGCTTGGGATTACTTCGACAACAGTCAATGCCTTTCTGGTTGCTTTTAAAAGGACTGTGTAAAACAAGACACCTCTTCAAATTCTGAAGAAATATAAGACCTTATTTATAGATTTCTACAGAGCTGTGCATGCATGTAAGCACACATCAAATGGGATAATACCAGTGTATTTTAAGGGAGTATGTTTTGTTTCTCTTTGGTATTCAAAATTCTGTTATAAACTGAGAGAGGTTGCTATAAAACATTTCTTGTTGACCCTGGTCCTTGAGTAAGATGTCTATCAGATGATAACAACATAATTTTCTCCCTTGGTTTGGTATCATGCATTTTTTCCCTTCAAAATTTAAAAAATCCTGGTCCCTTCTGGTTCTTGCCCACTACATAAATTGGTGGTTGCATTTTGTCAATTGTTCTTATGGGGGATTTCTGTATGTTGTGGTTAGGTCACTTTTCATCCTCTATGTCAGGCAGCAGCACCTGAAGGGAGCCTACAAGAGATTTTACAAGGACATGGAGTGATAGGACAAGGAGGAATGGCTTCAAGCTGACAGAGAGGCAGGGTGTGTTTAGGTATTAGGAAGAAATTCTTCCCTGTGATGGTGATGAGGCCCTGGCACAGGTTGCCCAGAGAAGCTGTGGCTGTCCTATCCCTGGAAGTCTTCAAGGCCAGGTTGGATGGGGCTTGGAGTAACCTGGGATGGTTGAAGGTGTCCCTGCCCAAGGCAGGAGGATTGGAATGAAATGGCCTTTAAGGCCCCTTCCAACCCAAACCATTTGTAACTCTGTGATTCTACTTCAATGGTAATGTTTGCAGTGATGCAAGAGGCACAGCTGGGGAACCTAAATCATCCTCTGCTCTCCTTCTTCCATTGTACAGATATACGTGGCTTCTCTTTTCAGCCATGTGGTTACCGTGTTAGAAATGTGGCTTTGGCACTGCTGCAGGTCTTGTATAACATAATTCAAATTCAAAGAAACACTTGGGATCCTCTGGGAAAGACATACCAGACCACGTGACTGGGATCATAGCTCAGTGAGGTACCATGGCTCTTGCTTTTGTTCCCAGCTGGGGCCCTGTTGGTACCGTCTTGTCAATTAAATTATTATTTGAAAGCAATTTTAATAAGCAAGCCATCATAATTACCTTTGTGGGTACAAATTAGGTATGAAAACATGTTCTGTTCCCAGAGTGTGACCTGTCAGTAGTCCTACACCATGGTGAGATATTTGAGTCCCAATCATCTGGATCTAGGAGTTTGTTAATTTGTTTTCTGTGCCTCATCTGCAGTTCAACCATCGCTCTGTATCACAGCCTGAACCCCTCACTACTCTGAACAGCCCAGAATGGGAGACCTCTTAGCAGGATTACTGCAATTGTTTAATTTCTGGGAACATACAACAACTTGATTTATTTCCCGATGTTAATTGGGAGCCATTGCTGCACAGCATATTCCTTTAAGTTTCCTTCTCTACTCCCACTTCAAGATAGTTGGGCTGTACTATGTTTGTGGACTTGCTGTTTTCCATCATCTATTCTGTTTCCTTGCCATGTAAATGTCATTTAAAGAGAAACCCAATAATATTTAACTGCTGTAACGAGTAGGACTGAGTTTACATATGTGTAATGTCAATGTTTTATTTGGCCAAGCCTCCCTTCTGAAGATGCTTCTGCATGCTTTTATCACTATGTATCAAACACTAGTGGCAATATTAATATTGTTTAGAGCATGCAGAGGACTTATAAAATGAGTTTGACAACAGACTTAATTAACACTTTTATTAGATATTTTTTAAACTTCTAGATATTTCCCCGTACAGCTGACAGGACATGCATGCAGCACAGTGCAGCACTGTATTTTCAAACACAAGCAGGAAGAAACAAAGTATTAATGTTGACAGTTAAAGAAAAAAGAAAAAATTCCTTGCAAACTTTCTCATGCCCTGATGTGAAGGGGTTGAATGTGCAAGTTGCCTTCCGGGAGAACTGGTGTCATTTCCTCAAATGGGTGAAAGACCAGAACGTTTTAACCCACGTTGTACTGTACCACGCAAGCAGTCTATAAGTCTCTGTTCTTAAAGGAGATTGACTCACTTTAGTCAGTCAGTTTAATTTAAGAGAAGAGTCAATAAAAAGTCTGCTGCAAGAAGTTCATCCCTGCCTTGCCCAGAAGCTATTCTGATTAATTTCCCTAATAGAATTACCGTCATTATCCTCTGTCTTTGTTCCATCCTGGTCCTTGTTCTTGATCCACCTTCTGTTTTTATCATACAGTGACCACAAAGCAGATCAGAGTTGCCCTTTTTTTAATCTCCTTTTTGGCTCCTTATTTGCAGGGCCATATTATTTGGATGTCCCCCCCTCTAAGTTTCTCATTAGGCAGAATACCTCCTGTTTAAAAGCTAACCATTATCTGAAGATTCTGAGGTCCCATCTTACCCTCTTTCATGGCAAGCCTTTTAAAGAAGTAGCATGGACTATTGCAACAGCTGTGCTTGATGTTTATTTAGCGCTACTCTTCAGAGCACTCTGTTTTTTAATGTTTCTCAGCAAAAAGATGACCATGTAAAATACAGAAGTCACTGTTTATATTGGTGTGCAAAGCTGCAGAACAGTTGATTCAGAATGTGCAGCTTGTGTAGGAGATGGAAACCTCGATATCATGAAAGATGCTGCTGTAAAGCACCCATGTCATACAAATAGCAAGGATATGCTGGCATCACAACAGCTTGAGGATTTATGAATTAGTTCAACATGTTAATTTTTTCATTGAGTTACTTTGTTTTCTTTGTGTCTTTGAAAGCTACCATACAGTTGCTGGTGGAGGGTGGCAGATGTGGACAATTGGTCACAATTACATGATGAATATTTGCCATTTGGTATACAGGGCCAAAGTAGCACTCGTGATGTGTTTTGTGGGGATAGGCAACTGTCCCTCAGTTTTAATTTGGTTTGTGAACTCATGTGTTATATACTGTGGCTTTGGATTGGATCTCTTCAGACTTGGGTAACATAGATAAGTGAAATAATTTTCTAACTTACTGTAAACCTTATAAATTTTATACCAGATGCTTCATACAAGATTAGATTTTTAGGAAAAAGAGGAAGGTGGTGAGGTCCTTAGACGGATGCTGTCACATTTGACTATTCCATCTCTTCCTGGCTTCTCTCTTGCTCGATGTTCCTCACTCTCTGCCATGGGAGGAATGCTTTGCGTGACTCCACTGGTTGGGTTTGTTTAGCTGCAGTTTAGGGAAGGCCCTGAGCAAGAGAGGAGCAAAAAAGGCTTCCATTTCTAATTCTGGAAAATAGAAAAAGGTATTTAAATTAGGCCTGGAGGACTTCTTATTTGCCAGAAGTAAGTATAAAGACAAGTTCATATCCTTCTGTAAGTCACCCTAATTGAAAGGATGTATATTTCTTTTTCTAAAGTCAGCAGAAAAATCCTGGCCTCTTAATGATGAAAGACTTTTTTTAAAACCTTCTGCTAAGCACAAATATCTGAAGTTTCCACTTTAAACTTGGGTGGCTCATTCATATTTCACTTAATGGTAATATGGTATCCTCTCTCTCCCTTCCCCTCCTTACCACCAAGCCTAAAAAGGAGGGGGGGATATAAAATGTTTCTGAAAATTACAGGAAATGTCTGTTCCTTAAACAGCTTTGCCAGGGAATTTCCAAAAGTGCTTAATGCTTATGGCTGAAGTTGCAGCAGCTCAGTCTTCAATCATGAGTGGATCCTGTTCTTAAAATGTGACACCTCCTTCTAGTAAACTGTGTTGAAATGCTTTGTTTCTCATCTGCTCTTCAGTAGAACTAATCATGCTCCATGGTGAAATGAGGGCTCTCGGGGGCTGCTTTAAATACTTGATTTACATGTATTTATTAAAATGGGGAAAACAAAATACAGTGTCCTGAGGTGAGAGCTGGTTTATTTGTAAGAACTTCGGAGAGGTGTGTCTGGCAGAAGGAGTCATGGCATGGCATGGACAGCACGGAGAGGCAGGTGCTGGTGAATGTGAAGACGACCTGACAGCTTTCAGAGGGGCTTCAGGAGCTCACACGTGAAGCACTAAAGAACAAAAAGGGAGATGCTTTTTGTCTCAGGACTTATTTCCTTGGGCTGTCACAAGGTGGTCTCAGATCATAGGGCCCTGTCTCTAGGCAGAGCCTAATCAGTGCTGAGCATTAGTTTAGCATTAATTTCTGGGATGAGATTAGAAAAGGGGATAGCAACAAGTATGATGAGTAGGATGAATTTTCTCTTCATACCTTCGTCTTTGCTTTCTGCCAGGCTTTTGCACTGGATTATGGGAAGGAGCAAGGGAAGTCTGCAGAGCCTCTTCCTGAGGCTCAGAAAGGAATGAGAAGCTGGAGCAAGCAGAGGGGGGGAAAAGGACCGAGCCCAATCTTGAACAGATCTTCTCATCCAGCTCTCTGCCCTGCTGCTCTCACGTCCATATGCCTACATACTAATGATGGCAAGCGAGAGGGTCTCCAGCCTAGGTCCTTCCAGGGTAAAACACAGGTCCCAGTCAAGAGATGAGCCCAGTGAGCAAAGCCTGTTCTGGGTCGTAAGCTCGGTATCTGAGGGGTTCTCACCCTGTGCTCTACTGCTGCCATTTGCCTAAAGACAGAGAGGTGATTGATCCCTGTAGTTCTTTTCCTTGTGGGATGCTGTGGGTTTTCAGGCTGTTCACCATAACATGCCCAGCCCTTTGCTGTGGTGGCTCTTCACAGTTGTCATGTCCTTTACTCCGTGCTTCAGAGCCACTCCTGGATCTCACAGTAAGGCGCTGCTTGGCAATAATTTATTGTCATGGTTTATATCACAGTGATTAGGCGATGCTGTCATCTCTTGGCAGCCATGATTTAAATCTTGCGTTCAGCTGCCCAGGAAGCAGTTGGGAACTGACGCTGATGTGCTTATTTTTGCTTCCTTGTGTAAAAGTTGTAATTTAATTTGTTCCCGTTGGAACAGCAGGTGCTTTGGGTAGAAGTTGTATGGGTATGACTGTGTGTGATTATTGGTGATGCCAGTGTTACCAGTTTCCAGTGCTGGCTTTTTTAGAGTGTGGGGAGGTGGGATTAACTGCACAAATATCCTGTTTCATTGGTCTCTGTCCATGCAAAATACAGCTGTATTCACACTTACTTGTGGCAGTCTTTCACTTTAATAGGTACTGAATAAGAGTTTGTGAATTTGCTTAATTCCATGCAAATGCATTGCCTGGTAATGCTGAGTTATAGATTGGTTTTCTAGCAGGGAGATGTGTCAAAGAGTTTGGAAGGCTGTCACTGATCGGCTTTTTGTTTGTTGGATATTTTTAAAGCATCTCCAACTTTTTTTTTTTTTAATTTTAATTTAAAGATAGTAGAGAGACTTGCTGTGGTGTTTTTTTTCTCTATTCTTTTGGAAAATCAGTATAGCATAACTTTCTATTTTGGACCCATTCCATGTAAATGAATGTCAGCATTCATAAATAACTTCTCACCTACGTTTTCCTGTGTTTGGGGGAGTTGTACAGCAAATTACTGCACTGAAAGTGTAAAATTCATTTCCTGGTTTGGATTGGGGGGTATTTGTTTGTTTTGGTGTTTTTAAATCTTGTAATAAGGATTTTATTACTATTATTATTAATATTATTATTTTCCTGTGTTAGGTAATTCCTTCTGCTGGCCTTTGTATGTGGACCACTTTCTTTCTGTCCTGTTCAGCCCATATAGATTGTGCCTTAAATGTAGGTGAGTAACATCTTTTGACATGAAATAATAATGAACTCATAAAAAAAGACTCCAGAATTTTCAGTTGCTTTGACTTGGAGATAATAGAGGGAGAATCATCTTTTAAAAATCCATTGACACTTTTCCTGGTTGTCGAGTGTCCTGGGCCACAGGAACCTAAAAATGTAATGTATTATAATAGATGTTTCAAGTGGATTAAGTAAGCTTTCATTCCGGTTGCCACAGACCTATATGCTGTGAACCTGCAGTGAAAAAGTATTTTGAAATGGAAAGAGCTTCTCACTTGTATGGGTGGAGAAGGGAGTCCCCAGATTAAGTCTGAGTCTCTTTTGAATAGAGTTACGTAACATATCAACGGCAGGTTCTAATGCTTCCTGTGAGGCCACGTTCTGCCAGTCAGGTTTCCCTGTGGTCATTCTTAGTAAATGTTTATTGTTTCACTGGGAATGTCAAAGAGGTTGGCTTCTTGGTAAGGGCAGGTGATGATAACCTGGCTTATTGCTTAGAGATGGTGATGGTACATGGATGATATTTGCAAGAACATTGCAGGTGTTTGAGGGCTATGCTGAGGAGGTCAGGAAAACGTGGTGATTTGGTGTGCTTTTTGGTTTTATTTTGAAATAATATGATATATTATTTCAAATATGACTATTTGTATGACAGGAAATATCTGTTATCTAAATGGAAGGCCCATTCCTCTTGCTTAGCCCAGCTGTCTGAGAGTGCCAGTGGTAAAAGTGTTGGTGAGCAATAGGTGTAGAAATAGAGTGAGCTTAAAGATCTAAACTGGAGGTCTTTCATGCAGTGTATTCATGGGAAGTTGATTTCCTTTCTGACTCTCTGTGTCTCAGTTTTCAGATTGGTGAGCACAGTGAAGTGGGGTGAGTTTCCTTTAGGACTAGTAATCAAAGTTGAGGAATTAGTCAAGCAGGATGAAGGACAAGAGAGTACTGAACAGAAAATCCACCTTCATCTATTTCTTTCCAATGCCTTGGAAGCCAAGGCATTGCCAACCACTTGCCTTTCTCGTGGTTATACAGTGTGTAATCTAAAATGCTTGCATGTGGCTGGCGTTTCTACAAGGAAGAGAAAACTAGCACTCTGCATTTTGATTGCATATGTAGCTCAAAGCACAGATGTGTTAAGAGGAGAAGAGGGAGCGCCCATAGAAAAGCAAAGGAAAACGGTGACATTTTTAAAACTGCCTCTCTTTTATGAACATGGCACATGAGTGACATTTAAAAAAAAAAAATTAAAATCTGTGTGTTTCTATTTGAGTGACTTTCTGTACTGCTGTCCAGTCTTGCACCAAAGTGGAGTGTGCTCAGAGGGTGGTGGAATGTGTCTGTTCTTCAACCTCCCTGCCAGGAAGCACGAGGAAATGATATGTTTATGAGATAGTGACACTTCTCTGAATCATCCAAAAAGCCCAAAGACTCCCTCATTCCCCTCAGCTGAGGGAATGACGTGAGCCCTTGTTAACAGAGCTCTTTGAATTGACAAACATTTGTTATCTCACTCCTGTGTGTTCACACAATGGCAGGTAATAAATACACTTCTCTAACCTCAGCTAATGTTTATTCCCCCAGAATTTGCACCTTATTATACAGCTGTTGATCTCTGGAATTGACTGCTTGCTTGCTGAATTCAGAAAAACAGCCATTCCTCGCTTTCAATTAAAAATTTTATTGCCCTTGTGCTCCATAGGCACTCTGTGTTCCTGGCTACTGGAGTAGCATCTTGAGCAAGGGTTGGGCCTCTCTCAGCTCTCTTAGTCTCCTGTAGCACTGGGTAAAAGCATCCATCCAGAACACCATTTATTTCCATCTTTTTGAGGCTGGTGAGGGAATGCTATGCCTGTCATAGGTGTTGGCAGAAGGGAAAAGGTTCTTGCAGGAGTAGGAATTCACCCTGTGGTCCCTGGATCTGGAATTCCTCTCTAGTTTGTGTAGGCTTGTTTGTCCAGTATCACGTGTGACCGTGGTAATAGGGACTGGTGCTGATGGTATTGGCACCAGCTGTTGAACTACTGGGCACTCCCAGTAACACTGAAGCCAAATACCCTTTTTGTAACAGCCAGCAGTAGCTTGTGTCCTGCAGTTTGGGATGTTCTACATCTTTTTTTTTTAATTCAGCTTTTCAACTTTTCTTTTATGATGGTGCCCACCCTAAGAACCATGAAAGGGACTCTAGGGGATGAGAATGTTTTTCTCCTATGTTACATGTGCTTGCCTGTAAAAAGTAGAAAAATAATACACAGTTTAAAAAACCCAACTCCTTCAAGTGTCTCAGCTGAGTTCATAAAGGCTGCCCATCAGGACCTTGTTCAGGTGCTGTAAAGTGATTTTGTTGGTGTTTTGCATGACGTGTGTGTGGGAGCACTGCTTGCAGGCTCCTGACAAAGCAGGCATTAGTGACGTAGCCAGCCCTTTATTTATGACACCAAGGTTCAACTTCGAGGCTATCTTTTTACGTGAGGCAGAAGTCTTTCAGAGATTGTAGCAAGGCTTCTAGAAGCTCTTTGCTAGTTCCTTAACTGGGCTAGAATTAGAGACTCTTGTTCTGAGAGTTTTTAAAATGTATTCATACTACATCTGCCTCTCATCCCTGGAAGTATTTGAAAGATGTGGAGATGTGGAGCTTAGGGACATGGCTTAGCAGTGGACTTGGCAATGTTACTTGAACAGTTGGACTCAATGATCTTGGAGGTCTTTTCCAACCTAAATAATTCTGTGATTCTATATGAGCCAAAACCTGAGAACTCAAACAAGCATCCTGTTGTGATGGAAAGGAATTGCTTGGAGTCAAAGTGATAGCAGTAGAAGTTAGGAGTGCATACAAAATGTGAGTTATTGTAACTGAAAAACCAAACACAACCACATAACTGAAAATGTGGCACTTGCTTATTTCACTCCATCTGAGCCATTTAGGATGGGGACAGGAATCCCCCAAGCAAGAGATCCTGTAGTTCTGTGGCAGCATTAAACATACATGCAAACATCAGAAATCCACTGTTTGTGTGCAAGATAGTAGAGGGTTTGTTGGTTTGGTTCTTTAAACAATAAAGAAAAGCTGTAAAGGTACTGGGCAAGTGTGGAACAGATCTTTTTAGTTTCATAGTGAGTTAAATGTTTAATTTTCTTGTTTAAAAGTGTCCCAGTCCCTCTAGAAGGAGGAAGCAGCCATGCAGTGTTCCCAGTGTACACATGAATGACTCTGTGGGGGATTCTCATGGCTCAATTACAGATCACTTTTTGTAATCCTGATTTCATCATGGAACACCCTGTGACTAGGATGGCTTCCTACCTTTAAGGTCAGCAATATAATGGCCTGTTTGGGGCAGTGCATTATATGACATCATTTTATGAGACACTGTAATACCATTGAGATCTAAGTCACAAGTAGAAAGAGAACAGTCAAGAAATTGAATTTTATCTTTTTACAAATGCATTAGAAATTAAACAGATGTTTCAACACCTCATAGCAGCTGAATGATAAGACGAGTCATGAGGAAGGGGACAAGAGCTCAAGTGTTTACCTAAAGCAAGAGGCTGCCAGGTTCCTCTTGTTTAGAGTCCCAAACTGATAGTTCCAGAAACAGAGAGAATTAAAAGAAAAACCTGTACTTCTTGAAAATGTTGTTTCCCCCCTGCGCAATGGAGATGTTCCTGTTGAAATAGGATTTCAGTTGCAGTAACTCGAGGTGACATTGCTGTTCAGTTTATTGCTTTCAAGCCATGGGCAGAATGCTTTTAAGGTCCTTGGTATGTTAAGGTAACAGGGCTATTTAAAAGGATTCTTGACTGAAGCCCACTTGCCTTATGTTCTTTACATGCTCTTTACCCTGTCACCAGATATGACTGGTTTGAGTTCTTCTCAAGAGTCTTCTGAAACAAGCTTCTGTTGTATGAAAGTGAAGGCTGACACAGCAAACAGTAAGCTTTTAGAAGATAAGAAGCATACTCAAACTGAAAATTGCAAATTAAAGATTAAGTATTTCTAACAGCATCTGGTTTAGAGTTCTGTACTTTCTCAGCTGCTTTATTTTCCTTTTATTACTTGGACTTTAAGTCAGCAATTTATCCATCAAAACAAACTGTCTAGTTCACGAACAAACTGTTTAGCTTACAAGGGAGCTGGAGCCAATTCCCACTAGAGCCAGTGGAAAAGTTTTCATTGAGTTCAGTGGATTTAATATCTGGGAAACTTTGATGTGAATAAAAGAGAATCAAAATCTGTGACAGGACATGTTAAGAGAAATTTAAAAATTGTAGAATGCTGTTTTCCTGGGGGGTAGGGGGTGGGGGTATTGACATAACTATCAAGTTTCCTTCCCCCCCCCCCCCCCCCCCCCCCTTGCAAAATGTCATTTTGATAATCAAGTGTCTTTTGATACCTTCTGGGGACTAGTGTATATTGATTGCTCTCTGAGGGGGAGCACACCTGCCAACCAGCTTCTGTAAAACATTCAATTAAGACTTGCTATAGTATATTTTCCAATATTTTTTCTGTAGTTTAGAGCAATATGCACTTCACTGCTATGTGCTTCCATTTATCTGGGCAAGCTTAACAGCACTGTCACAACAGCACTAAAGTCAGGACAAATGGAAAATCACATTTTGTCAGTCTAACGTCTGTCTACGTGGAAGCTGGCGTTTTTCTTGTATTGGCACATGAAACTCATGAAACAACTTCCAGTTTCCTCTTTTGGGTTGTTAAGGTGAAGCTTGTACTTTTTGCAGAATTTATTTTGCCTAAGATTTTGTAAATGTAGATTTGTACAATATATCTAAAGAGTAAAGCATCTTCAGACTTGGGATTTCCCACTGCCAAATGCAACTGACCTGTTGGTATAACAGGACTTCTAATAATCTATCGATACTTTGAATTCATTACTTCTCTTGCAATTAAGATAAATAACAAACATTTCAAACGGAGGCAGCAAGTCGACACTATAAAATGTGAGCTAAATCCCTGAAGGATGCAGCCCCATGGTGGCTCCTTTCTGAGGAGTGTTCCTATAAAGACTTGTGCCATCAGAATGTGTTTTGGGAGACTCTGAAGAGCCTAAGGGCAACTGTGAGGCAGTGGTCAAATAGGGGGTCAAATGCGTCAGGTGGTTTTACTGCTCTGCTGCTGCTGCTGTTTCAGCTGATGTTGTTCAGATGCTGTCAGGATCTAATTTTAGAGAGTATTTAGCATGAGGGCTGGGTGTTACACACTTCACATAAGAATCACACAGCTCCAGGAAGAACAGAAAAGTGCTCACTGCTTTACCTCCCAGTAGTGTGAGACCTCGTCCATCTCTGGTGATTATTTATTAATTCAAATAAAATGCTTGTGTCCTGATGTGGCATCTTGTACTGGTTTCTATTCAAGCATTTTCTTCAGAGAGGTGGATTAAGTTTGGTCCTTTCTCTTGTGTAGTTTCAGTTTCCCAACTTGCAGTGCTGTTTTGTGAAATATTTTCCCAAGGCATTAAACGTTAAAAATGTTTAATGTTTAAAATGTTTAAATGTTTAAAAAACTAATTTTACAGCTTCTTACTAAGTGGTGAAGTGCTGAAATGCATTTAAATAGTTTTGCTATTGAAAGGAATACCATGATTTAGGGCAGTATCTCTTAATTATGTTCTAACAAAGTCTTGTGAAGAGGCAGAGCTAGTGGCAACAAAAGTCTGCAATTAAGGCAGCGTATGTTGCCTGAAATACAAGATAATTGTCCAGGCAAGAGTGTTGGAATAGGTTTAGAGCCTGTAGTTGCCAATGCTCTCTCTAGGTGTTTGGCACATCCAGCAGAGAAGAGAACTCCTCAGGAATGTGTTTATTACATAGTATGGCCCACTGTACAGCTAAGCCTCGGAGCTGAATGTTTTTGTTCTGCGAAGTTTCATGGCCTCATCTGGTTTGTGTTTTTTGTTTTTTCCATCTTCCCCTTCTTACAGGCTCTCAGTGTGGTGTAAAGCTGATGGGTGGGAGCAAAGGTAAAGAATGATGTAATGCAGCAGCAGCCAGAAAGCATCTTTTGTGTGAATTGTGAAATGGCTACTCCATAGTCATCTCCCAATGAATCAGACGTGAGGGGCTGCTTTGTGGAGCCAACCCTTTGTACATCAACTGGAAGCAGGAGGAGACATTCAGTCCAAGAGCTCTTTCTGAAAATGGATTTAACTTTTCTTTTGCCAGTCACTACCAGCATGACCTCATACACTTCTAGTACAATGGTGTGGCTAAGCCTTTGAGTACACAGCCATTACATCATCGCAGCAAATTAGAGAGGGAGGTGGGGAAAGAGGCCTCGTTGTTGTCATGGCCGATGAGATGATCAGGACCCAACTCATTGTCGCCGAGAAGTTGGTGGCTTTGCTGGAGAGCGGTACAGAGAAGCTGCTGCTGATTGATAGCCGCCCCTTTGTGGAATACAACACATCCCACATCCTGGATGCCATCAACATCAACTGCTCCAAGCTCATGAAGCGGAGGCTGCAGCAGGACAAAGTTTTGATTACAGAGCTCATTCAGCATTCAGCAAAACACAAGGTAGGGGTCATTTTCCTCTTATTCCTTGTATTTGTTTAAAGGGAGTGGCTGGTAAGCAACTTGTAATAATTTTTCCTTAGGTATTTCATTAAAAAAAAACCAAACAACCAAAACCAAACAAGATTATAGAGGACTGAGTTTAGCTGAAATGTTACCTGATTGAAGAGGGTATCGGTTACTATTGAGCTTATCACTGGGATTCTTTCTAGAATCAGTGACAGAGTAAAGGGCAGGGATTTAGAAATTACTCAGAAAGAATGTTCTCAGGGTTCTTGTGTGTTTTGCAAAGCACGGTCTCTCAAGCGCATGTAATTAAGGCAGGAAACATTCTCTCCTAAACTTTGAAGGATTCTTTGGGGTCTGTGGTGGTGGGGCTTGCTTAGCAAGTGGTCATTTGGTTTGCAAAGAAATTGTCTCTGTCAGTCCTGGCTCTTACTTGCTGTTTAAAGGGCTTTTCATGGGAGCAGTTTGATGGATTTTGGTGTTTGTTTTGTTGTTTCTTTAATTGGGGAGAGGGGTGTGGTTTTCTCTAGATAGTGCTATCAGTGAAAAGAAAATAGCTATGCTGTTTAAAAGTAATGTGTATCTGTGTGTGTGTGTGTGTTTAGAAGGGATATTGGGGTTTTTTAATCTATTGATGCTTGTATCACGTGTTTTGGATATAAAAATAATCTACTACATTCTTGCTTTGACATATTGAAAATGAAGCTTTTTATTTTTGTTATCTAAAGCATATTTTTATATATAAAGTTGTGCAGGTAACCAAAATGTGTGTGGCTTAGTGGCAGTTTAAGGTCTCTTTATTGTTTATGTACAAAACTCTCAGAAGCAGAAAGTGAGGTGGGGCCACCTTCTAAAAAGCTCAGCTTTTAAACATATCCACCAGCCTAGCTGAAGGTAGAACATTTCACCAGTGACATAAAATTACCTAATGACAGAAATTTTTGAAGTGGGCTTCAACATGCAGCAAATAATCAATTTACAAACTCTACAGGGAATTAAATCTGAGAGACTTATGAAGTCTAAAATAAAAACTGTTTAGTGAACAGGTGCATAAGAAATCTATGTATCTGAACTGCTGGTATAGCAACTGTGTGGGAACCCTGATGGAGGAGATAATGTGGTGCTTTTAATCATCTTCCTCCTTCCTGATTTACTCTGAGGTCCTTGTGTTTCAGATTGAAATTGACTGCAAGCAGGAAGTGGTGGTGTATGACCAAAGCTCTAAAGATGTGACCTCTCTCTCATCTGATTGCTTTCTCACTGTGCTCCTGGGCAAACTGGAGAAGAATTTCAGCTCTGTGTATCTGCTTTCAGGTAAGATGTAACAAAAGAAACCCCTTTCGGGTGACATGTACCAAAAGAAACCTCTGAAATATGTGAATAAAGAGAAGAAAGAAAATGCTCTTGGTATAGCAGACCTGTACAGTTTTGCAAGGGCTGGTATAAACTTCAGTTATAGCAGAGACTTTTCTGTAGTTCATTTTGCATAGAGTGACACTCATAATACATGCAGTGCTTAGAAATTGAATCTTACAGGGGATGTATTACACCCTTACTCTGTGTAAATGGAAATGGAGAAATGCAGAGGTTTTTAGGTGCATATGCCTTCTACTTTAGGGTCAAAAAATAGTGGAAGAAATGGACTTCCTATTTTTTTTAAGTATTGTACATGGTAGGAAAAAAACCTCTTCCGTACTGAATTGGTAATTACAAAAATAAGAGCAAAGGAAATGATCTCCCAGAGTTACGGAGATTAATTTGTGTGACATTTTAAACTTCAGCTCCTTAAGTGGTAGCACTTTATTTAGGTCTTTTCCTTTGCCTTTTTGTTTTGTTTTGTTTTGTTCCTGTTTGGGCTTGGGTTTGTTTGTTTGGGGTTGTTTTGGTCTGGTTTGGTTTGGTTTGGTTTTTTTTAAATCCCAGGTCAAAGCATCTATAGAAATTAAATTCCTTATAATACAGCATTTGCTGGTCTCAGGGTGTGCTTGTGTCATTATTTCTGTCATGGAACAGTAGACAGTGTTCACAAGAAGGAGCAAGGAGGGGCGTGAAGTAGATCCAAGGCTGAAAGAAGAGGGAATGATGAATCTAAGTAGGAAATCCATTGCAGTGACTGGATCAGTGATCTGATGAAGTGTACACCTGGTCTCTGAGAAATGATGAAACACAGGGACTGAATAATGGTGAGAGAAGGGAAATAACTCCAGAGAGATGCTTCCTCTTAGCAACAGGGTTTCACTTCAGATGAAAGTGAGAGGTTGTGGTACAGAGAGAACTTTTCTCAGCTTGTTTTGAAAGTGATTACAGAGAAAATGAATAATTTCTGCATTTGGACATGAGTTTGGTGCTCATGTGAGCTTTACTTACAGGAAGCCAAGTGGGGTTTTGCTTTGGCTTTGGTGATTTTGTTTTCTTTGCTGTCTAGGTAAGAATTACACCTGCGGGTCGTGGACCACAGTATTAAAATAAGTAACTCTTCTTACATTTGAGCCACCAAGTAATTGTGTGGTGTCTAGGCACAGTAAATGCTTAATGCAAGAGTGCTGAAATAAGTGGTTAATAGTCTCTTAAAAACTGAAAATTGTTATTTGAAAAATAAGCCAGTCTAAAAGCAGTTCGTATCTCCTCAGAAATCCTTTTATTGTTCGAATTCCCAACTCTGCTCACCTGTCCTGAGGGGTTTTTTAATAACCTTGAGCAGATTACAGCTCCAGGCAGGAATCAGACTATCCACAACTCAATTTCCATGATGGAAACAGAAACAACTCTCTTCCAACTGAGAATTAGATGTCATGGCAGGGAGGTGTTGGGGAGGGGCCAAGCACAGGAAAGTATCATGAGCTTCCCTTCCTTATGCTGTTCCTCACTTGTGTGAGACATGGCTTTGATCCTCTGTCTCATCTGCTGGACTCTCTGAAAGAAGTGCTCGGAGAGTCTCCACTCTCAGACTTGCCTGTGGCTCTCATAGGAACGGACAGGACCAGGAAGGGAGTGTTCCCAGCTCCCCAGTGCATCATCTGGGCAATCACCCGTTGCATGTATATAATGATACTGTGAGAAATGGGTTTGTTTTGTTTTCATTTGTGGTAGTTGTCTGTTCAAGACGAAAATGTTACCTAAAGCACAAGCAAGATAGTAGTGCACATGAGCTGAGGTGAACTTCGCCACACACAGCTGGTAAGGGTTAGTTTGGGAATCGAATGGGTCAAAAGCCTCCTTATAAAAAGCAGGACTTTTATCTTAGAGTGTCAAATGGATTTCTCTCAGCAAAGATCAGGTTTGAGAATTTCCTCTTATATTTTTTTACATAGCTAGGATGGGGATATTTATGAATGCAGAAACAACTGATGGCTTCAAAACCAGTGGTAGAGGATAATAAGAACAAAAGGGAAATACAGGAAAATTATTTACTACTGATCTGTTACACTCAAGCACTAATTTCATGTGCTTATTTTTTACATCTGTTAAAAATCCAGCCACTCAATGCCCATACAAGAAACCTTTTGGGATGTGGAGTGAAGGAGAATTGGGTAGATTCAGTCTTACAGAAAGCTCCTTGGAGTTTATTGATATGTGGCTGTAGGAAACTAGATAAAATATGTTGTCTCAGCAAGCTGATGACGAACTCTCATAAATGTTTATGGCCCATAATGAGGGCAGGGGTCAGTGCACTGTGTAAAAAGAAAAACCTTTGGACTTGAGTTTTCCCTATGCCACTAAATCTGGTTTATTTAAAACAGTGACCTTAAATAAACATTTTGGGGTAGGAAAATATTTTTTGTTGGGACAGAATAAGGAGCAATTAATGAATATCTGAAATTCCTGCCTCTCTTCTTCTTGAAACCCCCCATGACTGAGCACTGGGTGAGGTGGTTTTTTATTTAGGTTGTGCATAAAGATATGCTCTGCCCTGGAGGTTGTTTTTCATTGAAGTAACTATTGTAAAGACCTCAAAGGAGCCCCTACCAATTAGTTTAAGATCTTGATATAACCATAAAAATATTTATAATCTGGTGAGGAATGTTTTTAGGAATTTAAATATTCCGTTTGGTTCTTAATTTTTAACAGTGCACAAAATACTGAAATGTGGACACCAAGGACTTAATTCCATTCCCATCATCGCATCTACTCCTCTGAGTTAAGCAAGATTTAAACACAGGGATGTCACTTGATTCCTTCTCGTATGTTGAGAATTGAATTAACTTGCATGGAGTCCTTTTCCTAGTTAATAGTGTTATGATTTTCCTGCTTGCTCTGCAGAGACAGGAGAGACCAGTGATTTTTGCTTGAATGATCATAAAGAGTCTTGATTAAATTCTATTCCACTATGTGAATGGGAGCATTCATATTCTACTTTTCTTAAATACTTGTTCTTTCCTGCTTTTAATCTGGCTTAGTTCTACTCTTGCAAGCACAGATGTCTTCATTATGTGTTTGTTTCGAATGTTTCCTGTGAAGAAGGTGAAGCACAGCTTTTTATATTGTGTTGATTTTTAAGTATTTTTTGTACAAAACACTCAATCTAAAAAGAAGGCTTTCTGAAAAAAACAGAAAAAAAGCAAAACAAAACTTTTCTGTATATACAAACTGTCATTAAAAATTGTGATAGCTTAACACTGAAACACTATATGAGGCATACTCAAAACAGTGGTTGGTGGGGAATTGCCTTCTAATCTCTTGCTACCCTTCTGCCTATGAAAAATATCAGTAGTAATGTGATGTAGCAGATTCTCCCTTCACAAGAGCTCTCTGGTAAACTCCTGCAGAGCACAAAGGAGTAATAAGGAGAAATAAATAAATTACTGCTTTTCTATTCAGTGACAAATGTCAGGGTCATATGCAGTGGACAGTGAATGACATCCTAGGCAGAATGGCTATATAAAGAAACAGCAAATAGAATGAGTTTGGTGAGATTGGACAAAGGTCCTGGAAACAAAGCAGTGAGGGATTACCCAGGGAGTGTGGCAAAAGGTATGGTTTTGATGAAACTTCCCAATTCCTTGTTTCTCCCTGACCTGTCCCTTGCCTAACAAAGTGTCTGTACCAAACAAGACTTGCATGGAGGATCCAAGGAGAAGGAAGCAAGTCAGGAACTTTGCTTCAGTCTTCTTTATCCTGCCATTCGTTTTAGAAATATTTGAAATTGGAAGCCCATTTAAAGAAACCTTTAGTACAAAAATACTGAAGTATCTGTAGGGTACATTTACCATTGTGTTGTCTTACTTGCCTAAAGAAAATCTGGATAAGAAAAGCCCAGTGCTTTCTCCCTGCTTTATCTGCAGAAGAAACATTCCTTGTGGCAGGGGAGCAGGAAATCTGAAGAATATTCTCTTGTAGGTAGAGCTGATCATTTCCATGTGCTGAAGGGACCAGGGCTGTGAGACAGGGCTTTATTCCCAGTTTCTGCAGTCCCATATGTCAGGTAAGGGGGTGCCATGGGGTTCAGTGTGGACTGAAAAAAGGCACAAGGTTTGATAAAGTCCTGGGAAACATCCTGACACCTTTTCACATTTGGATTTGGAGCTTCATAACTTTCAGTTGTGGCTGACTGAAGTTCTGAGTGTTTCCTATATATAAGTCTTTGCAGAGTACCCCAGCACACCTTAAAATGGTGGTCATCAATTAACATAATCAGGTTATCTGTGAATTGAAAGCAGTATAGTGAGAATGAGCTGTTAAATATCCTGCCAGTGTTTGTAGGAGGAGAGATTGTTGCACAGTGATGCCAGCTTTCCTGGTATTCCAACTGGTTGATTCCATTAGAAGGAAGCCTCTATTGAGAGAGGTAAAAATCTTGCTGAGGGAATGCAGTATTCCCCAAGTGGTCCCATAACCCATGGAGTACAGCCAGTGTTGGTGGGGAGGACATGAGAGAGAGAGAGGAGCTTAGCTCTGAATCACCCTCTTGAAAAGTCTCCCTCTCCATCAATTTTTAAGAGAGCTTAGAAAAGCTAGTACCCTTGGCTACAGCCAGGCCTCTGTGAATATCCTCCCACCCTCTGTACTCAAAATGCAATTTTTAGTGTTCATTTAGTGCCATAATTGTTTTAAGCACTTGGAAGAATGGGAGTAGGGTTTATTACTTTCATATGTGTATCCACTTGCTGTCTTCTGAGACAGAGCAAGGTTTGACTGGAGTAGAGCTCACATAACATTTCTCAAACCCAAGAATAACTTGTTAAGTTTGCTTTTGTTTTGGATACCTCTGGATGCTTGTGAAACTTAATTGACTGAAATTATGGTGAAGGTTTTTTGTTTTTTTTTTCTTTCCTTAAAGGCAGAAAGGGTGAGTGTGGGTGTCCACTCCACTCTTTGTACTTGTTGTGTGACTTGGAATATGGCACTTGGGTGGGATGGGAAGCTCGACCCCATTCTCACACATCTCCCCTTCCTTGTTTGCTTAACCTGCCTATTAACCTTGTCTTACCAAAGGCAGAAACTCTCCAGGGCAAAGAACTTCCCCTGCTACTGTGCTTGTAAAACACCTGGAATAACGGGGCCACTTTCCGAACGCCACTGGAATAAAAACACCCCTGGCTTTCCCAAACTGTGAAACCTTGGATCCTGTGGAAGGACTCCCTGTGGCTGAGGAGGGGGTGACAGGAACGGGATGGGAGCCCTCCCGACGGGGCTCTCCAGCCTGAGCTTATGTAATGGAAAATGGCACAGGTCCCTGCAGAGCGGAGCTGGAATGCGGGAATTGTAATGGCCTGTGGAGGTCTGCAGCTCGTTTAAACAGAGTGGAAACATTGCAGATTCGTAAAACTTGTGAGTCAGAAAGTTTACAGCTTTCCTTCCTTACAGCAAGGGAAAAAATCTATACTGCAGCCTTTAGATAAACACGTTAATGTTCCACGGGAATGTTACTGGGAAAGAGCACGAAGAGCCTCTGAGGCAAAGCAAACGTAAAACTTCAGGGTTTGTGTATTTTGTCTTTGCTATAGTGCTGTTTGATTTATTTTTTTTAGCCTACTTTTAGGTAATGTTACCTTACTGGCCTGGCACTAACCAGTATTTACAGTAACAAATTCTAAACTGCTATTTAGGAGAGGAAAAAAACCCCAAAAGCTAAACATGAGTTACTCCACTGCATACCTTTGATGTGAATACAGGAGTTTGGTGAGGCTTACTTAGAATCATAGGGCCTAAATATTGTGTTTTAGACGTAGTTGCAAATTTTCCTGCATTTTTTATTCTTTATTTCCTTTAAAAGGGAAAATTAAATGAAAAAGGAAAAAAAAAGGAGGATAGTAATATTCCTTTTAAAAAAGGGATAGCAATATAATATTTATTAGTCTGGGGTTATATAAAATGATGAATAATTAGTGCCCTTAATGAAGAAGCAAATTCTGGATTTAATAAAGGTGGAATTGTCTGTTAAATCCACAAGCTTCAAAGTCTCCCTCTTGCAATGCTGTCCTAGTACATGCATGTAGTCTTTGGTTTTCTGACTCATCACTTGGGTCTCAGACCTTTTCCACTCCCTGCTTTAAAATAATGGTGTTTGATGCTGAATTAACACTGATGTACTGGCAGACAATTAGGCCTTGTGGGAAAAGGAAGGAAGTAGCTTCTAGTCTGTTTTCAAGAATTCATTGAAGAAAACCAGTTTCTCCCTTTGGCTTTTTCAGAACAGTCAGAATCCAAAGCAGGGGGAAAGGAGCAGTATCTGATTTCAATGGCACTTAAGAAAAGTGCCAAAGTTTGCTCTGTTACCAGCGTGCCTTGCCTGTGGTCTTTTCCAGCAGACTCCATGTGAAAAAAGGACACATCCAGTGTCTCTCACATCTCCATCAGGAGCACCAGATAGGATCTTTCTGTGCCTCCTGGGTGAGGCACATGGCACTGCAGGGCCAGCTGGAGCTGCAGGGATGTTGTATTAAACACTTCCTAGGCTTTTCTTAGCCTGGAGTTTAAGGGAAGCCAAGCTCTTAGGAGTTGCCATGTTGTCTGTGTCTCTGCTGTCACCCACAAAAGCTGTTTCAAAAGCTTGTTGGTCAGCTTCAATAAGGCTTCACAAAAGGAGTAATTAAATGAAAAAATAATGGAAGTTCTTGTGAGCTGTATGAAATGTGCACTGGTACAGTGCAGAGCCTCAAATTAGTGTCTCTCCCTGAAAAGCTGAGCTGGGAGTGGATTTGCTGGTGTGACCAAGCAGCTCAGGGAGCTCAGGCTGGAATAGCTCCCAAGGATCTACTGTGAGATGGGCACTGGTGGCAGGTGGGATTCTTTGGTTCTGCAGCCCCTCAATTACTTGGATGAAAAATATGTTTATGTAGTCTGAAAGTGGAAAGTTGCTCCTCTGGTCTTTGGAATTGGTCTCCATTAGTTGGAGAAGGTGCCAGAGACTTTGATCCTGGTCACTGCCTCCAGCTGGATCTCCTCTCTCCTCTGCCTTGGCCACGCTGCCAGGCTCTGGGGCTCAGAAGCAATTGCTGGGGTTCTCCATCGAGCTGTAGCTGACCAGGCTCACTGCAAACGTGTGAAGTGATGTGAACACCTATTTTCTCACCTTTCTTTCATTCCAAGTTAGGTTTCATGGCTGCATTTACAAAGAAATAGTACCAAATCCTCACGGCACAAATGCATTGTCTTTAAGCTTGTTTCTAACTGTTAGGATTTCTGTATGCATGGAGCTCTCACTTTTGTAGGAGTTGTCTCCATACCTGGACAGTTGTACAGAAAAAACAAGTCACACCTAACGATAAGGTTCCTTATTTTCATCTTTCCCTTCCCCTGCAGAGCTGTGAGGAGACTCAGAGTTGCACCTCAGCTGTTGCTCTTCAGTTTCACACTCAAACTTAACCCACCTTATCTCTGCAGCACAGTCAGATCTCTGTTTATGTGCTTTGTCAGTATGCACGTGCCTGATTAGCAAGAGCAGCTCTCCCTAGATGATTAAGGATAAAAATTCTGGTGCACACCTCTGCAGGCACTTGAGGATAAAAAGGAATTACAGAATTGGCTGTTTCAACAGTTATGTTAGGAGCAACTATAAAGATATATTAGGATTGCCTCCTGATTGATATTTTTTTTCCCCTTCATGTTAGAAATATGTGTAAGTTGAGACACAGGATGGATGTATGAGGGAGCATCTGTGCTGTGTGATGTTAATGAAGAGTGATGCTCACATTTTGAAAACCGATTTTTTAGTAATTGGTGTTTCTATTTAACCTTTTTGGTCTTCCCTGGGCCAAATCAGTAATTAGTATGTTCCCTGCAAACTTGTCTTGACTTTTGGTCACATCTCTGAATGGTTTGACATCCCATTGAAGGAAATACAAAGACCAGGGGGAAGAAGAGAAATCAGTGTAACATGGAATGAACATAAGAAACATCCACCTATCCTGTTATGGTGTCATTTAACTGGAAAGGTTTTATTAAATATTGGATAAAAACAATCAAATATGACCTGCACTTCACAGTACTTTGTACTAAGTGTTCAAATCAAGACCTTTAAGCTTAGCTGATCTTTCATTTGCAAATCTGCAGAGTGGTTTGCAGAGCTCTGTCCCTGATTGCAGCGGGGCAGCTGGCAGCACTAGAATGCTCCTGCTCTGTTTCCACAGAACACAGAGAAATGAGCCGCTGTAAGTGCTTGTGCTTCTCAGGAGTCATTCCTCTGGATTAATTTATGATTTTTGTTTGGTGGTAGTTAAACTAAGTAATCATAAGGAGCTGGATGGATTCCATTCCCTCAGTGAAAGGAAGCTCTTCCCAAATCAACAATATTTCTCGATCATTTGTTGCCACCTGATCCCATATTCTTCCCCTGCCTCTTCCCGTTTCTAGCAAAGTTAATTGGGAGTTCTATTTATATAAGGACTTGTGCAGTGAATCTGTAAGGAGGAGTAACTTTTACTGCAGAATTTTGCTGGAACTTTTTTCATCCCTTCTGCGTTTGGCCCTGTTTTGTTTCCTGAGTTGGCTGAGAAGGGAGCTGACACTTCTGATACCAAGATTCCCTTAGAGATCCTACCTTTATGATCCCAGCTGTAGTTAGGGAAGCCTTGATCAAAGAGAAGTCTGTAGTCACCACTTTGCAGAACCATAGCAACAGAGCAATCAAGTACTTTACTGGATCTTGCCAGATCTCTGCTAATGGATGTGGAGGCTTGTAAGCAAAAAACACTTTGCTGTAAGGACTGGGAGGTGTTGGGTTGTCTGCCACACACAAGGGCTGCAAAACCACTGACAGCTTTTGGCACCTTGACATGGTTTTGTAGAGACATCCTGCTGAATGTCAAGAGAGCTGTTTTAGCTCAGCTTACCACCGAGCATACAGAAAACCTCTGTGGTTCAGAGCTGTTGAGGAGAGAATACTTTGGAGTTATTTGTCAGTCCTCTATTTCCAAGGCCCAGTGACATTTATCAAAGAATTCAGTGAAACTCTATTAACCCAGTAGCTCTGTTAATGATCTGTAGATTTTTTCTTTCCCTCTACCACCCCCCCTCCCCCCCCGCCCCAACCCCCTCCACAGTTTCAACATGATCTTGCAATTGATTTATAATTCACATGAGCTGGAGTAGTGGTGGGAGAAAGGGTGTTATTTAGAAACTAACTCCAGAAGAAAAGTGTATTTTCTCTAATTAAAACAAACTGCACAGTGCTGCCAATGGCCCTGTTCCAACTGAGGTCGGTAACAAGATTTAAAGAAAAAAAATTGCCTTATTGCAAAGGTCATCTCCCAATTATAGAATTTGAAACAAAACCTGTCCCATTTTTCTTTTCAGGCTCAATCTTCTGTTCTGCATTCTTACCTGTAGACTAATTTAATTCTCCAAGTGTTTAAAGTTTATTTTTTGAAAACTGCTCATTTACAACAGAACTGTACAGGTGGTCTGAGTGCTTAAAACACTTTTCTCCTAAGAGGCTCCTCATGTAGACTGGTCATAGAGTTCAGCTTTGGGGACTCTGGGGAGCCATCATCTGTGTTAGAAAACAGAGACATTTGAAATAAATCCCTTTTCTCTCCACATCTTTAGATGCTGAGGGCTTTTAAAAATACATTTCCCTATATATTTTAAAAATAGGTTTATTCTGTAAGTTAGTGCAAGCAAATAGTGATGAGTACAGTTCTTTTGAACAGAAATGAGTCTCATATTGTCATGACAGCTCAGTCATCATACATGTGGATGCTGTTGTTCCAGACCCCGGACAGTTAAAGAAATTGATACTTAAGCAGAACGCGTATGTGAGTGTGTTTTGTTGGTATGGGGTTTGCTGGCTTGTGGGTTTTTAAAGCAATTTTTCCAACAAACTGACCTGGAATGGGTTTTTCATATTGGGAAGTGCCATAAATCAAAGCCAGATTCATTGAAAAGCTACTAACCTTTTGAAAACCTGGTCACAGAGGATGGCAGGGAAGACAGCTCAATACTTGAAACAAATCACTGGTTTCGTGCTTTCTCAAATCAGTTCAGTACAGATACTAACACCAGGTTAAGATACACTCAAAGGAAAGGAGGGTTCATTTGGTGCACATGTAAAGGCAGGCAATATAATGTTAGACTCTAGAGATTTGATAGTTTTGTGAGGGTAATTCATGTTGTAAAGGTACTGAACCAACATGTTACTAGGAAGGCATGAGCAGAAAAGAAGAAATGGGACTTTGAAAGGATGAATGCCCTAGAGGAAGTGTTGAAGCATCTAATCTTGAATCATTTCAATTGGTCTTGATGGAGTCCTGGCATAAAAATAAAATAAAAGATTGCTCCTTATACTTATGATGACAGAGCATGGGTTCCACCTCCCAAAATCTCAAGTGTTTGGCACATTAGCTTCTTGCCTAATTTCTTGCCACAGGTTTCACACAGAAATGAGACCAATCCGTAGGTTGTTGGGAAGAAACCTTTTTTGCAGAACTTTTCCCATGTAGTCTTTGCAAAGAAAGCACAGATGTAAAATCCTTGCTTGTGCAGCTTCTTTGTAAGGACTTCTCTATTTCCAGCCATGTTGAGACGATCCAGAAAGTAGCCAACAATACTCCCAATAAATAAAGAATAAGCAGATGAAACCAAAGCCAATATTTGATTTCCTCTTCTTCACCACCCTCTCAAATAACTGCTTAAATTCAATCTCAGGTGTATATACTACCTATAAGTTCAAGGAATGCTTCCTATAACAGGAAGGAAAACATTAGGCCATAAAGAAGAAAATTCAGCAAGTATGTGAGAGAATTGTTTTGCAAACTCTTCCTCTCATTCTACAGAACAAGCAGGACCTGTGCTCCTGGTGGGCAGTGCCTTAGCTTGTCTAACAAAATAGACTATTTATTTATTTATTTATTTAGGAGACTGAGCAGGAATTCCTGTTCATAAAATGTTTGCTCTAGAATCTGCTTGCTGGCTTTTTTTATTAGATAAAATGGGTTGTTACACATTATTGCCTTGGTGTTTCTACATTTACTAATGATACAGATTTTAAAATCTGAAGAATAGGCGTAATTCAGGCAATGGTAATGCGAGCCCTGGCAAAACAGTACATTAGCTTATTCCTGAGTAATTTTAATTCACATCTTCAAACTGTAATCATAGTGAACATAGCATTTGGCAGATTCAGCACGTCACTGCTTCAATTCCTTGATGATAAAAAGGTGCTTCGTTCTGAACAGGTTATAATTACTCTTCCTTCCATTGAAACTCTGCTCACCTGGGAGGAAAGAGCTGGGGATTTTCACTGTGCTTTGCAAGTCTTCCCTCTGCTTCACCTCCCCCCCTTGAGATGGAGAAGCCTTGGCTTGGTGTGGTTTTGAAAGATTAAACTTCTTCCAGGGTTCTGGATGAAATACATTAATTGTGGAGCAGCGCTCAAAGTAGTACTGTAGGATTTTAATGAGTACTGCAGGATTTTAATTAGCAATGTAGGATTTTAAAAACAAGCATTACTAAACACATGTTAATGCTTTTACCAAATTGAGTAAACATGACTTTTTCTTAATGAGCTCTCAGTATAAACCTGATACAGGAGAAGGAAGTGTCTAGAAAGCATCTTGCTGGGGTGGAGACTACAAGGTGTGCCTGCTCTTGGCGGGGTGGGTGCTGTGCCTGTTTTTCTGAAGAATCATTTCCACATATTAAAAGTGGGAAGAAGCATCAAAAACTTCTGAGAAGTGGAGGGAGAAAAATAAATGTTCCAGGCAGAGTGGGAATATGTAGCCAGGCCTTGGCTGCTGATGGATGGTTCCACAGACAGATTTGTATTTCTTCTCATATTCTAGGGAGTGAAAAATCAAGGATTACTGTTTTTCCCATTTTGTCTGGAGAGCTACAAAGCTGACATCAGGAAGAGGCACACGTACAGCTTCTCTGCTAAGGCCTTCCTGCTGCCCCTCAGTGCCTCCCCCATGCTAAGGGCTGCTCTCCCACAACTGGCACAGGCATCACCACATTTGTAGATTAAATACCTGCTCTTCCTCTCACAGGTGGATTTGCTGAGTTCTCCAGCTCTTTCCCTGGTCTCTGTGAAGGAAAATCCACACTCATCCCTACTTGCATTTCTCAACCCTGTCTACCTGTTTCCAACACTGGCCCAACTAGAATCCTGCCTCATCTCTACCTTGGGTGTCAGCGAGATGTCCTCAACAAGGTGAGCATTCTGGGTGCCATGTGGGTCACTGGAATGAGTAGCTGATTTCCAAGGATCTTCCTCCAAGCTTCCATCATGGTGCATTGTTACAGCTGTGAAACAGCAGAAGTGGATGCAGGTAAAAACTGCCTGCACAAGCCATGGAAAGCTGTGGGAGAACCAGTGATCCACACACCACATAATTAATCTATGGGTCATTAAATACAAAACTTGGGCTTCTTTCTCCTTCATCTTGGGGCAGATGATATGGTTCATTCCTCAGGAACCGATCAACCAACAGCAAACTGTCACATCTGCCATGAGAGCAGGTCAAGTGCTTTCCTGTCACAGCTCTGACTGGTTTGTTTTGGCAGGTCTTGGAGGTTGACACAATTATATTCATGGTTACAGTAGGACAAAGGAAGATTGTGTGATTTTAGTATTTCCTTCAAGTGCTAGGAAAAAATAGCATTTAAACACCATGAATTGTATAATAAGGGATTACTGCAAACAAATCTTTGTGCACCTACTGAAATGTTCAGACCTGGACAATCAGTGGGGCTCTTTAAAATGAGCTTTTACAGTAGCACTACATTAAGAAACTTTTATTCTTTCTAAGTACATGTGCATTTAGTAATTTCTGTTCCTAAAGAACAGCCCAAATTTTTTTTATATACTTAAAATAGTCAGCAAAATTATCAAATACAGCACTTGTAGGATGCTGCACTATTAGATGTCTAAGAGAGCTTGTCTCAAATGGCCATAGGTCTCTATTCCTATGTATATCCACAGATGTTTTCCCTCACAAGAAGCCAGCTCACACTGCTTCCAACCTGCATCTTGGGTCCCTTCAAAGGGAATTTTTATTCCTTTTGCTGTGTGTGCCCTCTTGCCTCCCTTGTTCTCTGACAGTCCTATTCGTTAGTTGAATCCCCAACAGCCTTCATAAGATGGCATTAAATACATGGATGGGAGAGAGGGAAGGAGTGCTTCACCCTAGAATATTGGCCTAATTGTGTGCAAGGCTTATGTGTATGTTTTTTTTAATCCATGCACAAAGCTTAAGCCAGGAGCTATAATAAGGAGTCCTGTAAATTGATAAAATTTATGTACTTTGACCATTTTAATTTTCACTGCTTTCTTCTACTTTTACTCTATCCCAGTCTGGCCATTGATGGGCTATTTTTAGATTTTTCACAATTATTTTAAGGGGATTTTTGACACACGAGCAATCATATAGAAGGTGATTGTGCTTTAGCAAAGAGCACAGAAATGGAGGATAGTCAGCAGTCATTGCATCTACTTTGTCCTTTACATCTTCCTCGTCTTTACTGCCAAGGTAGCAAGTGAGCCATTCAAACGGGATTCACTTATGATGGATGTCAAAGCAGCTTATCACTCTTCCTACCACAAAAGTCATTTATGGTCCCCAGACAAAAGACAGCAGAAACAAAGTAATTTAAAAAAAAAAAAAAAATCTTTCAGTTAATAAGGTATTAGATGTTTTTATGCTGTTTGCTTTCAGTGTGTCTGCAGTGTTGGTGTCACTTCAGTTTGCAGCTGCAGATACTTTAGAATTAGTGCAAGAGCCCCAGGAGTTGCTCAGATTTGTACTTCTTCACATGATCTTGGGACTGAAAATTGAGGGTTACTGTGTTTCCCATGCTGTATGGAGAAGCACACAAATGACAGCACACCACCTGTTCAGGTGTTCAGGAAGTTCTTACCACCTGGTGTCACCTGACAGTCTTTCGGAAGTTCTTCCATTGGTCACCTCCTAAATTTCTTATCCATTTTTAGGACAAATACAAATCTTTTGATTTCAGATCTACCAATTTTTTGTACCTTTTCCTCTTACTTGGGCACGTCACTTGTTGGCTGCACAAACTAGACCTGAGTGCCAGTGGCTTATCTACCTCTTACCTACATCTTCAGTTTCCATGTTTGCCTCTGGAAAATGCTAAATGGCTTCCATCTTTAATACTGGAAAATACTAAGAAGCTGTGGGAGCAAATTACAACTTCTACCTCTTAGAATGCACTTGATGTTTTCACCAATACCAGCAAGTCCCAGTTTCCTGAGTTTAATCAGTTTCTGGATTTAACTAAAAGTTAGTGGCAGCCACACGCTGGCACATCAGAAACACGAATAATGGATCTCTGCTGCTCTTCCTGCAACATGCTTGGTTGCTGGGAAGCCTGGATCCTGCTCAGGGGCATTGGGGAGAGCAAAGAGGATGACTTACCACACTGATTGCCCAGAAACACATCGCAAGAAATCTGTGAAGTAAAGAACATTTGAAAGCAGAGGGCCATAAACAAAAAAAAAAAAGGGACAAGTAGCAAAGTGCTGTCTCTGTTAGGATAGTCCAGGAGCTGGTAAGTGGTTACCTTTGCATGCTCTGGTTTAAGGGCCCTGCTGGGGCTACTTGGGACAAGAAGTCAGCTTTCTGCTAAGATTAAACTAGCTGTTTTCTATTCAAATCCAGATTAAAAAAAAAAAAAAAGCTGAAAAATTCTAGTAAGATTCCCCTGACTATTAAGATGCAGTTGTATACACTGACCTTATTTTTGCCTTCAAAAGCTGTGAGCTCTCCTGATTCCTTCCATTCACTAGACATACCAATTTCTCTGAAATTAAGTCATCTCAAAGATATCTGCAAGAAACTCCTAAGCAGCACTACTGTTCAACCTGATGAATTAAAGATGTGAATTTTCATCAGGTTTTATCAAGATGAGCTTATCTTTTCAGAATCTTTATAAGCCTACCTCTGAGTGCCTGAGTAGGGGAAATGCTTCTTTTGTTGCAGAATAATCTGTATTCATGACCTTTTCAGAATACTAATGCTATTTACCATTAATACCTCTGCTGATAACGCTTTATTTAGGAAAGATATGCAGCCACAAATGCTTGGTTTGTGTCCTTCAGCAAAATTAATGATTCATTCAGGAAAGTCTTAGGAGAATTGTAATATTTTTTGCAGATTTCTTTCTACATGCTTAATTTGGAAAACATTCATCTTTTTTGCAGTGTTGAAATGCTAAAAAACTCCTAAGAGTTCTAAGAGAAAAGTCTGCTTGTTTTGGGTCTCAGTGTGGTACACTGTGGTTATTTTCCTGTGATAGGTTGGTGACATTGCAAGACAGTATTTAGTTTTACAGAAGATCTTCGTTGCTCTTTGTGAAAGAGAGGAAAGCTGCACTCTAACCTACACAGGAGTGACAATGTCCTTTCTGAAATTAGTGTGACAGAAAGCAATCTGTAGTGTGTTTATGGGCCTGAATGAGCCTCCTACTTACACCTCATGGTTTGTACCAGCATTTCAAATGTAAAACTTTCTGCCTTCCTACTTCCATAACTATTCTCTTTCTTTTCTTCCAGACCTGGATTTTATTTCCTGGAACAAAACATTTTAGGGTGCTATTAATTTTCAGATTAAACAAGTCATAAAATGTAAATAAGCTTACAAAAGAGCATTTACCTTCTATTCACAGAATTGTTAGTATTAGGATTTCTGGATCTTCCTCGATCGTAATTCACTTCTTCCTCTTGGGTGCCTCACAATGAAGGCACTGTTATGGTTATTACACTGGAGCATGTCACAGTGGGAATGATTGATTCTTCAGAACAGAAGGAAGCAGAACTTCTTTCTTTAGCCTCAGTCTGAAAGACCAGCACTAATATTTTGGGGTGGTTTTTTTGGCTTGTAGATTTCGGACTTGGCGTCTGCAGCCTTCTTGTTCCATTTGAATAATCAATCCCACATCAAAAACCTGGCATAACTGTGCAGTGGTGATGGTTGGACTGTGCAGCCCATCAGTGTTTATGTTTTAAAAGAAATAATAAGATTTTCTATTCTCCCAAATTCATCACCCCCCTTAGCTATGCTCTTAACAAACCTGACCATGGCAGTCCATTTGTCAGTGAGACCTCCACCACCTCCCTCTTTCTACCTGGGAATTCAGGACCCGGCATGTGCTTTTGTCTCAGATATTCCAGTTGCTCCTCACTCACCTTCAAGCAGAGACAACAAGGAGCGAGCTGGTTTGGGGTCAGTATTTCAGCTCAGTGACCTAAAGCCAGTAATTGTTTCCCAGGAGCTGCTGAAGAACTTTGGGATCCTGGAAGGGAAAAGCTGTGCAGTCCAGGACAGTGAGGCAGGGATGTTGGGGATCAGGGGTCTCCCTGGCACATGTAAGATACCAGGAGTCCAGTTAGTCCCCTGTGCCAGGAATCCCATTCCCAGTACCTCTCCCCTCTGGATAATTCCCAATATTCCTGTATTTCCTTACAGCACTCCTGCTTTTAAGCATATCAGTGTGTGAATATGAAATCGAGGCAAGGAAGGTGCGAGAGCAGCAGCTGTGGAAGGCATGCAGGGCTGGAGGGAGCTTGGTGCTTCAGCTGGAGGACGTGAAGGAAGGGAGAGGGGTAAACAGGGACATACTGGAATTTGTTGATGAGAAGCTGAGCTATACTGGGAGTGTGACCCAGGAAATTAGCAGGGCAAGAAGCACTAAGTCTGAGAACTTACCTTGACACATACAACCCTTTTCCTTTCTTTCTTTTTTTTTATTTTGACCATTGCTGCAAATATTATTTCTGCTGATTTGCTCTGCAGGGAAGTGCCCATCTCCTGTTCCCCTCGGATGGGTGTGTTCATGACATAATGCATGTCCATTAGTCTAAGGTGCACACACCTCCAGCCTCTGAATGCACAGATGTGAGAGACTTTGGATGAAGGGTTGGAGCACTGCTCACTTTGCTCCAGGCAACAAAAATCAGCTCACTAGCAGAAATTCATGCTAATTCCCTGTTTACAACCACTGTTGGCTGGACTTTGTGCACCTTCCTCTGCAAGTGACTGATGTAGATTCCCTTCTCCCCTGCAGCCCTTTGTTCTCACTCAGCATTTAATTTATGCACGGATATCCATGTGCGTGTTCATCCCTTCTACACACACCGTGCCATGCGTGTGGGGTACCTGTGCTGAACATCACATTATTTAGACTGCTCTGACTGAACAAGATAGAATCCTGGCTCTTCTGCTAAATAAGTATATCCCTGTTTCTCCTCACCAAAAGATCTCTGTGCTTGCAGAAAAAATATGGGGAAGAATCAACCATTTGGCTTTGTGACTGTATTTTCCTACTGGTAAATCGCCAGTTGAAATCTGCAGTGTAAGAATTCGTTCATGCTGCTACTCCTATGGATTGACAAACTTTATTATATATCTGCTATGAAAGCAAAAGGACTAAAATCAGATTTTGGGGGGCGCTTTTTTTTAATGTTTATTTTGAGAGAAGAGTTTCCATAGAAATCTGGCCAAAAGTCCCCCAATGTTTATGTTCAGTTTGAGTAGTGTCCAAGCCTAGTACTGCATGTCACTTACTGCCAGATTCTCTCTGAATCATGGCAGTTTGATAAGCATTACTCTAACATGCTGAACCGCTTTTCTGTGTCAAGATGCTTCCTTGGAGGAGACTGGACGGTTTGTGATAGACCCACCTCTACTTTTCCAGTACTTCTTCCACATGTTTTTGCACTAAGGTGCCCACTGCATCACAAACTACTTTGCACAACTCTAGATACTGTAAGTATGGCGAGATGCAGAAAAGAGGAGCCTCTCTTTTATTTCAGTCGTGAAAACTGACTTACTTAAAATCCCAGTTGACTCTTAAATATATAGAGTGTCTTTACTTGTTCCTGTGACATTTCTCTGAGAGACAAGTGGCCTATAGACTGAAAGCTGAAATTGTAAATCACAGAGCAGGACTCCTGTAAAATGCCAGTGCTGTGTAGAGATGGTTAAATTCAAGATCTTCATCTTTTTCATTGAGGTTTTGAGAGTTTTGCACATTCCCTTAGAAACAAGAAACTCCTGGACTTGAGAGGTGACTGCAGGAGGCATCCATTTCATTTCCTATTTCCCACCAATATCTGTGATGGGGCAATTTCAGTCCTAGATATGTGATCTGGAAAACACATATTCAGGTCAGCAAACTGCATGTGGGAAGTGTTTGTTGTCAGCTTGCATGCTGAGAATTGAAACCAAAGCAGCAAAAAGTTCATTCTCTTGGAAGTGATGCTTCAGAGTAGCAGAAGGTATTCTACCATTACTTCTGTTCTTTGTTAACTTTGTTTTTATGGGATTTGCAGTCCATATGTTATTTGGACATACTGGATGTCTCATTGGAAGTTGTTAAAAGAATCGAAAGCTGAGGAGTTGTCTTTTTCTTAGAAGAATGTCCCTTACACAGCTAGAGCAATTCCAACACAAATTTCAGTTTGATTTTTAGCTTTGTAATGTGCCAAAGGTACCATTTGACTTCTTGAGGCTTAATCTTCCTCTCTTTCCTAGGAGCTGATGCAGCAGAACGACATTGGCTATGTCCTGAATGCCAGCAATACTTGTCCAAAGCCTGATTTTATTCCAGAATCCCATTTCCTCAGAGTGCCTGTGAATGACAGCTTTTGTGAGAAAATTTTGCCTTGGTTGGATAAATCAGTCGATTTTATAGGTGAGTAGAAAATTTTAATTCTCTCTCAAACAGTTTGTGGGTTGCTCTGTGTGTCTGCTGTGCTGTTTTGGCTGGGGAAGCCCCGAGTGCTTTCTGGGTGGTGTGAAAATACCCTCAGGATCTGTGGACATGGTCAGCATCATTTCATAAGCACAGGAGCAAAATGTGGGGAGATTCTTCCACTGCACGTTGCAGCATTACAGAACAAAGACACTTCAGAGCTTTCAGGCAGCCTGGTAGATGCCTGATATATGTCTGCAGAGGGTGGATTAGAAATTTGGACATACACCTTCTGTCTTTACCTTTGAGACGTGAACTAGCCAGATCTGAACGGGCCAAATTGTTCCATCGTGAATGCTTGCTTTTTACTTGTATATAAAATTAGAAACAATCATCTTTCCCAGACATCTAAATAGGGCTGTTTATGTGCACATTAAAATGAGGTATGCTGTGACTGCAGGATGTTTCCTGCGTGTGTAGTCATGCTTTTTCTATACTCAATGGTACTACACAGTGCTAGAGAAAATAAGTAAGTTTTGTTTCAAGCTTCCATAAGATTTGCAATTAGCAGTTCACTTGGAAGCTTTGAATAATTTTCAGGAACACTGCTTTCTTTGCAAACTTTTCATCCTGGTATGATGCTGCTGAGTTTGACACTTGCTAATTTCGTTGCCATGCAGAAAAAGCAAAAGCATCCAATGGCCATGTGTTGGTGCACTGTTTAGCTGGGATATCTCGCTCTGCTACAATTGCCATTGCATACATCATGAAAAGAATGGATATGTCCTTGGATGAAGCTTACAGGTAGGGACAAATCTTCCCTTCCTACTAACTCTTGTGCTTGTTGGCCTGCTTTTAGGGTGGATGATGAAAGGTTCTATGACCAAGGGTAGAAGCAGACATTTTATCTGGTGGTTCACTGGCCACACTTCTGCTTTAAGCATATGTTTCCTCCAGAAATAAATTAATGGTATTGAATAGATATCACACAGCTAATATTAACTGCCCACTGCAAAATGGTCTTTGATCCAAGCAGGCAAGTACATGGAATGTAAAGTGCCTATTCAATGTATGTGTCTTGTCCTGGTTCTGGCCAGGACAGGGTTAATTTTTGCAGTAGCCAGGAGGGGCATGGCCAGGACCTGGAGGTTATTCTGTGCCTTCTGTCACTGCTGGGAGCAGGGGAAGAGTCCCTTTTGGGGCAGGGTCAGGTACTGTGGGGTTTCCACATGGTGTGCATCATTCACCTCTTTCTGGTACCCTCTGTCACCACTGTTGTGCTGTTACTGTCCATTTTCTTATCTCATCGCTGTTTCCGCTAAATTGCTCTTATCTCAACCCATGATCTTTGCCTTTTGAGCCTCCAATTCCCCTCTCCATCCTGCTGCAGAGGAGCAGTGCATGGTTTGGGAGTGTTTTGGTGGGAGCACCATTCCTGAACCACAGCTGTGTGTACAGACAAACACAGAGCTACAGCACACGTGTAACAGCACCTTGTGAGCCACAGGGAGAGCAAAATGGTCAGGGTTGAAGAGACAACTGAGGGTAACTTAGGACAAATGCTGGACTGGATCAGTCTCCTGCAGTTTGGTGTTTGGTAGTGCTCACAAAGAACTGCCTGCAAGTGAAATGCCCAGGAATGGAGAAAGCTTCTTTGTTGCTATTGAATTCAACCAAAGCCTGGGAGAAAGTATTTTGAATATCATGTCTCTGTGGCATTTGGTAATATTTGTGGAGACCCCCTTCCCTTTCCTCCTTTACAGATCCCATTTTTTCTCCACTTGGACTATGAATACTTTCCTACCCTCCAGGTGGCTTGGTTGCCGTTTACTATGACTTCTGTATTTAATTTAACCAACTGCTTTGTTGTGTTGCACAGAAAATCATGATTTTCTTTTTGATGGGCTCCCTGGTGCATCACTGTAAGAAGTTATGCAGAACCAACTTGAGTAATTGCCCTGGAGCAGGGGGAGAGGAGCCCCTTTGGAATCACCTGTGTGTTTGCTACAACCATCCCTAAAACAGGGATGAAGACAGAGAGATGAACACTGGATATTGCCACATGGAGCGTGATTTCCACAGAAACTTTTGTTTTAAGATGTTGAAAGTCGTTATGTGTGCAGTGAAAAAACTGCATGTAAGAGGTGCCTGAGCTGCAGCTCTCTCCTGCTGTGCTTAGACACTTCCCACGTTTCCCTACTAGAGCCTGCTGGCAGCTTGGTGGTGTGCAGTAATTTCAACATGAAACAGGTTTGGTTAAGAAGCTGAAGTTAAGAAGCTCAGTTATCCAGGCACAGATAACAGGCATGAATTACAGTGGATGTGGACAGATACTGTGCAGGGTCTGAGCTCAGTGAAAAAACCTGCCTGGTCTCAGGCCATAGTGGCTGAGGGCAGAGCTGTAGAGAACTAAACATTTCTAAAATGCACACACTTCAGGGAGCTTCTAAATTCCTCCATGAAATCTCCGCATTAAATTCTAGTTTGTACCTTAACCAAAAGCATGAACAGAAAACACTAAGTGTTTTTCTCTTTGCACTGTAGATGCTGAGCAACTGCTGTGCAATTTAGACTATATTTTGTTATATTTCCTTTGACATGGCTCAGTAAGAATCGTCTGCAGAACATTTCACTCGTTGGTTTGGGAACTCTTGTTGGCCAAGCTTAAAAGAAAAATACTCTTCTTTGAATTAGTGGAAGTCATTAGATAAAATGTTTGTCTGACACTTACAAAAATAAAAAGGTGATACTGTTACTTGAAGTGAAAGTCGAAGAAATAAACTTTGAAAAACTTTTGTATAATGGACTATTTAACAGAAATAAACATAAGAATGAAACATTATACATGCTTTCCAATTGGAAAAAGTAGTGTGTATTTTGAGATGAAAAAGCTTGCAAAGCTTTACAATTTGTCAGGGGATCCAGCATGCTTTCCCTACTCTTTTCATTTTTAAAAATTCTAGTTTTAAATTTGGAACTGCCCAGTATTTTGGAGAGAGAGGAGAAAGTGGAGATGAGGAGAAAGGGGAGAGAACAGAGTGTTGGGGACGCTACCAGAAAACAAGGCAAGGAGGACCTTGCTTTAAATAACTAACCCAAGTACAACTAACTTTGACTGGAAAAAAATGAACAAAGACTAATAATTCCTAGGAGCAAATTGCTAAAAACCTTCACATCAAATGCTAAGAGGGCAAACTACAGAATTTCTCCTGGGGAGACTCACTAGATTTTTCCATTTGCCAGTGTTACACTTCATGGTGGAAGTTTCCACTATCAGCTCGTGTAACCTGATATTCCAGGTCATAATGTCAGCTTGACTACTCTTAGTATTGTTTGTTCTTTGGCAAATTCAAAAAAATAGTAATAAAAAATGCAAGTTTCAACATTTTTCATGTGCTAGCATGAACACACATACATAGGTACACCTTTCCATTTTTCTCACACTGCTTTTAATGCCTGCACACTCATCATCTGTACACTTCCCCAGACAGGTTTTATTTTTAATAGGATTTAATTTTCCCAGTGACACATTATATGTGTGTTTGTACTAGATTTAGCTCATCAAGGTTTCTTCCCTTGTTAATTCTTTTGTCATATGGTTAATCATAGTTCCAGGAATGTTTTTTAGAAAAAAAACCAAAAAAACCAAAACTGGAGGAGGAGGGGTTTGGGCAACTCTGTTTTGCAGCCTGTTAAAAGCAAAGTACTTATTTATCCATGTTGCAAATCAGTGAGGTAGGAAATATGTCTTTATATTTAACTTTGAAATAAATAGTAGAAATCACGTGATACAAGTCTTTCATACATTTAGAATCCTGGTTCAGCAAAACATTTTCAGTACCATTGCACTTTCAGTGCATGAGTGGATTGGCACACCTGTGCCAGGCCAGGCTGCTTCCTACAGCACCCCAAAATAGGTGAGCTCTTGCAGGGGTTCGGCAATCCCGTTGCCCTTTATTGCTGACCACCTGCAGGGCTTGAGAGAGTGTTTTTGTTGTAATGCTGCATTTGCACCTTTCTGCTTTTGGTCATCACATCAGTGGTCAATAACAGTGTGGGGTAGAAATCACTGGCACTTGCTGGACAAGGTCAGAATGCAGCAGGGCTCTCTGTCTTGCCTGACAACAACAAACACGGTAGGCAGTGCAGTGGTGACATGAGAGAGGTGACAGGAACATGTGATGTCAATGGAATGGTGGGGAAGGTGTCCACTCTGTATCCCATGGGAAGTGGTCTCTTTGCTAAAGCTCAAATGCTGTTCACGCAAAGCTCCCAGGGTTCTTCACTCTGGTTAGAAAGCAAGGTAGCAAAGATCCCACTGGTGAAGTAAATAAGGAAAATTATTCACTTGAATCACTTGTGGACATCATGAAGAGTTAAAATGTTTCCTCTCCTTCCCCCCCCCCCCCCCCCACTTTTTAGCCACCTTTAAGCTACAGAGACAATTGAGAGCGTGCAGCATTATTTTGCTTTAAACTACCTTTTTTAAACTCCATCCTCAAGTTACTTAGGCTTGATTGAACCGTAGCCCAAGTTAAGAATAGGCTGTAGACATTCACAACATTCACTTTAGGGATATCTTATACCTGAGCAGCAGGTTCTTGAAATAATTCTTGGTTTGTTTGTCCCCTCTTACCAGATTTGTGAAAGAAAAGAGGCCAACCATTTCTCCCAACTTCAACTTTCTGGGCCAGCTTTTGGACTTTGAGAAGAAGATCAAGAACCAGAGCGCCCAGCCTGGCCACATCAGCAAGCTGAAACTCCTGCAATTGGAGAAGAGCAGCGAGCACGTGCAGGTGCTGGAAGCGGGGCCGAGCAGCCTCTCCACGAGCCAGCTCTGCCTCGCCGCTGCCTCGGAGCTGCTGGAGCCCAAGCCCACGGACGGTGGCCCTGCGCCCCGCGGGCACGCGGCCCCGCTGGAGGACGGCCCGCTGGTACAGGGCATAAACGGGCTGCACGTCTCCCTGGACAAGGTGGAAGACAGCAACCGGCTGAAGCGCTCCTTTTCCTTGGATATCAAATCCGTGTCCTACTCCGCGAGCAGCAGCTGCGTGACTGCATCGGTGCAGGGCTTCGCATCCTCCGAAGACACGCTGGAGTACTACAAACACGCGGCCGCGCTGGAGGGCGGCAGCAAGCTGTGCCAGTTCTCCCCCGTGCAGGAGGTGTCGGAGCAGAGCCCGGAGAGCAGCCCTGACAAGGAGGAGGCGGCCCCGCCCCAGGAGGCCCCGGGCCCGTGGCCGCTGGACAGCCCGGCCTCACGGCCACACGCGGGCCGGGCCGGCGGCAGCACGGCCGCGCCTCGGCCGCTCCTGTACCCCCTGCACCGCAGCGGCAGCGTGGAGGACACCTACAGAACCAACTTCGTGTTCGGGCTCTCCACCAGCCAGCAGCAGCTGGCCAAGTCCGCCGCGGGGCTAGGCCTCAAGGGCTGGCACTCGGACATTCTGGCCCCGCAGCCCTCGTCCCTCACCAACAGCTGGTATTTCGCAGCCGAGTCCTCGCATTTCTACTCGGCCTCGGCGGTGTTCGGGGGCGGCGCCGCCTTCCCCGCCTACAGCTGCAGCCAGCTGCCCTCGGGCTGCGAGCAGCCCGGCGCCGTGCGCAGGCGGCCCCGCCAGGCCGACCGCGGCGACTCCCGGCGCAGCTGGCACGAGGAGAGCTCCTTCGAGAAGCAGTTCAAGCGCAGGAGCTGCCAGATGGAGTTCGGGGAGAGCATCCTGGCGGATAACAGATCCAGAGAGGAACTGGGCAAAGTAGGCAGTCAGTCAAGTTTTTCAGGCAGCATGGAAATCATTGAAGTGTCCTGAGGGGCAGCGGCTCATGTGACTCTGCCAGAGTCGCTTCCCCTTCCAGGCCGCTCCCCCAGCGTGTGAGAGGTCCCTGTAAATCTGAAACTTTGGGTAAAAAGGTGGGGGGAGGGAAGAAACGGAGGCTTCGGTGTGAGCCGGGGAAAGGTTGGTACTGCAGAGAAGTGACAATGGCCTCTGCCCGAGGAGACCCGAGTGTGCTGCTGGGCTTTTCTCCTCCCCTCCCCGGGAGAAGGGCAGAACATTTCACAGACCTTTCCCTGTCAGAGGAAGCAATTCTATGCAATGGATTGCACGTCCTTTCAGTGGCTTTTAACAAGGAAGCTCTCTTGGTGTCAGACCCTTTCTCTGGTTCCGCTGAACCACACTCCTACCTGTCAGAACCAGTATTGTTCTCCCCTTTCCACTCCCCATGTCTTCACCAGTGCACCTTAGCCCTGACACTGAGCCAACCTCTGGAGGGAGACCTTTTTCCTGTAAGTAAAGGAGACTGGGAGCGATTCCAAAGGCCATAGGGACCGGTTACAGCAAGGCTGGTCTGAACACACCGTTCAGACAAATGTAAATACTGGTGTAAGTATTGTTCTAATGGATAGGCTTTAGGTGATTCGCTAGAGAGCTGCTTCAGAGAAAAAAAACCCAGTACCTCAAAGATACACAGAATAAACTAGGGCTTTATGGCTGCCACATGCTGGTAGTCAGTTCATAAGCAATGTGAACAAGTAATGACTGGCCACGTTTGATTTTTTTTTTTTTTAAAGCTGTCTACGCACAAGTGTTTCAGCTGGCTCAGCAGCAGTTTTTAAAAGAAGATGAATGAACCATACTTAGGACTGTTTCCCCCAGTCTTTTGATACAGTATTTGTATGTTTGATATTAGGCTGGCTTCTGGGAGACAGGTAGCTGCCTTGGCTTCTGAGCTATAATGGAGTGGTTGATAGGTAGGGCTACATGCAAGAGAAGCGGCTGGTACAAGTGGCCACAACAGGCTTTTCTTGCCCATTTACAATTTAACTTCTCAAAAACAATTCAAGTGTGTTGGGGTTTTTTTAAGGTAAAAATGAGTTGGGGTGGGCTTTTGTCCTTAACTGAGCAGTTCTAGTGTGGAACTGCAGATGCTCAGGGCTGTAGCGTGTCCTCACCGTCAGCACCCCAGGGCAGACGCCTCCATCTCGAGGAGGTGTCACATCCCTGGTTTCCCAGGAGATGAGGCACAGCCCTTCTCATGTTTTTGACAGCAAGCAGGTGCTTCTCCTCCCACCTTGGCTGCTGCTGACCTTGGGCTACATGTGCATGTTGCCATGAGAGGTTTATGGTCAGCAAGAGGGAGTACCAGAGCCACTGTGTAAAGCTGCATCCTTCCTGCTCCCAGGGCCTTCCCCAGCACCCCTCAGAACACGTGTGTTGAGGGGAAACTATATTGTTTTGTCCCATTTCAGTGCAGGCAGCTGAAAATTGTAGTAACAAATAATTAAACCTGGACAACAGCTTTAAAAAAAAAATTGTCAGCAGCAAACTGAAGCCCTAATTAAAGTCAGCAGCTTGGGTTATATTTGGGGTTTTTTTACTGTAAGTTTAGCTAGTTTGTGACTCAAATCTCAGGTTTTACTATACTGAAAAGTGGAGAAAGTTTTTGTCATTGTTTTGTTTTGTGGCTAGGATGTGACTTTAATTTCCTACAGTGGACCGTTGAAAATAGCACTGAAAGCTACAGCATTGATTAACTTGATCCTAAAAAGTGCAAAAGGCACAGAGAGAGGAAGCACCAGGAGTCACTGAGCCCAGAGGCTCTTTGTGCTGGATGATGGTTGACATCACCCTGGACACTGTCAGGTGTTGGCTGTTCATGGAACATGCTGCCACTTGTCACTGTTTACATCTCCAGTGGAAGTGATTACATCATGACTATTTTCAGCTGTGTGTGTATTTACCTATGTAAACAGCTGAACAGGGCTCCTCTCAGCCACATTTCAGGAAAAGCCCATGGCTTTGATTAAAAGCAGTTAATGGGAGTTAACACGTATCAATCTCTAGAGGCAGAAACAGATTCTTCCTCTTTTGTGCTCCTTCAGACTGTGTGTTTGGGGTTGGTTTGGTTGATCGCCTTCTGAGGAACTGAAATCTGGTCTTGTGGCTCCTCGTGATTCCCAGTGTGTTCTGGATGTAGGCTCAATACATACAGGGGGCAGGTTCCCATAGGAGGAAGCCTTAACCCCATGTCCTGCACAGGGTGGTGCCCAGCCTGGCTCATACCTGAACTAGAGTCCTGTCCCTGAACAATACTGGAAATGGTTTGCAGAAGTCTGGAAAGCAAAGTGGAGGATGTGAGAGGGAAAAATGTGTACATGTTCAATATGAATATAACGTATGGCATTTGGTGTGTGGCATACTTGGCATGTTTGGTGTATGGCAAGCTGGTGAAATGGTTCAGAGAGATGTGAGATTCTCATCTTGTTGTGTCATGAGCATTACCTGTATGTTATGATGAAATAAAATCAGAAATGGTACCTGTTTATACAGAAGGCTGAGGAAGGAGTTGTGGAGTGTTTTACCTGCAGCAGGACCTACTCCCCCCAGCATCCAGGAGAGGAGGGGCCTTGTCCTTTAGGGAACACGCCCTTCCCTGCAGGTGTGTTCATGAATGACAGGGCTGGAGCAGCTTTAGACCAGTTGTCACAAGCAGTGGTGATTTTACAGCACCAGTAACCATTTAGGCCTCTTACCTGTCCCTGACTATCCCCTTCCTCTGCTCCGTTGATGAGCAGCAGTGGCACTTGTCTGCATCAACACCTTCCACTGTCTGATGCAGGTGTGAGTAACCTGTTCCTCAGGCAGCTGGGGCAGTCTTGTTGAAGCAAGTATTTCAAATTGATGAAGTTACCCAGAACAAAGCCCATGCTTTGTTCTTGCCTCCCATACTTCTTACTTGAAGAATAATTTAATTACTCATTTAAATACTTGTTTTGACTGATGCTGTCAGACTTGAAGCATTCAGAGCAAGTTCTGCATGCTGAGATTGGAGCACACCCCCCCACACTGCTTCAGAGAATGGCTCACACAAACACAGCATAGATTAGAATTAAAAGGGGCTGCCACAGCTGTATCCTTAGAGGGCAAAGCTGTGAATTTAGGTAATAGCATCTTCAAACTCAGGTGCAGTAACAGAAGATTTTTCTTTTGAGAATTTCAAAGCACAATCCCAGAAAGGGACATGCAAAATCTTCAGCATCTCTAAAAGAAACCGAACCATCAGTCAGAGCACAGGTAACAACCTGTGTGAGTTTCTGTGCTTACTTTCTGCAAACAAGATGGTGCAGCTCTCAGAGAAGAAAACAAGAACCATGCAAATTCAATGGCATCATCAGCTGTTTAGCCTCCAGAATAGGTTGACATGACAATCTTCTATGATTTAGCTGCTCACCCCACTCCAAAGTCCACTTCTGACTGCAGTAGCTCTGTTCCCTCAAGTTGTGTTTTTTGAAGCACTTCAGCTTTCACCACTCTTCCTGCCTGCTTTGCAGGACTTGCTCTGCTCCTGTTCCCTCCATCCCTCCACTCCTGGCCCTGCCACCAGACAGCTCTGGGAAGAGACAGTCTAACTCCACCTCCAGTCAAAACCCAAGGGACAACTGAAATGTGCCTCATGCATGTCAAGACTCAATTTTCATTTCACTGCTTGGCATTACTGGGAAGAGGTCCCTGAGGTCACTGGGCTCTTGATGTAACCATCACAGCGACATTCCTAGAATGAAGTGAACTGAAAACAAAGCAAACCTCCCCCCAGCATGGATCAGGTAGCCCTGCTTTTGAGGGGGCTGGGGAGGATAAGAGAGTGGAAATGTGGTGGTTAGGTGAACTACTGTCTTTACTAACTATTCATCAGCTAGGTGCTCAGTACACTGTGACTCACAGCACAAGTTATAAACTGACTTCTACCAGAAAGTGGGGGCATGAAAAGCCCAGAACAAGGGGGACAGCACTGGGGTCCTAATAACACTGGTACTTTTTAAATCCAAAATTACTGCGATTCAACCAAACTTAGCTAGCCAGACATTTGCTGTAGCTAGCCATACACCTAACTAGTCTGTATTTGTTAATAATCTGTGATAAAAGTAGTTATTCTAGCACTTTCAGACAGTGTAGCATACACAGTACCACTACTCTATTATACACACAAACCCACAACTGAGAATTCAGGTAGAACAGTGTTCCTAATACATCAGCTTTGCCTGATAACAGCACTTTCCCTTTGAACCCTGCCTGCAAAGAACTTCTTGGCCCTCAGGTCCAAATGGTTGCTCTGAGGCAAACTGAAGTGTTTCTACAGTAAAGCCTTCAGCTAATTCTACACTTCCAAGAATATTAATAAGAGTCACCATAAATAGAAAAGGAAAGGGAGCTATTTCTTGCCTTCTGCAACTCCTACCCCTCTGGGAAGGGGCTGCTTTCCTGGCATGTAAAATGCTGCCAAACACTTCTGGAGCACTGTCCTGCTGGAAGGGATTGCTCAGTTTAGGAGTGGATTTCAGCTATCGTTTCCAGGGACCCTCACCATGCTCCACTGCTGTACAAAGCCAAAGTGTGACACTACAGGCAATGATGAGGCTGGGGCATCAGGCCATTTAGAAAAGAACAAAACAGAAGCAAAACAGCAAGAAACACTAAATTTGCCTCTCTTCATTTCTTCAGTATCCCCTGTGCAGGTGAGAGTCCATCACCACTCCGCTTTCCCAATGCCATGAGAACAGTGCTGCAGGTGCTTATCTGCCTCTAAACCACTGATGAAGTCTGTTAGAGTAACCTGTTCCCTGCAGGAAACAGCTCCATCCCGGGATTCCCTAAGCTCACCAGATTCCCAAGAGATGCTCCTGGAAGTAGAGCAGGCTCCTGCCTCTTCCTGTGGAGGGAAGTGCAGTGGTGCTCTGCATATTCCAGGGCTGGAATGCCGTCCCCAGTCAGCTGCCCACACCTGGGTCAGGGAAGCCCTTTTGCTGGGATACAAACATAAACTGCACGGGGAAGTTCTCTCAAATCCCTGTCCATACAGAGAGACTGTTCACATACCCAGTGTTTTGACAAAAAGTACAACCCTGCCCATTTATTTCTGGTTGTGTCACTGTCCCACAGCACACCACTGTATTTCACAGGATCATGGAATTAACGAGGTTCCAAAAGGCCTTTGAGATGACTGAGTCCAACCTACAACCTAACATCACCTTGTCAACCAGACCATCCCTCTGGGGTCAGTGCTCACCCTCCGGCTGTAAAAATACAAAGCTTTTAAAAAGACAAAAAGGATTATTTTAGGCAGCTGACACTGAGAATTGCCCTTTGAATCCTCCCCTCCTCCCCCAGGCCCCAGGAAGATTATTTTGTGAGGCTCTAGCTGCCACCCCACTGCTGGTGAGTCCCAAGCATTGCTGCTCACATCTTGTATTCAAACTGGACATCAGCGCCAACCAGAATTGGGACAGCACTAAGGGAAAAAAACCAACCAGCATTTATTTTCATTCTGGGGACATTTCCTCACAATCCCAGGGCAGAGGCAGCTGAACTCAGGCACCTCTGTGGCACAGAGTGGGTGCAAAGTAAAGCTGAGATAGCCTGCACTGCGGTGAAAAGTGGGAATGAAGAATGAGCAATAAGGCAATTGGAGAAACAACACACTTGGAAAAGAGCCACATCAAAGGTTTTAATGCTGGAGCTGCGGAACACGGAGCAAGTAGGAAGCTGAACAGGGTAACCACCCATAAACCATGGAGTGCTCAGCCACAAGGCTGGCAATCAAAATACCCTCTGGCAGTTTGGGAACGGGAGGGACATTACAGAGTACCTCGGGAAACTACTGGCACACAGTCTGAGAGAGGGGCTGGCTCATGTAACCAATGGGCCTGTGACGACGTGTATTTCTGCTCTTTCTGTGTAAAAGCTTAGAGGAGGGGAAAACACACTTTAAATATTCAAGTATATTTAAATATATTTAATTTAATATATATATATTTTAAAAGAAACAAACAAAAACTCTTTTCTCTCCCCTTCAGCAGATCTTCACAGGACCCTGCAGGTAGGTTGGCACTTTAGCACCCTGTCAATGCATTCAATGAGAAAAACAATGGAAACAACAAAGCAAACCTGCTCTGCGTGGGCAGCACAGGGACCAGCATGGGACACAAGGAGCACCAGTAAGGAGCACCACTGGCAGCACAACGGGGAACTTGCAACAGCAGAGTCAGGGGAAGGGCCAGAGAAGCTCAGGCCAGAGAGGAACCACAGATCCAGAGACTCGTCCTGCTCCCCCAGCTTTTCACAAGATCATGTCTCAAGAAGCTTAGCCTGTACCCCAGACCACACACCACCCCAGAAAGCAGAAAAGGGCAGCAATGTCTGGTTTCAGGGGAGGACACCAGATTATTCCCCATTCATAGCACTAAATTTGTGGTAGAAGTAACAGCTGGTATGTTCGAGAAAGATACCTCAGGCCTCCTCCAAGAGTGTTTGGCTTGGAAGAGGAAATTCACAAGCAGAAAGGTAATTCTCCAAGGTAACATCTCCAAGCCTCTGCTGAACAGCGTGGGAGGGAAGTGTCAGTCTCACCCTGAGCATCACCTGCATCTGAGCTGAAGCTGAAAGCAACATGTGGAGCTAAGCCAACAAGGAGCAGCCAAGCAACAAACAGCAGGTCAAGAAGATGTGGCAGGACGTGTCTCCCCTTCAGCAAGAGGGCCAGAGACTTACGGTTCCTGAAGAGAGTGACAAGGTTTTAAATAAAACTGTAAACCATTGTTCAAGGACAGTTAGAGGGTGCATGCTTCTTACAGTACCCATACAAGAGACTATCACCTGTGGAATGAAAGTGATGACCTGTGAACATTGGAAAAGGTTAGCCTTCACACTTGAGCTCTAAGTTTCTTTCTAGTTCAGTTGTTACACCTTCCACAACCTGCCCTTGCTGTTCAAGAAGCTCTGTCTGTGAGGCTCTGCAGCACAGCCACAAGCTTAAAGACCAGTGTTCCTAGGAATAAACATTTTTTCCCATTCTCAGCCCAATGCCTTGGTGTTTTCTGGCAAATGAGGAAGGACCTGATTTGCAGCCCTGCTCCTGCAGCCTTCAGTTGGGAATACTCTTCCTTTGCCCTCATTAGCACTGCAAGGAGCCCTGCTTTGATCTGATACTTAATGGCCTGAGGCCAAATGTCTACAAGCCTCAGAGAAGTGTCTTACAGGAGAGAGCATCTGCCTTGAGATGCAGAATCAGGATCTTCCCACTGGTACAGGCTTCCAGCACATCAGGGCGTGGGACACTCATGATCCCGTCTGACAGACAGCTGAATGCTGCACATTTTAAACATCCAGACAGCATCATCTGGACAAAGAGGACAAAAAGGGCTGCAACCACTATTTAAAGTAACTCAATATTCTTGTGTGTCTGATGGTGGGAGGCAGAGACATATTCCATGATGGACAATGAGGACCCACAAGGGCATAGCCATGACAAGCAGCTTTTCATGGGTTAAATCTCATAAAAGCTTTTAACAAACCAAGTGTAAAACATGGCAGGAAGCTTGAACAAGGATGGAATTCTGATGTTTTATCCTGGGCAATACACAGCATATGCCTATTTATGTTCAACTGTATAAAACCTCTGGAGTTGGTGCAGCAGGCAAGGAGACCCACTGCTGCCTTTGCTAAAAAAAAAAACCTCCTGCTGAGTTCCCTGCCCTCCCTGAAGCAGTCTGTCCCTCTTCCCAGGGCATTATTCCAGAGGACTTCATTTCTTCATTTCACAGTGTTCAGCAGGCCCTGGGATCCAATCACCACCGTGGTTCAGATGCACCTCTAAGTTGGCTGCAGTCTGCATGACACTACGTGGCCTTTGGGAATGCAACAAGAGCACAGCCTGTTGCTTCTTGCCACCGGGCAGTAATTATTACAAAAACCTACTGCACTCTTACTTCCAAATGCTCAGAGACAACCTTTTGCTGAATAAATGCTCTTAAGCACTAAGACGTATCGAAGCAGGCTGCCTTTGGCAAGTGACCCTACCTTGTGCTGTACTGGAAGCTGGGTTGTCCCTGACTGTCCTCACCACTGGAACTGCACTCCTGACATACAACAACCCTTGGGGTTCATGGGCTCTTCAGCCCTGGCTCGCCTGGGAGGAGGCAGGAACATCCTGCTGCCTTTGGAGCAGGTGGCTGAGAAGGGCCCTGTGGTTTCAGGCACTCAGCAAGGTGCCAACGCCAGCTCCCAGCACAAGGGCAGCTACACCAACACAAAGTGCCAAAGGACTTCTCGTGTCTCTCCCCTCCACCCTCGTCCACTTGAAGGTAAAGAAGCAGTTGCACTCGACTGGTAAAAAAGACAGCACCAAGGTAACGGGAGTGTCCGAATAAAAAAAACCACCTTGTGTCCAACTTTGGGATACAAAGTGAGCAGGTTGGTACTGGTGCCTGTCAGACGGACACGAAATGCCACCAGCTGAGGCATGGGGACATTGCCAGGGCAAGGGGGAGAGGAACACTAAGGTTTGCTTTACATTAACAGACATACATACCTAGAACAGCTACTCCTTTACAGCCTCATAAATTAGGGATCCCATAGAAAAAGGAGCCTCAAGGACATGCCAAAACCCTGCCATGCAAACCATGTTAATTATGATAATAGGCAGATTTTAATAAGCCAGTTCCTGGCTCCCACGCTTTCACCTATAAAACGCTTATTTCCAAGGCCAGAGGATCTCAGAAATACCTTCCAGCCATCCAATTGTCTAAACCCCAGTGGCACACAAACTATGTTAGAGGGTTCGTCACACCCCATATCCCTTTGAATTTTTTTAGTAAAAAAAATAAAATAAATCAGATGAAAGAAAATTCCTCCTCTGTAAACCCCAGCTAGTCACAGCAATGAAACAAATGTGTCTGCACAGGCGGTGTAGTGGCAAAGGAGACAGGAGGGCAAGAGGAGGGAGATGAAGGAACGGTAAATCATCTCCTCTGGGGAGCTCCTGGATTCCTGGCTGTGCGGCTCTGGCAGCTGACGCTGCTCTCCCTCCAGTGCCCTGGCAGAGAGTCCGGCGGCAGCGCCGCCCGCTCCAAAGAGCCGCCAATGCAGCCTGTTGGAAGCGCGGCCGTGCCGAACGTGGAGTGTGGAAGGTGAGGAGGGGGAGCTGCCGAGCGCTACGACCTCAGCTCCCGGTCGGGTTTCATGGAGAAGGGCTCCAACCGCTCCCCCTCTGGCAGGAGGCTGTTCAGCCGCTCCATCAGCGGCACCGTCTGGTCGATGCCCATCTGGATCCGGCGCAGGATGGCAGACATCTCGTTGACCTTCTGGATCTGCTCCGCGTACTTGGCATACTTCTTCTGGCGCTCCTGCATGAGGCTGTAAAGAGTTTCCACAGAGAGGTCCATCTGTGTAAAAACAACAAGCACAGCAGGGCTCATTAGGACAACTGCTGCCGCAGACCTTTCAGCACACTGTCGTTCCCAAAAACAACCACCTTAGATGCTCCACTAACCAGAGGTAACAGACAGGTACAGAGGAGCTCCTCATAACCAGTCTGTCATGCAATGGGATGATTTGTAGTTGTATACCAGGAAGGACCTAAGATGACCTCAGTTCTCCACCCAAATACCTAAATATCTGATCAGAAAATTCTTCATTTGCAGGACTGAAAGCCAACAGGTGCTGCCAGGGATTTCCCAATAAACCAATACACACATCCTCCAAGTTATCCAAACCCGGGGAACCTGTGCCCTCTGCCTACACCTGAACTGTATTTCCACTGGAGATCATTCATTTGCAAGCATTAAGCTCTACCATAGTTGCCAGTGTTCAATTTTCCCTGTTTAGCCAGGTTACTCTGCAACTAAGCCACAGCTGTTATTACCATTGTCATCTGGAAAACTCCTGCCTTGAGAGAGCCACAGTGGATTGCTAGTGTCCCTAATTTCCCTGAAACCCAAAAATAAGAGTGTCATAAGTGACCCCAGGAGAGACATTAAGTAAATTAGCCATGCAATTAAACAGTCAGTAGCCAAACATGGCTCGAGCATGATGACAATGACAGGAATTGCAGTGCTGTTCCTGCCATTGAGTGATGAAGGCAGCCTTTATAATTCACAGCCCGTTTTTCTCTTCAGCCAGACCTGCAATCTCCAGGCAGGATTCAGCCAGTACCTTACACACCAGCCCAGTCAGATGGTTTAAGCAGTTTTACACATCCTAAGACATACCACATGTTCGAGAGCTCGGTAACACGGCTGCTCCACGCCCTCAAGTGCACACTCGAAGCTCGGTTGCTTTGGCTCACTGTATCTGTGCTTGACAACTCCAGTGACTTCAGTGCACTGGCTCTTCCAACTGGGATGTCTCTGTGGAAAGCAGTCCCCTCTCTTGGGACTCAGCACAAGCCCACAGTGGCTGTGAGTGAAGGGCAGGAGAGGACGCACACTGAGCAGTTTTAGCCCACTGCCACCTCTTACCACTGTTTTCCCAAACCTTTCCCATCTAATTACTCCCAGAGGAAGGAGGTCACTGCTCACCATGAAACAGCCTCAGGGAATTGATGCTGAGAACTCCTGGTCTGCCAAGAAGCACAGGTTCAAATAACATCCCTCTCCTGAACTGTGTGACAGAGTCAACCCATCCGGTGGAGGACAGTGACCATACCTGTCATCAGGAACAATACATTTATCAGTGCAGTGCTAAGAAAACACATGGTGCTGACCTGACCTGACTTACACAGCACTGAACAGGCAGGTGCAATCCTGACCCCATGTCCAGTGCTGTGGGTCTGTAGGGGAGAGCCTGCAGCAAGGGAGGACTGGGTGGAAATGGTGCAACACTGGAAGGCCCCGCTGAGGAGGGAGGTCCCAGCAGAGGGAACTCTGCCATCCCACTGATGGCAGCAAGGTTTGACACTGGGGATAAACTGCTGCAGCTGTATGTGCTCACAAATGTCCCTTTCAAGCCCTAGTCAAAAGTAGTTGGGCAAGAAAATATTTTATTGAGAAACCTCAGTTACAAACAGCATTGAAAACAAACACACAAGTTCCTGCTGAACTGTCACCTCCATCAGAGCTGGATACAGTACCAATTGACCTTTTATTTCGCCTGTACTTTCTACTGCTCTCAGGCTGAATTCTTCCTCTTTGCCTCTGTGCTTTCCTGTGAATTCCTTCCTCCATGCCTTCATGCACGGGACAAAATAAAAACCAGCAGAGCAGGAAACTCCAAATAGAGTGGAAACAACTTAAGCCTACACAGGGGTTTCTATTAAAACCCCAGCTGAATAATTTAGTAGCTTGGCGCTAGCTCTGTAAAGAGGAGTGTGTAAAAAGGAGACCACCACCAACCAGCAAGTTCAATCCAGTGCCTAAAAACATCCTACCTAACGAGAGACAGTGGCCTGGAGGGGCAGCCAGTGGGAAACCTTCCAAAAGCCAGCACGCCTCATTAAATGCAGCAGCGCAGGGACCTGGGCAGAAACCTCCTCTGGTTTTGAAGTTCTCCTCCACTGGCAGGTTCTCCACATGGCCTCACAGCACTGTGCAAGAAGCAAAGCTCGCACCTAACCAAGCTTTCAAGCAAAAAACACCCAAGGCCCCCCACTTTCTCTCCATTCCAATAATTTCCATCTGTTGACTTTTCCATCTGCTGACCTTGTGTATGAGTAACATCCACTTACTGGCAGGGAACGAGGGGAGAAGCTGATGCTGACCTGCAATAGGAAGAAGAAATGCAGAGGGGCCTTCCAAGCTCTTTGCTACCTTTGGACACGTTCACAACGGCCATAAAAAAAACTGCCTCACAAGAAAGAGAAAGGGTGGAAGTGAGTGTTTCCTATGGTTTCCTTACACCTACCATCCAAGTTTGCCTGCTGAGGGAGGCCACAGCAGCTACACAGCCAGAGACACAACAGGGAGGACTGAAGTCGAGCAATTGTGAGGAAAGGTCAATTTTTACTCAGTCTGAACCTGGTCTTTTTAACTATTAAAAAAAAGGCAACTAATTAATTCTTGTAGATAAATGCCAATGTCTCTCTGCTGCTTTCCTTGAAGCAGGCCTAAGTACACACTTACATCCTTCCTGCCTCCTCCCCCTTCAAGTGAGCTCCTCCAGAGCCAGACCTTGTGCTTTTACCTCTCCTGGCATGCAGTCCCATTCCTCTGGCACTCGGACGGGGCCTTCAGACTCTGAGAATCAGCCCCATTTACCCACCACAGAGACTAAAACTGGCCTGCAGGAATCCATAATGAGCAGGGAACACGCGTAAGAATCCACTTCATTCCTATCTATTTAATTTCACACAGTAGCAATAAAAAGCATCTGGAGAAGGGGAGCTGAGGTAGAGTCTGCTCCCTTGCCTACAGCCAAGGCAGTCCAAGACACCCTTGAGGGTCAATGAGTGAACATGCCTTCTCTGAACAGCTTCCATCAACTCCCACATCCCTGACACAAAGTCCTGCCACATTCTCATCTGGAAAACATTCAAGTCTCAGCCTTCTTGCCCATCCCAGTCTGTAAAGCTCTCTGGGAAGCCCAGCAAGACACCCCAGCGCCAGTAGTTCTTCACTGTCCTACAACCATCTGAGAGTGTTTATTTGAGCCATTGTTTCTGCTCTCGTTGTTTCAAGCTTCCTACAGCGCCAGGCCACCAGAGCTGCAGACAACTCCCCATCACCCTGAACCCATCAGATATGACAGATGTGAAGCAGCATTGTCACCAGCCCCCTGACAACCTCACCATCACCAATCTGTCCTTCAAACATCACCACTCAGGAAGCTATGACCATCCCCAGCTTAGTGGTACAGAAGAGTTTCTCGAGAGTTAAAAGACTGGACTTGAAGCCTGTTCAGAAGCAACAGAACAAAGCAGAGGGCAGAGCCCAGCATGTGAGGTCAGAGTCCTAATTCTCATCAAAGCAAGCGTTTCTGCCCCATGTGGAGTTGAGAAAAAAAGATGTGTTCTCAATGAAGGAGTGAGAGCTCCTAAAGCATATGTTATTTCTTTCCAAAAATCATTTCTCCTGTCAAAGCAGCAAACCTGAGGCTGGACATGCCCAGAGTAGAAGACAGGATCTTTCTCCCCTTCCTACATCAAAAAGGATGGAGGAGTTTCTTCAGTTTTTCTTTCAGAAGCACAGGATTATTGCTTCCTAGGAGGCCGGGGGTGGTCAACCCAGAGTGCCATGACCTTCCTAGAGAGAGTGTCCTGCAAGGAACAGCTCTTCCAGGAGTGGTCTCTGGCTTCCCTGGGCAGCAAGTGATTTCACCAAGTGTAGTGATTTCTCAGCTACAAGTGATTTCAGCTCTTGTGATTCAGCTCGTTGTGAAATTACCCAAGGCGAACTCAGGAACAGAGAGACAGGAGCCTCGTATAGCAGTTCCACAGAGGTGGCTTTTATTGTCCAGCAGCTCCTGTGAAGGGGAGGCCAGGGACAAGAACTCCCTGTTGAGGGGCAGAAACAGGGGGCTTTTATGGGAAAGGCAGGGCTTGGGGTAGAAACCAGCTAGCCAGCTGGGTACAGGCTATTACCATAGAGAAACAAGGCATGCTGGGGGTGGTTCACTTTCTCACCATGACCAGGAGGAAGGCTGCTTATCTCTGGGGAAAGTCTTTTTGCCCTCAGGCCTCTCTGCTCCAAGGGAGTGCAGAGGGCTCTCATGCCAAGGGCTCACAGCCCTCCACACAGGATCATAAAAATGGACAAGCCTAACGCTCACCCTCCAGGCAAGACACACTTTTTTTGTACAGCCAGTGACATTCAGAATTTGTGTCTGTTTCTGTTTCAAAGCTCATGCCTCCTCTGTGGATTATCATCAGGCAGGACACTAATTTATGCCTCAGCTTCGCATTAAAACATGAAATGACATCTACTGGGCTTTTCTTTTGTCAAATGAAAACAGATTAATAATTACTTCTAACAACAGTGCAAGATGGATATTTCCTCACTTAAAAGGGCCCCAGCACAGCCCCTCCTACTACACCATTCACATTGTCAACCCTAAGAGTCTCCTCTGCATTACACAGGCCCATTTGTAACACCACACTGATAAAACACAAAAAAACCTGAGGATACTGTCAGACATCTTGCACACCATAAATTCTTGCATTCATTAAAAAATTCTTCTTGGCCCACACTGCCAAGCAGAATAAAGACATTAATTTAGCCCACAAAAAGACTGAGGTCAGCACTGGCCACTGCCCAACTCTTTTCAAGAGACCACACTGAAAACAAACCTGTGACTATATATACATATATATATATATGCACACACACACACACATATATATACACTTCTTCCCTGGCATGGTTTTATAACACCCCTGTCATGGGCACGTGAGTGTCCTGAGCTCTTGGAAAGAGATGTCACATCTTGTCAGTTCAATGACTGAGAGACTGAAAACTGCAGCTAGACACATTTTCCCCGGTTGCAGAACATGCAAATGCAATCAGAAGTTCATTAAACTTGGAATCAAGTTTCTAGAGAGGCACTGCTGACATTCATAACAAAACAAATACATCTCATAAGCGGATGTTTGGACATTCCCAGCTTCTCCAGTCCCTCCTAAAATGCCAGTAGGGCAAGAAGATATTTTTACTTCCCCCCACATTTAGTAACAGTCTTCAAGAGCTCAGCCAGACATGCATTTGTCCTGTGTCCTTCTGTCCCAACAATTTCCTCACAGCTCCCATCCCCTATGGCTGCCCCTCCAAAATACAAAGCTATTAAGGTGCAATCCTTATTCCAGAAAGTTCTTTTGCTACAGCAGCATTCCGAGCACAAGCAGCCTTTCCTTCACATTGTCAGGTGCTTGACTGGGGTTAAATGAACATCTTCCTGCAGCTGCACACAAACCACATCAGAAAGTGGCAGGCAGGAACATGACTGCATGGAGTATTAGTCACGATGTGCTGGTGTGAAAATACTTCTCAATCAACACACTTAAAACTGAAGACAGCTCCTCTTTCTGTACTGCCTGAAAACAAATGTGCTCAATGAATGGCTTTTTTTCCTCTTCCCCTCTCTCTTTGATAATGTCACGCAAAGTCAGCACAATAGATCGTGATGACTTCCTGATGATAGGAACATCCTCTGTTCCTCCCACTCGGCACACACTGGTAAGTGATAAACTGAGTGGGCAGCTTCTGTGCCAGGGTACAAAACAGAGATGCCCAGCCAAGGATCCCACACCCTTCTCTTCAGCTTCAGCCATGAGTACAGCTCTCATGGAGCTGTATCCTTCCTCTGCCCCACTGCCAGGTAAACAACTATAGTTTGTGTTCAGGTTTTCCTTATCACATACAAGACCAAATCCCATGACAAAATATTCCTTTTGTTCCCTCTGTGATCTGTTGTTGCTGTAAAAAAATTGCTAAGGGTTATTCTGTCTAAGCATTGCACAGATCATAGTTGAGTTAGAGAATGAAGAGTAACCATTTTAACTGGCTCTGGAACTGAGTTATAGCAATATTAATAGGTACATCAAGGCCCTTACTCCTAAAGACCTAAATTCAACCCATGCTTAGTCCCTTAGTACTACAGTAGATACATTATAACAGGTATCAACATAAGATAAGCTGCTGCACCTGTAGGATCAAGATTTAATTATTTTGGGAGGCCTTGGGACACACAAAAGCATTCAGAATTCCAAAGAATAACAAGGTTTATTCTTGAAATAAGCTTTTCCACCTTTATGTCAGTGTTTCCCTGCCTATTGTGTTATTGAACAGGATGTGTTTGTCACTCCAAGAGTGTGGCCTCCTCAGCCCACACCTCCCTCCCAGCTCCAGCTGGAGCCCCAGAGCCACCAGCACCCCTCTGCCAGCTGGCAGGCCCTCACGATTAAGTAATGGCTGCTATCACTGACTGGTGCTAAAAAAAGGGTCCCAAAGCTATGACTGAAACAATACCTACCTCTTGCCCAGACCTAATGAACCCAGACTTCCAGGAGTTTAAAAAACCAGCAGGACCCCACTTCAAAGAGGCAGGAGAAGATGGGCAGCAAAACCTGACAGCCAGGGAAATACCTGGTGCTGCAGGTGCTACAGCCAGCTCTCCAGTTTGGACACATCTCCTATCACAGTCTCATTCTACTGCTCTGTCTTTTCTTATATTTCCCTCAACACCACAGATATCCAAACAGCTACACTATTCACAAAAGCAAGTGAAACTCAGGGCACTGCAAAGCAGCAGTCACAACCTCCTCCTTCAAATGAGCTGAATAATCACAAGCTTACTTCTGCACCTAAGTCCTCAAAACAGTCTTCCCAGCCTCTCTCTTTTTCAGTGGTTTGGTCTTCTGGCCCATGAGCTGGCCTGACCACCAGTATGACAGTCACAAATCAGCAGGATCACACGATGAAAAGCACCATCTCTCCCCCTGCACGTGATCCTGCGTTCTAACTCAGTGTTTGCTGTGGCTGTACCAGACTTAAATGCCCAAAATTCTTGAAACAGCAGAAAGGAAAAAAAAAAATCTGATTTCACCAGTAAGCTTTCTAAACTGTCACCAAGAAAAGATCATAGTAATTTCTAGCTCATTGTCTTTGATTAATAAGAACACTTTTTTAGAGTTTTCATTTGCTGTTTTTGTAGAACAATCTACATCCATCTAAGAAGTCACCCCTAAAATTTATCATGGTTAAAAATGTTAAGTTATATCCTGAGCATCAGAAATGCTTCCATACCTATTCTAAACAACCAAGTTTAAGAAAAATAAATACAAATACTCCACCCAAACAAGATTATTGCACCTGTGTGTGCAATGTTCTCAGAAAACCTCTCTTTTGTGGAATATAATTCCACAGGAATTAATAACGCATTCCTGATCTGTCTTCAATTAGCTGTTCCTGGAAAAGAAAAAATATGTATCTGTTACAGATCTATTGCCTAAATGATAGCTTGCACAACTCTTATTTCAGGCTACCTAATAATTCTCCTAGAAAACACAACCTTCAATTTCCTCGTTTCTTGATTTTATACTGCTGACACATTGCTTGCCCACAACACTCCTATCTCCAGCCAGAGCTTGAATGTTACAGGACAACAGCACTTAAAAATGCTGTTTACCCCTAGGGGGTTATTTTATAATAAATTTCAGTTTTGTACTTGCAACATGTCAGAATGACTAGCTTTAAGCAAGTTGTTTTTCCCATCACAAATAAGCTCTGATTTGAAAAGAGATACACACTATCATTAATAAGATGTTTCTCAGAAAACATCACCATTCTCATTTCAGAGTGAAAATAGTCATCATCATTACATTTGCAAGCCATCTGCTATTTATTCTCAGCTTCACACATGGGAACTGATAGTTGCAGGTCTTCTTTTCCACATGTCCTACAGAAGTCTTTCAAAAGGGAATGGTATTGCTGTGTTGAGTCAGGGTTAGACACACTAGAAGAAAATTTTATTTAAGTAGAAAATGCCCTTAAATCTGTTCTCACAGAATGCAAAGGAGCTGAGTTTTAACTATTGCTGACTGTGTGTGAAGTTCTAAAAGGATTATCTAAGACTCCCTCTTTTTCTCTGGGGAACTGCAGACAAAGCTGGGTTCACGCACCCTGACACACTCCCACTGCCCGTCCAACACATCTGGGTGCATCAGACCTCCTCCACGTGCTCTGCACATGCCTTGGACACATGCAAGCAGGCTGAAGTGTTAGATGTGCATGGACATGAGCCCAGCAGTCAGGAACTGGGGATTTCTGCACACCTGAGAGCCCTGATGAAGCTTGTGCTCTTTTCCTGCCAGCCACATTTCTCATATGAAAAATCAACTTCCCTTCATCAGGGAAACTCAAAGACATGTCAGTTCTAACAAAGGCAGTCAGTGATAACCTGAAAAACTCCTGAAATATCTATTTGTAGCTTTACATCAGTGCTTCCATGTTTGATAAGCACATGAAATGAGCCAAGTACACTCCAGTGATGTTAAGGGGAGGATCTACTCCTTCATTCCCAGAAGAGAGACTTTCAAGGCTGACTCCACCATACGTCCACAGTGCTGAAGCTCAGATGTCCAGCAATTTTCTGGAGGTCACAACATCTGGATAGTAAATCTCTGGCTTCAGGAAAGCCTCAAGGAAATCTTGAGCACTGTAGATTGTTTACAGACCAAGCTCTTTTGAGGCTATAGACCATTGTTGAAAAGACAGTAACAAGAGTACAAACCATCAGAGATCAATGACTCACACAAAAGTTCAGTGTGTCAGTAGTGCCACCTCTGATCCACTCTGAGCATTCATTTTTACTGTATTCAGCTGCAGTGGCCTCAAGATTCACAGAAAGCTGAGTATTTCTTCTTTTTTATGTCTACCAATGCATCTCTAGAAGGAATTGATCAAATGCAAGAAGGCATTTGAAAATTTGTACTACCATCTAGCAGAACTTGTAATTGAAAATAAGTAGCTCATCTTCAGTTTCTGTGTAGCCTTAGGTCAGGTGTAAGGAAGAATTAAATTCTATGGACTGGATTAAGCAAAAGAAAAAGAAAGCTACGACCCCAGAATCCTTTTTGACTTTAACAAATTCTTTACCATATACTGCTGTTATATTGATTTTTTTTACAACTACTACCTGAGCCTCTTTTTCAGCTGGAACTCATCTGATTTGGGATTTTGTCTTTCAGACAATTTGCAGCAGCAAGTTCCAGCAGCCACTCTTTCAAATGCATCACTTGCTGTTTCAGTAAGTTAAAAAGTCTTATTTTTTATCCAGTTCACTACAGTTTTGGCACAGTTTATACACATGATTACAGGGAATTCTACTATACTACAATTCAGCATTTTATCCAGGCTTCTAGAGGCAGATGACGCATCCAGTCAGGAGCAATGCCCACATGAATTAATTAATTAATAGTAAATCATATGTTTCATACCTCCAGAGCAGCGCTGCAATAATGGCTAATAAATGTTCTCATGTAGAAGCATTCATGCCCCAATGGCACAGAAACATTTAGGAAACCCTACCCTTCATAAAAAGCAAGATGGGCAGATTACTGGCACTAAGGCTTCACAATGCTTTCAACATGAAGTCATTTCTGCAGATCACATCTGATTGTTATCAAAGTGCTAATTATGGGGCTGCTAACACAACGTCCACCCTGCTCCCTCAAGTCTACCAACTACCATCTTTAAGTCATCAGTGCAACTCCAAATATTTGCAAGTAAGGCTGGCTAACCTGTCTAAAACAAATATTGAACTGCTGAAAAGCTTCTAGCCAATATTCCTGGCACCTCCACACCCCACCCCAATTCTCACTTAAGGGCAGAGTTGACACCTTGAAAATTTCAATTCAACACTGGAACAGGAGGTAATAGTTAAGAATGAAAGCTTGTCAATTGACTTTTCCTATACCAACACAATCCTTCAGGGAGGGAGAAGACCACTTTTAATCTACATTAATGCCAAACTTATTTAGAAAGAGAAATCGTATCATTTTCTACCATCATTTGACTAAGCCAAACAAGTGAAGCTTTTCCAGTTTCCTCCCCAAGGTTCTCCACCCCCCACATATCCTTACAGCCCTTGTCATGTGTTATGAACTCTCCTTCCTTGAGCATTATGAGAGCTGCACACACTGTATCAGATGAGATCCCTCAGCTTTGTGCAAGACAATCAGCATACTCCCATTTCTCCTGGAAGTACAAGCTGTGATACACCCCAGACTGATAATTGCTTTCTTCCTATCTCAAATCCATTTCATGCCCAAATCCAACATTAATTCTGCTAACTCTGTAATGAAATCTAGCACTTCTTATTCCTATCTGAAGTTCCACAATGTTGGGGCAGGGGGTTGTTGGAGGTTTTTTCCAATGGGAAAACAAGGCTAGAATAAGAAATCCAATTTCCTAGTCTAAGCAAGCTGTGAGAAGGAACTGAATTATATTCTTTCTGGTACCTGATGATCATAAGCTCTGTGCACTAACTCCAGTGAAAGTGTTACTAAAAGGCTTTGCATGCCAGACTTGGGATCTTCAGTGACAGTTTCTTAAGCACCTAAGTTCTATAACAACACAAACCTTTCTGACTGCTAGATGCTTGTTTAAACCTAATTTTCTTCCTTGGAAATTCAGTTGTGGGAAGGATGCCAGTTTGGATCTTTCCTCAAAAGGCCATAAAGCAGAAGAGAAGGGAACATGCTAGAACTGATTACACACATACATTCTAGGAGCAAGGGACTGGTCTTTTTATGACACCAGATGAAGCAGTGCATGTCAGCAAAACAGATTTCAGACTGTCACCAGTGCAAACAATCTTTCCTCTTCCTTCGTAACTGCTAGATCCCTTCATAAAATTCATGTACAACAGAGCACTGGCCATCTGCCTCAGGCATACAGTGCAAGACATTAATTCTCTATATTAAGGTAACAATTGTGAAGCCTTTTCAAGAGCATTTTCACATTTTGGTACTGGCTGGTTAAGACACCACCCCACCACTTAGGTATTCAAGCTACTTGCACATCAGAGTGGAGAAAAATGAGCAAGATCAACTAAAGGACGTGAAGCTTAATATGTTTCCAGCTTAATAATCCTGTGCATTTATTTCTGCATGATGGTGCCTGTTGAGATTCCAGTCTTTATAAACAACACTTCATTGCTGATGAGAGGAGAAATAAAGAGCTGGACAGATTGTCCTAGTCCTCATCCATCAACTTCCAAGATGCCAAGGACTAAATTTTAGGTATTGATTTCTTACAGAACACAACGCTCCCTAGTTTTTTTCTAAAAGGCAGTGTGGCATTACATCCCTTGAAAACACAAGTGGCATTTCAACCGAGATTCTTTCCCTTTCCAGAAATATCACAAGGAATTCTCAGGCCACTTTCCCTGGATTTGGGGAATTGGTAATTTAAGTCTGTGAACCAAAAGACTCAATTTTGCTTGCAAGTTAACACAGCCTCATCTAGAAGATCTTTATATGTTGTGTCAAAACTAAATACATCTCCATTTTCACTTTTACCAGGCTTCTTTTAACAGGGTTACTTTTGACTCCCTGAGCGCTCCCCTTTAATGGGCTGAAAGGTAACTTCATGGGCTGATCCATATGGGCCTTAAAGCAAAGGCCTGAAGCTGAAGATGCATTTTGGACTCAGTAAGGCCATTTATCTTTTTCTGGCCTAATTCAGTTTAGTCAGAAGATGCATCACTCTCAGAGCATGTCTGCTGAAAACAGATTTCACAAACAGTCTTGGAAACTCAGGGCTGAAACCACCTACAGGGAAACCATAACTAAGAGGAATGGCAATAAACACCTCACTCAGCAGAGTCCTGAAGCAAAAAAAACCAAAGACCAGGCAAAAAACACCTCCCCGAAACTTCCCCTTTATTTGAGTCCATTCCCTGAAGGGACACTACTCAGCTGTGACTGGAGCATGGGATGAATCCCAGGCACTTCAGATCTTTCTGCCCATGGAGGGGTGGAATTAGGAGAAGTGCCTGTGGTGCTTCACACAGTAGAAGCTCTGTGTGCTTACAGCAGAAGTGCACCTTGAGTCTCACCACAGCTTTGCCTGACATAGTCCCCAGCCAGGCAACATCCTTCCAAAGTTTCTGGCCCAGATCTCATTCATTCCTGCTCATGGAACAGCTTCCTGCACTTAGGACAGCTTTTCCCTTTATCACCACCTTAAGGGACCTTGCCCTTAAATTTTCAGCAGGGAACATCAGACTTCCACAAGCTCTCCCTACCACAGCCAGCCCTCCCACCCCTAAGGAGAGGGGTTTAAAGCCATGGGCCCGGCCCACAGCAAACCCATCATTCCCTTAGGGTGAACAAAACCATGTCCATGACTTCTGCACACCACATTTCCCAGCAGGTTTTGCCACAAATGATGGGGTGTCCCCGATAAAAAACCACTTTATGTCACAGAAACAATGTAATTGCAAATAAAGGTCAAAAGGCCACACAGCATTCACAAAAAGATAAACTGAAATCCCTAAATCCCCAAATTGTTGGGCACATGCAGTGACAAGAATAGCTGAATCACAATTTATGAGTATTAAATGCATGAGATAAGCTCCAACATGCTTGTATATAATGCTGGTGTATAAAAGTGGTTTTCTTGTCAAATGCATTAGATTTTCTGCTTATAGGAAATAATGATTGAACTTCAGCTCATACTTCTAAAAAGCTGAAATATATTGAGAGATGTGATACTGTGCTTGTGTGGCTGCAAAAGTTATTTATTTGCCAAATATTAAGGGATGTATTTCCGGACAATTTAACTTAATACTAGAGAAGCCTATCACATTTACTTTTTTGCAGCAAGCTGATGAAGAAAAAAAAAAACCCAAAAAAAAGGAAACCAAAACAAGTCAAATGCATGTTCAGGCTGTTCTGGAGTATTTGTTCAAAATAATGAGCTATTCCCATAGAAGAATTCATAGGTATGAAACAACCCATACACTGCAATTTGCTACATGGCAAACCAGTTACTGATATTAATGCCTGCCTGGACAAAATTTATTTAACTGTTGTGAATATAGAAGTAATATTTATTATATTTGAAAATGTGGGGGGTTTCCCCCAACTCCCCTGCATAGATGTGTGCCAGCTTGGACTGAGACATTTAAAATTTCACCTAGTATTGTAAAAACTGGTCTGTTTTCAAAATTATGGGCAGTCTGGGATTCCTGTAGCAATAAAAGCTACAAATAACACAGCATTAACATTTGTTTTCAAGGCAAAGCACCAGAGCCCTCCCAGTAATCCATTTTCAAATACATTTTAAGCACAGTGTATCTAGGAACTGGTTTGCCTTTAAGGGGACATCGGATACTCAAAACCACAACCCCCATGACAATGCTGCAAAGTCTAATAAATGCTGAAGATCTTTTCACTCAAAGTGTCTTTGAAAGGAGCTTAGAGGGCTTTCAGTTTCCCTTTTGCTTTCACATAAAAAAGACAGGCCTCAATTTTCACGTGTGACTACTAATTTTTGGATGCTTACCTTCAGATATTTTGTAAGATGTGATTTTTGAGAAGCTTCGCACCTTGTGCACAAATAACTGTTTTTTAAGGCACTGAAACCAGACTGTTTTGAAGACACACCAAATCATGAGCCCTTTCTGAAAAAGTAGCACTGTTCCCCAACTTTTACCTATTCCACTTGTTTCCCATTCCCTGGTATTCACCATCCCTTATCACATGACTCCTGAAATTCTCTCCCTGGCACCCAAAACAGATGACTTTCACTGGTAAGGACTTAATGTAAAGTAGTCCTCTCTCCACGTAATTTGCTGCTTTTCCTCCAGCCATACCTTTAGAGCTGGTCAACACTTGCCTTCAAGCTAATCTTGTCAGAAACCCTCTGTTCTGCAGATCACAAAACTGGGGCAGACACTCCTCGTGAAGAGAACACATGTGGCTCTATCAAACCCACAGCAGGTGGAGTTCCTCAAAACTTCAGAGTTACCATGCAAATCTGTAACATTTTCCCTAAAAAGATGCAAGCACATCCTCCTTTTTTTTCTTGACAGTGAAAACAAAACCTCTTGTCATAAAAAAAATCACTCCCTTCCAAACCCAAAACTCATTCTGGTATGAAGAACTGCTGACAAAAGGTACCTGAGTCAACCACCTTCATTCATATCTTCAGTTCTTTCCCCTTCAAGGAATACATTGCATAAACGTGTTTCTGCTTGAGAGAGAACAGTCACAGCCACCGGGAAGCTGCACAGGTTCTGCATTTAGGAGCAGATATGGATCCAGCCAACACTGCAAAGCAATTCTGGCTAAACTGGGAAATGGGATGGAGAGCAAAGCAAGACTATACTGCTCCCTGAAGGTAGGGAACGTCAGCTGGGTGTGCTCAGATCTGCAGTCACTACTGGCATGCAAGCAGGGCTTTTTCCCTTAGCTTATTCTCTCTCCTATAAAGAACCATTGTAATTCAATGTGTGCTGATTTACAAACCACCCCAGTCAATTCTGAGTTATTGAGGACCAATTAATTTACAGCAGTACTTCTGAGTTTTGACAGAATCCAGGAAACTTCTTTCCTGGCAACACAGACAATGGACAAAAGATATTTGCCCTGGGACATTTTGTCAAGGAAAGACTAAAAAAAAATCCTGGCTTCAGGCAGTGTGAGTATAGCATATTATACAGCAGGACTATTACTCGCTGAGTACAGCTAGTGAGAATCTGAGAAGTGAACACACCTCAGACAAATGGTGGGAAATCAGACTGAAGCTCACTAACATTTTGTAGAAAGTTAAAAAACATTAGTCACTTGACAAGTCTGTTATCAGAAGAAAAACACTTCAGTATTTACAGTGTTAAAGAAAGGGAAAAGGAAAGGCTACCAAAATGAGGATAAAAGAATTTACTGTCTCAGCTCATGCACACATTCTGCTTTTCACAATACACTTGATTTTCTCTTTCATTTTTATGCTTTACTAAGGGTCAAAGCTTTGTGTACATGGCAAAACTAAATCATTGCTGACAAATGGGTGAAGCCAAAGGCGATTTCCTTTGTCTACACTTGTAAGGAGAGACATCCCCTGCTCTGGTTCAGCTGCACCCTGTGTTGTCAACAACTGTCAGCAGTGGTTGGATTTAGTGCATCAAGGAAAGCCCAAACAATTTGGAAAGAATGATTCAAGCTGAGTGGGTCCCACCCAGCTCCTCCAGAACACACATGCAGAACAGCCAAAGAAAGAAAAACATTTAAAAATTATCAGGAAAATGAACAGTAAAAACCCACCAGATCTGGCAGAGGGACTGAAAGCATCTGAAGTTACTTAAAAGTTGTAACCAAAAAAAACAAAAAAAAACCAAAAAAAAACCAAAAAAACACCAAAACAAACAAAACAAACAAACCACAGCTGATTTGTCAGTTCCCTGACTTAGGGAATTCCCCATCTCTCCATCACTTTGTCAGAGGAGTCTTTTATAAAGAAGCTAGTGAGAATAACAGTATCATCATTTAATTTATTTAGATGAAAGATAATCACAAGCCTTACGAACTGGAAGAAGACCACTGTAACTAATTTGAAAGGGACTTTGCCACTTGCCGTGTAGAAGACAAACCCAATCAATTAAAACAAAACACCAATTAATGAAGATTGTACTGGTGGTGTCTATCATGACTTTAAATCATGTCACTCTTCTCTCTCACACTTTAACAGCCAAAAGAATTACAATCTGCTTGGATTAATGCAGTACACTGTCATTAGGCTGGCAGTTAAATCCCTTTTCTGAGATTGTGTGATCTGAGTCACCAACATCTGCAAATATCTTTACATCTTGTGTAATAGCTGGCCTTAGATCTTGAGACACCAAAGTAAAAAGGCCTTTTTAATGCTTCCCACATTATTCTGGACTTACAACTCCACGATGACAGCAGCTTCTCAAAACAGCCCATGAATCAAATTTATTACCCAGTTTGTCATGTGGGATTTTCTTAACGCTAAACCAATAGAGCAACAACAAATCAAGGTCAGTGTTTATACTGCGTGCACAAAAATTAACCACATGCTCAAAAACAATTTTTGACACTGAAAAGGTATTTGGTCTCAAGGACTTTTGACATATGCAGCATTCACCAGCTCTTCTGCACATCTGGCAGTATCTGAGAAAACACCTCAAGCAACATTTCCCTCTCATGCCAGTCTGTCTTGACTTAAAACAAAAAAATAAATCTGGCAGCCATTCTACTGCTTCCAACATCAGTAGTCACACGTGAGAAAGACAATCCCATTGCAGGATGCTCATCCCAGGAACTAATTCAATCCCAAATAGTATAATTCAATATTTAAACAGATCAGTGGTTTCCAAATGATGGTTTAGTGGTAAAAGCAGCAGCACAGGAGACCTTTTTGCCATAGAGGTCAGAAATGAGATGGCATGTTACGGGCTTTGAAAACAAGTCTAGCTCTACAAATCCACTACCTTCTCCAGCCATAGAAGATGTTAAGATAACTGTTTCCTTCCTTAAATTAGAGCCTAACCATGGGGCATAATAAAATGTATGCTATACAGACATAAACAAGGAATGCTACCTTAAAAGCTTCAGTAATCTTTTACTTCCCCAAGAGCTGCTTGCAGCACTTGCCATTCCAGAGGAGCAGCCGCTGCTTACAGCCAGGCCTCCTGAGGCACAGCCAGCAAACAAACAACGTGACAGTAGCCACAGTGAGAACCCGGGGACACTTGCAGGGCACACCCACAGGGCTCCTCTGTCCTACAGAGGCTGCTCTGCAGGCTGCTGCAAGGGACCCAGGGCCACGCCGGGCCAGCCCCCACGTTCCCGGCACGCGGCCCAGGCCCTTCCCCGCCCCGCACCTCCTTGATGCGCTTCACCAGCGCGTTCTGGTCGAAGGCCACGGCCTCTGCACACTGGTGGAGGTGGTCCTGGTAGCGCAGGCACAGCTGCAGCACCTGCTGCGGGTCCAGCTTCTCCAGCTTGGCATTGGTCGGAGACGTCTGCCCACTGAGGAGTCCTACAGAGCAAAGGAAGGCCCAGAGTGAGTCTGACTGTTCATACAACTTAGTTTAGCTGCAATCCAAGAGACAGCAGAACAAACCCAGCAGACAAGATTTATGAGGGGTGATGAAAAGCTAATTCAGAATCATTCAAGGATGTTTCAAATTTATAGCAGTGCATAGAACAGTTTGCCATAGAGCTTGGCCCTCCCTGACAAAACCTAAACAGACTCTAAATGCAGGTCCGTAACGCACATCTCCCAGGTTTTCAGCCATACGCAAGTCCCGTTTTTTCTCCTCCACAAGCAATCCTAAACTGCGAAGAATGAGCCCTCTCCTCATCTATGTATGCCAAAAGGAGTTGAGATCTGCATTCCCAGAAGGGCACTGGACTCATACTATTTTCACCAGACTCACAGTGCCAAGACCAGAGCTCTAAAAATTCATTGGTCCCCCAAAATAAACCTGAGTAAACAAATGGCCCACCTTAAGTTAAATTATTAGGGGTGACATGTCTGCATTTTGCCTACCTTGCCTTTTTTAAATCTTCAGAACTCCTTTACCTTCTAATGCTTTTCTTTACACTCTCAAAGACTAGCAATATACCTCTTTTTGTTTCTTTAATATGAAATTAAGATTCCTACCTACAAGCATGACCAGATTTCACAAAAAGCTCATTAAAAAAAGACATTGGACTTAAAAGTGGGACACTGGTAATATTCAGAGGAGCAAAACTGCCCAGAGAAATTTCTCCTGCCCATTGTTTGTTGCCTACATAGCGCAACTTGAGAATGTTTGCTGAGCTCAAGCATGTGTGTGCCACACTGACCGCCTTCCCCACAGCAGCTGGAAAAAATGACACTAAGCTCTCAGGCCATCCTTTTTTTGCCATTTCATTTGCTTACTTTAATTTCATTTTCCTTCAGCATTAGCACAACTTTTTTCTTGTTGGGACACCATCTGTGACAAACTGCACATACACACAGCATGCTTTTCCCAAAACATCCATCAAGCTATGTAAACTGAATTCAGTGACTGCATGCATGTGCCCTCTGGGACTCTCATTTTACAGACAGGAAAAGACATTAAAACAGCAAATGTAAGCAAGTATCACACTAAGCAATTAAAAAGTAATAAATGCCAGTTATTTGGATTGGAAAAGCTCTTCTAAGAATGTACCTCAGTGGGAAATGGAAAGTATTTTGAATGGCCCCCATGCCTATTGGAAGCTCCAACTGGTAACATCGAGTTCTTGCCAAAGCACAAGAACAAGACAGAAACCAAGATGCAAGTAAGAAGCAGCTTATGAATATGAGCAAGTTAAACCTTTTTGAAAACATTTCCAGACCAAAATGAAAATAAAACTAGGACAGTAACTTCATCAAATATGAAGAAGAAGCAAGTTTACATTTCATCAACACTCAGCATCTTACTCTCCTGGGATGCTCTCAATTGCTCTCCACACAAAATGTCATCATAAGAGATAAATAAAAAAGGTAATTTTGTTTTACTGATTTGTCCACTACAATTGTGTTGCCACAGTCAAGAGGTCAGGAGAGGAAACAAACACTTCACCATTTAGTCTCAAAACCCTGTATTAGCAGCAGTCAAATTATTTTTTAGGTTTTGGAGGGAATAATCTCAAACAAAATCTTTGATTCATCAATATCAGTTGCACATGTTTCAAATCTACTTTCAGGTAAAGTACTCCGACAGGAACAAACCCACTGAAGGAAATAAGACTTTTTAAAATAGTTTATATTTCATGTTCTAGTGCTTCCTCAGTTCATGAATTGTGATCTTTTACAATATTATCTTGTTAGTATGAATGTTCAAATAATATTGTCGACTTATAACATGCTGAATGCTCACATAGGAACGAAGAGTTCACCATACACCTGAGGCACTTATCCTGTCTCTGCACTGATCAAATACATGATACTATCAACAAACTAATTTTCTTTTATTACTAATCTCTCACCAACTTCAAGAGGAAGAAGAAAATTAGACACTGTTTAAAAGATTTAATTAACATGAAGTATGTACTTTGGCCAACTTAGGCTGCTTATGAGAATTTTGAAGTGGAACAGGCCAAGGACTGTAAAATGAGCTAATAAAGAATATGCTACTTAACTCATGTACTTACAGCCTTGTACAGGTTACATGATGCTAAAAGAAAAATTAATAAACCTAAGCCTCTAATATCCTATCCAGAAAAACACAAGCTCGAGTGAAGGGAGACATTCCCTATTCAGCTGGAATTCCTTTGTAAGAAGGCAGAGGGGGAAGTACAATCCAGTACAAATGTTTGGACTAAGGATAAAAAACAAACATCATATGCTGCTTAAAGATAGACTATGATATTATTCTGGGTGATGCAGTAGGGAGAAACCAAAGGAATTAGCTTCTCCAAAGATCTCCGAGGTAATGCCAACAATGCTAGAGAACAATTTAGCTTATTTTCAACTTGCAAGAAACGAAAAAGTACAGTAAACAACAGCCAAAAAAGGCCATGCAGCCTGGCAGAAACTCCCATTGTCAGAAAGACAATCCACCATTTTTGCTGCTCACTGTAACCACTTACTAACCATGCTATAAATATTAACATTTCTTACTAACATTCCCCTCTGCCCTGCTCAGGTGAGTCCCCACCTGGAGCACTGCATCCAGCTCTGGGTTCCCAGCACAAGATAGACATGGATCTGCTGGAGCAAGGCCACAGGAGGGACACAAAAATGGTCAGAAGGCTGCAACACCTCTACTGTGAGGGAAGACAGAGAGCTGGGGTCGTTCAGCCTGAAAAACAGAAACCTCCAGAGAGCCTTATCATGGCCTTTCAATATTTAAAGGTGCTTGTGAAAAAGACAAAGAGAGACTTTTACAAGGGCCTTTAAGTGACAGGACAAGGGACAATAGTTTTAAACCAGAAGAAATTTAAACTGGACATAAAGAAGACATGTTCACAATGAGGGTGGTGGGAAGCTGGATGGCCTATCCCTGAAAGTGTTCAAGGTAAGGCTGGATGGGGCTTTGAGCAACCTCATCTAGTGAAAGGTAGTCAAAGATGTCTCTGCCCATAACAGGGTGGTTGGACTACATGATCTTCAAAAGTCCCTCCCGACCAAAAGCATTCTATGATTTATTCGCGCATTTTACTTTTTAGCAAGCCTTATTTATATTATAATAACATAACGTATTAGTAAAAATCTCTCCTCTTGAATATCATTGCTTCCTTTTTAAAGCCTTGTCCCACATTTTGACCTCTCCACTGAACAGGGCCATCCCTCAGTGACTGGTCTACATGTGGTTTGTAAGAGGATATGAGATCACATCTGTTGCAATAACATATTTATTAGGTCACTCCTACAAGTGCCAAAATGGGGAGAAACAGAGATCGCTGAGTGGTTCAGGCTCGCTCCTGAAATATCCATAACTTGAACCTGGCCACCAGCACATCTCAGAGCGAGCAACCAGCCACCGGGGTACTATCTCTTCTGCACTGAGGAAATGGTGTTCCTGTGACGACTTCTGTGGGATTATTACTCCCCAGCCCCTCAAGAGCACAGTTCTGCTCTTAAATGAAAAGAAAACAGCATCAAGAGCTTTCATTTCTTGTTAAACTGAATATTCATTTTTCAAGCTGCTGGTTCTCTTCCAAAGAAGGAAGCACACCAGGAATCCTCTGTGCACTGTCTGGAGCCTTGGGAAGAGGCTGCTTGGCACATGAGTGATACAACACACCCCAACATCACAAGGGACGGCAGCACAGGGGGTGTCGTGGCTGGGGAAACAGGAACAGGAGAATGGGAGAATGCCTCCTGCAGAGCTCCAGTGCATGGACCAGAAGGGTCTGGCAAGTGCCAAACATTACACAGTCCTGGCTATCCAATTCCACCATCAAACAAGGAAGACCACAGACCACCTTTGTGCCTGCCAGGATGAAGAGAAGTAAAATCTCCTACCTACTCAGACACATCTGGTCAATGAAAAGCATGACCGGGAGGTGACAAACAGCAGCTGAGACAGAGTCACATTTCTAAAGCACAATGGTGCTTCAGAAAAAACCAGCTCAATACACCAAGTATGTCGTGCACAGAGAAATATCATATATCACTACAAGGCTAGCTGACCCACAGACTTGACAAATCTGTTATTGTTTCCATATTCCTTGGCAAAGCAGAGGCATGTTAAAACCATTTTCCTCCTACTTAGTCATCTCCTTGTTGGTTCCAGGTCAACATACACGTCCAACAAATCACATCCTACTGAGCAGAAGAAAGCTGTTAGTTTAAAAAGCAGTTTTATGACTAGAAGTGAAGTTCTTGAAAGAAAGCTTTTCACGCAATACTGATTCTACTCACATACAGAACATAGTACCCCACCATAGTTACATTCTGCTGCTTTAATGAGCAATCCCAACACCTTGAATGCTTTCCAACCTGAAAAGCATTAATATTTCTTTTTGACTTCTGTATTTCCACTTGTCAATCCCCTTTTCAACCAGTAACAGCAGGCATTACAAAAAGAAAACCAGTAGGTTGTTAACTTAATATTACAGACAGCAAAGCATATTATGCTGTGGGGTCTTGTTACTAATTTTAAGGCCAGAAAGAGTTGCTGTCATCAGCTAACCAATCTTTCTGTGGAATCTAAGAGAGGACTTCAGAAGTTACACCTTCTTAAATCAGACCAGAAGTCTATCTTGCCCAGATACTACTTCCAACATCTGACAACAGTGGACATTTAAAAAAACCCCCATCTCTTATACGCCTCCCAAGTTACTAATAAAAATTTCAGGCAGAAAAGACTGAGCTCAACGAAGCCGTCGATACTTGAATTTCACTACTCCTTTTTGAAAGGTATACCTTCATCTCGACAATATCCTGTGACAATAAGTATGATGCCTATTTACACAACATGAAAAAAACCCTTCTCATTTGCTTTACGCTCTGTTATTGTGCTGACACAACAGAAGTTTGAGCAGGTTGTACTTCATTCCAGCATCTCTCCAAGCTCAGAAACCGCACTAATCAGTTTCCTCTCCCAGAGATGACTTTATTTCTTTGATTACCTCTGTAATACCTTCAAATGCTTCTAACCTGAGGCCTTACTTCCCTCTAGAAGCCAAGTCAGTTCTTCTCCAGAGTGTATTGGTTACACCTCTAAAAATGCAGTTGCTTTTGTAATTGCTACCCCTTTGCAGGACCTGCTAATCACCAACACCCTTTTAAAGAGTGTGCATTACAGTGTGTTGCACATGTCATCACCTCCTCCCCCAAGACCAAGGTTAAATAAAGCATCAGATTCCACACCACAGTCAGCAATGGCTTGTCAGCTTGACAGAGGCATTCCTGATGCTTGGTACCTGTTTCTGGAGGTTTATTACCATTTTTTCTAAAACCTCTTCTGTGAACACGTCTCCTTCATCCTTGTAAAGAAGGATGCTTCTCTGAAAGTTTTCTCTGAAGACAATCCCACAGACTCTCCAGCAAGCTTCTAGAGAACTTAAAAAGCTTTTATTAAGTACATACAAGTAGAAAGCCATTTTGAAGGAAATTTCTGTTCGGGTTTTCTGGTGACTTCCTATGCAACCCACTACAATCTGTAATCTTTTGTTCTCCTAACACAAGTTTCTTTTTGCCTGGGTTTGGGGATTTTTTTGTTTGTTTTTGGAGTGTGGGTATCTTTTTGCCTACAGGTCCCTTCATACTGCTTTAACTACACTGTTTTTCCTTCTCCCATTCTTCAAACCCACCTGTACTGCCTGAAAACTTATTTCACCCATTCTCGTACTTCTCTTGCTACCCTCATTTTTTTTATGATATTCCTCTTCATAGAATTAATCCAAGACAGTAAAATTTTTCACTTCTTCTATCCCTCACGAATTTGAGTTGACTACAGCTGCTATAGTATATAATAATAATGATAGAGATATAGTAGAGTCATTTCATTTACTATCATTAAGGCAACATTAGTTTCAGCTCAAAAAGAACTAATGTTTTTCAAGTCTCCAAGAATTTTCCTGTGTTCCAAGGGTATTTAAAAACAATCAACCTCACAACTTGTCTCATATCAAGCATTTTTAAAGCTCTTAGGTAGAAGCTACCCAGTCTGGTCAGCTTCTTAAATACAGTCTGGCCTCAGTGGCCATGGATTAACTATTACAGTTGTCTTCCTGGTTGCTATTTGCATGGGAAGATTGTTTTGCCAGTACCTTCAAGATTCCTAAGTACCAAAAAAAGATCCCCACAAGAAACAGATGAAATTACAGCCCTAAAGACAGAGCCTTGCTTCTTGACTGTTGCTGCTTCCACATGTTTGGAGGCAGCAGCTTGTTATTAGCTGAAATAGAGAGCTCACTTCCATACATTCTCCATGCAGGAGCACTTTAACATCACCTACTGAAAAGAAAGAATTGCACACCTATGTGCAGCAGAATAAAAGGTATTAAAATACTTGCACACAGATATGGTAATCAGATTGACAGGACTCTTACTGACTAAATGCTTTGAATTCTAATAGTGTATTTCCTCTCTCATTCTTGAAAACTAAGAAAAGACTAAATTTTTCACCAAAGCCTGAACAGTTAAAAAAACTTTTCTGAAGGTTGTTTTGGTTTTATTGTGGGGTTTTTGGTGGTTTGTTTTTTGGTTGGTTGAGGAAGGTTTTGTTTGTCTGTGTGTTTTTAATAACACCTGAGTTAGGAAACATAAACATTTATACACTCAAATTTTTAAAACTCAGGCCACCATTAAGAAAACAGCAATTAGTTGAAGTCAATTATAAAGAAACTGAAAAATAAAATAAAAATAAAATCACTACTATTCACCCAGAAATCTTTAAGCTGAAATGCAGATGACCACACGATCTTTTTCTCAGAGCAGTTAATTTTCTGAAAATCTGACTGAAAAAATACCTTGTACTAAAATACATATTCACTCCAAAAAAAAAGTTGGCTTTGTCGCCTGGGTATTTTCAATTCCTTTGAACTTTAGTGGGAGAGCACAATCACTGTAGGCAAACTGAATAGCTATTGTGTAAGCAAAGAACACATTGGTATTGTTGCGAGGAATGTTGGCTGTAGCAGCAGATTTTCCCTCTACTTTGGAGTCGGTACCATGTGACCCTTTACTTCTGCATGGGTGACAGACGGGCTGAGGACTCTCCTCCTGTCTATCGTTTAAGAGGCATCTTTTCTGACCACAGAGCTCAAACATGCTCTTTTTGTGAATTCTCCACCTGGGTCTCCTAACACTCTCTAAGTTATGGCCTGCAAGACATTAGTCACCGAGATATATGAATCACCTGCCCTCTTGTTCCTCCACCATGTGTCTTAAAAAACAAACATTAAGAAGATTCAGGGCATTTAGGCTTCTATAAAAGTGTAGATTGCTACAATTCTAAGACAAACCCCCCACATTCTTACACATTTCCACCTATTGAGGTCACATAACTTACATTAGAGAAACTTTGATTCAGAGGGGATTTTGCTGTTGTTATCATTATTGTTAAATAAGTATTTGTTTGTGATACTTCTGCTTTCCTATGGAGGCTCATTTTGCTTAAGCCTTACATTCTGCAAAGATCTCTATATATCATTAGAGCTTTCTCTTCCACACAGGGATGGCCACACATAACCAATAACCTGGACAGAGTTTTTTTGCACCACTGAAGTTTGCGGCTTCTCTCACGTGATGACTTTTGCTCCATGCTTTGTATAAGTCACACAGCATTTAGCACAATGGAGCCAGATCGTGACCAGGACTTTGAAGACTGCTGAAGACAAATGTCTCTCAGTGACACAAAAAATGCTTAAAGGAAAGCTTCCATTTTAAAAGAAGCAAAGCTGAAAGAAATCAGAAATGCTGTCTCATTTAGATTGTTAGGAACCTGAATGTCCAAAAGGAGAAAACAATGCACCATCTGCATGTGCATTCAGCCTGGAGTCACATAACATGTACCTCTCTGCAAGTACGAGATTGCCCACGGGTTCCATCTTCAAAAAGTTGCTAGAGGTTGCCACAAAACTGGAAGCTTCTTTTGAAGCTTCAGGTAGGGAAAAAGATACACAATATACTCTGAAGAAAGCACACAGCTGCACTTTGTCAACTAAAAGCAGCCAAGATCCTACTCAGTTCATCTCCCCACTAACTTTTCACTTCTAGAGCACAGAAGTAATATGGAAAAGAAGTGGTTTTGACTACACAGTTGCAATATCATAGGTCAACTTCCTGCAACAGACCTCGAAGTATAAAAATAGACGTAAGGGTGAAAAAAAGGACAGGATTATTCAGAGAGAAGTGAGAGACAATGCTCTTGTGCTATGCAATAAATTGTATCTGCTATGCAACAACCTTTTTTCCTTGGAAACACACCAAGAGAGACCCAAGAGCTACCATCATCTGATCATATACGCACATCATACCCATGGGCTACAGCGGACCCTGTTATTCTAAGTACTCTGCAAACCCAAAAGCCTGAAGACTAACATCATCTTAAAAGATAAGGAATCGAGGCACCAAGGGATTAGAGGATTTACCTGAGACCACAGGGAAGCTGCTGTCCCTTGGCCTGATGACTTCAGTGCCAGAACACCCTTCCCCTTCTTCGGCCCTCAAATACCGAACACCAGTGGGACAGGCAGCAGAGGAGCCTCATTTCCTACAGCACCGCAAGAGCTGAGCACTGACACAGCCTCTCCCACACAGATTCCCAGACATCTAATAAAGGTTCATAAAAGCCAGAGCCAAATCAGAGGCTTCTTCCTTCTGACTCCCAAATTCGTGCTCCATGGAAGGGAAGATCCAGCTCCCACCTTCCTCACCATGTGCCTCACCACAGCTCCTGCACAGAAAATTACTCATTCCACTAAAACCATAGACAACTAATCCTGTGGTTTTCTCTTTCCTCTAGGGTAGTAAAAGGAATCAGGGCACCATGAGATCACATACTAGAACTAGTCCCAGGAGAAAGGGAAGGAAAGGACAGAGGGGGACTTCTCTGTTTTAGCAGCAACAAGATGTCACTTCAATTATTTTATGCGTGCAAAGCCTTGAGTGAGTCTCAACTTTACATCCACCATTCTTCCTTAAAAAAAATGGGACCTGAACTACCTTTTGTATCTCTCTCTCTCTGCAAAGTTTTCTAGGCTGTAGATGGAAGAAAAGCTGGACAACAGGATCAAATAAACTCAATTTCTTTTAAATAATTTTTTTTAAAATCTACAAGCTAAAAATCCATGCAACTGATTCTATAACTAGTACTAAAGATAAACCTCACAGTAATCTTTATTTTATTTTATTTTAGGCAAAAGTGCATGGATATTCATCCACATGACACAGCCCATACCTGCAGGAAAAAAACCAAACAAACCAAACAAAAACCCAGTGTTTTGTGGTTTAGAGAAAAGGTGACATCTAAAATCACTTGTAAGCACAAGGGCACCCATGTGAAGCTGGGGTACGTTTGCTACTCCACAATAACCAGCCTGTGTACACACACTAACCCCAGGTAAATTCAGTGGGGGCACATACACTGTGCTGCTTTCACCAAGAGCCCAGAAGTTTGGAGAAAATTATCAGGCAGCAATGTCAGTTTACTTTTGGGCATTTTCTTCAGATGTAAATCTGAGAGTCTTCTTTGCAATTTACTTTCACATTATGGCATGAAGCAAGACTGATCAACAGGCCATTTACTAACAGATTCAGCGAGACCACGATTTTGGTTCTTTTCCACGCATGGAGAAAACTGTTTTAAAAGTGGCAGAGAAAACCTTCACTAAAAGAATTCCTTTTAAATAAGTAATAGGATCTGTTGGTGAATGTTTTATCAATACTTTGCAATTGCAAACCAAGCCCAGTGCTGCTGCTGGTATAACCATCATTTTATATACATGAAACACACAGTTTCTCTTTGGTACCTATGAACACTTTTCACAGAATCACATAATATTCTGCGTTGGAAGGGACTCAGTGATCATCAACCCCAACTCATTTACTTCCTATCAGTTTTGTACCAGCACACTGCCATAATAAAAAGAATTATGGCCATGTCATGGCCTTTGCCTGTTTTTCAAGAGCACTATTTAAAATTTACGTTAAAGAAGCATTGTCCAAAATATATTATCGGCATGTTCTGGCCACAGGTAGCAGGAACAGTAATTTATCTCTACCATGTGCGTTCAGGAAGATATAGCAAAGAACAAGAGTAAACTCGTAAATGCAACAGAGTTGACATTTTCTACTTTGTCTTCTTTTCTCACACACAACCCACTCATCACATTGCTAGCAATGTGGGCTGCCATTTCACATCCAGTTTTAATTTGGATGACACTTATTTCTTCTCTGAAGGCTTTACCAGCCTGACTTGAAATGGCTGCACTACTCAGGAGTAGCAAAGCCCAAGTGGGGCTGAGGAAACATTTGAAATTTTATAATCCATACATATATAGCCCATACAGCATATACTTTACAGAAATTAAGAAACTGTTCCTTACTTTTTCTTATAACAAGTTTAACTGGATTCTCTTGGTTTTTAGAGTAAGTGGTTATCTACTAAGAAGTCCAGAGGGAAATATGGAGCTGGCACAAAATTGTAACAACTAAATTTAGGATACTGAAATGACCTAAAAGCTGAGTTGGGGAGGGAAGCAGGGTACAACACACACACTATTTACTTCTGACAGTATTTTTAAAAAACTAGTAATTCAGCTTGGAGGGCCTTATTATGGCACCTGAAACATTCAACAGTTACACAGAAGTAAGTGGCCCACTGTGCTCTGTATTACCTCTGTATTTATCATCTTCTGTCAAATACTGTCAAGTGGCAAAGTGCCTTAAAGAAAGACAAAGCACAATAAGGAATCCTTAGCAGGAAGTGTTTTAAAACTCCCAGAGGAGGGGGAAAAAAATAAAGCAAGCTGCACCTCCTCAGTTTACATTCTTTCTGCAATTCAGTAAATGAACTCATTAGTAAAAATATTATGAAAGAGCATCATCTCACTATTAAAATAAGTTGCTACTTAAGCAAGCTTTGAATACCTCATGACAACATTTGTGTGATCCTGTCCTTCTAGGTAACTGCAATCTAGGAGTACTGCTTTTACCAGCTGGAAGTAACAGCCCAGGGTCAGGAAGCCTGGGAGCTTCTTGAGCCTGACTCAAGCATGTGTACCACTTCTCTACAGTTAGAAATAGCCAGAATATAACAATTCATTCATTCCTCCACTTAACCCCCTCAAAACAGTGCAGCTGTAAAAACATCCCCCCTTATTTTTTATTTTTCTATATACAGCCTGCTGATGGTGTGCTCACACACAGCATGAACCTACTTCCTACGCCTGTCATGGAAAGAGTATCAGTCATTTTACAGCAAAACTTCACCATAAAGCTTTTAAATACGTGGCAGGTGGAGTTTTGCTCATCCTGAATCATATCTCCCTCAAGGTACTTATAAGGTCCATTACAAGACCTAAAAAGACTTTCCAGCTGGAAAGCCTCCCAGCATTTGGAAAAGTCCCCTGTCCCTGTTAAAGACACACTCTCAGAACTACATCCTGAGTAGATCTTGGGGTGCCCTGCCACCAAAAATGAAATTCATCTTGTTGCTCTGCCACCCCTCCTTGCCATTCCTGTTCCAGTTCTGGTTCTCACTAAGCTCCTGCACAGATGGATTGAGCCCACCAACCTACCAGAAAACTACCTACTTGTCACCCCTAGAATCTCCTCATCCCACGGAGCTAAGCTGGCTCACAAGGGGGCCAACAAGAAGCAGCACAAAACAAAGCCATAGGTATGTCCTCCCTCCTCACAGCTGTTAGATCGACTCTCCTGCTCTGGGGATGATCTGGAGACAGACAGACAGACATTCTTTCACAGTCTGGGGCAGAGTCTGGCATGCAAACTTATAAAAGCACCTCCCCAAGCAGAGAATTCACTCTTGGCATCATCTTCCTGCACTGTGAGGGAAAGAAAAATACATCATGTTATGGATATGTACAGCATCAGAATACCACCAGTAAGAGTAATTATGGTACACAAGGACATACAATACCAGATGCTCCTAATACTAGAAAATAAGCACAACAGCCAAATAAAACTAAAAACACTGAATAGTTACTCAGCTGCTGAGTTTAATATTAATATATATACATGCCCATAAAGCTCACTTTCTCTTCATTGAAACAACAGTTTGGTTTGTGACAGTGACAGCAATTAATTCTCCAGCTATTAACAGAAAGTAGCTGCTCCAGATGCTGTTTTCGTATCGGGTCCTACACAAACACCTCCACTTCTGCAGTGATTTTAGCACTGCTTTTTCAAATGACACAAAAACAGACTGAGAGATAGATTTCAGTAAAGGCCACACTTTGTAGGGGAAGAATTTTGATCATCTGGGAACCTGTAACCTCAGGGATGATAACAGAAGAACCATTTTTTGTTCTGAAATTACGAAGCATTTCTTGTTCTTACTAATATAAATACCTATCAACATGTTGACTCCACATCTCCACTCTAGCAATAAAAGTCTAAAAGCAGTAAGAAAACAAACTGTGGTAATGCAGATACATACACATCTTTTCTTGGATTGCAGAAAGAATAGGAAAACCAGCTCTACAGAAACACAAGCAATAGCAACATGTAACAGTATCTACCTCCTCAACTTCTTTAAAGTTAAGGTATAAAACAATTTAGAACATGTTAGAACTTGAAAGTCCAGAGCTTTTGACTTCTTAAGACTCTCTTAGAAATTCACTAGAACCTTAAATGTTTTCATCCAACTCTGTAGTTAACGAATGTGTGATCTTTTTCCCCTTCTTATGACCTAGTTTAGGAGAGGAGAACAGCACTTGCAGCAGCAGTTAAATGACTTGTTTGATTTTGATAGCATTCAGTAAAGGAGTGGAACATGCACCAAACCTGATTGTTCTCCTTCCCAAGTCAAACTGCCTGCCCTTATCAAAGGCTCCAGCCAACACAAACACAACACAACACAACCACAACTTTTCCTTGTCCAGTGTGCCTTGAAGGCTGGTGCACTGCTCTTTGCTCATGCCCAGAGCTGAGTCATTGCAAAGGTCTCAAGTGTGCACAAGTCCAGTGAGGTCATTCACCAGAGAACACTCCAATCTGCTCCATCAACACCATACTAGACACAGAGTATTCTGAATGAGACAGCGTGGTCTAGCAGGAAGTGATCAAACTGAAAAGCTTCCAGAGGGTCACACATACCTGAGGGAATCCCATACCAAGAGGGTCAAAGGTAAAGCTTTGCCTCCTTACTCTGCCACAGCAGCCCTACAAGCCTGGCGGTGAGAGCCAGCTGAACACAGTAAATTGTTAAACTGATTTACAAAGTTTGAGCTCCAAACAATGCAGTTCTTAAACCCTTTAATGTTCTGAAAAAGAATGGCCCAACTTCCCACAAGTGCTCAGTATCCTGAAGGGCTGTTTGATATCCACACAAACACCTTAGAGGATGTTTGGATGGTTCAGGTTGCTGATAGCAACCTATGTACACGGTGAAGATGAGGAAAGGGAAAGGAAGGATACACAACATGACCTCACATCTGTACTCCTAGAAGGCTCAGTACTGGCACCGATTCCAGCCAAGGAGAACTCTTTTCTAGTTTAACTTGTGCCACTTTAGAAACAGTCTGCTCTGAACTAGAATGCATGAACACAGAGCAAACACCATACAACTCCTATTCTTGTTATACCTTTTAAATTTTTTTTTTTAAAAATCCCTGTCACTTCTGTGCTCTACCAGGAGCATTCATACAGGGGATGACCAGTAGATGTTTCAGTATAGACAACTCATAGATTAGATGCTGTTAAAGATTTCCCATGGTTTTTTAGGTTGTAGAAGATTGTTTTGTTTCTAGAAGCAGTTTTTTCTAGAACTGTTCTATCATTACATCCACTCATCATATCTACATCTTTTCTGGGGTGCTTTCCAAGACTGCTCACCTTCAAATTCACCACATACCTACCAGTTGTTACTTCTTGGCTACAGAGTGGTCCCTGTTGAAAGGCAGCTTTCACTGTTCTGCTACCTATGTGACATAAGTCTCTTTTTCTACAGAGAAAACTCTGCATTACTTGAAGCATAAAATATGATGAAGCTTTAAAAGGACATACAGAGATTGAGGGTGAGGGGATATCCTCCTATTCATTGGCCAGGCACCGAAACTACCAGAGGTCAAAAAAGCTGAACTTCTTTATTCAAGCAGAAATTCCCATTGAAGCCCAAGGAGGTTTTGTTGAATGAGGACCACAGGAATAAGCCTGTAGTACTCTCTGGACTGGGAGCAAGTCAAAGCAAATTACGCAACAGCTGTCAGGAATCTGTGTACAGGTCTGCAGAGCCACAGTGTAGGAGGAGCCCTGGTGCATTCATAACCTTTGTCTATTTATGTTCCAGCACTGAGACCCCTTCCAACAAAACAAGCCATGCTTTAATATACTTTGATTAGAACAATGTATAGCAAACAGCTCTCTCCTCCTCTTCCTCTTTCCCCTCCCCTCCTTCCCACCCTTCCCTCTCCTTCCTCTTGCTGTGTTGTGCTGTTTGTGTGGAAAAAAACGAGCTCCTGCCCTTGCCAAGAGTGACATCAACTCATTCTTATCCAGTGATGTCCAGCAGAATCTTCCTCTGATAAACATTTGCTCAGTGTCAGAGCCCCAAGGTTACTGGCTGCATTTTGTTTTCATTGTCATGTTTTCTGACACTTTGCTGCTCGTTATACATTAAAATCCTCCCCCTTGCATGTCTTCGACCTGGAGCAGAGTGAGGCCATGAACAGGACATTCCTTGCTGCTTACCCGGGTCTCCCACCACCCCCTCCCCCTCAAACAAGAGTCTGTTTGTCTCCCTGTGAACAAGAAAAAGCTGATACTGCAGAGAAGAAAACAAAACAAAACAAAACATATGTGAACAAATTCAGGAGTGCAGACCCATATCTTTTTAACCTTAGGTTTCTTCTTTTTTCTTTTTTTTACAGATTTTCTTATATCCTTTCCTAGCCTGCTCTAAAGTTGTGAACAGACACAGCTGATAAATGGGCTGGTGTACCTTCCTCCCACCTGATGAAGAACCTCAGATGTTTTCCTCTTCTCCCCTCCCTCCTTTATCCATCCTCTCCTCATGAGCCACCAGCTTTCTGGAGAGAAAGGATGCAAATGATCTTTTGCCTGGCATGTTCCCCATACCCCTTAACCAAGCTGACATTTATCTGAAGTACGCCAACCTGTGCCTTCAGACAACTAGTGCTGAATGAAAGGCATTGCTTTCTGTCCCAGCAACATGGAATCCACGGACAATCTATTAAAGCAAGAAGGAGAGAAAATTTTGACAAAACCTAAAGGGCTGAGTAAAGCTCAAGAGCCCTGAAATGTCTAGCAGTGAATAAAGACTGTAAAGAAAGTGAATAGACACCTTTTACCTTGAGTGGGTACATACAACTCCATCAAAGAGAAAGCACTCTACAAAAACTTCAACTTACAGATAATGGATATGTTGCAACTACAACTGCATCCCTCCCTGGCGCATCGGGGAGCAAGAAAAATCCATTTGTCCTGTTACCCAGAAGGAAAGGTCTGCTGCAAATGGAAGATGTTCTGCTAGGACCAACCTACTGCCTCCCACTTTTCTAGCAAACCAGTCCTAAAAGCTCCTCCACTGTTCAGGAAAAGGTGGCAGCTGTTCTTAAAAGCTTGCAAGAACAATGTTCTTTTAGCTTACACATGGCAGAATGAACAACAAGTACCTTCAGAAAGAAAGTGAAGAAAAAAAATTCAGTTTTGAGTACTACCAAGAACATATGCCAGCTGTACTAGAGCATGAGAAGCACCAAGAAAAAACAACACAGGAAATTACTCCCTGCCCTTCCACCATAACTTAGAGGCAGCTGCTAGAAGGAAGAAAGGCAAGATGACAACCTGGCTTCAAACACAGCACAGGAATCCAGTGATCAGACAGGCCAGTCAATCTGTCCTTGGGTTCTTCAACCTTTCCAGTTCTCAGTGGTGCCTCTAATATCACTTGGATACAACTGCTCTTGCAAGTTCACAAATCCCAGTGATACCTGCTGCCACAGGGTTACCTGCAACATCCTCTTACAAAACAGCAAGTTCTGTTCTTCTGTCGTTCCCTTTATTATTTTTTCTAGTTCATACAGAAAATGTTAACAAACAAGACAGTTCCTCCTCATCACCTGATTTTCTAAAAGCCTTGGCTGCTTTCATGGAAGTAGGCAGAGTACAAGTAACAATCACAGTCAAGGTCAGGCAAGAAATATGTTCTCAAACCACGAGGAAGTAACATCCAGGCTCTCAAATTAACTTTAATCAACAAATGAGACATTTTTTATATCAATTTTCAGTGAGAAGGTTGCCATCTTTTAGAGAGATATTTTGGAAGATCAAGGTCTTATTTCCTCTTTTCATACCAGTTCTTTTGAAACAGTAAAATATTAGTAGCAGCTGAAAAATAAACAAATACAAATTTTGCAAAATAGAGTGCTTAATCTTACTGGGATCCCCACTCTCTTTCCAAGAAGACAGCTGGCCTAAATAAATGGAAATTCTCCTCTTGCCTTGAAGGCCTGATAAGATGCTACACCACTACTGCAACAGACTGCCCTCAAGGTTATCCTGTCCCTTTCCATGACTAAACAGACAGGCAGATGCACCAACACCTCACACAGAAACACTGCAAACCTGTAACATGAACCAGCATGCCATAAAAACCCTACACAAACAGAAACAATACACACCAGTCTTAAAATACAATTTCAAAAAATTTCAAAAAAAGACTGATTTTCCAGAATACACAAAGAACATTTTTAGCCCGAAATTGCTTACAAGCATTTGCACTGAAACGTATCTTAACACAGCTTGGGTGGAAAAGGGGGGAATGTATTTGGAGGGATAGAAGCACATCCATTTGATGCTATCTCATCAGCAGTTGTTTCTCTGTCCTAAAGGTGAAATGAACCTTGGTTGACAAGCAGGGATGCAGCTCCATAGGAAACCTGGGTGCCAAGTCACACCTGCACTCATTTTAGGGGTATCCTTATTTATGGTATTTGAAGCATGCGAGTATTTCCAGTACCCAGAAATAGGATGTTTGGTCACGGAAATACTGACAGGAACACAAATTCCCAAACGACCTTGACTATAATTAACCATCTAATTTTAGTGGCGTTTGGCCTACTGACACCTCCCTGGCTGGTTTGTTTCAATGGACAGATTGACTGCAGAATTTCCCAGAGCTGTCCTCCAGTAGGATACACCCCATCCAATAAGGGAGGTGAGAGTTGCAATACAGGAATTCATATGCCTGTGAAGAAAATAAACACTTCTTTTTCACAACAGGAATTAAAAAACATATAGCAGTGCTGCCTCAGGGGTCTAATTAGCTTCAAAGGAACCCTGATAACAAGACATCTTATCAGAGGCTTTGCTTTCAACAAAACCAATTAGTATCAATTGAAACAGAACCAGCTGAGATAAACATGTACATAGCATGCATAACCTTGAGGTCCACAATGCCTAATAATTAAGTACTGGATCATTTCCCATACTCAAGAGAGAAAAGTTTGTGTAAATCAGCAATAATCAAAGGAAAGTTGTTCTCCTATGGGGACAAGGGTTTGAATCCAGTACATTTATTTCAGCCAGCTGTCCTTGTGAAACTGAGCCATGGCACAGCTCAAGTTTTCTGTGCAGCTTTTTGAGATCTCCAAACAAGATTGTGAACTTTTCCTTCCTAACATTTTTACTTACTTTCCTCCAAAAATCAGTCCACATTTCCAAAGTCTCTTGCAGACAAAGGAAAAGCTAAGCCACAGCTCATTAGCAGAATTCCCACCCAAAGCTGTACTTATCCACCTCCTTTCCTCTCCGTGCTCTTTTGTAACCTTCTGTCCCTGCCTCTGCATTACTATTTCTTTTTAATCTCCTGTTTCCAGAAATATTTATCTGGACCTTTTAATTAGCAATGGTTTGATGGATCCTTACTTACTGATACAGATTTTAACTTCATACAGCATCTAAACGGGTTGGAGAAAAGTGAGGTGGATTGAAAACTGGCTGAGCTGCCAGGCTTAAAGGGTTGTGTTAAGTAGAACAAAGTCCAGCTGGAGGACAGTTACTGGTGGTGTGACTCCAGAGTATGATACTGGAGCCAATACTGTTTAACATGTTTATAAATGAACCAGATGAAGGGACAGAGCACCCTCAGCAAACTTTCAGATTATAAAATTTTCATATTCAGATTATAGCTGGTAACACTTCTGCCATTCAGACGCACCTTGACAGGCTGGAGAAATGTGCTGATGGGAATCTCATGAAGTTTAGCAACGCAAAATGCAGAGCTCTGCACCAGGGGAGGAGTCACCCCCAGCACCAGCTCATGCTGGGGGAGAGAGCAGCCTTGCAGAGAAGGACTCACTGACTGACAGCAAGTTGAACATGAGCCAACAGCAAACCTCTGCAGCAGAGGCAGCCAAGAGATCCCAGGCTGCACTGGGAAGAGCTGCCAGCAGACAGAGGGAGGTGGTCCATCCATTCTGCCCAGCGCAGCCCAGTGCTGTGTCCAGTGCTAAACTTCCCAGTACAAGGCAGACATGGACATGCTGGCAGTAAGTCCAGTGAAGGATCATGGAGGTCATTAAGGGGCTACAAATCTGTCCCACAAGGGAAGGCTGAGCGAGCTGGAACTGCTCATCCTCAAGAAAAAAGGCTTGGAGGAGAACCCCATCTATGATCAACATCTGATGGGAGGCAGAAAAGAAAGAGTCAGGTTCTTCTCAAGTACAGAGTGAAAGGGTAAGAGGTAGTTGACAAAAACTGAAACACATAAACATAAGCTTCTTTCAGTTTTGTTACGTTTTTGGTTTTTTTTACTATGAAGGTGATCCAACAGTGGAACAGGTACCCAAAGAAGAATCTCTGCTACTCTTAAAGAACATTATAAAACTTCTCAGAACATTACCCCTTTGCAATAAAATCATATTGCATCCTTCCAACAAAGAGTACATGGAATTGCTACCAGAACAGGACTTTTAACTTACACCCAGCTCTAACTCAGTGTTTGCACTCTGCCTCTTTTCTCCCACTTGGTTAATGCAAACTGATCAAGTGCAGCCTGGGTTAGAGAAGCAGCAGCACAAGGAGCACACCATTTGCATTCTGGTATACGGCCATCACCGCCTGCGACCACAGAATGCACATGTTTCTTATAACATGAAGGAATGCTTGTGAGAGCATTTCAAATTCATTCATGGGGCCAAATTCCTTTCTTAGTTACTGAAAAATGGAGCAAGCTCACTGTGGTCAGCACACGAATTTCAGGCTATTGTAATTACTGTACATGTGATTGTGTGCATGCACCCATCCCACACATTGAGATTCAGTGTTACTTCCATAACTGCACTGCAAATTTCAGGACATGCAGTATTTTTTCTTTCAGTATTAGCAAAGTTAAAGGACTATCTCCTGTACTTCTAGACATGCTGGCTGCAGAGAGCTTGAAAACACATGTTCTTCCCATATTTCTCCATTTGCCTTCTGATTTTTGTCTACAAAGCAAAATGTCTGAGCGGGTTTTTTTGTGGTTAGCACGTGACTCTTCAGTGCTTGTGGCTGATAAAGACAACTGTCATTCAACCAGAACACTTCAACCCACATCAGGTCCTTCCTTAGAGAGAACTAAGGTAAACACAGGCATTTCAACTTACAATATCTGTGATGCCCACGTAAGTTCTTCAAAATCATGCACGATCATCATCCAAACTTGTCGTACACAGGAACACTCCCCCGAGATCACACAAGAACAAGCTACAAATCCCCCTCCTGCCTGAGTCATGCACCTCCTGCCACCTGCACCCACTGGCTTCAACAATCATGCAGAGCTTGTCTTTTCAACAGGAGCAACTTCACCCTCCTCTCCTCCAAGTGAAGGGCATGAAGCTCTCCCCTGGTCCTCTTTACCAAAAGCATTCCAAGCTCTACGACTGAAATCCACTCCTTTGCCTCATTTAATCCAACCTCTCCCCTCTCAGAGCACACCAAACTTCACAGCTATTTATCTCCAACCTAGCTATGTTCAGTCTTTAAGAATGCACTCTCCTCTCCACCAGACTGACACCACAAAACATGTTTGTCAGACTCCACTGGTTTTGAGACCAGAACACGGTCAGGTATCAGTACAATTTAAAAAGGAGACACAAGGTCTTTACACATTTTGCAATAGCACCATCATCTCTGTGCATGCTTTAACCAGCCTGCCCTGGTTTAACCAGGTGGGGCAGGAGTTGAGGAGTTTTGTCTGCATCCTCCAAGTTTCACTGCAAGAGTTCCATTCGAGAGAGTGGTGACCTCAGCAGAGAACCTGGAATAGAGGAAGCAGTTTGCATCCCAGACGTTAACCTTCACCCAGCCACTGCCAGACACCGAGACAGGTTGGAAACACAGGAAACCACAGGGCAGAAAACCCTTACTCTGGAGAAAGTAATCACTTCCCAACTACAGCTACAGCACAAAAATCACATGTAAAGAAACTCCTTCTTTAATGATACTATATTGAAGGCATCAATGCCTCTGACTCACATCACTGAAATTATTTAAAAAATGGTGACTTTCCCTACAGCCGAATGTCAACTTCTCCACAACCATCAGACCATATGCTGCAAGGCTTCATTCATTCATTCATTCATTCATTCATTCACCCATGGTGCTGTGCACACCCTGAAATCTTGGAAGTTTCTTTCCATCCTATTGTTATTTCCTAAGGAAAATTTTTAATACTGGTAGAAGCACGGTGTAAAATTCTACCATTTAACTATCAAGAAATTATATTGCTGCTATAGAGAAAACATTAATGAGCAGCCCTTGACAATATCACTGCTCTTGTTTGCAACAGATCTTTCCAACAAGTATAGAAGAGGATGAAAATTCTGTCCTTTCCATTTTTATCCAAAAGCAGTGGAATTAACCCATAGGAATTTTTTTTACTTATTTTCCTTTCTCTTAAAACTGGCAGCAAAATAAATAAATCAATAACCTCTTGCAGATGAGGAAGTTCATGGAAGCCTAAGCTCAAACACTTCAAGTAAGGGTATAAACCCTCCAACTTGTTTCTGCTTTGAATTTGTTTCCAGGATTGCTGGAAGAAAGACTGTGTTTCAGCATACAAGGTAAGCCAATTTAAGCCAAAGCTGCTGTCTTACGTCCCCATACACAACCCAAATACATTATATTGACCTCTCCTTTACATCACTGTTGCTTTACGGCTAGGTGGAAAGCTAGTTCAGGGAAATGAGATTAAGAGAAGCCAGCGTTATTTTAGAGAGGCTAGAGTTAAGTTTTCAGTTGGCTCAGCTCCCTGTCTGGCTGCATGAGAGGCACGGATAACATAAGGGAGTAGGGAAAATAAGACTGCCTTCAACCAGCTTTAAGTTCCAACTGAACTTGGCGAGCCAGCTGGAACATCAGGACATGAAACCTGCTGTGCTCATGCCACTCCCCAAAGACCACTGCAGTGCTTGAGGTGTGTACTATGTGCATGTTTAAAACTAAAAAGCTTTGTGAAGAGCTACAAGTCAATGTTGAAAAGCAGGCAAAGCTACAAAGCCCAGTAGAGTCTCTTGCAAAAGACACAAGCTGAGGTCTGGGGGAAGTGCACAGCCCGAGCTCAGGGACACACTTAACTTTATTAGCTGAGAATGATTCTGCCCCACTGCTCCAGTTTGAGACTCCCTGACGCTGCCTTGCACTGCCTAAAAGTTAGTCCCTAACACCCAAATCGACTCCTTCCCAAGGCAGTTTGGGTATTCACAGCAATGGGATTACTGCTGAGGGTGTACATATCTTCCCTTACCACAAGCAGCCCTCCCCTAAAATGTAAAAAACCAAGAGGTTGTAATTGCATTGCAAGCCAAACCTGCAAATTGAATTTTCCCAGTTCCCCAAAAGCCTCAGGCATCATTTTCAAAAAGAGAACTGCCAAAGTGGAACATAACTAGAGGACTGACTAGTGCTGCATTGCATCCTAAGAGGAATTAATAATATTAATCACATTAATACTCCTTAATAGGAATATTAGCAGCCCAGGAATCAGCAGAGGACAGGTAACCTCGCTTGATACCTAGAAACCGGCACAGATCCAAAAACATAAGGCTTGAGACTACCTCCAAAACGTTTGGTAATCATTTATTCTGACAACTCCCTCTATTCCTAACCCCTAAGCAAACATCCAACTCTTTTTTGAACCTTGTTAAATTCTTGGCCCCAGCAGTATCCTGTGGTTGACTGTTCCAGCATCTAATTGCAATTCCTAACTTCTGGAGCCGCCTGCCGCGGTCTGTCTCACTTAAACACTGAGCCCACTCCACCCACGTGCAAGCAAAGAATGTTCCTGATAATCCTTTTGAATACATCTGCTTCAGAGCAGAGCACTGTCTCAATGCAGGTCTGCACCAGGCCTCTGAAACCCACATATTAAACTGCCAGGAACTGTGGGAAGGCCAGAAGGAAAAAGCCTATGGCAGACTAATCCCTGCAGCAATATTTGGAAGAAGCACTTAATCACTCTGCTAGGCAAAAATAAATAATGCAAAGGCAGGAAACAGGACAGCTGAACAGGAACAGCAAGATATTTGAGCAGTTAATAGCAAGGAGATGCTCTGGTTTCATCAGAGCGCACCTGAATTACAGGCTGTGCTCTTGTAACACATCAGTCCCTCGAAAACACAGACCCAATGTGTCAGGCACATTCACAGACTCATGTATCATCTCCTCCCTTGCATCCTGTACATCAGGGAGTCTAACTGTACTGGCCACTTTCCAGAGTGAAATCATATAGTCTGCTATCAGCACTATGAATTTATATTTCCAGAAAATCCTGATGTCATAGCCTGAGAGCAATTATCAATGAGGAATTATTGATTTTAATGTCAAGTTGTGCAATCATTTAACAGGGGGAGAAATAGAATAAAACAGCCAAGAATGAACAGGCTATCCAATGACTTTAAAAACAAAAAAGAATTAATAAGTCTTTGATATCCAGAACAGCTGCAGTCATGGCCAAAAAAACCAAAAAAATCTGATTTTATTCCACTACGGACTTATTGCTGGGTCCAAATTTCTTAGTTTGTTGATAAAAATCAAACAGTTCAGCTGAAATGGACAATATACATGTGGCTGACAATATAAATGGCAGAAGTATGATCTACTAGACCTATTTTACTCAGCAAATGCTGCAATCAGATGTGGGAGTCATGACTTCATCTAAAGGTATGGATGCACTCTGGAGTTCTGAGCAGGAACAGCACGACGCGCGTGCCACGGGATGCCTGTACACACCTGCCAGGCTAATGCCATCAGGGAGCTAAGTCCTCTGTGAAACCTGATTCCCAGCAAGAGAAAAACAAGGAAAGCTCTTTCATCACACCTGGAGACCATGGTTTCACGGCAGGTTAGGTGCCAGCATGTTTCAGCACATCCACCCAAACAAGCACTGGCACCAGCACAAAGTAAAGGGGAAGGGACTGGGTTGTCAACCAGCAACACCCAGTACCAGAGAAACAAAGCCTTGGCATGAAGCCCAATCAGCTCCCTCCTAATGGTTCATCACTGTCACAAAGGGGTGGTGGCCCTGCATCCACCTCCTCTCTTGTACCAACACTGGCACTTGTCTGATAGCGGAATAGACAAAAGCGGTTTATTAACGGTAGAAAATTAACCTGGCACAAAAAGAGCTCTCTCCTGTGTTAGCAACACAAATCAGCTTCACACAGAGTCTGATAAATGTCAGACTTGGTGAGGATGGAGGGACATGCCAAGGAGGAATGTGGGTGGATGTATTCTCCTCCTTGGACAGGAGGGAGCTATTACATCAGCTCAAGCTATACTGCATACCCTGAGGAACCAGACTGTCTCACTTTGCCTTGGAGGGGACATTAGCCTCTCTTCATCAGCCTCTCCATGCAGAGTGTTCCAGTTCTGTACAGCACCATTTCAATGTTCTCCCATCCAACAGCACAGGCAATGAACCTGCACAGAAGTAGTGAACAGCAGTCCTCATGGCACCCATCCTACAGGTGGAGCCCAAGCCAAGCACTTTCCTCACACAGGCCAGAGAAATTTTGCCTTCTGCAAGCTTTCAGAGAAAATACTCTTTAAACCTGCAGTTCTTCAGTGACCGCCTCACTTTAATACAGAACTATATGACTGCAAGGCAACAAATGTCATTTTGATAGGAATCAAATGTTCATTTAAGAAGGAAAACAAAGGAAAAAGAAAGCAATGTGTTTCCTTATTTTACTTTTCCATATCCTCTGTGAGGGCTAGTTTACCAGATGTGGCCAAAACCCAAAACTAATGCATCAGTCTGATCCCTCTATTAAGAAATGATGAATCTAGAACATTTCTGGACTACATTCCAGGCATCCTCTCTGTGTCTCTGCAGGGATTGATTCAGCCATGCACTGGATAGCAGCTCACTCAGATAACAGAGAGATTGTATTCACTTTGCAGAAATAGCTTCCTTTCAAAGACATCAGAAGACAACTATGCAATGACTGTTTATTTGCATTTAAAGCAGGGGACGGTGAAAATTCAACTTTGTGACTGTGTTTTTAACATTCACTGAAAAGGGACAGATAGTCACTGAATAAAAGACTGCAGTGGTTTAAGATGTTCTTAAAACTTTTTTTTTTTTCCTTTGAATGTAACTGTTCCCAGAAGCAGAGACAGCAAAGCACAACACAGGAGTCACCTTTATGTGTTTCAGTGTACAGTCACTTGCCATGTGACCCATATGACAACCAGCAGCGTAAAGCACTGGAAGCTCCACATCTGCTGCAACCCAAGACACCAGAGATGTTTCCACTACTGGGATACCACAAAGGGATCTTTATTTTAGGACTGTTTAAAGACGATATTAAAACCAAGTATCCAAAAACCAAAGAATCCCAGTATCCCTAATTACTCTTGAAAATATTACCATTTACTTTTACAGTAAGCTTGTATACAGAAGTCTTTTGAAAATCTCTTTCTACAAGGAACATACATGTCTAGCTGGCAACAAGGCTTACTTCCACTAATACCCAAACAGCCAGAACTAGACAAGCCATGGAGTCTTGGCCCATCTGCTCTAGTGCTTGGAAGATTATCTGCTTCTCTGCATCCTGCAGTGTTTCATCCAACACGTGTGTGTGTGTATAAATATATATGGATATACACACATGTACACACACACACCCCAAGATGCCAACATACCAAAAAAAAAAAAAAAAAAAAAATCAAACAGAGATATGTCAAAGGTTTATAAGTTATGCCACCTGAGGAACACGTTTCTCAATACCGAACAGCTTCCTAACACAAACCCATGCTTATTATCCCAAAGCAGGGGCACAGGAGTTAAGTACAACCCACTTCATATAGTTTTTAAAAAATCCATTAGCTACAGCATCACCTTTAGGCAGCATCATTAACTGTAGAACAAGAGCATGCCTGAGGGCAAGTGTATTTAGTATCATGCCAAACTCTTCGATGACACCTCAAAAGAGCAGAGCTCTCTGGGGCTACAGCAATTAATTGCCTTCTACATTGTAAGAACAAAAAAAACCCAAACTCACAACCAACAACGATTTTAAAAAAAATCAGTCTAACCATTTTTTTCCCCTTTTCAGGTTTGGGCAGTATGCCCTCCTGGACAGAAGAGATCCCCTCAGTATCTTTACAGTGTCACTTCACACGAGAATGAGAATGTAAGGCAGTGAACCAATCTGTACATTTTACAACTGGTTAACCCCTACTTGCATTCAGGCAACAAATGTCTTTAAAATCTTCCAGTCTGATAGAATCATCCTACTGTGAGGGCTTTTCAGTGAAGGTACAACAGTGTCCTTCCAAAGACAAGAATACTGAGGTGACCTTCCTAGCTCAGCTCCAAGTCAAAAGCTGCCACAGTGAAACTCAAGGCCATTTAGAACATTAGGGCCCATTGTTAAGTGGCTCTGTCTTTTGCCTCATGGAGCATATAGTTAAAGAAGAGTAAGGCAAAAATAAAATGTTGTCACTGTCATTTGTCTCACTGCTTCCTAATGTCTTGATGATCCATTTCTGCTTAATGGTAAATACATGAAAACCAAAACCAGCTACTTAACTTTTTTGCTTTTCTACTCTAGTCAGAAATCCCAGGTCTCATTTCAAAGGCTCGCTGCTGAAACCAAAGACAAAAAATAAACCTAACCCAACAAAACCCAACAAGGCACCTAATCTGGTATGAAATCACCTGTCTTGACCCAAACTATCAGCAAAACTAAGGTTTTTTAGGGCAGTGTAATGCAGCACATCTCCATTCCCTGACCTCTTCTACAAGAACAATACCTACACCATCACCTCAGCTGGAGCAGCTCAGATGAGGACCTCCTCCAGCTGCAGCAAGCCTGGCTCTCAGTGTCCCTGGAACTACAGGGAACTCCAAGGGGGGCAGCTGCTCCTTCCAATACACATCCTAATGCAAAGTCTTACTTTAAGGATAAGGCTTTTCAGGTAGGCAAGACCTGAAACGTCACTGTGAAGAAAAAAATATGAAGGAAGAAGAACACACGAACACGGGAGTCTTTCAGCTCTCTGATCCTTAAGGATTGAAAGAATGTTCATTCGTTTCTTAAGAAAAAAACTGATAAACAAGAGTTGAAGTTTAGTATAAACATGAGATAAGACACTATTTTAGGTCATTTATTACATTTCCTGTGGAAGAAATACAAAATTTTCTTTCAAGCTTAAAAGTTCTCATCACTGTTTCACGACCAACATTTTGGCTGGAACAAGTCTAGTGTGTTAAATGAATAAAATTAGTTACAAGGTACAGTAAACTCCAAACTTTGATAAGTGAGACTCAAGGGAAAAAAAGGCATTTGCACACAACTCCATGCAAGTGAGCACATCCTGGCTTAATTTCAAGAGAAAATATCCCACAGCTGAGAATCCAAAGTGGGATAGCAATGGCTCTGACCAATGTTTAATGAAACAGTACTTAAGATCTCACCAGCAGAACTCTTAACTCCTCCCTGAAATTATAGACACAGTTCTAAATGAACAACAGAGTCAACGGTCAGCAAGTTTGTGATTGTGATTACCTTACTTTACCACTGCTCAGAGGCAGTAGAAATGTACTGACAGAACAGCCAATATCAGTGTGTTAAGGCATGCTACATCCTAGAACTTTGGCACAGATTCTTTCCCTAGTGCTCAAACAGGGGATCCAGCCCTTTTGCTCACTGCATCTCATCCCATGTTACTTCTGCTTTCTTGGCTGTGCTTGCTCCACCACAGCATGGCACATGGCACACAGCTCTGCGGCTGAGGAGGGAGACAGCAACCCGTCTGCTCCTCAGCTGCACTGGGGGTGCATGGCCAGATGTCAGGAGCAGAGGAGGCTACAGGCATGGCTTCTCTGAGAAGTTTGCAGGAAGCTTCCCCCGTGTCCAGCAAAGCCAATGACACGGGCTCCAGCAGGCCGAGCCCATCAGGGATGGCTGGAAACACGTCTGGCATAACAGATTTACAGAGGAAAAAAGTTACTGGGCTGAAGCAACTGCAGCCAGAGAAGAGCAGGGTGAGAACATGTGAGAGGAACACTGCAGACACCAAGAGCAGTGAGGAAGGAGGAGCAGAAGAGTCCTCTGTGCCCCTGCAGCCCATGGAGGTCCATGGGGATGCAGAGATCCACTTGCAGCCCCTGGAGGAGCCCACACTGGAGCAGGGGGATGCCCAAAGGAGGCTGTGACCCCTGGGAAACCTGTACTGGAGCAGGGTCCTGGCAGGGACCTGCAGACCCATGGAGAGAGGAGCCCACACTGGAGCAGGTTTGCTGGCAGGACTTGTGACCCTGTGGGGGACACAGGCTGGAGCAGCAGCTCCTGAGGGACCGCACCCCATGGGAAGGACCCGCGCTGCAGCAGTCCTGAAGAAATGCAGCACATGGAAAGGGCTCATGTTGGGGAAGCTCGTGGGGAACTGCACCCCACGGGAGAGACCCCATGGTGGAGCACGGAAAGGCCTCCAACCTCTCTCCCTGAGGAGTGGCAGACCAAGGTGTGATGAACTGACCATGATCCCCATTCCCATCTCCCTGTGACACTGGCTTGGAGGAGGTAGAGCCCAGGAAGGAGAGAGGGGTGAGGGGAAGGTGGTTTTAAGGTTTGTTTTACTTCTTGTTACCCTATTCTGATTGGTATTAAATTGAATTCATTTCCCCAAGTCAAGTCTGTCTTGCCCATGAGTGATCTCTCCCTGCCCTCATCTCAACTCATGAGCCTTTTGTTGTATCCCCTCTACCCCCCGCAGTTGAGGAGGGGAGCGACAGGGTGGCTTCCTTGGGTGTCTGGCCTCCAGGCAGGGTCGAACCACCATATCAACCTATCTGCTCCTAGTTTTCACAGGAAACAGTCCCTGCACATCTGAAGAGCTGCTCCCGTCACAGACACTCTCCAGAAACTGCCCTATTAATGAGAAGAGTGACACAAGCTTGGAGAGAGGGCATTAAAAGTAAATATTATTGCTGAGTGTGAACAGGCAACAAATATACATCCTAGACTTGCTCATGGAAAATACCAATTTGTCAAATGCTTAGGAGAAACTTGCTCATCTCATTAAAATTTCAGGAAAAAAGTTATTTAAGCATTACATGTGCTCCTATAAAGACTATTACACTAAGGTTCAAAGACTTTTTGCCATATATTTGAAAGATATTTGAAATAATTCTCTTTTTTGCTATAAGCCATCCACAAGTAACAGGGTTGTACCTGGTTTGTTGCCTGACATATTAAGCCGAATATGGAGACTGAACAACACCCTTTGGGCATTGGTAAATACTAGGCCAAATTCAGTTCCCCCTCCCTGCCTCCATCCTACTGAGGCATTGGCTCCATTTACACCTGCCATAGAATGAGCAATAGTAGTAAAATAGACAACTTGCCTTGAATTTCAAGAAACAATCCCATATCTAGTCTCACACAACAAAAACATTAAGTGCACCCTGACATGTTTAAGTTAGCACATTATCCATTCATTAGTCCAGCCCCACTCAACCACCTCATGCCTGAGCAATGCCTCTGCCTGAAAATACACATACTAGAAAATCTCTTTTTATTTTTTTAGCCAAATGCCAGCAACTCAAATCCCTTCTATTTCACGCAGGGGTGCATTTGTGGCTTCATTTTGCAAAGGAAATATTTTGAAGGGGAAATAATCAGTGTGGTGGTCCACAGGAAGTGAAAAGCACTTGAAGTCACATAAATTTTGTTCTTACATGCACAAAGACTTCAAAGAGCCAAGAACCCACACACACTCCCAAGTTACATTTAAGGCATGGTAGTACAGACTAGAAGCTGAGGAAATGACAGAGGAGAGAGAGATTTCTGTGGTTTTCAACTGCATAGTATGATTTATTCATTTTATTTTTTGATATTCAGGGCTTGAACAATACAGTAATACACTCTTATCTTGATTTCACTGTACTTTATTTTGATTAGCAAGAAAAATAAGCCTAGCAATCTGGATAATAAAGAGGCAGTTTAGCACAGTACAGAACTTGATCAGTCTCCTGAAAAACTTCAGTAGGGTCAAAAATTAGAAGTAATACAGATTTTGTTTTCTTGCTAAGCCCCTTCAGTTAAGAAGATAAGGGGGCGGGAAAATCAAAAGCATCAAAATAGTTGGCATCAAAACAGTTTCTAAACAACAGGTTTATGAGCAGTCTCAGCACTTTTTATCTTTTCCAACCTCAGTTCCTTCTAGATGGCTGCTTTTCAAAGTACGGCCCAATTCTGCTGGTTTTAGGGAAAAGAGCTCCAAGCCATTAGGTTTAGACTGTTCTGCTCACCCTTGCTCTTGAAAAAAATCACCAAACCAAACAGGGAATTAAAGAGCAGAATACAAAATGTTAGTACAGAAGCTCCAGAGGTGCAAGTCCACAAGTCCAGCTGTCTGTACTCCTGCCACAGCATCACCTCCCAGTGCTTCATAACCATCCTGCCCCACTTTCCTGAGGGGTAAGTTGGTCAGCAAAGCATCGGTGAATCCAAATGGGACACTCTGTGGGAAGCCAGAGTGCCTCAGTAAATCCTGTACACGTTATCTTCTCCTGCACCACGTCCAGAAGCTAATTTTGGATATGTGCTCGCCTTAGTCCTAAAGTACCTAACTAGGACCGCTGGCAAAGCTGATCTCAGCTGGCCCCCACGTGACTTCAATCCACAACCCCTGGGATTTCTCCCCACACCAGCCAAAGTGCCTGCCGGATCCCATGGTGAGCCAAATCAAGTTCCTTGCCTGCCAGAAGAGTTTTTCCTTTTTTATTTCCCAGATAATTCCTTGGTTACACTGATAACCCTATCTTTCTTCCATCTCAAAATTTCGTTTACAAGGAGTAGAGATGAGTCACCTAGGACAACTGGTTAAATATTAATTGATTGGAGGTCAGAAAACAAACATCCTCAGTTTCTCACCTTTTTCCAAAACTCTACCGAATCTGTTAATATTTAACAATTTCTACCTTTTCTTTTGTCCTGTATGCACTATCCTTATCTTTCCCTGTTGCACATTGACCATGATGGCACATCAGCACAGCCCATTTTTAGCCAACTCACTCAATCATTTCACTGTATTTTTATGGATAGACCACCCCTTTCCACATCAATCCCACTCCTGCAGTACAACACTTCAGCATCTAACCCACTCCTGTTGTTTCACAGCACAGAAAATTGCTTTATTTTTACTTACATTTTAAATAGTTGATGCAATCAAAACTTTAACCTTTTTAGATGCTTTCTTCTGCAAGCTGAGGTGGTACAAAGGTAGACACACCACCACAAATTTTCTTTGCACAGGTAAGAGTTATGGCATGAAAAATAATTCTGCTCCTACCACATCTGTCCCATGGCCTGGCATTAAAAGCTAGGCTGAGCCTTTACATTCCTCATCTAAATACATATGCAAACATTGACCACAAAAGTAATTGGATTCAGATAGTATTAAAAGGCATTTGGCATTTAAAGTAAAAAGAAGTGAAAGTCTAAAACACCACTGTAGCTTAATCATCAGTTGTCATACTAGCGATCATTAGACAAAAGAAATCATTTACATTCCCAAGTGATTAATCTACAAATTCTTACTGTCTTCTCTACCACAGAACATAATAAATCAGATGAATAACTAAGGAAATGTACAACAGTGGAGAATTTCAAATTATTGCAAAAAAAAAGCAACTCAGCCACCACTCAAACTGACTCCAAATTTCAGTTCACACTAAAACTGGTGACAAGTTCCCTGAATGGGAGACAACAAAAACCAAGAATAAATATTCTACCCTAATTCATCCTGTTTCTGCAAATGTATAAATGCAAACATGTACATCCATTTCAATCACCTGCATCTTGCTACTTTTGCATCACAGAAAAAATAAGATTTGCTCTCACAGGAGGCAAAGCAGCATGCAGTACTTCAGTTTCAATTCTAGTATCTCTTCCACTTCCTATTCAAGATAAAAGTTTTGCTCAGTTAGATGAAGTCAAGACTCCAGGATTAAAAGGAAAATCAAGCTTCTCCTTTAAGTTCAGGCTTTGTTTAGCTGACAGAAATCTTCTAAGACTCCTATTACAAAGAATGAGAATGGATAAAATCCTGACCAACCTTTTTCCCATCTTCCTCCTGAGCCAGCTGAGGCCAACCCTGAGCCATTCCTTGCAGAGAGATCAGCCAGCACCAGGAGTGTCAGTAGTGCCTTCCCAGCAGTTTTATTTGTGTTTGACACAGTATTGAAAGGAACACTTTAAAACATAAGTGATTTTATCCAAAACTTGTGAAGCGTCACCAGGATATGTTCTTCCCAGAGCACGTCAACACCATCTTGGTTTGACTAAGAACTAAAAGCAAAGGGTTACTCACTGAAACACTACCAGATGAAAGTTATGATGTTTTTTGAAGTCACTTGATGACTATGACTTATAATTCCCTGGTCCGTAAGATCACACTTTCCAAGGAGCTCTTTGGAAACATCCCAATTACAGCATAACTGCAAGTGGTATCTGCAGTCCAGCAGATCCCAGGTCAGCTTCCAATTACACACAACACTCACAGAGAAGGTGCAGGATGCACAGCAGAAAACCCACCACAATAAGGACACAGCAGAGTGAAAACACAGTAGGAAGAGACAATCACTTTCCTGGCCAGCTAGTATCTGAAAAAGAAAGGGATTCTTTAGCATAAGGGTTTTCCTTGGCACTATGCTTCCTGTTTTAACTTGAAACATGGCTTCCCATCCATTGCAGCTGGCAAAAGAGTTTAGAAAATGTTTGCACAAACAGTAAATTTTAAATGAGGAAACTCAGACTCCCGTACTTTTACACCAAAGTCCGAGTGCTGATGAGGCATGCCTTGCCAGAGATTTCACTTTGGACAGTGAGATCAAGGGGAGGAGAACCTGCACAAGTAATTCTGTATGATGTCTCACTGAGAACAAATTTAGGCAAGCAGTAACGTTGCCTATATTAGCATTTTAATTTTTTTTAAATAGTTATATGCAAATAGGTTATAATCTTAAATTCCTGGCGTGCACCAACACCTTCCCAAGCACCAAAAGGTTTGGGCAGCATTTAGTGAAGGGCAATACTCTCCAGCTGATGTCCAGATGTTGTGGTACAGACCTCCCATTAATGCATTGATGAGAAGAGAATCACATAAATCCCCTGCAAACTCAAAGGGCTTTTATTAGCATGACAGACTGGACACAAGACACCTTAATGACATTTCCAAGGTAAGACAGATTAAGGATCAACACATTCCCCTTCCACACTCCCTCTCCTAAAAATAACTTAAGAATTAGCAAAGCACTGGATTTTAGCTGAACTGACATATGTGATCAATACAAAGATTCTCCCAAAACAAATGTCTTCATTTATGTGAGATTACCTGTACTCATACACGAGGAAGGTGGGGTAAAAGTCTGGAATTTTAGGCTATCACTGAACAGACACATTATTTCTTCCCCTTTCTCCTTCTCACTTCATGTCTCTCCCCTCACCCAGCTCATCCCATGTTCCACACTCTTGCAGCAACACCACTTTGTAGGGCTGGTGATGAACTGGAAAGAAGATCTGATTGAGCTGAACATTTTTGGGCTGGGGAGAAGGAAAGAGTGTTGCAATCGTTTTCTAGATGCATCAGTTCCCCAGTTTCAATCCCCTATGCTGAATAAACATTTTTCTCAGCACAATGGGCCATGAGGGAAGAACTTACTGTTCACCACTCTCTTGGCATGAGAACACCTCCATCTTCAACACACCTGTGACCAAAAGAGTGTTGTCAAGAAAATACTATTAAAATCCATGTTACAGATGGTGTACTGAGGTGAGGATCAAGAGCTACAGACAGCCTCTGAACCTCAAGTTCTTCCACCTGCGTTACTGCTGATCTGTATCTGCATTTTCTTACCACGCACACTTGGAAACCCACCAGTAACAACAACTGAAGGTAAGTGGCACCCAATATTTCTATTTTGCAAGATCATAAAGCCTTCTGAAGGGCTTTTGGCTGAAGATCACTGCACCATCTCCTTCTCACAGACCCAGTACTGTTTCAGCCTGTAGCTGCCTCTCAGTAAAGCACTATGTGGCTCAGCTCACAGCTCCAATGGGTACCAAATCCAGCAAGGTCACCAAGACCTTGGTCACTTGGTACCAGTGCAAACAGAACACAAATGCTCATGGAAAGAGCTTGAAGAGAAAGCAGTTTCCAGCGTGCTGTTTCAGCAAGGTTTCCAGCCCTTTTAAATCAAGTCTGCTACTTCTTTTGTATTCCAGTGACACCCTGTGGCACTTACCTAGACTGCAGGCTTTCCAATCTCAGTATCCGTATTTTTAACTACGGGAGTAAAGAACAGCAAGTCAGAAAACAGAGAAAGGACATTGCAACCCTGAGCTGAAGGATTGCTGGTGCACCTCATTACTCCCAGCGCATGAAATGCACAGATTTCTCCTGCACAGCAGTTACTCACTAGCAGCCTGTGCTGCTGTCCCAGTATCACACTTGCTGTTCCACCTTTCCCTCAGGTACAAATTTACCACTGCCACGCTGATGTAACATGGTGAAAAGAATCTCATTTTGATGCCTGAACTTCTCAGGTCTTTTACTGCAACACTGAACTGCACTTCACAATGCAATATATCTGTCTAAGTTACACAAGTGACTTCCAGGGGATATCCTAACTAACAACAGCAGCAGGGGATCATAAAGTCTCAGTTGTCACTGCATTAGAACAGACTCACCTACCTTTTCAAGAGCGTCATTTCTATATGCATCAGCATATAAAAAAACCCAAAACCCCCCACAAAGTGTATTCAAACAGCAGCCTAGTATTTTTACTGTTTGCCCTTAACTTCACAAAAAAACTTCTCATAAACAGCAAGTGCACCTAATTTTCGCCTTCAACTCTTTACCACATGAAGAAACATACTCATAGTGGATCTTTAACACAAGAAGCAGGCAGGAGATAATGTACATTTTGCATTTAATGAACTCATCAAGAGGCAGCCTGGGCATATTGTGTCTTCTCCGAAATTATGTGCCACAATTACAGCTAATAAATATTTTGAAACATGAGAGAAGTAGACATGCAACACAGGTAAAAACACCCAGGTAAACAATCACACACATAGAGACAGGAAAACCGCAAAAAAAACTCCACAAGCATCCAAGATACCAAGACACACAAAAGGTGCTCACATCACTGCAGTGCCATCTTCAGAACTTCTTAAGTGTCTTAAGATTGCTGAAAGATAAGAAAAAAAAAAGAAAAGCATCTCCCACACTGCATTACAGTATTCCAAGGATGACCACAGCCTGAGCAGTGTCTCAGTAGCTCCCACCAAAGGCTGCCAGGAGCCCCTTAGCTCAGTCTGCAAGGTCAAGGAATCGACAAGAGCAAGCTGTCTCAAAGAGAAGGGGGCAAGCTAGAGTGAAGGGAGGAGTGTGAATCCCGATCTTCAGTCCCTTCTCCTGAGCAACAAATGCTTTCTAGCCTGTAGTTATTTAATACATAGTGTAGAAAACAGACAGGTGAACACACAAAACTCCTAAGGAAGTTCCCATCTTTTGAACAACCAAGGCCCTTGTGGATCTAGTTTAACGGTGGGAGGGAGAACTAACTAACAATCCTACTGGGCAACTTTCCACACTGTCTCCAGAACCTGTTCCATACTGTTAAACTTCAAACATCAACCTTAGCACTCTGCCATACAAATTTAAACTATACAGAAATGCTCACTGGTTTGGGCCAGAAATCTTCGCTCCGTTGGAACTGACAGAGCATTGCCTTCCATGTCAGCAAAGTCATGATTTCACCCTGAACATCCACTATGGATACAAATTATTGCTTTAGAGCATGTACATCCCCTCCCGCCCATTGTCCTAGAGTAACTTATCCCTTCTTTGACCACTGCCTCAGGATGAGGGAGGCTCCCAGGCTGAGATGCACAGCACACTGCCAGAGTGGTGCTTATAACAGCTACAAGAGGCAGCAATTCCACGTCCTACTAACATTACTACTCATCATTTTGTTACTACTGCACCCTGAAAATCAGGATGTCCAGGAGATGATCTGCATCTCAAGGTTCAATATGCAATCTGCAATTGCACATCTTCTGGTTTATGCATGCAAGGGTGTCAACAAGCCAAGCATACCATGGCCAGCCCCACATGGAAAACAGGAATATTCAGTCTGTCAGACCTCACTGTTTAAGCTAAATGAACCACAAAATTCCTATTTTCCCTTTTGTTAAGATGCCCTAAGAAAGGAATAGAGGCAGATCAAATTTGATTCTAAACTTCAAGGTTTTGTAACAATGAGCTTGCTGACCTGTGCTTTACTGGTCAGCTGTTGATCTCATCTTACACAATTATCCAGAGAGAACATGGTTAAAGCTGAGCTCCCACCACACTGCTTTGATAACCAGGCTTAGGGCTGGAGCAGACCTGCTTTTTCACTTGTACCTTAATACTGTTCTTGTTTTCATATAATCTAAGTCAAACACTAATTAGGAAAGGGGGGAATTATTTACACATATGACTTTCTGGAATCTGCTCTCCATTCTGCTGATAGTGTTTGGGCAGGAAATAAAGACAAGAGTGGAGTTTTTGAATGATGTGATGTTATAGAAAGTGTAGTTAACTGCAGACAGGCAGTAGATACAGAAGCATCCTCTCATCCTTTACCTCAATCACAGACACTTGACTGAATCGGCACCCATAAGGGAAAAAAAAAAATCAATAATTAGGGTGCAATAGTTTACACCCTGTTGGGCAAGCATAATATTTCTCAATAAACCAACTGGCCTAAAACCAAATAACCTTCTGGACTTGGATAAACTTATTAATTCCTATAAAGCCCAAGATCAAACAGAAACATTCCATTTTCAAAAGTGATGCACTGCAATGCTGCTGCTGGGCCACCGGTAAGACACAAGCATTCCAAAAGCAGCCACCAGTCAAGAGAAAGAATATTAACCGGGGATCACGCAGCATCCCATGAAGCAAGCTACATATGTACAGCTGGTATATACAGAAAAGGCAGGTATGTACACTATGTATATACAGGGCACAAATGTAACCCCTAGACACATTTCTAACGGGAACATTTCTTCGCATGAATTTGCATCGATAGAAAACATCACATTCAACAGATGGATATCCATTGGAGAAAGATGCCAACAGTCACACTAAAAAGAAGTTAGAAGAGAAATTGCACTGGCCCTTCAGCCAAAGATTCAATCAAGTCTTAACTTATCAACAAGGCAGTAATGCTGAATAAAAGTACACAAATGTGAAGGAGAGAGAGAAAAGAGAAAAAAATCTATCCAGATTTTGATGCCTGAAGTCCTTGAGGACAAAAAAGAGTTCTCCATGTGCTTTCCCATTACATGCTTATCCTTGTCTGGAAAGATTCACCACCTACACTCCAGCAGAACACACTGGCTCCTCTGCCTTATCAATCAGATGCATCTGATTTCCAGTCTCCTCCCAACATAAAGAGATTACACATTCTGTACACATTTATAATTACACTTGGATATTTTCGATGTTATAAGCAATTATTTGCCTTTCACTCTAGCCAGTTAATAATGATTTCAAGGTACACCAGCCAGCATGCAAATACTCCTCATTTAAGTGTGTGGCAAACTGATAAGCCTGGACACAGTTAACTCCTTCCCAAGTGGTATTTTTCCTCAGCACATCTTCTAATGTATCCCAAGGGTAGCTGCAGCCCAAGAGCTGCACTGCCAGCTGAAGAGCTCTGCCACAGAGGCTCTGTGAAGGTAAAAGGAGGAGGATCAGCAAGTGACTTGAGATGACCACCAAAGCTTATTCCCATGCAGCAAGATGGTGGGGAGGAGCAGTACGCGCTTGAAGAGATCAGACAAGAGTCGCAGCTATTGGGTTCTGTAGAAATTGGGCCTCCAAGGTCCTCAGCCAGGGAAGAGGCCAGGCTAATCACCCAGGCAGACAGGCTTACACTCATTCTGTTCATCTGCCAACACACAAACCACACCAAGTGGTGTGGAACAGCTGGGAAGGGGAAAGGTGAAGAACTCAGTATCTGCAGTCCCCAATGCTCTCCCTATGGGTGTTGAGCATACTGTTTGGATAATGTCTAACCACAGACTCAAATCCCCTCACACACAAAACTGAGTTAGTTCAGGTCTCCAAACAACTAACAAACAACTGAAGAATACATGGAAATCAGACATCATCTTTATCCACTCTGACAGCTATCCTTTGAAGGGAAAGCTTCTTTCCTCAAAACGGAAGCATATTCTAGGTTCTGATTTCAGGAGCTACTTTCAAGTCATGAATTCAAAATGGAGAGACACATCTCTACAATACAGAATATTGGTCTACAAGGCAAAAAAACCCAACCAAGCAAGCACACAAAAAAACCAATCCCAATAACAAACAAAATAACAATAAAAAACCCCAAACCCACGAGGCAGATGTACTCACATTCTTGGTACTTCCTTCCTTCCAACATGAACATTTTCAGAGCACATTTTGTTACAAGCACTAGGCATGGAGCCCATACAACAAACTCAGATGTTGCAAATTCCAGTAGAGGCCTGTACCCTCAGCAGCTGGAAGCAGCAGATCCTCCTTGTAAGGTGCAGGGACACAACTATAAAAGTATTCAAGTACCACGTGTAGAGAATTATAGGAATAAAGTTCACTGACGTGCTATTAGCTAAATTCTTTACACTGTAAGTCGAAGTAGGAGCATACAATGAGGAAAGGGAAAGAAGCAAGAATGTAAGAAAACACTGAGGAGTGAGATGTGACAAAATTTTGCTTTAAATGCAATAAACTCTAAACATCCATCCTTCCTCTGTACACTATGCCAGAAAGAAAAATACACTGGCATTTTCAGACAAGTAGCTTTCCTGCCTGAAAAATGACTTCAGAAAAGAAGTTATAAAAGTATAAACAATCATTTCAAGGTAACACAAGCTTCTGTTTCCTGTCCCTGGAGGACAAGAGAAGATCCACGGAGCATCAGTACAGCATCACAAGTTTCACCCCAGTTCTTGCTCACAGATTTCTCAGCATCTCCCATGCTTCTCTGCTGAAGACGTACACCAGGTATAATATATGACAAGTTTTCCATTTCAAAATACATTGAGAGCAAAGGACACTCCTTATGCTGGACCTACTCTTTCTACCATTAACCTGGGTTTCTTTGTTGCAGGTAAACTGTAGCCTTGACTTTTCAGAGTAGAAGTGTCACTTTGTTCTTTGTGAAATGCCTTTCTAACAATAAAAATATGGGTAACAAGCAGCACAGTAAGTTCTCACTGTATACTCCTTAATGTATTCATTTGCTTCCAATTCATGACTGATAGATCTTTGTTTATTATGCCCTTAAAAACATTATGGGCAGAAATGCCACCACCTTACTGAGAAATCTCTTCCCATTATTTGCTATTCTTAGAAAAACAGCAGTATTATTGGTAGGAGAAGAATCCAGTTATTTTGGGCTAGAGGATGCTAATGAGCTGCACACAATACCCTTGACAAGGCTGTAAGATGAAGACCATCTATGTTTGACAAATGAATGGAGTGCACAAGTAACTTGCTGAATGTCTGCAGAGAAGACACCTCTCACCTATGTGATACGTCTGGGAATGCAGGTGAGCCTCAGCAGCCTCTGCTGACCTTTTTTCTCTCCGTGCTGGAGGGAGCAGGAGTTTCTACGACAGAAGACATGCTGCACATGATGACAAATGCAATTTGCATGTGACACAGCTGAACTGTTCCTAGGCCAGTCTCCAGCTGGACATCAGCACATTGCTTAATTCACAGAAACAATCCCTCCTCTCCTGGGAACTTGTACACAACCATCCAAACACCATCAGACAAAACAAAAGAGAAAGGCAAGTATCATCACATTCTTGAAGCAGGCCAAGCAGGGACCACCAACAGCTTCAACAGTTAAATATCTAGCATTAAAATTATTCTTTTAGTATTAAGATTTCCTCCAGAAATAAGTCAGGCTGCTGAATTATCTCTAAATAACAACAAGCCCATATCCAGTGAACTCAGAGTATGCTCAATACTCAGTACCATGCTTCCAAGGGACACTGCCATAACAGCTTCCTCCAAACAAGGAGGAAACGACAAGGGAAAGGGCAGCACAAAAACATAACCAGTATTTACAGGGGACCAGTTACCAAAAGTTTGTTTCAAGTCACTACAGGTGCTGTTTTAGTTACAGGTTAATTTTAATGTACAAGACCCACCCAGAGGGAGGTCAGAGTTCTCCCTGACCTGCCAGCAGCAGTGGACAGTCACTGCCTATCTGGCAGCTTTTGTCAACCAGTCAGGATTCTCAGATAGTCACAATAACACCACGCTGACCTGAAGAACCATGAAATGAGATTGGAGAGCAAACTAATCACAAAATCCTATGAGAACAGGAGGAGGCACAGCGATGTAAAGAAGTTTCTGCTGCTCACAGAGTGCCTTTGCAGTGAGACAGTAACCTCTGTTCCTTTTGCTTCTTCATGCTGAATACCTTTTACCAGTGCAGAATTCTAGCCATAGGCAGGAAAAAGTTTCTTTCCCGTGAAAGCCTCCAGAGACAAATAAAGCATGTAAGAAAGACAGGAGACGTTTTGCCTGAGCCTGTAATGAAGGAGCAGGGACAAAGGTTTTAAACCAAAGAGGGTAGGTTCAGACTGGACATAAGGAAAGAAATTTTTTTATGATGAAGGTGGCAAGACACTGGAACAGGCTATCCAGATCATGAAGAGTCTTCAAGGTCAAGTTGGACAGGGCTTTGAGAAACCTCATAGCAGCTTTCCAGTAACCTGAAGTGAGCCTACAAGAAAGATGGAGAGGGACTTTTTACAAGGGCTCATAGCTGTAACTCTGAGGTGCAATTCTCCCTGCAGAAGTCAAGGGAAAGAATGAAAGATGTAATAGTCAGGACACTGGCATTTTCTTCCAAGTGAGAGCACACAATGGTAAAGATTTCCAGGTTCACTGATCACAAGCTCAACTCAATACGGCTAGAAGGAATAAGGGCATTTGCTTTTCAAGAATATACAGTGTTTACGTGACCATGTGCTTTGCCAGTCCATTTATTTAATGATTATTGCCCTTTTGAAACTTAAAAGCAAAATAAAACCCCTTGGCTTTGCTTAGGCAAGGAGAAATTGAATAGAACAATTAAGTCCACAGGGACTGTAAGTCCACCTCCAAGCTGGTAGATCAGAAGACACAAGTTTTTAGAATGAGCTCCTAAAACTTCTGTTGAAACTTCTTCAACCTTCCCAGAGACATAATCTTGCATGGGAAGAATACAGGTAAGAGACCAGTCCAAAACAGAACAGTTTCTCAAGTGGGCCTGTGGTAGATCTGCCATGTCTCAAGAGTCAACTCACTCAACAGGCCCACGCTGCTTTCTGTAGTGAACACAAGTATCACAGTCTAGTTGTTCAAGTAATAACAAGTACTTGAGGCTGAAAAAGCTGTTCACAAAAGTGATTCAGCATGCAAAACTCTTGAGCAGTCACCAGATGTCACCATGTCTCAGAAGACTGGTAGGGAAGCAGCAGGCCAAGTGACAAAAACAGAAGAGAAGGTTTCCATCACACATCCACAGCTTCAGGTTCAAAGTAAGGCCAGAAAGAGAACTCAGTCACCAAGACAACTTAAAGTGTGCCCATTTAGTAGCTGAAGGACCTGGACTGGTCATCTCAGGCAGTGCCCTCCAACCTTTCCATCTCAGCCACATGGCTGCAGCTCTCTCTTCTTTCTCACTTCCCACCTCAAGCCCTCAAACACCCTCAAAGGAACACCATCTCTGGAAGTGATCACCAGTCTCACTTCCCAGGACTTCCTGCCACACGTCTTGTGCAACCCAGGTTTGCTCATGAGTTTGAGGCTGGGTGGAACTGAAACTCTTTGTCATCACACTCTTACAGATACACAACAACCTTGGTGCCAGATGTTGTGGCATCTTCTAAATTTTGTCTCTCATATTAAAACTTTCTCATTTCTTTTAAGGATTTGGATTCCAGCATTTATATTTCAAGCTGTCACTAGCATGATCCTGGTTCTGCCTTACATACAAAGCAGGACAAAGCATTTGCTTCACAGGCAAAGCATGTTCTGTTTTTTTTTCATGGCCTCCCTATCTTTCTGCCCCTTCTGCAGGAAACAGCAGACAGTGCCATGCACATCCAGAACTTACTTATAATATAAAATGCCCAATAAAATGCTAAATATTTGGCCCAATAGGCTATCATAATGTCCACAAGTTCTGGTCATGTTCCAGGACCCTCATGCAGTAGACATCCACAAACAAACAGAAAGTAAATACCTTCTGTCCAGAAGGTGGTGGTGTGATGCTGCCTCTAGTAGATGACCTTAGTGATGCCTTTAGAGCAAAGCAGCTCCCACAACTGCCTGGCAGCCATGCATGAATCAGTGACACTCTGACCAGTAGTGCCTAAACCCTCAGCTGTACAAGACCACATCATTCCTTCCAGTAGCAGCGAGGGATAAACATCCTGGCTCCGTCCTCTCTGTCACAGGCAGGAGCAAGTGCTGCTGCCCATGCATGCACGAACAGCAGGCCTGGCATTTTCAAAAAACCATGGGCTCACTGAGTGCCCACTGCACAGCACAGTCACACAAGGTTGCTCACCCACACTGTTCCAGGGACAGGAACTCAGGAGGAGGCTGCTTTTGCCAAATCAACTTGTTCAGGCTGCTCCAGACATCACACCTCCAAAGGGACTTTCAGATACTAAGGACACTCTGCATTCTCCTCAAAAAGAGATAGCTAGGAACTAGGCCACAAAACACAGTTTTTTATAAACTGCAGGCTTGACAACTTTGATTGAAATCTTCACTTCCCTTTGAACAGAATGGAAGGAACAAAGAATGAGTGTAGGAGATGAAAGAAAAAAAAAAAGAGTGGGAGAAAAAGAAACAAAGAAACATCTCAGCCCATCTACTCCACTATGAAAAACAAGAATAAAATCTGCTCTGTGCTGGAAACTCCCACAAGGTATCTTGATTTCAAGCAGCTGAACGCATACACAGGTAGCTATGACTCTGAGAGCAACACACTGTTTTTAAGAGACTAGAGCAAAATAGGAGATTGTCATCCATTATATATTAGAATGTAACACAGCATCTCTCATCAACCAGAGGTACAGGGCAAGCTGGTATGCTTGGAACTGTTCTGCCTCCACAGTAGATGGTTCCATTGCAGAGAACATTACCAGCACACCCCTAAACCAGCTCACACACTGTTTAGAAGGCTGGGATTAATTATGACAGAACAAAAGAGAGTAAGGTTTAAAACGGGAGGGGTAGTGAAAAATAGGGAGAGAAATACAAACTTCAGTAGAAACCTCAGGATACACAAACTCCATTAGGTACAGAAAAAGAAGGCATTTAAAAACAGAGGAAGAACAATCACTTACCTTTCAAAAGGGGCTGGAAAGTTGGAATTTCCTGCAGTTTTATGACATCTGGATCATTGCTGACATTCCGTGAGGATTGCGTTCCTGGGGCTACAACCACAATGTCGTCCATTTTTGCTCGTTGCTTGGCTGGCAACGGAGATGCTGGATATGGGAGGGAGAGGGAACAATCAAATCGATACGCAGATTCCATCAGAATCCAACCCTATGCGAATATTGCTCTATTTCACATTGCACAGGTATGCTTTCTGTAGCACATTGCCGAGATCACTGAAGGGTTCTAAGCTCCTTTCTCTCTCCACACCGGGGAACAGCTGATTCCGGAACACCTGCACCACTGACGGCCCGCTCGCTCCTGCTACCCCAGCTCCGCACCCGCGCCCCGGGCGCTCCTCACCCCCGGCTCTGCTCCCCCGGCCCGGGCGATGCCCTCGCGCCGTCACAGGAAGGGCCGGGCCGCGCCGCCGCTGCCTCCCAGAGAAACAGCCCTTCCCTTCTCCAGAGCCGCTGTTCCTCCCAAGGAAACAGCCGTGCCTTTCTCCACAGCCGCTGTGCCGGCACAGCCCCGTTCCCCGGGGAACAGCCGCGCGCCCTCGCGCCCTGCCGGGCACCGACCTGCGGCGCTGGGCTCGCCCGGGCGGCTCTCGGCCTCGGCGCTCTGCTCCGCGCCCATGGCGCTGCCTCCGTTCCCCGCCCGCCGCAGCGCGGGGCCGCCGCCGCCCACGGGGTTCCGGCTGCGCCGGGTCACGGCGGCTCCGCCCGGCGGGCGGGGCGGCGCAGGGGCTGCAGGGCCGGGGCTGCTCGGCTCTGCCTCCCCGGAGCCGGCCCGGGCAGAGCAGCGTTGGTCTGTTTGGCCAGGGAAGGTGCTCCTCCTCCGCTGCTCCTCCCCAGTGAGGCCAATATCTGGAGTGCTGTGTCCGCTTCTGTGCTCCTCGGTGTTACCGGACAAGTTATATTTCTTTAAAAAGGAGCCTATCACAGAATATGCTGAGTTGGGAGGGACCTACAAGGATCATCGAGTCCAACCCCCAGCCCTGCACAGACACCCCAACAATCCCACCCTGTGCATCCCTGAGAGCGGTGTCCAAACACTCCTGGAGCTCTGGCAGCCTTGGGGCCGTGCCCATTCCCTGGGGAGCCTGTTCAGTGCCCCAGCACCCTCTGGGGAAGAACCTTTCCCTGATACCCAGCCTCACCCTCCCTGACACAGCTCCAGCCGTTCCCTGGGTCCTGTCCCTGGTCCCAGAGAGCAGAGCTCAGAGCCTGCCCCTCCTCTTCACCTCACGAGAAGCTGGAACGGCGCTGTCTCCCCTCAGTCTCCTCCAGCTGAACAGAGCAAGTGTCCTCAGCTGCTCCTCACACGCTTCCCCTCAAGGCCCTTCACCATGCTGGTGCCCTCCTTTGGACACTCTCTAAATAGTTTAATGTCTTTCCGATATGATGGCACCCAAAACTTCACACAATATTTGAGACGAGGCTGCCCCAAAGCAGAGTGGGACAATCCCCTCCCTGGCCCAGCCAGGGATGCTCAGTAATTGTGCTGAAATCAGCTCCAGGTGGGTAAAAGGCAATTGTGGTCGGGGGATCTGTAACCACTGATCCACAGGCCACCAACCCAAGAAACTCCTTGACCCCAAAGAAGAAAGAAACTGAGCATGTGGAGTAATTAGCATGAAAAGCAAGGGAATCATTAACCAACAGAAGATAGAATATTAATTAATAAGAGAGCTATGTAACTTGTAACCAATGAACACTAATTCCTTTACCAACACGTATAAATAGTCCAAAATTTTGATAACTGATTTACATGTTGGTGAGGCAATACCCACATACCTCTGTGCTGAATAAAGTAATGTCAGCTTTCTAACCTAACAAACTGGGCTTGAGAGCTCATTTCCCAGTTTTTGGTGAGGAGAGGGTCTAGTGGAGGCCACAAAGATGATGAGGGTCTGGAGCACCTTTCATATAAGAGGAGTGCCATGAGAGAAGTGGGACCTTCAGACAAGCTCTGCCTTAGCCTCAGATTTTGGCAACAGCTTAAATGTAAGGACTCACTCTGGCCCACAAGTTCTAGTGATGGCAGATCGGGTCTATTTATAAAAATGAATTCTTTATTAAACAGACAAGAGATAGACAAAAGATCTTAATCAGAATAACTTACTACACAGTATAAAACTGAAAACAACTAGCAGTAGATTACAGCATAACATAAAACAGTGCATGATATCAAGGTACTTCTATTAAAGGTGGCAAAAGAAATAGTATTAGGAGTCAAATGTAACTTCCCACTGAAGTGAGAGTAATATTCACAGATTCCTTCACTCAACCTCCAGGGGATTAACCTGGATTAAAGCAGTGTTCCTGCTCAGGGCAGAAACTCCACACATTTCCTGGGAAATGTGTAGAAGATGTCTGCTTTGTGGAAGTTTGGTGTGGTTTTTATAGCTGGAAAGTGAGTCTGTCAGAAATCCAGCTTACCTTTCCAGATCTCACTTGGACAGTGAGATGTTTATTGGCAGTTGGGAGATGCCAGACCAGTGTTAACCCCATGGCCCCAAAATGACTCACTACAAGACAGCTTGTCCTGTTTGAGTTGTCTGACCAGTTAACAAATAACAAACTCTTGTGAGGGGTGAGGTGCTCTGCTACAAAGAGACTGCGGGAGCTGGGCCTGTTTATTCTGGAGAAGACAGGACTGAGAGAGGATCTCTTTAATGCAGATAAAGATCTTATAGGGGGTGCCAGGAGGAGGGACCAGACTCTTTCCAGTGGTGCCCAGTGACAGGATGAGGAGCAATGGCCATAAACTAAAACACGACAAGTTTCATTTCAACATGAAGAAGAACAACTTCCCATTGAGGATGGCAAAACACTGGACCACCCGCCCAGGAAGATTGTGGAGTCTTCCCCTCTGGAGACATTCCAAACCCACCTGGAATGTGGATTGCTGTGTCACCTGCTCAGGGTGACCCTGCCTTGGCAGGGGGGCAGGACTAGATGATCTCCAGAGGTCCCTTCCAACCCTAACAATTCTGTGATTCTGTGATTTTTTTAGTTAAGGGTAAGAATTCTTCTGTGCCAAGGCAAACCTGCAAAACCCCAGAGTGCTGGGCACAGAGCAGAGCAGTGTGGGCAACACCCATCACCAGCAGCCCTTATATACATGTGTGTCAGAAGTGAGGGAAAAGCTAAGATCAAAAGTCCACAGGCAGCTCAGGCTTAGGAAAAAAACAAGATTAAAAAAACCTCAAAAAACCGCAAGTGTAAATGAGAAGGAAACATACTTTAAGATTTGGGACTTACTGTTTTCATATTTGACAGTCAAATCAGCAAAGACATCACACAGTTGTCTATGACAGAAGAATTGTCTATAAATAAGAACAGCACTGGTCTGTGCTGGTTTCTGAACAAGCCTGTTCTGTGCTCACGCACAAAGCCCAACGTCATCCAAAGCTCTGCACCAAACTCGGCATCGTTTCTCTTGGCTGCCTTTGCTAATTGCCACCAAGATTTAATCTAACACAAGAATGAGGCTCCTATCTTGTGAGAACTGCACCTCAGCACTGTTTTTAAACTCCAGGCTATGGGAAAACAATCCCAATCCAACAGCACCTACTGCTAGCTGTAGGCTGTATGCTGCACTGTGTGCTTTTGTAACCTAATAGCATTGGTTACAATAGAAGTTCATCTTGTCTGTGCCTGAGCATTTCACCATGTAGGGCACTGGCTGCAAAGCAGACAGATGCTCTACAGAAAACACCTTTAGTGACCTAGCACCATGTCTAAGGGCTGATGGTGTCCCACCATTCTCCCTCCCTCAGCTTCCCTTTCTTCCCATTGCAGTGGTGAGGGAACACAGCAGCTGCTGGGCAAGGCTGGCTCTCTCCTAGCCCAGCGGATGTGTCTGCATAGCTTTTGAGGGACCTTGGCTTCCCTGCACCTCAGCAGCCTCACCAATTTGCTTCTGGTCTCGCCAGGGAGACTGAGTGCTTGTCCCACCAGGAAGAGGCAGGAAGAGCAGAAATTTGCCATGGTGGCTGGAGTGGGGCAGTCGTATTATCCCCAGGATCTCTTCTGCCCTTCTTATATTACAGACCACATCAGCCCTTCTCACTTTCCCATGGTCATCTATGTCTGTCTGACCACAGCAGTGTCTGTGCATATTCTCACATTCACCATCACTACAGTACACCATCCCAACTTTTCAGGTGAAGAACCAGTTTCCTCACCCTCCAGTTCTGACCACTCCAGCCAGATTTTTAGCATTATTGTTCAGCTTCTTTCTGCTCAGCTTCTTCTACCACCTCTACGTAAGCAAAGGCAGGTGGCAGCTGCAACTTTATCTAATACATAGCAGGGGTAATATCTGTGCTTGCTTTTAGTATTCATTCCCCCTGTTCATTCACCGTGTGATGCAGTTAGTAGGTGACACCTTAATGTTCACATTCTCTTAGGACTTTGTCCTCTAACAGTGAAAATAATGTCACCAGTTTACCAAAAGAGAGAAGCTGGGCTAGAAAGGAATATTTTCTTAAACAAGTGCAGCTGAAAATTTTTGAAGAAACCATCCCACCAAGACTGTGAAATCACAACCAAACATTATGAATTGCCCCAAGATGGCCATGTGATGCAAAATCAGATGGGTGGCTCAGTCTCTTACAACATTCATGTCCAAATAAAAGCCAACACCCAGCAGTATTGACAAAGGGGACTAACTGGGCATGAAGAACAAGACAGCCGCCCATGCCTTGGCATCTAACCATTACAATATATAACCTAACCTGCCCATTGGGATCTCGTGAGGTAATGTACATCTCTAAAAAGAAAATGGATTTTATTTACAGGGAATGAAATAAAAGGTCTCTTTCCTGAAAATAAGGAATATATATAAATAAGGAATATAATCCTTTTATTCTTTAATTCCTTTGGTCTACTTTTATTCCTAAACACTACCCCAAAAATAGTAAGAAAAAAACATAATTAAAAAGAGGAAATGAAAAATTTCCAAGCAAAAACATTACTTAAGCAAGCAATTGCACTGAGACAGCTGAGGGAAGAATGGCCAAGACACCAGACGGGGTCCCAGTAGACAGGCTTTTCTGTACAACTCCCATTCCACAAACATTGTGTGCTTGGCTGTGATTTGAACAGGATTATTCAGGTAGCAAGGAGTCTTTTACAAACATGGAAACATGTCCATGTCCGTTTAGTCCAGGATATGCATATTAATCGCTTTCATTACAGCTTCCAAAAGCAGATCTCAGAAGGAGGACAAGTCTGACTGTGGGTAAAACCCTATCAGCTTGACCACCAAGAGCTTCACTAGGTGGTTTTCCCTTTGTGTCTGATGCTCAGGAAGAGCCCTTGGGGCCGGCGAGTGGCTGGAAGAGCGGGAATATCCTCGCAGCCCCGCTGGGCAGGCAGAAAGAGGAGGGCGAGAGGAAGGCAGGAGAAGGGCAGGCAGGAGGAAGCAAGGGAAGGCAGGCAGGAGAAAAGGCAGGAAGGGGACAGGAGAATGGCAGGCAGTGAGAAGGAAGGAAGAGAAGAGAAGGGCAGGCAGGAGGAGGGCAGGCTGGAAGGCAGGAGGAGGGCGCGTAAGTAGGTAAGCACGAAGGCAGGAGGACGGCAGGTAGGTAGGTAAGCAGGAAGCCCAGGAGGAGGAGGAGGGCAAGCAGGCATACAAGCAGGCAGGCAGGCAGGAGAAGGAGGAGGAGGGCAAGCAGGCACGCAGGCAGGCAGGCAGGCAGGAGAAGGAGGAGGAGGGCAGCAGGCGGCCCGGGCCCGCCTCCCAGGGCCCCTCCTCCCGGACGTGCCGGGACACCCGCGGTTCCCCGAGCGGCCGTCCCGAGCCTGGCCACGCTCCGCCGCTGCCTTCCCGACCCCGCACTGCGGGCGGGGGCAGCCCGAAGGTGCCCCAGGAACGCGTGCTCGTCCCGGGAGCAGCGGAGACTCCTCGACGCGGGTCCCCCGGCTGCCGCTGGCCGCGAACCCCGGCCGTGCCGGAGGAGCCCCGCGGGGACCGGCCCGGGTCACCATGGCCCGCGGGGGCAGCCGCTGGCCGGTTCGCCTGCTGGTGATCACCTGCGTGATGGCCGGGCCGGCCCTGAGCCAGGAGTGTTCCGCGGAGAAGATGGAGAATTCCATCATCGATATAGACTTGTCCCTGCCCCGCGGCGTCCGGGGCGCGGAGCCGCTGCGCGTCCCCAGCGCGGGTGCGTGTGCCCGCGCCTGCTGCTCGGGGCACCGGCTCGCAGGTAACCTCGGCCTCCTTCTCCGCCACTGCCTGGGAGATTAATTCTGGAGTTTGGGCTCGCGGGGTGTTCAGCTGCTGGTGTTCTCCGTGTTCAGCACAGAATTTACCCTCTCATTCAGGCTGCGCTTAGTTCCAGCTTGCGGCTGCTACCTTCTTTTGCCAGTAGATGTTAGATCTTAACGCAAGACCCGGTAGTGTTCAGGAAAATAGTTGCATCACAGAAAAGTTAGTTTTAAGCGTTAGTTTTACGTGTTAAAACCTCACAAATCCCGAACCCCGAAGGTGAATAAGCTGTATTTAGTAGACGCACTAAAAGTAGCTGGCATTTTGCACTGTATTTAATTTTAGCCAAGAATGAGAATGCTCACCCTCCTCTGAGACAGCTGGTTTGAGCCAAGCTCTTGGAGCAGTAGGAGGTAGAGCAGGAAGTAGAAATGACAGTGGTGAAGGTGACCCCCCGAAGCAGCAACTAGCCAAGTGATTCCTGGGATGTAATAAGGAAAAATTTCTAAATAATTTTCTTCCTTATAAGTGTATCAAGGAGGTTTTCAGATTTATCAGGATTTGTAAGCAAGAAATCATTGTATAAAGTGGTGCCAGTGTGGTATGGGTGAGGGGAGCATGGGAGATTAGACTCATAATTTCCCCAACTTTATTTGTACAGGAAAAGGAAGGTGTGACCTTTCATATTTTGGCCCGGGGCCATTCTTCTGCAGTCTTTGGCTGTTTTTCCTGTAGGAATGTTATGTGTTAGTAGTTTTCCTCTTACTCACATGAGGAAAAGTTAATGAACTAGATCTCATTACCATACTGGTATAAAAGTTCTTATTGCTGAAACAGGCATTTATTTTGTTTTGCAGGAGACAAGAAGTGCAATTTGATTATTTTTTATGCTGCAAGAACAAGTACCCATCCCAACTGCTACTTGTTTTACTGTCCTAGCACTGAGGCTTGTCCAATGAAACCTGCAACAGGACTTGTGAGCTACAAGATAACTAGAGGTAAATAATAGTGAGAGCCACCAGCTCCCACACCAGATTACTTTTGCACCTATGAACTTTCAGTAGTGACCAGGAACTGCTTGGGGTCGTATTTTTAGTAAAGTATTCTAAGGCAAGCATTATAATTTGAAAATACTGCCCTTTTTCTTTGTGGAAGATGGATGGGCAGGTGTGTGGTGAGCTCCTTTGTGGGCCCAGCTTCCTGCTTGGAATAATGTCGCAACCCTTATAAAATACCTTCACATTAGATTCAGAACTCCTTGTAATTTGTCCTTGCTTAAAACAAAAAGAAGCTCCTTCCATCTAGAGATATTCAAGAAGGAAAATTTCCAGTACGTAATGCTGAAAAGTATCACCAAAACCAAGGGAAATACCATGCCCTTGTAGCCAGCTGTGTATTGAAAGGACCCGAGCTACACTGATGAATAACTGGCAGTGGTAATCATTATTTTCTGCTTTCAGTTAGGGAACCTGAAGTGCAGAAGCAAACTTTCTAAACTCAGAGCTTTATGGGATGTGGGCTGCACACTCGGGAACTTCTTGCTCTCTGGCCTGCGCTGTGGGATTTTTAACAGCAAGGCCTACTTGTTGATTGACATTGACTTGCACCAGACCTATTTGAACAGCTCAGATAAGAAACTGATAACTAGACTGTCCTGCCAAGAGTTTACAAGGCAGTTTCTGTGTGGCTGCTTGAGAGACGGAACTTTTGCTGAAAAAGAGAACTTTTCCAAGAAGAACTATGCAAGGAGCAACAGTATGATATATAGAAAGATTACTCATATAAAGTTACCAAGTATTTTTGTGCAAGCACAATCACACAGGAATTGTGCAAAAGCAATGTGCAACAAATGAACTGCACTTCTGTAAAATTATGACTATAATTACGCTTTCTTCCAGCTCCTTCTCCCCTAGAAGAACATTGGGGTTTCAAACAAAGAAACAAGAAATGCAGTCATGCTTGTGCTTTTGTTGGGCATGTAGTGCAGTGCTGAGTGAACAATTTGATTGCATATAGCATCTCTTTTTCATTTTGCACATTTTAGCTTCTGTGAACATTTAATTGTGGAAAGATTATGCTAGCTTGTTTAATGTTCCTAATAAGTTTTCAAAGGTAGCACCGGAGCGGTGTCAGTACCAACAAATGTTTCAAACTTTGTTCTTTCATATGAGAATCTGTATGTGGTTACACTGAAAACCAAGCTAAAAGGGGGAAAGATACTTTAAAAATTATTTATTTCAATTCCAGTGCAGTTAACAAACCTTTTTGTTTCAATAATAAAAAGAGATGAGTAAGAGTCAGAACTGCTTGAGAGCTTTCCCTTTTAAATGTTCTGTACAGCAGCTGAATAGTTATTATGTATATATTATATATTTTTTCTGTATTTTTATAAATATAATTATAAAATTATATATATATAATATGAATTAACAATTAGCCAGTCGTTCCAAGAACTCATGCTCAGCCAAATACTTTCTATAATACCTGTAAATCAGGTAAATACTGCAAAATCAGGTAGGTTTTAAGATTATCATTTGTATGGTATTTCTGCCACAGGACACTGTTACGTGACTAGGCTTGAGGCCGACAGCTTTTATGACGTAGAATATAAATGTCACTGTGCATATTTTAAAGAAAGCAAGTTTCATTAGTCAGTATCTCTTAGAGCCCCCTGATATAAATGTTTCTAAGAAATACAAATAGAGTATGCCTACAGTAGTCAAAAATAGATTTAATAATTAAATACCCATATTTCTGTTTCCAGACATCCATGCCCCAGAGGATAAATCCATCAAAACTGAGAACTTTTCTTCAAATGATTATTCTTTGCCTTTGGATGCTGGCACCATTATTTCTCACAGTCAGAATATCCACCAGAATCACACTGCCAGTTCACAACAATCTGTCTTTCATCAGGCTTCTGAACTCCTGAACCACATAGGCAAGCATTTAGGCAACATGGAATTTCATACAGTTTTTCCTGAATCTCCGAGAGCAAAAGAGTCTGAGAGCTTAGACCTCATCTCAAGGCAGAAGGGAGTTAATCTGCCACCAAACACGCCTTCTGCTGTTCCAGTTGGAAACCCCACTGCTTCATTCCCCACCACTACTCAGGCAGGCACTCCCGAAACCAGCAGTGCTTCTCTTCCTCCTCTGCCTACAAGTGCTGCCCAGCTGGAGTCTCGTACAACCTCTCTGCATCCTGGTGCTGCTCAACCAGCTACAACACCCCCCACCACAGCTGCCTCTCCACCTGCTGCAGCCACTGGAGCTAAACCTGGTGTCCCTGTCACCAGCGTCGCTGTCACTCATGCTCCTCTTTCCAAGCCCACAAATTCTGCTTCTACTGCTACAACCAAGCAAGTGACCACAAATTCTGGATCTGCTACCACCCCATCAAGGCTAAGGACTCCAGCCATGGCTCCTGAGCCAACAGTTGTCTCTTCCAGTCATACCAGCCATGTGACCCTCCTCTCTTTTCCAGGTTTCACTCTGTCCAGTGATTCCCCTGCATCTTCCCAAAATGACCTTTGGGGTTCTGACCCATCTGACTCAGAACGCTCCCTGTCAGAAGGTGTTCTGAGAGGGAAAGGTGTTTTTCAGCTGGGGGAGAAAAGCAGCCTTGTAGCAGCTTTGCTTTTTGGGGTGATATTCTTGTTGCTAGTTATTGTGCTGACAGGGAAGAAAATACACGAATCTCTTCAGAAGAGGCATTACACCAGGTTGGATTACTTGATCAATGGAATGTATGCTGATGTCTGATTGGGAGAGGGAATAAAATTTTGAGGAGCATCTCTCACTTTTGAGAGGAAAACTCTGAAATGGAACAGTAGATACTGAAATCTCAGAAGAGGATGGATTCCATTTTTTCCCTCTAATGGGAATGCAGGAGACAGGAGATGTTTTTGGTGGGGAGAAGAAACGCTCTGTCTATGCTGAAATATAACGTCTGTCATGTTTGATTTATTACTAAATCCTGAGAGTAAACACTTAAATCCAAGCTAAGCTAAGAAGGTCTTATATTTAAGGAGAAAAAGCATTTCATGAGCTTAATCTGTACTGTGATAAGCTTAGTGAAATAGAAGTACACCTAATAAATTGAGTACCTGTGCAGCACGTGGGCGTTTTCAGTGCTATTTTGCACCAAATGCCAGAGTGTTACATGATTGCCTGGCAATCCTATTTACCCTATTTGTAGCGTTAAAGGAATACTTAGTAATAGAGCTTTGCATCTAAATGGTTTTAGGTAAAAAATATGACATATGGCATAATTTAATTTTCCTTATCTAAATATAGTTTATGGTTATATACATATCTTTAAAGTTCTTTTTCTGCATACATCACAGGTCTCCTTAAAACCACATACTGCAAATGTCAGTGCTCTCAAAGCACACTCTCTTCAGTTCTAGTGTCCCCTTCATGTGACTGGTAATAAGCATAGCTGCTAATTAACAGTTGGTCTTGATGATATTCGAGGTTTTTTCCAGCCTAAACAACTCTATGATTTTAAGTTTCCCTGACTCTTCAACAGGGAGAGTCAATGGGAGCATCTACTGTGACACAACTTCCAGTTCATGTTATTTAAATTTCACTTTGCATACACTCAGTCTAAACCTGGTTTTAGAATGAAAGACAAGATATCAAAGTATTCACGTCAGGTGGCATAATCAACAACAAACGTCATGGCAGAGAAGGAAGGGTGCCTCATGAATGCAAGGAAACAATTCTATTACAAAATAAGAAATAATAAAAAATAAGAGATTCTTAGATCTGTCAAGCTTAGTGTGGTGGGAAGCAAGCGTGATCCAAAAAATGGCCTCAAGGCAAGTTTTCTGAAAGCTCTAAATAACTAAACGCAGAAAATTCTCTGAAAATTTCATTATTCAGAGATCAAAGAAAAGTCAGTGTTTCTTGTGTCAAGAACTTGAGTTCTTACTATATGGAGGCTGCAAATTGCTTTATATACACAAAACCAGCTGGTCTGCTACATTGTTTAAGTCTGACAATGGTTAAAAGCAAAGCATTCTGGATAACCTCTTAAAAGTGAGCAAAATTACAGAAGAAAAGTACCTCAAATTTATCAGCTTGTTTGTTGACTGCGCTTTGTTTAACCTCATTTTCTTTTATTTTCTTTTTTTTTAATAGCTATTTTCAGAGGTTTCTGGTCAAGGAACATGACAAGGAGGAACATTTCTGGACAATGAGTTCACAGAATGATAAGTACTAGGCCTAGCTGTAAAAATGCAGATGCAGATCTAAGGTTGACCATAATTTTCTCTCGTAAGAACTGCAACCTTCATGAGAAGCTTTCTATGTTGCTGGTGCCATCACAGCAGCTTAATGCAGGAGAGGTGCTGAGAACAAGCCCTGAATCCTCACTGTGCATTTCTGCTGCAATAAATAATTTGTTGGAGGGAAAGGTGGTTGGTATTAATTGGTATGGTTACAGTACAGTAGCAAAACACTCAAGAGAAACCAGCAGATGTATCTCAGGGTTGTTCAGAGCACAGGCTCATTCAGCTGGAGGAGGGGCATTTTACAGGGGCATGTAGTGATAGGACAAGGAGGAATAGCTTTAAACTAAAAGAGAGAAGGTTGAGGTTAGATATTGAGAAGATATTCTTCCCTGTGAGGGTGATGAGGCCCTGGCACAGGTTGCCCAGAGAAGCTGTGGCTGCCCCATCCCTGGAAGTGCTCAAGGCCAGGTTGGACAGGGCTCAGAGCAACCTGGGATAGTGGAAGCTGTCCCTGCCCATGGCCAAGGGTTGGAATGAGCTGATCTTTGAGATCCCTTCCAACCCAAAGCACTCTCTGATTCTACAGTGTGGCCCATGTGATCAGGAACTGCCCTCCAGCCCATGCCCAGCACGGTGAGTGGCAGAGGTAAAGCTGAAAGGTGCACAAGCACCATCACTCATTTGGTGAGGATGCTGACCTCTGTGGCCTTTCACAACATTTAAGTAAAACAAACAACTTTAAATGTTGTTACATGAGAAATCATCTTTTGTGCTTGAGCAAAGAGAGTAAGGTACTAGGCAGGTGTACTGAAAAACTTTTGTAAAATTATTTTTCCCATCCATTTGTCATGTTGGATTAAGAACTAATGGGGAATTAATTGATAGCTGACCAGTTTGGATCTTTCTGGCGGGGCCTTTACAAGCTGTGTTTGAACACTAGAGGGCAACAACAGTTTATTAAATAAAATTGACAAGTTTTGAGGATTTTTGGTGATTTTAAAAAATTTAAATTAGTTTGGGTTTTTTTAACTTTCCAAACTATGGCTATTTCATTGCCAAAAGGTTTTATAGGAAAGCTTTTTGTTTATTGAAAGGTTCTGGGTGGAGGATTATATACACATATTTTAAAAACTTTTTACTATATCATATAATATAGAAGACAACAAAACTAAGCATAGTCTCTATTTTAATGACATTGAATTGGGTTGCATTATTAGTCATGTATTGGCATTTCCAGTAAACAGAGAAGGAGAGAGATTTCCCATCAGCATTCTTTTGACTATGATGCTTTATTATATGCATTTTTGGAGCTTACTGGTTTGCCTGGATAATGCTCTTGTATTATGAATCAAAAAGGAGCGAGACAAAGTAACAAAAAAATCCATCCAGTTTGTTACACTTTCCACCATTAAAACTTCAGTGCACTCTTCTGTTTTTCCATTGACATCTCCTGTGGTCTTCACTGTGCACCACACATGGAACTGGATCATCAATCAGCACGCTATGATGACAACCCGCACACTTGGAGTGGCTCTTTCTGAAGGTAACCAGTTATGTTATGGCAGGAGGCCAAAAGCTGATTGCCTTTTGTCACCCGGAGAGCATAACAAATTCTGTAGCTGCTTGTGTTCATGTTGGTGCTTTATAGTGCTAAGCAAACATAAAGTGTGTAAATAGAGACTGTCATGAACAAAACTGTTTTGTGGTATTGTACAGTAAGACAAATAGCCTAAATTTTATAACCAGTGCAAACAATCATAAAGACACTGTCAATCTATTTGAGATGGATGAGAAGGGTGCAAAGTTCCTACCTCAAAGGGCTGCAAACTCAGCACAGTGTGTTCTCTGCAAATAGTGCTTCAGTTCATTTTAACTCCTGTAGGAGTAGGAAACACTTATACTCAGGATTATTTCAAGTAAGTTCCTAACCAACTAACAAAATCTTACAAACAAGGAAATTAAACCACCAAAAAAAAAGAATTACATGAGAAGGCAGTTTCAAAACTGGATCTTGTTTTCCCTCCTCCTGCAAAACCATCTTAGTGGATTTGAATCTGATGACATGCTTTGATCCTACCATCCCACACTCAATGCCGATAAAAACGTGGAGTTTAAAGTGCCCGTACTGCAGTCAGCAGTTCCCACGCAGCATCCCATCATACAGAGAGCTATACTTCTGTAGACTTTTTTCTGTCACCCTCCTGAAATGGGCCTAGACAGCTGTGCTCTCCCTGTGCATTACTCATTCTTTCATACAGGTAATGGGCTTCTCTACATTCCTGTTCATTGATAGTTGTGGGATAGCTGCATCCCCTCATCCTTGAAAAGTCTTGCACATCCCTTCAGGAGTGTACATGCTGTTCCCAGATGCTTTCCCAGCATCTTGATGGGTAGGTCCCCTGAAGGGCTAGGATATATTGAACATTTTTCTTCCATCTTCAGAAAGTCTACACTCACTCTTAATCTCACAGTCTAAATTTGTTTTTTCTCCTCTAGGTCTCTACACTTCTTGAGGGTGTCAAAGTGCAAAAGCATAAAACTGCTGCTCTTTGTCTCCTTTGTGTTTGGTATTATAAACAATGTATAAAAGTATTTTTAAGTTCCAGTACAACTATGCTGGATCACTGTTTCCTGTATACTGGCTCACTTAATGAAAAAAAAAAAAAGGCCTGAGGGCTATGCATTAATTTCTCTTCTGTTTTTCTCTTACTCCTCTCCTTCCATCCCATAAAATGTCATTTTCTTAAGTGGCAAGAGTTTAGATAATCCATGTTCAAGCTGTTGCGATCCCTTTTCTTTTTGGTTCACCTTGTTTTAATAGAAAATTGACCAAGAAAATTTAAAATTCTGTTATACCAATAACACACAGGAGTAGTAATCAGATAATTTGTGCACTCTGTATTTTCTCAAAGAAATTTTGGAAGCAGTTAACATCTAGAACAGCTGGCTAAACCATAAGGAATGTTTTGAAACATTTGCTGATTTGAACAGTCACTCTGAAGACCACAAAGGTGTTTCATTGTAGTGCTACGATGGTAAGTGTCGTGGTTAGACACTGGCTAAGCACCAGGCACCCACGAAAAGAAACACCTACATATTTTCCTCTGCTATGGCTGAGCAGAGGAAGGGGAATTGAAAACCTCATTTTCATGAGTTAAGAATTATTGAAAAAAAAGAACCACTTTAAGGCAAAACAGGTTCAAAACTGAACAGTATAAAGATTTATTATTAACAGAATTGAAAGTAAAAAGGAATGAGAACCAAAGCAAATCTTCAGAACACCTTTCTTTCCCAGTCCCTCCCTCTTTCCACTGACTGCGCAAGGAAAAAAAAATGGGATTTTGGTCAATATTTCACTTCTTAAAAATCTTTCTTCAGTATCCTTGAGGAAAAGAGTTTCTTCTGCTGTGCCATGGGATCCTTCCCACGGGAAATAGTTCTCTGCGAACTTTTCTAGCATGCTTTTAACTTCCACAAGCAGCCGTTCCACCTGAACCTGCTGCAATGTGAATCCCTCCCACAGGCCAAGCAGTCTTCCCACAACTGCCTAGTGTGGGTCATTGAAGTTCATGGGGTTTAGTGTTTTAAGGATGAGCTGTTCTAGTTTGGAAGGGAAGGCTCTCTTCCTCTGTCTCTAAAAGTAAGGGTAATCTCTCTCTGAGTTCCTTGCTAGATTACAGCTTTTCAGCATCCACACACTCCAGCATGAGTACTGTTCTTCACGGGTTGCGCGTGGATCTGTGCACCCCTCCATGCACCTCACAAATTATAGGGAAACAGTTTGTTATATTATAGTCCTCACCACGGCTTGCAGGAGAATCTCAGCTCTGGTGCTTGGAGCACCTTCTTCCTCTCCTTCTTCTTCACTGACCTCGGTGCTGCCATGTTGGTTCTCCTCATGTGTCCTCACTTTTCCTCTGACTTGGAAGAAAGTTGGTGTTTGTAAGTTGCAGTTGAGAGGTTGATCTCATCTGGGCTCCGCACTGGGGAATTGCTTGCCATGTCTCTTGCTGCTGGCCATGTGGTCCCTGCCGGCACCGCACGGCCGGCCCTGGCCTCGTGGTTCTCACTGGTGCCGCACGGGTGGCTCCAGCCTCAGAAGGACCCTGGCCACACAGTCCTGGCCTTGGGAGGGCCCCAGCTATGGGGTCCTGGCCCCTGGTGGCCCCCGCCGGGATGGGCCCCGGTGGCTGCCTCATCACCCCTCAGGAGAAGAAAAAAAGAGAGCTTCCTGCGGTTTTTCCTTTCTTAAACATGTCCTCACAGAGGTGTTACCAACTTGTTTAATTGGGCTAGTAACCTGCCCATCGTCAGAGCCTTCAGCGATTGGCTCTGTGCTGGACATAGAAGTTTCGAGCAGCTTTTCTCCCACCCCTACCAAAAACCCAGCTGTGTTAAACCAACCCAGTAAGGATGGTTATGTGGGGTAAAATAACTCCTTGTAAGATGCTTTGGTACCAGCTACCTCAGAGTAGTAGCTGAATTCTGGCTGAAAGTTACCAGGAACATCACCAGGGTTTCTCTGTGCTTTACCCTGAAGAAAGGATGTGATCAGTGGAGCTTAGACTTTGACACTGTGTGTTTTGCAACAATTCTCAACAACACCTAGATGGAAAATTTGCACAAAGTTTAAATGTACATTCTTGTGCTGCGAAGATGGTGGAAACCCCCTCACTATGACACAGACTTCCTATAGGCTTGCCTGCTGTTTAATTAGTTTCTGGGTAAATTTTTCTGTTTGCTTTTATGAAAGAACCTTTTTTCCCTACCCCAAAACCCAAATTCCACTGACACTACTGAAATCCTTGTGTGTAAGGATTTGGATCCTACAAGCAAGGTTTTTTTGATCCTCCAAGTAAGGATCCAGATTAGTTTGGGTCCTCTGTGTAAGCTGTGAATGAGATGATCCCTTTACTTCAGTGATCGTGTGTCTTTGTCAGTGCAGCTCCCATTGGTGTCAGTGGGAGGTCCTCCAGCACATATTTATGACTATAAGTCAAGTCCTCCCACTTAGAGGCTCATTAACTGTTCAAAACAATTGCCTTACAGGATGACAGAACTTCTCAGCCCAGAGGTAAAATTTCTGAAAGAATCTGTAGGACATTTTTCCAGCTGCCTCTGATTATTTAACTATGACAGTGTTGTCCTTCTTTTGTTCCAGGGCACAAAATAAGGAGTTCAAATGTTTTTCCACCATGTGATAACTCAGGCAGTACTCCTGAAAAGACTCCAGATTTGGCACATGCTGTATGTAGCCTTTACAGAGTGCTCTGGTTTAAAAAGGGCAAAAAATAATTTGCTTGTGAGATGCAGTCTTAAACCCATGAGAACAGCTCACTCTATGCTTCTCACTGCTAAGCAAGATACAGATGTGGCTTTCCTACACTGACAAAGCATAAAGCAAGCGTACACCCCATTCAAGTGAACATTATAAAGGATGGTAGAGTTTGAAAAGTGAAAGCCTGAATGCTGAAGTCTATCCACATGCTGCATCTAGCAGAGTTGCTACATCTGGCCACTTTTCCAGAAATATGTCGGACACTCCATCTCAAGGGTGAGTTTAAGTGTAGTTAAGTGCTGGGATGTTTTTGCAGCTGCCACAAATGAGTATCCTTGGTGATGGTAATGAAAATTATTTCAGGAGCATTGACAATAGCAAAAACAGCAAGCAAAGAAGTGTCTGTGTGCTGCAAGCAGGTACAGTACAGCTCACTTCCTCATGCCTGGAGCATCTTCTGACTCTCTAAACCATCAGGCATTTGGAACACAGAAGAAGGTTATCGTGGGCAGAAAACAAAGTAAAAGTGGGAAGATACAGCAAGTGACTGTACAAAAGAGATGCATGGAATTTGTGGGAGACTAGCTTTCCAATATAATGTAAATTAATTTATTTTTGCTTCTGTTCATGTGATAATGAAACATTAATCAGAGTTTATCAATGCATGGTAAATGTCAGTTTCAGAAAAAACATAATAATAAAAAATTTATATGTTTAAAACTTCCAAATCTAGCTTTTCAATGCCGCAAGTGCCTACTCTTAGGGCAGTGGGGGCTGTGAGGCCTGTGGGGTCAGTGAGGGCTATGGTGGCTGTGAAGGGTGTCAGTTCTGTTAGGGCTATAGGTGCAGGGGGTTTGGGCTAGATGACCTTTAAAGGTCCCTTCTAACCCAAATCATTCTGTGATTCTATAGTTCTATACTCCAGCTGAGGGGTAGTATACAAAGGGGGAGCAACAGCTGAACAACTGCTATGCACAATGCCCTGCAAACATTTTTGTCTCCTGTCTTTAAGTGGTTTGGGTTGGTGGTTCCCATTGTTTTGGGTTTTTTAATATGGTGACTGGAACACCTTTTCCTGTACTGAATTATTTACTGCTACAGTGTACCTTAGGCCACGCATATCCTAATTGTTTCCTCCTGTTAAAGTGCCAGAATTCTTAAACCACAAATGAAGATAGGACTCTAAATCATAGTTCCTTTCAACAATTAGAGCTTTGGTTATCTTAAAAGAAAAAAATGTTTTGGGAAAATAGCACTTTAAATGTATTGTTCAAAGAAAAGATTTCTTAATGTGCTAAGATTAAATGGGGATTTTGCTCTGTGTAAGCCCTTTTCAAATTGTTGTAAAAGTATTAGATTTTCCACAATTGCAATAAGGAAAAAAAATTAGAAGTTGCATTAACGTCTTTAACTTTAAGAGTCAGGGCTATTCAGACACAATTCCCTGTCTTTTATGCAAAGATCCATGTGACCAAATACTGTCTTTGTGGGTTTGACTGGGGAAAGGGTAGAAAAAGGAAGGATGAGGAATGGATTGGGTAGCCTCACTCTAACCACTGTTTCTTCTTGAGAGGAGAAAATATAATCTAATTATTCTGAAATAGAATATTATCATCTTTCAAGAATACCTTTATAGCAGCCATTACTTTTAAAATAAATATATTCAAGGGCTGGGTCTGACTTTCTCTGAGTTCTCCTTTGTCACTTATCTACATTTAGTTGCCAGCTGTATTGGAAGAGTCTTTATTGAAATCTACACTGTAAGGAAATTATTCAAAGAACTAATGAAAATGGAAAGGCAGTGAATGACACTTCAGCCCTATATAATTGCCTCTTCCATCCCCATATCACATGAAGAATGAGTTACAGGCCATAAGCCACAGAAACCTTTATACATGGAGTCAGTGCAAGCTTAAGGACCCACATGCATCTGTGCCTTAACAGGCAATGCCTTTTGATTAGTTGATTTAAAGTTGGTTTGGGTTTTTTTTAAGATAAGAATTTTGTTCCTTGAAGTTTACTCATGCAAGAGTGACATCGTGCTCTAGGGTATTCACAATAACTTTTATGATACTGAAATAAACTGGATATGTTTCATGCTATTTTTTCAGACCTTGAAACATTCCCCTCAGTGAAACATAAAATTTATCAAATCCAGTATGAGTAATAGTTCTGAATTGTCAGAGGCATCCCTCTTTCTCTGAGAAACCCTGGCTAACAGTAGTTTAATAAAATGTTACCAAGGATATGCCTTCATCTTTGTTTTTAATAATTAATTTATTCATCAGTTAAGAGGATAACAAAGATTTGGGTTTTCCTTTAAATAATAAATTGTTCCAACATCTTGCATTTGTGCGTCCTTACCTTACAAATCACTTAGAAGAGGAGCACTTCATTAAACATCACAGACGTTAAACCTGAAGATTAACCATTAGAGGGCAACCTTTCCTGCTCTGAGGAACTCGGTGTGCTTTTCTAGCCTATTTTGAGAACTTGACTAACAGCTCATAAAAACAACAGCCCTGAAGAGATACCATGGTAGATGCTCCACATCCATATTCTTGAGGTGTTTCGTGTCTTTGCTGAACCGCAGACTAATCTGTATATGAAGATAAAAATAAAGATAAAAATATCTACATAAATATAATATGAACATGGCTATAAATATGAAATGCAAATAGGAAATATAAATATGACTCTTCCTCATGAAGTCTGAATGAAGAGGGATGAGTCTCTTTGCTTGCCATAAACCGCACTCTGTGGTACAGTACTTTAGCCCAGAAGTGGCTACTGCAGGTGGCAAATGAGCTCTTCTCTACACACACAGTGTGTCACACCTTGCATATCACATACAGAATGAAAACTGTTGTAGGAAAGATTGCTAATTATTGTGACACAGTGACTTACCTTTCTTGACCATACGCATAAGTTCTAGTCACTAGGCCCTGTGACTAAAACAGTGCAAGAAAATGTACAAGGCTTTACCAGTAACTAATTTTTAAACTTCAAAGGCTGCAGTGCAAAGCAGAATTGTTAAATATTATGCATATTGCAAAATGCTGAAGGGGTTTGAAAGGCAGTTAAAAAGGAAATATTCTTAAATTGTTGTTGCTTAAAAGGCACGCACGTTATGGTTAATAGAGCCCAGATGCTGACTGGTTTTGAAAAGCTGAGCAAGCTAAAACAAAATAGTGTTTTGGTGTCTGTCAGCCTGAAATGTGAGCTCTTTTAAAATGATGTTTTTGCTGTATCAACATAGCATTAAAGCACTTTACAAATTTTAGAACAGTAACTTTCTCAAATGACATTTTTATAATATGGCTTTGAAATGTAACCATGGCTAGATATTCATAAGGAAAGTCCTGGACTTGCCCTGTGGTCTGGTGGGCAGTGCCAAATTAAAATCAGAGGCCTGCATGGTTCACACTGAAAAATATGACCACTGAAGAAGCGTATCCTCAGGCAGTGCTGTTTTCAACTCCCTGGGAGACGGGAGAGGAGAAAAGAGGTAGTAGGTAGACAGCCTGACCTTGAATGCACCATCAGCGGGAGTCCAAATGCTCCTCCAAAGGCATAAAGAAAATGCCCAAGCCTTCCAGGTCATCTTATTCCATATTTCCCTGTGGGGATATTGCTGGATTTCTGTTAGACTAGCTTGCCTGTATAGGCTGCTGAACTCAAGCACCTTCTCCTCTGTGAAGTTTTTGTTGTAAGGATTTTTTTTTAGCCACAAAGAAATGCAGTTCTCATCCTGGGCTCCAGGCAGCTTCTTCTGGTAGAGAAGATGGGAAAGAAAGAATGGGTATTAAGCGGGGGGAGGGGAGAGTGGGGGGTAACAATAAAATAGTACTGAAATGCAAGGAGAAAAGGCAACTCTGTATGTGATAAAAAAGGGGATTTGATGGGCTATCTGATGGGAAATTACCCCAGAATTAGTGGAAGTGGTAATTTTTGCTGTGGTTTGACTGTGGTGATAGTAATGGCAAAAACAAGTCAGGTTTTATGCCTGGAGAAAATTTGCTGGACTAGAGACATGAGTGACTGTTCAAGGAAATCTGCTTGTAAGGCACCTGTATCCTGGGAAAAAGGTGCAGTTCATATGGTATGAGAGGAAAATTGAGAAGGAAAACATGATCACTGAGGGAGGTGATTCTGTTCTCATGAGACCCCACCTGGAGTCCTGCATCCTGCTCTGGGGCCCCCACATGGGAAGGATGTGGACTGGCTGGATCCAGAGGCGAGGCACAAAGATGAGCACAGGGCTGGAGCACGTCTACCATGAAGACAGGCTGAGGGAGTTGGGGTCGTTCAGCCTGGAGAAGAAGAGGCTTCAAGCCTTCTAGTGCCTGAAGGGGGGTTACAGATGGAGAGGGGCTTTTCACAATGGCATTAGTGATAGGACAAGGGAGAGCGGCTTCCAGCTGAAAGAGGGCAAATACTAGGAAGAAATTCTTTATTATGATCTGGTCCTCTATTCACTGAAGAAGGAATGCCATGGTTAATCCATTGCACTCTTGGAATAGGATAAACTGTGTCAGGCATTTCTATCACATCTAGTAGAACTGACCTTGTTTTGAGGAAGAGTTGGATGAAACATTTTTCTTTATAAACTCTATGACCTAGGCAATGTGGCAAGATGATGATGATGTCGCAAGTTAGGGTGTCCTGTTTTATTCTGTGAAATGGTTGTAACAGGCATCACTGGATGGCAACATTCCATTCCATTTCCCAGGCTCCTTTGCTGCAGACTTTCCTGCTGGGGGCATGAGGACTTGAGCTTGAGTTTCAGTATGAAACCCTGGCCCTTTTGAAATCAGTGAGAACTTTACTATTGCCTTAAGAGGGACCAGCATTTCAGCACGCTATGCCCATTAATTCTTGTTGAAACATTCAGTGAGAAAGCTAGTTATGATAGTGGCTTCTGTGATGTGGGCAGCCACAAATTCGTTTGCTGAGCATCCATCTTCTTCTAACAGCTTTCACTCATTAGGGACTTTGGTTCTGGTTCTACAGAAGATCCCATTGACTCCACTCGAACTAAGGGCACAGTTCAAAAGCAGAGTGACTTTGGCAGCCACTGCTGGTTTCATGAGCTCCAGCTGCTGTCCTTTGCTGTCCTGGGGCTGACACAACTGCTTGTGAAGCCGGGCCACCGACTAAACCAGGGAATTTAACCAAGTATAAAAACAATCCTGTGAAAGCTCTTGTGTCATTGAGCCATCATCCAAGTTCAGAGGTAAGGGTAAAGCTGTCCAAGTTTCTCAGCCTCAGCTGGATTTGAGCCAGCAAACCAGGGTTTCTAAGGTGAATGAAAATAACTGCAACCAACAAGGGGAGCTTCTTACTAAAATAAAAGAGACATTCCCTCTCCACTTACTTTGACTTTAGGCTCGAATAAGGGAACATAATCATCTTAGAGAAATCATGCCTCTTGGAGGCTTTTTTGTGTGTGGTAATCTTCCCTCCTGTTTAACTTTGTAAAAGCCTCTGCTATGGAGTTAATTCTACATGTATGAACTAGAAGTAAAGCTTACAAACTTTTAGGAGATAGACTTGGTCTTGAATCCTAAGCAATGATAGGGAAAAGGGTTCAAAAAAGACCATTTTTGCAGGGGGTAGTGATCAATGGCTTAGAGTCCTGATGTACCTCAGTGACAAGTGGTGTCCCTCAGAAGTCCATATTGGACCAGCGTTCTTTAAATATCTTCATTAATAACACAGAGGAAGGGATCGAGTGCAGCCTCAACAGCTTTGCAGATGACACCAAGCTGAGGGTGCAGTGACACACCTGAAGGACAGGCCAATCCAGAGGGACCTGGACAAGCCCCAGAAGTGGCCCGTGAGGTTCAACAAGATCAGGTGCTGGTGCTGCACCTGGGTTGGGACAGCCCCTGGGATCAATCCAGTCTGGGGGTGAGCAGATGGAGCAGCCCTGGGAGAAGGACTTGGGGGTGCTGGTGGTGAGAGCTGGACATGCCCTGGCCGTGTGTGCTGGGACCCAGAACCCCCCCGTGCTGGGCTGAGCCCCCAGCATGGACAGCAGGGGAGGGGGGTTCTGCCCCTCTGCCCTGCTCTGCTGAGAGCCCACCTGCAGAGCTGCCTCCAGCCCGGGGAGCCCAGCACAGGAAAGACATCAGCCTGTTGGAATGAAGAGAGGAGGGGAGAGGAGAGAGAAGAGAGGAGAGAGAAGAGAAAAGGCTAACAAGATGATTAAAGGGATGGAGCACCTCTGCTGTGAGGAAAGGCTAGGAGAATTGGGATTGTTCAGCCTGGAAAAGAGAAGGCTTCAGGGTGACTGTCCTGCTTCCACCCAGGAGGGTTAATTTTTGTAGTAGCCAGGAGAGGTCATGGCAAGGACATGGCGGTTATTCTATACACCTTCTGTCAGCGCTAGGGGTGAGGGGAAGGGAATCTCTTCTGAGGAGAAGGGGTTCCTTCCAGTTGAGTAACCGAGTTGAATAGAGAAGTGGGAAGGCACGGGTTCTGAACCAGAGAGAGCAATTTATTGTCTGTTGTCGGGGTTCCCACAGTGAGCAATAATGTTTCATTTTTGTACTCTCTGTCGTTACTATTGTGCTCTTACTATTTGTTTTCTTATCTCATCGCTATTTCCAGTGAATTGTTCTTATCCCAGCCCATAATCTTTGCCTTTTGTGCCTCCAATTCTCCTCTCCATCCTGCTGCAGAGGGGAGAGGGAGGTTGGGGGAGTGGGTGACAGTGCATGGTTTGGAGAGTCTCAGTGGGAGCACTAAATTGGGGAGCACCATTCCTAAACCATGACAGTGACAGGGAGCCTTCCAGTACGTGCAGGGAGCCTACAAGAAAGATGGCAAGGGACTATTTACAAGAACATGTAGTGATAGGACAAGGGGGAATGGCTTCAAACTGAAACAGGGCAGATCTAGGCCAAATATCAGGAAAAAACTTCTCTATGAGAGTGGTAAGGCCCTGGCCCAGGCTGCCCAGAGCTGTGGCTGCCCCATCCCTGGAAGTGTTCTAAGGCCAGGTTGGACTTGGACTTGGGAGCAACCTGGTCTAGTGAAAGGTATTCCTACCCATGCCAGAGGGTTGAAAATAGATGTTCTTTAAGGCCCCTTCCAATCCAAACCATTCTGTGATTCTATGATTTTATGATACTTGGGCTGGAATAAACAGAGGAGGATTCTAGGCAGGCTGTGGGGAAAAGAGCTAGGCTGAGGAAGGTTAAGCCAATTATCATTAACTAGCTCAGAGGAAACCCAAGGAGGAAAGGGTTTGAATTACAGAAAAAGAGCAAAATGCACAAGTGTGAGGGATGACAGCATATAAGTGTTCAAAAGCTAAAAATAAAACCAGTCAGCTTGGGCAGCAGGGAAGACGTCTTTAAGAGTCAGAGCAACCAGGCAGGGGATCAGGCTCCCAAGGGAGACAGTCAAGACACCAGAGTGTTTCCAGCAGAAACAGGTAAGATGTGAGAGGGAATAGCATGTGGAGAAATAGGTTTTTGTGATGCAGGGGTGCAGGCTTGAGGTTTTCCTTAGTTGTGCACTGTATGATTAAGATACAAAGAATTCATTGTGGATCTGCCATACTTCTCAAGAGGTTAATGACAGATCATGCAACACTACAAGTATGGAAAAAGTATAAGGAAACACTATGAGGGGAAAAAAAACCCCAAACCCCAAATCAACCACAACCTCATTTTCCTTTTTGATTCCAATTAAACAGTGAAAATAAATATAAAAGTGTGCTCCTTTTGCCTGCTGCTGCAAAATCTAGTGGTGACAAACAAGGGTTGGATGCAGGTTCTCTCTTCTCCAGGGTACCGTTTTGTATGGCAAGTCCTCCCATCCATTATCCATGTGGATCTTGCTCAAGTTTGCCGATCCTCCCAACTTGACAGCACGGTAACAGAGGAAGTTATTTCACCCAGCAGACGGTCAAGGACAAAATTTTGTAGTGTAGACCTGGCCTTGGGCAGATATTGCTGTTGAGCTGAATTGTTTACACTTTCAAAATCTTTTTTTGCAACCTTGAAGGTTGGAAATATACTTCATTTAAAAAACCCCTCTATTTTCTTCTATTTTTAAAATTTTTCTGCAGTAAAAGCTGAGTCTGATAATATCACATGACACCAGGAGCCCTTTAGAATCAGCCTACAATACCAAGGCCTTTAATCTGGCCCAGATGTTATCTCCTACTGTAATAACAAGAAAAGCTACGAAAATATATGTTGAACAGCTACGAAGGTAAAAGTTAAATGTTTCTCTGAGTTTCTAATAATCCTGAAAATAATACCGATTTTGGAATGTAAGTACCTCAAATGTTGCTCTAAGCTGTTCTGCTTCATATCATTATTCTACTCACCAGCTGTCACATTCTGTGAGGGAGGGAGAATGTGCTGTAGACGTTTAGACTTAATGAAAACGTTTAGACGTGTTGAAATCATGAAGTAGATTTTCTAATCTAGAGGAAATGCGAGAAAGCTGCATTTTATATTGTTTATTAGGAAGGAACAAAGAGAGTAAGGAAGGAAGTTTTTTTTCAGTTGAGGGTGTATTACAAAATCTTAACTTTTTTAGCCTTTTCAGAAAGAAAAGGGTATGTTTACTTGAATGCAAGAGGGGGGAAAAGACTAAGTTATGTTTAAACACAGCACACTGCACACTCATATCATTGATAACACTGCTCTAAGCAGCACAGACCCAGCCCACCACATTTAGTTTAGCAAGGGGGACAATAACGCACAGCACCCCCAAAAGCGCTGGGAAATAAATCACGCATCATTACATCAGCCGGGCAGCAATTCCTGCCGATAAGGGACGCCTGCTCCCTCTGCTCTGGGAAAGGCCGGGATTTATGGCTCTTCAGTCTGCACTCTGGGGGGACGGACCGTAACTTCATTTTGCCACACGGCCTGCCTGCCGCCCGGGCGATGCTCTGGCCTTACAACCCGTTCCGGGAGCGGGAGCGGGACCGGAGCCTTTGTGCTGCCGTTCGGACGCCGCCGCAGCTCTGTGGCAGAAAGTAGTCCCGTCCTCACGGGCCAGGGCCGAACCGCATCGCAGGCGGCGGAGGGGGCGAGGGGAGGCAAAGTAGTCCCGCTGGAATGCGGCCGCCCCCCACCTCGCCCCGTCCCTGTGCTCCGGGGGTGCCGTAAGCCCGCTCACCCTCCCTCCCTCGGGGAGCACAGCCGGGCCGCGGTCCCCGTCGGGGTTCTGCCCGGCTGCGGGGCTGCCGGGGGTGTGCGCGATCCCGCCCGGGAGAGGGGAGCTGCGCGCCCCCGCCCCTCCGCTCCGGCCCTCCCCGACGGGAGCGGTGCCGGGGGCGGGCGCTGCGCCGGGAGCCGGCCGGGCACGGCGCGGGAGAAGGAGGAGAAGGAAGAGGAGGAGGAGGAGAAGGAGGAGGAGGAGGAGGAGGAGGAGGACTGTATCCCTGCGCCTGTACGCGCCCGGCGGAGGCGGAGGGGTGGATGGGGGGAGGACCGCGGCGGTCGCGGTGAGGCGGCGGCAGCAGCAGCAGCCGGCATGGAGGGCAGCGCCCGCTCCCGCGGCGGCACGCCGGGGCCGGTGGCCTGCTAGGGACCGGCGAGGGGGGATCTCCGCGGCCTCCCTTCCCCGCCTTCCGTCCCCCGCTTCCCCGCCGCCTCCCCCGCCCGCCTGGAAGCATGAACTGGCAGCGGAGGTGCTGCTCCCCGCCGCCGCCTCCCCGCCGGTGAGAGCGAGGAGGGAGGGAAGATGGGGGCCGTCCTGCGCAGCCTACTCGCCTGCAGTTTTTGTTCCCTGATGCGAGGTGAGCGGGGCGGACGGCGGCGGGAGGGGCAGGGGGAAAGTTGCCGGGTTGGTGGCGAGGGGCCATGTTTGGGCGTGCGGGAGGGGAGCGGTGAGGCCTGGCTGCCGGCGGGGCGCGGGGCCCGGCGCGGGGGCAGCGCTCCCTCCTTCGCTCCCGGTCGCTGCCGCCTCCCCGGCTCCTGAGCAACTTCCCGAACCGCTCCGGGAGCAGCCCGCCCTGCCAGCGGCCACCGGCCGCGTCCCGAGCCGCCCCATTGTTGTTTTCAAGTTTCTTTCTTTCTCTTTCTTTTTTTTTTAAAGGATCCCCCTAAACCATCGCGCGCTCCCCCCATGTCTCTCTGCACCCCCAGCAGTCCGTGGGCGCCGGCGGCTGTGGGGCAGAGCTCGGCCCCGCCGATGTCAGGCTGGTACCGCTGTGCCCATCGCCGGGCTGGTCGCGTTCTCCCCCGAGGTTCCATCCTGCGGGGTGCGGGGGGAGCGCGGAGCCCCGCGTGCTCGGCGTCTGGGAGCGGGGAGTGCCCGGGAACCGGGGCTGCACCGACCCTCTCCTCGCAGCGAATGCTCAGCTCTCAGCTGGGCTGGTGCTGCGCGGGGACTTGAGAGAAGTTTGTGTTTCTCTGGTGAACCATCACGGATGTTCATACAGCTTTAAATGAGCGGTCGAGTGCTTTACGAGGGGATGTCACTTAAAGTAGCTGAGAATTTTGATTCTGTTTCCCGGCTCCAACAAAATTTCTTGTCTTGCAGGGCACAATCTGAAAGAAAACAGCTTTTTTTTTTTTTTTTTTTTTTATATGCTGTAAACCTAACTACAGTAACTGTTTCTTGGTGTTTAGTCTTTCTGGGAAGAAATCGCCTGTTTGCATACATAATCTCGCTGTTTACTTGATTTTGACTTTTTTCATACTAGATGGGCAAGAGATTAAATGCTAGCAGTTAATCAACCACTTTTTTTATTTAGAGGATTCATCCCCACTAGAGTGTTTCGATGAAAGTTAGACTAAAGGTGGTGTAGGTTGAAGTAACTGCTCAGTCTCCAGTTGCTCAGTAATCTGGAAAACAAAGATTTTCATCTCATCCATAGCCTTTTTTTTTTTTTACCCTGTGCATCTGTTTGCCATATTGTATCCTGTTTGCAGAGATACAAATATACTTATTTAAATGGCATGTGTAACTTTTCATACTTAGGTTGTGGCAGTTAAACCCCAATTTTCAAAAGTTAAATAGGCTCTGGAGTATAGGGAGAAACTATTTCCTGGTTAGTTTATTTTAATAAGTAACAATCATACCCATTCTTAATATACCATGTGTTTGGCTTTAATTTGATGTTCAGTCTAGTTCAAATGACAGCAACAGAAATAGCTGTTGTATGTGATGTCACATAATATTGTTACAGTAATTTCTTCAAATTAATCTCAAAATAGTGGCATGTGCTTTTGCAAATTTTTGTATACTTCGTGCTTAATGGGACACTTTGAAGAAGCATTCAGTTTATAAATCATATTACTGTCATTTCTTTTCTGATCTCTCACCTCTGCCTATTGCCAAGGACATTTATGTCCGAACAGCGTTTCTGTTTCTTCTGTGTTCATGGTGCCCTGCTGTTTGATTGCCTAGCTGAAGTTGTAATCCTGTGTTTGTGACACGATAGTAATTTTCCTACTGGCTAATTGTTACTTTAGATAGAGATAAACAGCAGGAACAGCTGAACCGTGAAGAAACAAAAATAGAGTTTAATCCATACATTTTAGGGATACATTAGGGATAATAAACAGCATCTATGCAAGTAGAGTCGGTTTGAGTAAAATGGGTTGAGTTCAGAAGAGGTGTCAGCAGTTCCTTAATGAAGCAGAGGCAGTGCCAGCATGAGTATGAATAAGCTTATACTTGAAGGTGGAGTTGAAGTTAGGAAGTTCACTATTTGGTTTGTGAATTTGGTGCTGTAGAGGATGCCAAGCCGACAGTGCTGCAGACAGAAACTCAGCAAATGTAATAGTGTGTGTTTGTGAATTGCAGCATCCTCTCTGCTTCCTGAATCAGCCTCCCTGTTCTTGTAGAAAAGGCAAATGGACAAATGGCAAATGTGACAACTGAACTATTAGTCTGAAGAAACTGTGGTAGACTTGCTTGCCAATCTGTAAAGAAATAAAATCGGTACCCTGGAAATGCATAAGGATTTGAAGAAGTATGAGGCTGTTACTGGCTAGAAATGGATACACAGGGCAAGGCACCTGTCTCAAAAATCATCCCAGGACTACGATAAACCAGATCCTACTGATGTTTCCAGGGCAAGTGTTTGAATTTCTAAGAGACAGGAGGTTCCCATCATGACAGCTTGCTGTGGAGGTTCTGTGATTTGGGCTTGGGGTTTTTTTTAGTGTTATGACTGCTGGAAGAAAGATGTCACTGGTCTCTGTTCTCTCCTCTTGGCCCATGGTTTGATTTGGGGGATCGGACTTTTCCCTCTCTGACCAATAGTGCTTCTTGAAGCTGCTCCCTGAGGGTACTTCCAGAGGAGTGGAGTTAGAGCTGCTCCATGGCAGCTTTGAGGTGTTTTTCAGGACAGCTGTGAAACCAATCAGAAAGATAATTGTTAGGTAACTGACAGCTGCAAAGACGCAAAAGCAGTGTCATCACTTCTGTCAGGGTGCTGCAGATAACTGTGAGACTGAGGTTTCAACTTTTTAAAAAGTGATAAGAGTTCTTCTTCCACCAGTGTTCATGGCTTGCTTTCTTCCTGAAATAGCTCTCCAGTCAGCATGCAATTGCTGTTTTGTTTTGGCTTTAAATCCTGATCATGCAGACAATGCATAAAACTCTTGCTTGAATAGGAATCTTATAAAGGGTGTTTGTGCAAACTTACTGAATGTTGCAGACCTCTGTGTTTAGGGTCAGATAGTAAAGAAGTGAAAATGCCTTTTTGGTAAGGGATATTTTAAAACTATGTTTCTCTAGAGTTCAGAAGAGAGTTCGTTTTAATCCATTATTATTGTTTTAACACTGTTACTGTTTTAATTGGTTTTAATCCATTGTTTCTGTTTTCATAAACAGATCCTTGCTTTTTTGTGGTTTTTTTTAGATAGATCCATTTGCATGTTTTTTAGAAGAGTTTAATGTTTGAAACTTTGCTCAGCTGTGGTGTGTTTGAAACTTTGCTAAACTTTACTGACTGGTGGTGTGTGCACATATTTTTCTACTAGAAGTCAGGGAAGGGGGTAGGGAATAGGTTTTCACTCCTGAAGCACTCAGGTTGGAGATGAAGTGTGGCATTTCCAGCTAGAGCTATGTTTTTGCAATCAGTTGAAGGATCTCTTCACCTAGAGACTGTACAATGCTATGACAATAAGACTTGGAAGTACTTTTTTTTTTTTTTTAACTAATCATGGTCTATTTCTTCACTCAAACTTGAATCAACCATTTTCTAGTCATGTGTCTTCATTGTGTGATTCCTCAGAAATCAGTGTGCCCTTGTCTGCCATGATTTCCAATGCATTTTCTTCTTTCATTTTTTCATAGATTAGTCTAAAATTAGTGCTAATCTAAGGTGTTCCAAATTCCACTGTTAATTTAATAATTCTTTCAATTGCATCTCTGTGATATAGTTTATTTGTTATCAGATTGCTTTAGCTTTTATTTAAAACTGAAAAATTAGGACTTAAAAAGATTGATGGCAATTTTTGCTATGTCTTGGAGGTAAGGTAAAGTAGCATTTTTGACAAGAAGTTATAGGGAAGCTCTGGTCAGAGGTATAGGCAGGTAAAGGACTTCCTGTATCCTTCAGCGTGAGTTGTATGAAGATACTGAGGTGGAAAGCTTTGTTCTTGTTTCACAGCAGTACTGGTTAGAGGGGCATGAACTGTATTCATGTTTCCTTTTTCCCTAGTGAATTGCTTCAATCTGCAATCCAGGAGTTCTAGGTAAGGAATTTGGCTACAAGCTGTAGAATATGTAGAATGGTTTTGTTTTGTTCCCCCCCCCGGAAGATAGGTCAGGATTGGGCATATCGGAACCTTTTAAGATCTGTCTTTGGGAGCTGAAGAAATCCAGTTCCTTTGGACATCTGTAATCCACCTTTATGATGATGTCGCATTTCAAAAATGCCAGCTTCAAAAATATCTGCTGCAGTGCATGTAATATGGGATTTACTTTTTAGTTTAAACCAACTAGAGTGAAGATATCTTTTCTTCCTTCTGAGGGAGTGGGCTAGGGGAGGAAAACAGGGAGAAACAGGTCTCAGTTTCTGATCTGTCACCATTCATCTCCTCTGGCAGTCAGTCTGCAGACTTAAATACTATATTCTTTGTCCCCAACATATTTAACCTCATTAACTTCCTATGAAATGCTAAATACTTAGGTTGCTTTGCTGGTGGCATCTTCAAAAGAGTGCAGTTCCTTGTGCTGTAGGGAGGGGTCCATGTTGCTGTTGCATGGCACCCGAAACGCAGTTGGAACTGAAGCTTTGTTGCTTGCTCCTGCTTCTGGCTGGGCAGGTGGCTCTGCTGTGTCTGGGAGTGTGCTCAGCTCCTTCTCCAGTTCTCCTGCTGGGAGCCCTCATGTTTCAGCTGACTCAGCTGAAAGCTTTGGGTAGAATTTAGGTTGATAAGGAATTTCCCTCAGATGGACTTGTACCAGTAAGTGGTGTAAGTTGCTTTGAGAGATGTGGAGGGGGATGCAGCTGCCCTGTGGACTTCAGGGATGGTCTTCTGTTCATGCTCACAGTTGGCGTTCCCCACTTAAAACTGAGCCCTCAGGTTTTAAACGCTGTGGCTCACCAAGGGTGACTGTTGGTGTGTGCACATGAGGTTTGGGATGAGCAGGCAATCAGTACTTCCGCTTAGGTGCCGAGCACTTGGTAGTGATGACTCTTCTAAACTGTAATTGCTGTTCAGTGAGTGACATACATGCTCTCCTAATAATCTTTAGTTTTTCAGCTTACACGTCAAGTGTGGCTTCAGAGTATGTACCACTTGCAGAGTTACAGAATACACAGTGCTCTAAACAAAGAGGCTGTGTCATTCTTTTGTGGTAATTGTCCAAGGCATGGATCTTTAATGGATTGTACACAAATGCTGGGTATTGACTCCCTAAATATTAAGCAACCTTTTCCAATTTATATATTCGCCAGGCAAGCTGACATAGAGAGCCTTCATTAAACTCTCTAGATATCGTTGTAATCTATAAATATTTGTCAGGACATTCACAGTGTGAAAGGCTTGCTATTTTCTCCACATGGACAAACTTAGAACACAGTGCTTGCATTTGCGAGTAGAAATGATCTTGTTGTCATTTCTACTTTTTGATATGTTCTCTGGTGAAATGGTTATGAAAATAGGGTGAGGTTTTTGTCTCATTATTATCTTGCTACAGACCTTTTTGTTTTCCATGTAGTTGGCAGAGTTCCCCACCAATTTTGAAATGGAGTCAAACATACCAGTCTATGAATGGGACAGGAATACTGTTAATATCTTTGTCTGTAATACCTTATTCTTAATATACTTTTAAGAAATTAACCAGTCAAAGTCTAGGTTAAAAGAAGCCATGCTTTAGTTAGTAATACTTTGTTTCCTTAGCAAAATGTTATAAACTACTTGGAGAAAGAAGCATATCAGTTTAAAAGATGGAATGCTTTTTGAGCTTCAGTATTTATATGGACAGAACAATAAGGAAATGTTTTTAATATAAACAGACATGGAAAATGGCAACATTCATACAGATTTTTTTAGTATCTTGTTTCAGGATCACATTACCTAAGTAGAATTACTCCCTTGTGATATAATCAATGTGGCAATAATGGGATTATAGTTTTAATTCTGTTTATGAGGGCCATGTGTGAGCTCTTGATGTAAGATTTGAAAAGTAATCATATTTGAGATGGAGAATTTTAATCAACTAGCTATATAATTTTGCTTAAGCAAAAATTGTTTGTTTTCTTCTCTATGATACCTTTATATTTTCCCCCTTTTTCCTCCTCTGTCTTCCCAGTCTGTTGCCAGAGGAAAAATACAGTTTGTATGTAGCGTGCTGGGGTTTTTTAACTGTTTGTGCCTCTAGAACTCCTTAATAGCAAAGATTCTCCTCTGTCCATTGTCAGAGAGTTCAGGCTTCTAGAAAGTAGATGATATGTTTGCTGGAATTCTGGAAGTTAAGGGTGTGTGGAAAGCACCAGAAATTTAAGGTGTCATAGAATTTCAAACTTTGTTACCTTAGTTGTTCTGTCAAAGCAGGGAATAAAACTCCTGCTTATACTCATAGTATTAGTGTTAATTGAAATATTAACACTTCAGAAATTCAAGAATCCTCTTGTCCACACACAGATTAATTGAAAGGAATATTAAGAAGAATAGAGGAGTAGGAATTTGTAGACCTTGTAGTGACTCTCATTATGTCAATTTAGAAAGTGCAGTGGTGTTCTTATAACAACTCAGAAACTTAACTGAAGCTCAACAGTTACCCTTTACCCTGTAGGTAATGGCAAAATGAGTAAGTAAGATAATTCCAAGTTTGGTGGTTTTGTTTTTGTGGGTTTATTTGTTTTTCTTTTGGATTTCCAGAAATGAGCCCCATTCAGTATGAAAAAGACAAGGTCATTCACCTTGTCAGGGGGATCCTGCATATATCTGTGTGTATCTGTTGTTTTCTGGGGTGCTTTGGGGTTGTTTTTTTTTTTCTCATGTGTCATTACATCTAATGTAAGCCTGTTGAACATTTGACATTAATAGTGCTGTGATATTAAAAGTATGAGAGTTAAAAGTATGCTACAACAGGTTTTTTTCACGAAATAAAAATTAAATGTCCAATAATTCTCAAAATTATTGAAGTATGTGCACATCTTTCCTTACCCATTAAAAACAGTCCTTGACTGTCCATTTGAACTGGGGTCTTTTGTGCTAAATTCTATGTTCCTGCTTTATAGCAACTTCCTGATAGTGCTTAAAAAATCTAAAGTAACAAAAACTCCCAGCCTCAAAACAGAATAAATAAGCTGTTTTGTTTGATTTGGTTTTTACCTGGTGAAACAAACTGACACACTTCAAGAAATATTTTTTGAGTATCTTTTAGACTGGCATGCAACCTTAGATAAATTGTTGGAAAAGTCATCTGAGTAGTTCAATGCCTGTGAACTTCTTGTCAGTGTGGAGAAAGGCCTTGTTTGTTGGAAGCGTGCTGCTGTTGAGGATGTGATTTTTTTGATCCATGTGGAGCTAAAAGCAGTTGGGATAAGACCCCATGGCTGGGGCTGTTCCCATGTGCTTGGGTTATGCTCCAGCAAAGGAGGTGAGTGAACTGGTAGGATTGACTGGGAGTAACATTCCCAGGCCATTCTCGACTGGATGTGCACCCTCAAACATGTGCTGTCTAGGCTGGAACACATCATGAACTGCAGTTGCCCCAGAGCAGCAACAAACCTTTGGGCATTCCCACCTCAACTTGCCAGGGTGTACAAGGTGTATCTTGCGCCCTTTAGCACTCCTCGGCTTTGGGAAATGGGCTCCTGCCGTCACAGCACCACAGTGTTGTCTGGGTGCTCTCCCTTGGTGGAGGGATGCAGCTTTCAACAGCTTCCTGAGGAATATGACTGAGGCTTTTGGTTTGTTTTCTCGTTGCTAGAAGTGCTGTAGGAAAAGGTGATGGCAGAAGGTGTGAAGGGCAGTGTTTTGTTTCAGTGTGATCTGGTTGTCTTCCCTGTCATCACAGTGCTTAGATTGCAAAATACCATCCCTATTCAGATGTGGGACTCTAATTGGTAGAGCCAAACAAGACTTCTTTTCTGCAGGAGTAGAGGTGCTTGCTAACTAACTTTTTCATTAAGTAGATTGTGTCAGTTTAAACATGGGTGTTGCTGGTAGAACTGGGGAAGTATTGCCAATGTGTATGGAACTGGTATGACTTCATCTGCAGCACTATGTGTTATTCTGACAACTGTTTGAGAAGCTGGAAGAGTGTTGAAGGAGGATTATGAGGACACCTGAGAAAATGAGATGTATAATGTTGAAGTTCTGCAGACATTAATGTGGATCACAGAAGTACTTTATTACACATCCCTGAGGAGCCTTCCTGCTTTCCAGAGCCTGCAGTTGGCCCTGGAAAGTGCCAGGTCACCTTTATTTTGCTGCTGCTCTGTAAGCAGAAGGGTAATGGAAGAAGGTGGTAGTGTTTTGTGGCCATGCAGCTGCAAGCAGATGCCTGACCAGGGAGCATTGGCTCTCTGCTCATCCTGTTGTCAGCCAGGTAGATTCAGAATATAAAGTTGGAAAAATGTCAGAGCTAAAGTGCTGTATTCCAACCCCATGAGAGTACAATCAAAAGAACTTCAGAACAGGGGAGTCCATGTTACAGAAAGGTGGACAAAAAATCTGTGTGAGTGTGCTACCTAGCCCTGAGAAGAGCCATGCTCTGGTAATCCTGCTATAAGGCTTTGTTGCCAGCAGGATGATTTAGCAGGTGATGCCTGCTATTTAGAAAGTTTTTTTGCCTGTCATATGCTGGGACTTCATGGTGTACTTCAGTCATGTGTGCTTTTGCTGTAATCTGGTAGGTCTGTTGGCTTTCTGTGGCTGGACCTTTTTTTTTTCCCCTCCTCTCATTCTCATGTCTCCATCCTTCTATATCTTTAGTAAGGTAATTTTTGTCCCCTGTATTTAGCAGGCTAAAGGATGACTTACTGCCTTTGTACCAGCTAGTCCTGCAGGGTGTCTTGGTCTCTACAGCTAGTATCTGGCCAAAAGCCTGAAAACAGTAAAGCTTAGTGCAGAATCCAAATGCTGTTGTTGCCTAGCTTGGTGTCTTTGCTGTTGCACTGATATGACTACACATCTCCTTCACTGGCCTGCTGCTTCTGTGACCTTTTGAGTTACCGTCTGAACAGCCCTTGCATGGCTTCAGCTTGAGGAATATACTTCAGGTTAGCTGAAAAAAGGAGAAAAGGTCCTTTCTGCCAAGTTTGGGCTGCCTCATGCTTGTTTACTAAATTCCTGCTTGCCTGCTGTGTCCTACAAGTATGTTTGTGAGAATAAGGAGGTTCAGAGAGAAGTGTTCACAGTAAAAGAGGTATGGTGGGCACTAGAAAGTCAGTTTTTAAAAAAATGTATGGAATTGTGTATTGCACGGAAAAAATTGGGAAAGTGCTGTGACAGAGAACTTGGTGCAAAATCCTGGCCTGTTGCTTCCTGTGCTTAAAACTCTTATGTATTTCCTGGTGATATTGTTGTTTGCTTGAAAATATAAACCATCTCTGTATAAGTTTCTTGAGGCTGGCTCCCTGCTATTTGGAAAAGTTTATGTTAATTTTCAAGTTCTCTCTTCTTACTTGAGTCTCCCAGGCTTTATTCCCAATGCTACCTCAACCTTTTCATTCTTGCTTCTCCAAATTGAGCAGCAAAACTCAAACGTTTGCAGAAAATAAATAGACAGAATTTCTTCTAAGCATGAGCAGTGATGAAGAAATTTGAAACCCAGGGAGTGAAGGGCCAGTCCTCATAACTGACTGCTCCAGAATCCTTGTGCCAGTCCAGAAACTTTTCCCTACATTCTTGTGTTGGTTCTCTGGGGGTCATCTTGGGGATGATTATTGTATTACGTACAAGGAGTTTTGTGTATTGAATGGTTTTAAGGAGGTTTCAATTAATGTTCTTTGCTGGTTATCTACGTCTGTTTCTCTTCTTTTCCTTCTCTTTTGAGCTGAATGTGAGTGCATGTCATTCTGTCAAGGCATTTGGAATCCTTACTGTGCCTCATCCAGGTCAGCATGTATTTGTTTGGTACATCTCGTCACTGTGTCTCCTCTTTTCTCCAGTGCTCATGTTTGCTGTCCTCATAGCAGTGTGCTTGGCAGTACCAATTCACTTTAGATGCTCAGTTCTTCAGCAAGACTTTTAAAAGATGGGGAGTATTCCTGTCTCAACTCAAGGACATCATCTTTCAGTATGACAATCCATGGGGTTTCTTACCAGTGACTTCTACATGGATATTTCTTTCCACAATGTCAGCAGTTGCTCAGTGGTTTCCACACTACGATTCTGTGGCAGATTGCCACATCTTGTCAGTGGCCACCTCTGCTCTTGAGTCCTATTCCTTAACTGGAGGTTCATGAGGAACTGGTTCACTAATTAGTCAAAGCTGATGCAGTCCCTCTTTTCCCTGGTGTGCTAGTGCTTATATTGGTTTGATTTTTGGTGTGAACTGATTCTGGACGATGCCTGGCTAAAAACTGCTTTTTGGCAGGTGGTGGGGAGAGCTTGGTAGCCTTCTGCTGGTTTAGCTCCCTGCATTGTCTTGCCGTGGCATGGGATGAGTGCTCAAGCCAAGGCAAAAGAGGGGTCGGGAACTGACAGCTGGAAGTGAAGCTGGGGAGAGAGGAGATAGTTGCAGTCGCATCTTGAGCAGATCCAGCAGGCTGCCAGTGAAGGGGGGAGATCTGCTCCCCCTTGCAGCTCCCTGCTGCTCGCCTTATGTCGGCTTTGGAGTTTGCTGGACCACTTCTTGAGTTGATTCAACTTGCTGCCCCATTCAAACCTTTTGCTGATGTAGTGATTTGAATCAGCTTGGAGGGGGGCCCTTAACTAAGGGAGGAGTTAGAACAGCATCACTGGGGCTTGGGAGTGAGAAAAAAGGATTTTGGGGGGGAATGAGACTGTGCTAATTGCTTTAGCCAGGCTAAACTCCATGTCAGTGAAAGAGAATGAGCATGTCGAAGGTAATGCTGACCTCACCTCGTGGCACCCAGAGCTGTCCTGGATCACTGAAGGTAGAAAGGAGAAAGTGGGAATTTGTGGAAAAGGCCACTGGACTAGTTAAAGAAAAGCATGACAAATTCTGACAGCTTAAAGTTGCCACTTAAACACCAAAAATATTAAAAATCCTTTTTAGCCGGTAAAGTGCTTGTTTTATGTTGGTTCATCACTCTGCATCCTGTGGGCAGCAGCAGTTTTATGCCTGTAACAGATGCTCACAAGTCAGATGTACAAAGCAAGAGCTGAGTAAAAAAGTGTAAGGGAAACCAGACTTGAGTGTCTTGGTGATTAGCAACTTTCAGTAAGAGAGACAGGAGTTGCAGCCAAGAGAAATACGTGGTGTAAGAACTGGAGTTTGGCAATGGGAAGAAGGATGCTGGTAGAATTCTAGTTGTAAAAGTAAGACAAAAAAAGACAATGTCTGGACTTTAATACTGCATGTGGTAAACTTAGGAACATTGGAGTTAAGAAAGTTATATGCTGAGTGACCACTACTGGCAGGAGTTTCTTACGATGTAAATTATTTTTGCTGCTGTTGAAATGTGTTAAACTTGAGCTTTTGTAACTTTTGTGTTCTTTAAGGAAACACTTGTTCCTGCTGGTGGGTACAAAAAAAATCCCTTATTTTATAGCTAAGCATAGTTTTTACTCTGTATGGGGTACTTTTATTAGAAGAATGACCTGCATGTAGACCTCTCAGGTGATAGAGGACATGGAAATATTCACTACTGTTTCTGTTTTTGATTTCCAGGATAGGTGTTCGAAAATCTGTGCTTCTCTTTGATGTACTGTAGTTTGTTGCAGTTACAATGTATTTTATTATGATCTCTATAGAAAGAGAAATAAAAACATGTAGAGTTCAGCTTCTTAAAAAAAAATCTGAATTGTGTCTTTTTGCCCCATTATAACTTAAATTGCCAAATAGTTGCCCAGCTTTGAAAGGAGATGCTCTTGGACTTGGTTATTAGTATAGTTCATAACTTCATTATTCAAGAAAGCCATGTTTTCAGTGTCTTGTGCTTTTGAATTTGGGACAGGGTGAGATCTTCTGGCACAATTTTGCTCTTGGCACTGCTGCCTTAGTGAAGTAAATGCAGAGATGATACTAGGTACTAATGCTGCCAACTTCAGTTACTGGGTTTTATAGCACATTTGAAGCCTTCGTGTTTTCTGGGAAGGGCTGGAGGCAGTGGGGGAACAAACCTGGTTTTTATTATTTTGGTGATGCAGGCTTCATTCCTGAATGTTGCAACAAATTGGAAAGCTTAATGTCCTCATCTGCCAGCCCTTTGGAATGTGTTACAAGTTGTGGCTTTGAATCAATCTGCATGAAGCTACACATCCTAAGTGTAGCTGTGTTTCTCCTGAGTTGTCATTCAGCTAAGCTGTCTCGTTGATGCAAAGGTGTTTGTCTGCAGTCCTTGCCCAGCCAGTCTGAGCTCTGAGTTGAGCAGGGAGCAAGTAACCTCTGCAGCGTGGCTGTGTTAGGCTCAGCAGCGCCTTCAGGCCTGGCTGATCACCTGGTGTTCCAGTTCAGTGCATGCTGTGTGCATGGGTGCTCTGTGTTGCACATAATAATGGAGCTTGTACTCACTGGTGTGTGGATTTACTTTTTTCCAAATGCTGGGCATGCTGTCTTACTAGAGAAGGCTGTGCCAGTTGGCTGCACACTCTCCTGTGTGCACTAGATGACACTGAGCTGGCTGTTAACTAGATTTTTCAGGTTACAGTTGTAGGCAGGCTTTAAAAAGTAGAGGGTTTTATTATATTACAATTTTGTACACCTTGCAGTTTACTGAATACTATTTTTTCCTGAAATGTGGTCATCATAAGCAATCTGCCCTTCAAGAAAATGTACTTTAATTAATTTTAAATCTTAGGGGGTGGGAAATTATGCAAGGAAGGGAAGGAGATAGGTAATAATAAATTCTTTATATAAAGATTCTCCATCTAATTTTAAAAAGTCTACCCCTTCTCCATGGGAAGATAATCTCTAAACTTGAATGGTTTTTTCCACAATAAAAAGTTGCTTTCTGAAGAAGGGAATACAAATACAAATTTGGTATTATTAAAACAAACAAAGTTTCACCCCTCCCTTGTTCTATCTAAAGTTTATCATAAATTAAGTTATATTCAGTGTTTTAAATTCAGGATGACAGTCTAAGCAATTTAGTTTTCTTAAAAACCAACAAAACTCCCCTCACCCCAAAACATACATGGCAGAACTCATTTAATTGCAGGTAGATGAAGGAACTTTCTTAGTTCTTTGAGCTTCTCCCAATTCACATGTGACAGTGTTTTTGAGAAATTGTTTTACAATAAGATAGTGAGGGGAGTAGTCTGATCTTGGAAACCAGCTTTTGAATTTACTGGAGTCTGTTAGTATTTCTAGTTTCAATGTGAGTTTGGCATACAGGGAACTGTACCTCTTATGGCGGTGTGGCCCTTGACATTACTGAGCCATGCACATCTTTGGCTATGTAAATTTTGCCCTTTTGGTTAGGATATTCATCCTGCTGCAAATTTGAAGTGCCCACCTACGCTGAGGAAGAAATCTGCAAGACCCCTGTGAAATTTGTGTGGTGACAGGTAGAGAAGCATTTACGGATCTAAATGCCCATGTACAACACCGGTGCTACAGTTTCTGTGTAAAATGCAGGGAAAGGTAGAAATGTTTTCTGATAGTGGATTTAAAAGGATGTCATTGTCTGCCTTACACAAATGTAGTGTTTTTCTGAACCTTTTGTTGAAGTAGGAATAAGGCTGGAATTTTCATAATGCTATATACAGCTTGTAGTTAAGGACAATTAAACGGGCATACTACATTTAAGAGGCTGTCTTTTTTTCATGGTTACTACTTTACATTAGTCATCTTATGTGTTGTTATGAAAAATATACAGACTGTGCAAACTGACAGAGTAAGCAAATAAAGCATATAAAACAAAAGCTTTGTGTTAGAGAACTAAGCAGGAATGGTAGAGCTGAGTTTGAAAGAACTGTGTTGTCCATTCCTGTAGGTTTATGTTCCTCCCTACCTCCTCCCTACCTTCAGCACTCTAAACCAACATTTGCCTCATGCTGTGCAATGAATTTAGTATTTTTATGTACTATATGTAAAATGTCTGAGATATATAATTTCAGGGAGTATTGACATGCAGGTGGCTTTGATAGCTTGATGTGAATTATGCTTTTATAGAAGACAGGTGTATATTACTAAATTCTGTAAAGAAAAATAATCCTTGCTCAGGTGAGCCAGCACTGACTACTTAGAAAACTGTTTTACCCTTGTCCTTCTGATCCTTCTCTACAGAGCAGTGTCATTTGGGCACTTCAAACCTCCATTTTCTTTGTTCTCTCCCTTCTTCTTTAATGTTATTTTAATAATGCACAACCCAGAATAGCGAGCTGCCCATTACGAAGGCTTGTAACCAAGTTGAAAAGCTTTGAGTCAGTGCTTTTTAGTCAAACTTCAAAATGTCTCCCCAGTATTTCTTTTTTTTAAAAAGATACTCTTAAATCAGTAGCTACTGATGGCCTGATGCACCATCAGTACAAGTTACACTTGATGTGAGTGATGTTAACACATCTGTCTGTGTGTCCCCCCGTTTCTGTCCCATGTGCAGCTGCCCCACTGCTGCTGTACGCGAACCGCCGGGATCTGCGGCTGGTGGACGCTGCCCATGGCAAGGAGAACGCCACGGTGATCGTGGGGGGCCTGGAGGACGCGGCCGCCGTGGACTTCGTGTTCCTCAAGGGCTTGATTTACTGGAGTGATGTCAGCGAGGAAGCCATCAAACGGACAGAGTTCAATAAATCTGGGAGTGTACAAAATGTGGTCGTTTCTGGACTTCTGTCGCCTGACGGGCTGGCCTGTGACTGGCTGGGGGAGAAGTTGTACTGGACAGATTCGGAAACAAATCGGATTGAGGTTTCTAACTTAGATGGGTCACTGAGGAAAGTTTTGTTTTGGCAAGAATTGGATCAACCCAGAGCAATCGCCTTGGATCCTGCAAGAGGGTAAGTCTTTTTAAAAATAGTTGCAAATACCAAAGCTTGTACTATTTCTCATTTGTTGAATGATTTCAAGTGCTGTCGTCGAAGTTATCCTAAGCCATTTTGCATCATTTGTTTCTCTTTCTACTGGTATGATCTGCAAACTTCTGAAATCAGTTCATGTTGGTTTGTCAACAATCAGGAATTATCAGACTTTAAAAAACAGTTCTAGAAACTTAGTTTGGCTATAGTGCAGAAGATTAGCAGAAGCAGAAGTTCTAACCTAAAACCTAATACAATCTGCTTTGCTCAAAAGGCTGTCAGCTGCCTGTGGACAGACTTGTGCCTCTCTCAAATGTCAAGAAATGAAATTTTTTGGAGCTTTATTCATTGTTGATATTCATGCTTTTTTGAAGAATCTGAAGAAATGGGTGAAGTCAACATACTGTATTAATAACAACTTGAGATGTATTTTGAAGCTTAATCAGAAAATTTACAAGAGAGGGGCTCCTTTCCCCACCCTTGGGGGAACTCCTGTTTTAAAAAATCTCATGTTTTTGTCTGAGCTCCTTCTAGAACTTGTGATTTTCTCAGCTCTCATTTGAGTCCCTGGATGTGGCTCTTTTTGCTCTGTTCTTGGAACAAAGCAGTGTTTGCCAACAATGGAAAATTCAGTAGAGTTTTGGCGATGTTACGTAAATGACTGGCTTGAGGTTACCCCACGGGCAGTCATCTGTGACAAAGTATTTGGGAGAGCCAAAGTGGAATATTAATATTAATGAAATGTCCTTGATGCTGTGTAACCTTTTGAAAATATTTTATATCTGTAGTATAAAATTTATTTTTACTATCTTTTCCTTGCACAAACAAGAAAGTTCATCTATTGTACTGCCGTTTCCCATATGTTTTTCAGCCAACTCTTTTTCGGGAGGGAGAAATCAGTGGCTTGTTTCTTTGAAAAGATGAGGGTTGTGTTTTGCTGCTTGCCACTTCTTTGCATTACAGTTTTTTTGTTTGGCTTTTTTCCTCCAAAAGAGGAAAATCTCTGCAAAACATGGCTTGTTTCCTGAACTTCATAGAAATACCGTATCTTGAATATTTTCTTCTACAATTTCAGTAGTCCTTTGACAATTTATAAACAGAAAATATGTTTATTTTCCAGTACATATATTTCAAGCTTTAGAAATAACAAAAGGATGGATGTGTGCTTTTCCTGTGTATTTGCAACTTGTAAACTGGAGCCAATGACGGTGTTAGTTCTATTTCATTATATTCCAGAACTGTTTAAGAGTATAAGGAAAGTGTAATGTTCATGTCTTTTCTACCCACCATCCCAAAAGTGAGAGAAAAAGGAAGGAAAAACACAGTGGCTTTGATTTGGCTTGTAACCAGAGAGACTGAGGTTCTTGTTGGTGAGGAGTAAAGCTGTTGTGAAGCCAGTTGGTCTTTTTTTAGAACAGTATTTGTTTTTTCTGAATGTGCACAGTAATATGCTCAGCAACCCCAAGTCGATGTTTGCATACTCTTTACTCTTTCCTAATACTTTACACTAAGAGGAAAATACAAGAAGAAAAATGAAATAGATCAAAAGTAAAGCAAACCTGTTAGTTTTTCCATACTGATGATTTGTTAAAGCAGTAGGAGTAAACATACTTCAATATGCTGAAATTTAAAACAACTCAAGCAAAAAAAAGCAAACACCAAGCCCCCTTCCTCAATCCAAACAAAACCCCTCTAACCAAAACAAAAAAAGCTCTCCAACAACTGTAATTTAAGGACAGAATATTTTCTTTCTTCTGAATTTTTGAATAGGTCACTTTCTAAGTTGTTATATGAAGGGTATGTTTTAGGAAAGGAATGCAGCACTATATCCATTTTCTGGTTTACCATATTGTAGTTGCAGAAATTGCAGTTCTCATATGCGGTTTTATAACAGAAAACCTTTTGGCTTTTAATAAATCTGGTTACATTTCAGAACAGCCTTCAAAGCTTGAAATATAGGTGGAAGAGTGACATGAACACAGGGATGTAAATTTAAAAAGATAAATAATTCTCCAAACTGTTATTGTATGCATGCTGGTTTCACCAGTATTTACATTTTTTTAGCCCTGTAATTGTCTTTTGGTTTCAAGATGTTGCCTGGCAAATAGTTGTAGGAGTAAGCCATAAAAAATTCTAAGAGTAGTTAATAAAATCTGAAACCTGGAGAAGCAAACCCCGTTATTTTCCTGCAGTCTAATCCACCACTAATTATGCTCAGACGATGTTTGTCTCACATACAATTTTATAAACTTGCAATTCATGGAAAGAAATGATTTAGCAGCAAAACTTACACTAAGGTCGTCTTTAACAATAAGTTCAGTTTTTCATCAGAGTTAAATTGTGAAAAATAGTTGATCTAAAGTAGCATGCATCAAGTATTTAATGAAAAAGCTGATTTAAGTCCCAAACTACTAGTCCTTTCTGGGGTTGCATGTATATTTATTAAATGTATCTGTCTTGCTGAAAACATGAGAATGCCTACTTGGAAATGAAATGCTAACCGTATAAACTAGCAGAGATACATAGTGATGAATAATGCATTTTCTTGGAAGTGTCCCACCTAGTGAAATTTAGTAAAAATGAAATGTTTCACCAGTGCTCTGGTCTTTCTCACAACCTGCTGCTGTGGGATACTCCAGGGTTGTGAAGGTCGCTGCTCGGTGCTGCTGTGATGCTTTGGAGGAGCGTGATTGGGCTCTTTCAGAGCAGTTACAGAAACGTTTGAGACGTTAAAGAGTAAGTGCTTTGAGTAACCTTTACTTCACTGCCAAAACCATCAGGTGATTTGTGTGTGAGGTTCTATGTGTAACTGAGATACTGGAGTAGAAATTAGACTTGGTTCCCATGTCTGTTACCCGTAATAAGAAATGCAATAGGTTTACTAATGGAAAATATTTGGTAACTGAGGCACAGCAGCCAAGTCTGATTTTTTTTTTTTTTTTTTTTTTTTTTTTTCTCCCCCCCTTACTGTAGGAAGGCATTAAAATCTGAAACATCTATATTCTTCTTACTGGCCATCTCTGTACATTCTGAGGTTTGAGCTTCTCATTGCTCGTGTTCATACATTATGACTTACTTGCTTCAATTGTCTTGATACTCAATAAAATACTGTGTGTGCAGCAGGAGAGAGAAGGGCTCCAGATGAAGGTGAGGGGAATGGGGTGTTTGTTCAGCCTTCTTTTGAAGTCAGCTGGCAGGTTTCAGGAAGGCTTCTTGGTCCTATCCATCCTTTCTGGAACTGTTTATTCCTGACTGGTGTTAAACATGAAGCCCTTCTTAGTAAGATCTGCAGCTGGGGATAACACTGGCAGTTTAATGGTGACTTTTTGCCAGGAGAAGACCACTTGTTAGATCACCAAGTGCAGGAGAGCACTCTATTTAAGAACAGCTCACGTGAAAGTTGAACAAGTGGGAAAGAGATCTTTTCTGCTTCAGCACTCAAGGTGAAAAAAAAAGGCATATGCAGATTCTTGAGCAAGTACTGCTTTAAAGTGAAGTATTGTATATTTGTATTGCTGTTTTCTTGTGGTGTTGGGGGTTTTTTGTTGTTGGGGGGTTGGTATGTTTGTTTATTTTTGTTTTTTAATTTGTACAGCCCCTTTGTCCTCATGGTAAAGACTTCATTATCATAGTTACAATTCCCCAAAAATTACCCTGTAGACAACTTGATCAGCTTTCTTCATAAGGAGCACTATCAGAACGGAACTGGCTTTTCTCACTTCCACATGTATTGTTCACCACAAAGGGAATTTTAAGTGCCTGCTAGAAGTGGTGACTAATTGCTTGCTTTTCAGGATGTGTTTTAAATCAAGTGACTATATAGAGTTACCTTAATTGTTAAGGTCTTGTAAAACTTTTGGGTTGTAAAGGGTTTTGGTTAATGAACGGAATTAGAATGCAAAGAGCTACAACACTTTTTATGGCAGCTGAAGTTGATTTCTGGATGAAGTACTTTGAATGTTGGGGAAGATCTTCAGGTTTAATGGGTACCCCTCCCCCAGCAGAGTTTCGGTTTTTTCATGCAAAATTTTGCAGGGAGCACATACTTTTTAGACCTACTTCTTTTGGTTTTTTAAAGTTGGAAACAGGTGTCTGAGCATGTCAAGCACAGAAGCAACTGTAGAACATGCCTTACATGGTAATGAAAGATTTGTGGGAAGTGGTGGTACTTTCACTGAGTGGTAGGTGTTATACAACAGAATAAGGAAAGGGAAATGGAGAGTTCTAATAACAGTTACAGTACCTTTGATTTTGGGGAAAAAACATTTCAAAAATGAAAAAAAATCAGAATTTCTCTGTAAATTCACTTCTACAGTATATTTTTGTTTGCAGGCAAGTTAACATTGCATAAGATGGCACTTTGGATGTAAATTCCCAAAATAATGCAAATAACTGAAGGCTTTGCTTCATACCTTCTCTTGCTTGATGCCACCTCTCCCTTGGGCAGGTTGTTTCTGACTGGAAATCTTTCTGCTGCTCTTCAGTTGACTGTAATGTTTCACAGGTGACAGATGAGTGCACTCAGCAGATCGTTTGCCTGGCTGTGTACTAAGCAGGTAATTTTGAGGTTTTATGGGTGACATGTAGGCAAGTGATATGAAATCTGCAGACTCCGGTGATTTGGCACGGAGATTTATAAGGTGTATTTAATCTTTTTTCACCTAAGGAGGCTCTGTTGATCAGATGATGTTGATGGTTGCAAATACATCGCTAAATTCAGGTAATAGCTAGGATATTAAACAAACCACAAGGTATTTTTTGGTTGCTTAAATATTGCAACAGTATTGCAGAGGTTGTCCTGATGAAACTGCATCAGGAGTGGCCTACCTTGCCTCTTGGGGCTGCATGTAACTCTGGGAAGATCTAAAATGTAGCTCTGCTGTCACTCATAGCTGGGTGATCCTTGCATAGGCACTGCTGGGTGGCATGAATCTCCAGGCATGGCCTTTCAAAGCAGAGAAGGTTGCCTAGGCCAGGATTATATTGCGTGATTCAAAACCCAGCAGGGTGCAGTGCTTCATCCTGCAAGAGCCTAGCGCAGCATCTGGAATGTCCTTGCCATCTCTGGCTCCAGAACTACTATAGCTCCCTTTGCCTTTCAAGTATAAGCTGTTTGGAATTTTGCTCTTGGTCCTATGTAGGTCTTTGTACTGGGAACAAGATCAGACACTATTCATTTACTGTACTCGCCTTGAATTTTAACTCTAGGGGGTTGTTTGTTTGTTTTTCTTTAGGGTTTTTTTGTTTAATTTTAATCTCATTGACAGGCTGTTAATTTTCAAAGTTTCTCTTGCAAAACTTTGCAAAGTTTGTTTGAGATTGGTCATGTATGGTCTATACGATGCTAGTTTCTGGTCCAATGCTAGGATATTTCCATGTTGTTGAATAGATGCAGAAATTGTAAAGGTGTCATTTTATTGCACTGCTCAAAATGTTAGCTTCTTCCTCATCATCTCTTTTCTCCTCATGTGATGGAGAAGGTGAAGGAAGGTAACCAGAAACCCACATATTTAAAACAGAGTGAGGACTTGGAGAGGTGACCTCTCTTGTAAATCTTGCTGTGCTGGTTTTAGATGTTACTGCCACTGTCTGCCTGTCCTCACCCTGCTGCCAGAGGTTACCAGGAACTCAGAGGAACATGCTTGCTAATATATTTTCTTTATATTGCAGGTGTTTTACCTAGTTTTCCCTTTGTGGGAGGAGATGGGAGAGATTTGGCTTGCTAGAAATCAAACTAGAGTGAACAGAATTGGTTAGTGCAGAACAAACATTCTTCTTAGAGACTTGTGTAGCAAAGTTGTAGACGCTTTTAGCTGTAGGCGGGTTTGAAAATAGTCTTACATCCCCACCTCCTTCTTTCAGTTCTTGGGCTGGAAAACAAGACTGTGGAGAGGATCAGTTGAGAGCTGTGCTTTTCCTCCTGCCAGCATTCCTGTGAATCAGTCACTAGCATCTTGCAGCACTGTAGAGTTTGTCAGAGCACTTAAGTTCTTTGGCTTTTTTTTCACTCTGTCTTCAGTTTCAGACTTGTTCTGGTGAGACATGTAAATATGGCATGCAACATGATGGTGTGTTGATAATTTAAGGTAACTTTCAAGAGTATGACTTGTCCTGTCCTTTAACAGGTCAGTGTTGCCGTGATAAAGGTGACAGGAATTAGTTAACTTTATGCAATTTGCTGTAAAGTATCCATGTATCAAAGTATACTTCAGATATTTGCATGCAGTGTTTATTTAATAAGTTAGAACTAAGTATTTAAAGTGAGGTAGTAATTTCTGGTCTGCATGAATAACGTCTGGTGGGCAGGCTTCTGTATCTGCATTTTCAGTCTCTACAATTATAACTTAGCATCCAAGTCTAGACTGTGAAGACCTGTTGTATTTTAAAAAAGAAAAATCATTATTTTAGACTTCTGTTATGCATGATGTTAATTAAAAAATATTTTTTCACACGCGTTTAAAAATGAAGATAGTCCTAAGACAACTTTTAATAACTTAACAGGATCTCAAAGGGACCATACTAGTTTACAGCAGAGAGTTATAATCTGCTAAGCTGTTCATTCTATGTTCTTGCTTGAGAAGTCCAAATAGCATTGCTTGTTAAGGAAGCAGAGTGGCTTTAAAGGAATGTCCATGCAGTTTCTGGGGAAGAGGCCAGAGTATAAAAAAAAAAGCAAACTTACAAATAATCTTCCTCTCCCCCAAATATGACTTACAGGACTTGGCAGTGTTTGTCAGGAAATCATTACTTCAGAATCCATGACAGCTATTACGACTTGTATCAGGGAGCTTGTGATTGCTCACTAAAACCATTGCAGCTGACTGAGCTTAATAATCACAAGGAATTGGTTTTATAATTCATCTTGGGGAAAGGTTTTGTTTGTAATCTCTTTACTATCTCAAGGCAGGGTATTACAGAGGGAATTTTTCCAGAAATGATGGTGAGCCTTGCAGACAGTGTGTGTTAAGGCAGATCTGCACCAGAAGACAAAATTAGCCTTCACTGATTACAGCTCATTACAGCTCATTGTAAACTTTCTCTGTGCATCCTGCAACCATCTTCTTGCCTTTGTCAGTGAGCTTCGGTGCTACAAACGCACTTTCTGCCATAAGATGAAATTGCACTCACCGTTCTGGCTGTGGTGTATCAGCCAACAGACCTGTACAGCTGACATTTGTAGCCAGGCAGACCCAGCCTGAGTCACAGTGGGTCCGAGGAGCATGGTGGTGTGTGGCCTTATTGTAGAGTGCACAGATGGAAGAAATCTTAGATTTTCTTCATTTAAAATCAAGGTAGGGTTGTTTGGTTGTGGATTGGCTGTGTCCTCCATCCATGTTTTGGGGAGTTACTGAAGTGTGTCCATTTTAGAGTGTAAAGTTTGGTCCAAACTTAAGAAGAAAGGTTTTGGTCTGTTGTAGAAAATGGAGCAGAAAGTTGCCTTTGTTCCTCTAGAGGACGTTGATCATTGGATTCATGTTTTTGACCCCAAAAAAATTGATTTCTGGCTTATTTCTTAAAGAAACCGATAAATTCCTTTGCTAACACGATTTGAAACAGACTGATAATATTCTTTAAGTAAACTGTGGATTAAGTTTGTTTAAAAAATGAAAATCAGAGCACTCAGCTGTATGAAATTTCGACATGATTGACAAAGAAAAAAGTCTATAGAAGAACCATCTTTATTTGGCTGCATTCCTGGGAAAAAATAAGTCTATCCCTGTGGAGAATGAGTGTATTTCAGTACTGCCTTTTCTGTAGAATGGTCAGATAAAATGTCACAGGATAATACATTGTCTGGAGGACATTGAGCAAATGCAGCCTTCACAGTGCAGCCAGTGAGAACGGAGGACATACTAGGGACAGATGCTGAGGTGGCCTAATAAAATACCTAAATAAGCATTTTGAGAACTCGTGTGACCCTGTGACAGGAGCAGATTAGAGTTGGTTCACATTAGAAAATGCTAGGGTTGTTAGGTGAGCCTATATCTGAACCAGTACTGTTTTACCATTTCAGGGTCTGTGTATATATGTCCTGAAAATCAGCTGAGCAAAGCAAAAGTTACCGCTTTGGATTTCTGCTTGACACTTGGAGAAAGAAATTACTCCTTTTAGCTCTTTGTTGCATAACCGTAGCCTAAGTTGTGAGTTTCTGGTCAGTCTGTTTCTTTCATGGTAGATTCCACCTTCCAGCTTGTTTTTAAATCATCTGTCCCAGTTGCTGGTGTTCTGTAATGAAGAGAAGCAATAGGAAAAACCAGAGCCTTTTCAGTGGGAGCGGAGTCACTTCAGATGGGCCAGCGATGCGGTTCCACAGTATTCCTCTAGATTTTAAGCTGTGTACTTTAAATGCATATGTGTGGGTGAGAATGTATATGTAATATGTGTTTGTGGTGTCTGTGTCTCGTTAATTGTATCTCATACTTGAAACAGTCTAATTGTGTTGTACCTTAAAACCTAAAATCCAAACAAACTGACAGAACATCTCCTTCTTGTCCCCCCCAAAAACCCCCAACCAAAAACCAAACACAAATAGCAAACCCCAAGTGCCCATAAATATGGAAACCTTTTTTCCCCTTGAACAGATGAGTAGAAATACAAAGAACAGTAACACATTTTCTGGACCTTTATGGTTTAATTAGAATCCTTCTAATACCACTCTCCTAAAAAAAAAAAAAAAAAAAAAGTCAGCATTCTGGGCCTCTCTCTTCCACCCTCCTCCTCCGCCTCCTTTCTTTCCCCAGGGTTGTTTAACACATACTTTACATTTTCATTTCTCATTTTCATTTCTCATGGGAACCGTGTCGTTTCTCACTTTTACATCTTAATTCCATGTTTCAGCATAAAGTATTAGTTGTATTAAGTTTTCTCTGTCACTTCAAGCAAGAAGTAGTAAAGATAGGAAATTATGCAGCTAAGAGCACTGTTAAGTCAAAGAGCTTTTTTCTAAATAAATCTATGTTAAGTATGAAATTTATTTTTCTTATTCAAAGGATAAGTAAGATCTCTGCTCTAGCACATTGTTTAAAAATTCCCTTAAAATTGAAGAAAGCTGTCTTGCAAATTAAGCTTCTTTTGCTGTGTATTGTAGCAAAGCATATAAATGTCTTCAATTCTCAAGTAGATGATTCTTTTATTACAAACAATATGTTTGTCATAGAATAAAACCGTGCCTTATATCATGATCTAACCTCCAGGTTAAATTCTGGCAAACTTCCTCTTGTACTAAAAGATACTATTTTGATATTTCTATGATTTTTCAGCATGCATTTTTCTTGTATATACTAAAAAAATTTTCCTCTGTGAAGTACATGTTTAGATCTGGGTATAAGCCTGGTTAGCCTGGGTTAAAAATTAAGTGGGGGAGTGAAATTACTCAAGAGGCATATATGGTTTATAAAGTAGTGGGCTCTGGTAGGTCTTGAACTGTAAGAACATCCTGGAAGAACTTCCAGATGTGTAAAACAAAACCTGCCTATTTCTTACTGTAAACTCTTGAAATGTGGTGGAGCTCGAGCAGTTGTTAACAGTCCAGAGCTGTCTGGTTTTATTGTCCCTGCTTATGTTGGTAAACTGGTGCTTCACCTGATCATGAGATGTCACACAAATGTTCTGTTCAGGTTGTGCTGTAATTTTACTGTTAAACAATTTGTTGTTTTATTGCAATAGGATGACACTCTGTTTTAATCAGTATTTTATAACGTGCTTTCAGTGGCCAGCAGTGGTAGCTGGAGGTTCTGAGTGAGCATTTCTGTTGCCCTCTCTCTCCACATGTGTAAAAGCAGCCTCTTGACTGAGGAGGAGGATTGCTGGATGTGGTGTCCAAGCCAGCCCTCAGTGCTGAGCTGGCAGGCGTAGGATGGCTTGGCCAAGCAGTCAATACTGTAACCAGAGATTTGTTTTAGTAGAGGTCTGATTGCTGCTCATAACCACTAAAAGCTTAAGCATTAAATAAATTATATAGTTCTAATCAACATTTTATAACTACAAACCAAATTTGGATTTAAATGATGGATACTATGAAAGCATGAAAGTACAATGTGTTCTTGAGGTTTGACAGAAATTTGTTACTTAACTAGAGAAGAATTATCTCCTTGTGTAAAAAAATGTTTGTCCATTTCAAGACAGAAATGAGACTTGGAAAACAGAATTCTAAACTGAGGCAAATGAGACTTGAAAAACTGTCCTTAATATAAATGCATTTTTTAAAATGTAATTAAAAGTGGTGATCTTTCATCAGCTTATATAACCAGAGCATTTTGCCCACTATTAAGTAGACAGTCTTATTGATAGCCATGAGATATAAACAGGTTCTCCTTGCTTCCCGTCACAAGTTTCCTTGTGTGGGGCAGATTCTCATTAAACTGTGGCCCAGTTGTTGCAAGTCCTGTCTTCTCTGTATCCCTCTTCATAATAAAATGGCTGCTATCAACTGGTCACACACAGATAATTAGCTTATGAAAGTTTAAAAAGGAAAATCCAGATCAGAATATGGAGGACTTCTATGCATCAGCAGGGTTTAAATGTTCAGCAGGACATATCTGAAACAGAGCTGAGCAGTGGCTGGAAGAAAGGCTTGGTAGTTTTTGAGTTTTGGTAGGCTTTATGGTCATCCATAAAGAGGTAGAATCTTCCCATTTTCTCCAGTATAGGAATCCAGAATAGGATTTCAGATGCCAAATGGCCACCTGTGCAACAGGGTGGGAGGTTTTAGATTTTTGAGCTCTGGCTCCTGTTTGTTTTTTGTCACTCTTCTGCTTTCAAAGCCTGGCCCTCTGCAAACTGGTGGAGTTCACCAGTACAATGTTAGCAGTACATACACCAAATGATCTATGAGTAAGAGGTGCCTGAAATGTGTTAACAGAAGCCAAACCATTAGAATGTGAATGGAGTTACAGAACAACTTGGTTTGGGTGTAGGTATTTCAGAGCCTACAAAGCCTTTGGACTTTTATCTGAGACCTTCACAAGCATGTTTCTCGCTGCCTGTTCTACCTAGCGCTTTGTGGTCCTGGAGCTAAGGGATCAGTATGTTTGGAACAGATGGAGGAGAGAGAAATTCCTTAAGATATGCTAGAAATAAGTTTATGAACATCAGAAGTAAAATTTGTTGTATTGGAAAATGCTGCCTGGCAGCTCTTTATAGACTAGCAGAAGTCCTATATTTAAGGAAAGAAAAGACAAAACAAAAGGCAGTGACCCTGAACAATTAAACAGGCTCGATAAGAGCACTCCTGAAATCAAGTGGAAGGTCATCTATGGGAGTTTGATGCTTAAACGTTGACTTGAGTACTGCCTGTCTAATCTTAAGCTCATGAATGACTTGTCATGATTCTTCTATTGCTGATTTCCAGGACTGAATTTGATTGGGGAATGTCACTCTTAAATTTACAATTACCTGCTCAAGTAGGGGGAAAAAAAAAAGTTTTGTACCAGTGAAAGAATCTGCAGAGCCAGTTAGCTATAAATGAAATTTATGATGTAAATATACTACTAAAAAAAAAAAAAGTTCTGCTAATGGAAAAGTCAGTAGTATTTTGAAAATAGGTGTACTCAATGAAGTTTCTGCATTAAAAAAACCTACTTAGAAAACCTACTTAGAAGCAAATATGTGCGTTTTGAGATGGAGGAAGATGAGACTTCTTTAGAAAACATATTTATCAGGATCATCTAATTGTGCCATTCTTCTTTCCTTCTCTCCCCTCCATTTCCTCCCACCACATACACCATCCACTTTTCCAACTTTCAAAGTATGCTTTACCATCAACTTTGGGAGGGAATGTGTGTAATGTAAGCACTAGGTATATCCTCTGGGGTTGTGGCTTTTTAGTGCTTTTCTTTCTCAAGTTCTGTTTTCCAAAGTATCTTTAAGATGCTCCTTAGAATCTGTCCTGTGAAGTGTCTGTTTTTTCAGGCTGGCTCGTTGTGGTAGACCATGCAGCTTGGGCAGATAAAATCAGTGTATTAATTGTTATTTTGCCATAGCAGTGTTGACCATGCTGCTTAGGTAGAGAGCTGTGGTTTTGCACAGAATTTGCGGCATTCCAGCATCCAGACTTAAATGATTGTTTTCTTAGTGCAGGTCCTGGATACCATATAAAACTTCTTTTCAGCAACTGCTGAATATGAACTTCAAGGTTTTTCCCTTTGAGATGGTAAAGGATATAATTAAGCTTAATCTATGAATTTTTTCTGTTGAATAAAGACAGACCAAAATCACATTTAAAACAGTGTGATGACTGCTCTCCGCTATGTAAGTATATGCTAAAACTGGTTAATGAAATAGGGTTTAGCTGAGAATTTGAAAAATGCCCAAGCTATGTAGTGAGAAACAAGTATGTCGTTAATTTTATGATTGATTTTTTTTTTTTTTTTTTTTTAATTCATTTTAGCAAAAGGAATGGCTACCTTTTTCTTTTGCACATGTATCTTCCTGGCAAATGTATGGTTCTTGTGAACCACAAAACTTGCCATTTTCATGGTGTTCTGTTGCATCTAGGTAGGTTTCCTTTAGTATGAGCATGGTCAAGAAGTTCACATGAATGTTAGACAGAGCTTGTCAAACATATGTTGAGTGAATGCTTGACTAATGTTTTCATGATGGAAAAGTTCTGGGTCCTTTTTTTAGAAACAATAAGAAAAATCTATGGGAACAATTAGCCTTTTTATGTCTGACTTTGAATATATTATATTACTTGTTTCTTCATTTCAGCCCGTCCCTCTGGAATTACAAAGTCCCTGGCGTCTATTTTCTCAATACTGTTGAGAGCTGTGTACTAATCTTCACAGAGATAGTTTGGTGTTTTCTTTGTATTGCTAACTGTGAATTTTTAAGTATGTAAAAAAATAAAACCAAGTTTAATGCTCCAAAATCATGATGGGATATGAACAATTGGTATATCCAGAGAGTCATCAAAAATTCCTAGGCAAACCATGTACATAAACCTTTTGACCTTAAATAGTTTTATTTCACCTAGAATTACCCTATTTTGCATAACTGAAGACAACACCATTTTAATGTAGCTGTGTTCCATGCCTGATGAGAAATCATGTAAGTTAAGAAAGTGATAATTTAGGGCCTGGTGCAGTCTCCACCTAGAGAATTGTGGACTGAGTTATGCAATTCACATGCCCTGTTAATTTGATTGCAACACCTTATTCAGTCTTTCAGCAGCAGGAACTGTTGACAGGAATGGCCATGCCCAGTTTTATTTCAGAGTGACTTTTTTTGTGGATAGATTTGTTACACTCTTTAGGATTCAATGTGCTTGAACATGTGTTCAAAAACTGAAATTCTCTGTGGTCAGCTAGTGATTTTAGAGACAGTAGTGGGCATAGACAGCATTCTGGTTCGGGGCACGGTTGCCCTTCAGTGAGGGTGTGACTGCAGTTTAGTAGTGGACGAGTTCAATGGGTTCTTTTAGAATTCAGTTTTATTTTAGTCCTGGTCTCTTTTTCACAAGTTTGACTGAATTTAAGTTTGTGTCTGTCACTGTGTTAACCAGTGGGAAGATATGAAAGTGGAGTGGGAAGATAGGAGGTTTTAACTTAAATAAAAATAACTAGCAGTGAAGACAGTGTGACCTGATGAAGTGTTTATCACAAATACACATGAACACCAAGCTCTGTTTTCTCTCCTTTCTACCATTTCTTTGCAACCAAGGTGTTTTACTATTATTCCTCTTGTGAGAAGTAGGGTTGGTTTCACATATCATAAAAAGGAAGCAAACCTTTTTTTTGTTTTGCCAGTCACTTTTTAAGAGTTCCCTCTCCTCTTTCAGCCTTTACTCTGCATCATAGTGTTTTTTTCTGTGTCACTCTTGACATGTTCAAGAGTGCATTGGAAGAATTTGTTTAGAGAAGCAGTTCTTTTATTTATCTCTTTAGAAACACAAGAATGGGCAAAACATGTCAGCAAAAGTAAGCTGAATAATCCCGCAAACAAACTTTCATTGCTGCCAGAAGAAAAGTACCATTTGATTGAATTGGCATTTTAATGTTCAGACAGTGTGTATTTTCAGTAATAAAATCTGTGACCATTGCCAAGGTGACTGTGAGTGGGGTAAATGTACTGTACTGGGAGTGCTGTTCACAGAGACCTGGGCACTTTTTTTTATGTGTAGGTCCTTTTTTGCATAGAAACACTTAACTATAACACTGTGTGATTTGTGGAATGTTTGTGTGAGTAATGTGTACATCAGCACATGGAAGTGGTGGCTGCTAGGCTGGAACCAGGGTCCACTTAGAGGCATCTGTTGTCACATGCACTTGGTTCTGAGTTGGTGGGTAGTGGTTTTATATCAATGATAGCTTAAAAATCACAACACAGCACAAAGCCTTAAGTAGACAGTTACTTAAGGGAGCATTTAATTGATGGTTTGTTACCCAAAACGGCGTGGGCTGTGAGTTTTTGGTGTTGTAAAGGTCTAAATGTAACCTGGGAAATTGTCAGGAAACCTAGCAACTGAATATTTTAGTTGAGGGTGAGATGCTATTTAATTTAAAGTTAAAAGCTGTCAAACCACTTGCATAGACAAATGGACGATGTATCAAAGGAAGGTTTCTGTGTGTAACTCTTAGTATAATGAATGCTCAACTCCTGTGATTAGCAGTAGAGTGGGCCATGATATCAAGTATCAGGCATCCAGACAGCATAATCATTCTGAAAATGCCAACAGCTGGTTTACACAAGTAAGTCAGTATGTAGAAAATATAACTGTATGTGGTAGCATTGCATCATTCGAGCTTCAGAACTTAATTCTTTAGATAAGGAATGTTTAGGTGCAGATTAAGTTGAAGACTTTATGCCATGAAATGGCAATAGTTACAAGCATGTAACTTCACAAAAGCATCACATATTTAGTGGTGTAATATGCCTGAAAAGACATGAGTTTTAGTAGTGGTATGGTCTGCCTTATCACTACAGTTGGGTGGAATGAGTGATTTGTGTATCACTGAGCAAATACTCTGGGTACTGCAACATTTTTCAAGGGGCAGGTAACTGAGGATTTTGTTTCTGGTTCTTCTTTGTGTGGTGTATTGTGGTTTTGGTGTTTCTTTTGATGAGAAATCCTGAGCAAATCACTATTTCTGACTTAACTTTCTTTTTCAAGACATTTGATGTTATTTAGCTGGTTTGTGAGCACAAATCAGTTCTCTGCTTTTCCTTTTCCCTTCTCCCACTCCTGCAAATTCCTGCTGGAAGAGGTACTGAGATTCTCTCTGCCTGAATGGCCTAGGCCTGGGCCAAAGCTATGCCAGCCTTTTGTGATTGTTTTAAAACATGTGGAGCAGCAGCTGTGCTGTTGTATATTCATTCTAACAGCACTGCTTGTCAAACAATTTAGATTAATTAGAAGGGCAAAAATAAAAATTCATTTCAAAACCTAGAATTAGTGTGAACACTTTCGGGAATACTTCAGGAGATTCTGAGACGGACTCTAGGAATGTTTATGATAAAAGCATTCTTTGCCATTGCTGCATCCTTCCAGCTTTAAAAAACATGGTGCTAATGTGCTACTGAACTGTCTACAAAGAAACAGAGGTGCTGACCTGACTTCTTAATTTGAGGAGATAAATCATGTAAACCACATTAAATGGTGAAGTAAGAGCTAACACTTTCATTAAAGAATTTTCAGTCAGTTGAAGTTGGTGTGGAATTATCTGACTGTTTTATTTTAGTTGAAATGCTGATTCATCAGAATTGACTTTTTTGGTGGAAACATTTGTTTTGACAGCTTACCAGAAGGATGGTATCTTGGGTCACATGGTTTGAGCCTTGAGCTTCCTGTTCTGTTCCAGTCATTCCACAGTAGGTAGCTGTAGCTGATATGGTGGCTGAGGGTTTCCAGCTATGGCAGCATTGTGATCTTACTGCTCTTAGGTGTTTCTATCCACACAGATCTTTCAGTTCTAAAGGTTATTGTCATGTGCTGTTCCACTACAGTGATAACTAAGCAAGGCCTAGATGACAGTGAAACACCTACTTCTAAAAAAAACATACTGCCCTTTCCACATCCCCAGTTCTCATCCCTTTGTCAGCTCTTCCTCATTCTGGCTCTGTGGTTTGTCCTGCACTGGGTATTGCCTAAAGGGAAGGTAGGATCAAGGCTTATCAGGCTCACCAGAATTTTAATACCTGTCTTGCAGACCCTAGAAGGAAAGAGGGTGATAAAAATATAGGTTTGGGGTCTTTTTTCATGAGAGAGAAACAAAGCAGTTGAAGAGAGATGGAGCCTCTTCCACTTGTCAGAAGTTTTAGCTTCCTGTGCTTATTGACCTGTGTACTTCCACTGTATATTCTGGTTGACATATAGGAATGCTATTTATCTGTTTGCTGTTCTCACAGACAACTTTTTTTATAATAGTTACTAAGCTGTCATATCAGTTTTCTAATTTTTGCTCACTGGTGTTTTTTTCTCTAAGGTTATTGCAGACTTTAGGACAATTTTCAATTTATATGTCATCCTTATTGAAAGGCAGCTTGCTTTGTGAAAGCTGTATTGTCTTTAAATATATGAGCAGATACAAAAGAGGATATATACACAGTTATTAACAGACCCTTTTTATCATTTGGTAGATGTTCTTCCTCCATCAGCTTCTAGCACAGGATTCATTCTTGCTTCTACAGGTTGGACTGAGAGAACAGAAAAGAAGTAGCACCATTGTACTGCCAAAATAAATAGCTCATGGGCCTCGTGTACCACTCCAGTCTTGTCAAGACAGCAGTTAACTAAATGTTTGAGCTGCTTAGTTCTGTGGGGATTGGATACTACTGTGGTGGGGTGGCACAGTTAGGGACAGGTTATTCTGCAAACTAATACCTGTTTTCTCTGATAATTTTGTTGTAAATTTGCACAGCTCAAAAACAGTCTGGGTGCAGATTAGTGCTTGCCATGGAGGGTTGGACCAAAGAGCAGCAAGGCATTCCCATGAGAGGTACTACAAGGGCTAATATTGCTCTGTCCAGGAAGTTTCATCAAGAACTCTGCTGGCTGTCTAGCTTTCCACGTATTTTGTGCCTGGATATCTAGAGCCTCTTGCTACCTCTGCCAATGTGATTAAAAACCAAAAGTTGTTAGTTGGTGGTAGATGACAATTTTCACTCCTGACCTTGGGTCACATGTAAGAGTGCAAAGGAAAGGGTTGCTGTACAACTTTGTTGTACTCTTAATTAGCTCCTCTGAGGTTACAGATTTATTCATCTGAGGTTTGTGTAGCTGAGAAAAGCAGTGTTCACAGCTTTTTACACTGAGTGTATGAGATTGGGTTATGTTAAACTAACACTGAGTACGTACGTACAAAAACCTGATGGATCTAGCAGCTGACAGTAGCCTAAAAACAGGCAAAAAATCACCATTAGTGGCTAATATATGATGCACGTGTGAATACTGCAGGTGTCCGAGTCACTCCCAATTTGACCTTTGCAATTTGTTGCTCAGTTTTAGTCAAGCTGGGCCCCAGCTTCATCTCCCAGTGGCCTCCCAGCCCAGTGGCATCGTGCATGTGTGTAACAGGGCACCCACATGGGACAGACCCTGCTCCAAGTGCTGTACCTGCTGGACATGCTTCATTCAGTGCCTTTGTTTTCATTAAACTTCAAGGAATCTAACTTGATGTGCCTCTTTCTAGATGATCAGGTTTTCTTCATTCCACTGTTCACAGAGAAAGTTGCTATGGGCTTTTTTTGTTTTCAGAGGTTCTGCCTGTTAGTCAACATGAATCAACATCCAGTTCTTTGCAGGGGATGCACAACAGAAAAAGCAACACATGGGTGTCTGGTACTATGTTTTCTTGCAACAGTCTCTTTGTGTGAACTTTATTTAAATGATCTAGGAAAAGTTTGCTTGGGTTTCGTGTTGAAAAAACTCGCTAGTCTCTGCTTTGACAGAAGTTTCATATCTCCCTAGAAAGAGCTACTGCAGAGGAGGAGATGATGGCTCTGCTTAAATACAGAAGTTGTTGACTTCACTTAGTCCCAGATATAACTGCCTCAGTGACATCAGTTTGAATTGGTGACTCTTTGCCTTTGAAAAGAACAAAAAAACCACATAGTAACCTCTCATTAGGATTTAAATGAAAGTTCAGTTCTTGCTGAACTGAGCAAGCCTTATTTCTTTCACTGTTACCTGGGACCTCAAGAAAGGCATAAATCCTGTTTCTTTCTGTGTGACAGTTAGCTGGAAAGTGATCTTTGAGAGGAGATTTACCTCTCCTTTACCCAACTCCCTGAGCTGGCCACCTCAACCCCTTTTACAGCTACCTCAGCTCCTTTACAGTCACTGGAGAAGGGTGGCTTTCTTCTTGGGCTGAGTCATAGCAGTATTGTAACCTCTGGAAAACGCTACTTCTTTCCACCTGTTTGAGGAGCCTAGCTGGTGAGCTCACCCTTTGAAATTGGGTTTTAAAATTGGACCTTGTGTTTAATGCCACTTACCCTGAAAGGACTCTCTGATTATTTAGAATTAACAACTATTTGTTTCACTGCCAGGTTTGCTGAGCACAATTGCTTCTGTGGACTGTAAAAATGATGGAGGAAAAATGTATGTTCTTGTTTTGAAAAATGACTATATAGTTTAACAATTGATTTGAAAAATTAAAATGCCCCTACAATAAAGCAAACACCATAAATGTGAGTTCATTAGACAATTTCTTAATGTGATGTAAAAGACTGAACAAAAGGGTCGTCTTGCTTTCTTATTCCTGTTCAAGAAACTGGAGCTTCCTAGACAAACAGGAGGAATTGGAGATCTATGTGCAGCCCCAAGGCTTTGGTTCTCATTGAGATTACAGGGATTTGGTGGGATAGCTCCTGTGACTGGAATGTTGGCATGAGGGACTACACACCATTTGGGAGAGACAGACCAGGAAGGAGCGGTGGTGGAGTTGCCCTCTATGTGAGGCAGCACTAGGAATGTGTCAAGCTGTGTTTTGGTGAGGAGGATGACTGAGTTGAGAGCTTGTGGGCTGGGGCAAAAGGACAGACTAGTAAGGGTGACTCTGTTGTGGCTGTGTGCCACAGGCTGCCCGGTCAGGAGGAGGGAAGTGGAGATCTACTGGAGAAGCTACACAACAAAGCACAAACAGTCCAGGAGGTTCTTGGGAAACCTTGATGATAACTTCTTGTCACAGTGAGAGGATCCCACAAGGAATGTGTGCTCCTTGACCTCATACTAACCAACATGGAAGGCCTTGCCGGAGATGTCAAGGCCGAGAGCAGCCTTGGCATGAGAACCTCCATGGATGAATAAAGAGCTCCTGTCGATGCTCAAATATAGGCAAAAAGTTCACAGGAGATGGAAGCAAGGTCAGGTCACTTAGAGTGAATATAAAGTCGTGGTTAGAATAAGTAGGAATGCAACTAGAAAGGCCAAGGCCCATCTAGAATTATATCTGGCCAAGGATGTCAAGGATAACTAGAAGGACTTTTTCAAATACACCAATAACAAAAGGAAAATGGAGGATAATGTGAGCCCATTAGTTGGTGGAGGGAGGGTCCTGGTAACAGAGAACACAGAAAAGGCAGAGTTACTGAATACTGCTTTTGCATCAGTCCTCACTGATGAGACCAGCTCTCTGGGTTTCCTTGTCCCAGGAGACCAGGTTAAAGGAATGTCAGGAAGAAGACTTTCCCTTGGTTAAGGAGGATTGGGTCAGAGAACACTTAAACAAACTTGAATGCACAGGTCCATGTGCCCTGATGGGATACATCCATGAGTGCTGAGAGAGATGGTGGGACACCAGAGTGAGGCCACTCATGATCACCTTGGAGAGATCATGGAGATCAGAAGTGCCTGAGGACTGGAAGAAAGCAAATATCACTCACGTCTTCAAAATGGGCAAGAAGAAGGGCTCTGGGAACTATTGACCAGTCAGGCTCACCTCAGTCCCTGGAAAGGTGATGGAATGCCTCCTTCTGGAGGCTACCTCTGTCCTCATGGGAGATAAGGTGATCAGGAGCAGGCAGCATGGGTTCATTAAAAGTAAGTAATGTTTAACCAACCTGATTGCCTTCTATGATGAAACAACTACTTGGATGGTAGTTGTAGAGCAGTGTTTAGTGTCTGCCTTGACTTCAGCAAGACTTTTGACACTGCCTCTCATGACATCCTCACTGGCAAACTCAAGAAATGTGGTCTGGATGACTGGACAGTGAGGTGGACTGAGAACTGGCAGAGAGGCAGATCCCAGAGGGATCAGTGGCATAGGGTCTAGTTGGAGGCCTGTCACTGGTGGTGTCCCCCAGGGCTCTGTTCTGGGCTCGGTGTTTAACTTGTTCATCAGGGATTGTAGGAGGGGTTGATGCCTCCTCAGTAGTTCACTGATGGTACAAAGCTGGGAGGAGCAGCTGATAGCTGTGCAGCCCTTCAGAGAGATAAAGCTTGGAGAGATGGGCAGAGAGGAACCATCTGACATTCAACAAGAGCAAATGCAGGTCCTGCACCTGGGCAGGAACAGCCCTGGGCACTTGTACAGGCTGGGGACTGATCTGTCCATGAGCCAGCAGTGCCCTGGGGGACAAGAGGGCCAATGGAATCCGGGGGTGCATCAGGACAGGGCACCTGCTGCAGTGCCAGCAGGTCAGGGAGTGATCCTGCCCCTTTGCTCAGCCCTGTGAGGCACAGCTGGAGAGCTGTGGCCAGGTCTGGGATCATCAGGACAGGAGGGCCATGGAGCTCCTGGAGCGTGGCCAGCAGAGGCTGCAAAGATGAAGGACCTGGAGCATCTCCCTTATGAGGAAAGGCTGAGGGAGCTGGGGCTGTCCAGCCTGGAGAGGAGCCCCAGCTGAGAGGGGCCCTCAGCCCTGTGTGTCCCTGTGTGCAGGGAGGGCTCCGAGCAGGGCCCAGGCTCTGCTCCGTGGGGCCCAGCCATGGCACCAGAGGAACGGGCAGGGACTGATGCCCAGGAAATTCCACCTGGACAGGAGGCAGAACTTCTTCCCTGGCCAGTGCCCAAGCCCTGAACAGAGACCAGAGAGGGTGTGGAGTCTCCCCTTTCCCCGTTTTAATAGGAGTCCTCATGGTCATTACTCACTGATGTTTGAATTTGCTTTGAAAAATCTTCTTTTAGGCATTGCAGCCCAGTGTAGAGGAGCACTGAAGGGCTCTGAGTAGATATTTCTATACCAAAAATCTTAAGGGGATAATAAAGTCATCAGTATGTACAACCCTGTAATTCTATGTATTACTTGCAAATTCAGCTTCTTAGCTTCCCTGAGTACAGAGCATGGTATTGAATACTATCCTAGAAAAGGGCTTGTTTACAGAATGAATTCGTGCTACACTGGAAAAGTCTTTTCTCAAGCAAGTAGTTAGGTCAGCTCGCTCAGTTGATCCTGTAGAAATGAGACAATTAGACTTGAGGTGGAAAAAGTACCTTGATACCCCCACACCCTTTTTTCAAATTTGAGTTGTGCCTTAGGGGTTGGCATTGTTACTGGTGTGGGAAGGGTGTTGATTAGGAGAAGCTTTTAGGAGGTATCTACTGCTGTCATAAGTCCATTTTCTTTCCTCATGCTGCGGAAAAGCTGCAGTGACTGTTTCCTTGGATTTTTAATTAGTAAAGTTAAGCTAAATATGCATTTGTTTCCACTATCAAGTAACAGACAGTGGTATCTTTCTGGTCTAGCTACACTCACAGGGAGTGTATCTTTCTGGTCTAGCTATCCCTTTTATGCAATTGGTGGGGTTCTATCAAGCTCTTAGTGGCAGGTGTTGAGGGAAGTTCCCTGTTGGACCATCCAGAACCACTCTGGCAGTCGCTCCTGTACCACCTGAGCTGGGACTGAAGCTCCTTCCAGCTGCACACACCCCACACTCACCCAGGCAGATCAGGTTTCCCACAGCAGAGTGTCAGATGCGTCTATCCTTAAAATAATCTTATCTTGGTGCAATAGCTAAATAACAACAGCTAGAGCTGGGTGCTTCTGAGGCGCTGAACAAAGGAAACCCTGGCCTTTTATACCCTCACAGTCTAAGAGAGTGAAGTCTGGGGGCTGTCACTCCTGTCTCTGAGTGTCTGGTCACCTGGCTGTGCCACAGGTCCCTATGCCCTTTGTTATCCTAAGGGTTGGTTCTTTGCCTCCTCACTGTTAACGCTGCAAAACCAACCTATCCTTGCAGCTCACAGCAGTCCACGGAACAGAAGAGGAGCAAGGTTATAAAGAGTTAAGACTCTCTTGAATAAATTCACCATCTATATTTCTTATACACTTGGGGCAAATTCTTACTGTTGCCACCACTATATTATTAGAATTCCTCTATTTGAATTGTTTCATATAATTAATTTTCCAAACATATTTTTGTCCTCAGCGGTAATTCCAAACTCTGGGTTGTTTGTTGATTTGTTTTTTGGTTTGTTGCAGAACTGGAGATCCATTTTATTACAATTCAGAGAAGAGTAGTTAAAAGGTAATCGTCAATAAAGCAGATTAAAGCCTTTGGTAAAATTGGATAACAACCATGAAGGGATTACTGTTCATGACTTATAACAAAGGAAAGTATTATCTGAAGCAGACCACAGAATGGACAGACTAAAAGGGGACCTGATATGAAAGGAGTAAATTAAATGTAGAGCAAAAGGCAATTTTTTTGGAAGTGTATGCAGTGAGTTTTTAGAAATTGTTGCACTTGAGATTTGATTTGATCACTGGTGGACACAAACTCAGCTCCTGAGGAAAAGAACATCCCTACGTATGCACACATCATATGGGATTTTACATACGTTTTTCTATGAGCACTGGCTGATGCAAAGCTTCGAAGGGTCGGGTTGTATGAGCATGCTACACATTTCCATGAAAAATGTTACCTTAAAGGAAAATCCAGAACACAGATGTATTAACCATACTTTGCATTGGGACAGAAATAATATACAGCAAAACCTGTAAATTATACACAGCTTGGACAGAAGCTTTCTGCAGTCGTGTTCAGTGCTGCCACTATTAATGAAGCTGTCTTTTTGCCCTAGTCTTTTTCACCCTGTGGACTGTGAGAGCTTTGGAGTACAAGTGCTTTGTCCTCTTCAGTAAAATGATACTAATGCTGTCCTGCTTCCAAGAGAGTGAATCATGGTTGCTTGGTGAACTTGAATTGATGGCGAATAGATGCAGTGTTCAGTGAGCTTGAGAAACAACTAATTTATAGTGGAGAGGAGCAGTGTTACAGCAAGTGCTAAATAACATCTGCTTTTGGGTGCAGCAGGGATATAGTGGGACAGCAATAATAGATAAAATGTGTTTTGAGGGGTGAGAAATTTGACAGTTTTTATCCTTCTAGTCAGTCATTCCACTGAAGCAATTCCGTAGTGGAAAAGGGGCTTGAACCCCACTGTTGTATGTTAGTGGTCAGGAAGGAGTAGTGTGGCAGCTGACACCAACACCTCTCCTGTTGCATTCCCACCCCTGAGTGGGTACAGTTTTACTTTGGAGAACAGTTGATCTTCTAACATAGCATAAAGATTCTGGCCTTAGCATAAAGATTACAGGTCAGAATGTGGCACAAGTTTACATATTGGGAAATGCAATTTCGCTGTGAATTTAATTACTAATCACTAAGTTGGCATTTCTTCTGCTTAGCTTTCACTTGCTGTTGAAGTGCAATCCTTCTGGGGGGTTGTATCAAGATGTTTTTAACACAAGATTGTCAGTAGCACCAGCTTTTCACAGAATCACAGAACATTCTGAATTGCACAGTCCCACAAGAATCATTGAGTCCAACCCCCAGCCCTGCACAGACACCCCAGCAATCCCACCCTGTGCATCCCTGAGAGCGGTGTCCAAATGCTCCTGGAGCTCTGGCAGCCTTGGGGCCGTGCCCATTCCCCGGGGAGCCTGTTCAGTGCCCCAGCACCCTCTGGGGAAGAACCTTTCCCTGATACCCAGCCTCACCCTCCCTGACACAGCTCCAGCCGTTCCCTGGGTCCTGTCCCTGGTCCCAGAGAGCAGAGCTCAGAGCCTGCCCCTCCTCTTCACCTCACGAGAAGCTGGAACGGCGCTGTCTCCCCTCAGTCTCCTCCAGCTGAACAGAGCAAGTGTCCTCAGCTGCTCCTCACATGCTTCCCCTCAAGGCCCTTCACCATGCTGGTGCCCTCCTTTGGACACTCTCTAATGGCTTTATGTCTTTCTCACATTGTGGCACCCAAAATTTCACACAGTATTCGAGGTGAGGCTGCCCCAGCCCAGAGCAGAGCAGGACATTCCCTCCCTGGCCTGGCCAGCCATGCTGGGCCTGGTGCCCCCAGGACAGGGATGTCCCTCCTGGCTCCAGGGCACTGCTGCCTCATGTCCAACTGGCCATCGACCAGGACCCCCAGGTCCCTTTCCCTGGCACTGCTTTCCAGCCTCTCATTCCCAGTCTGTCTGTACATCCAGGGGTGCCCCATCTCATATGCAGAATCTGGCACTTCCTCGTGTTGAACTTAAAGTGGTTGGTGACTGCCCAGCCCTCTAATCTGTCCAGGTCTCTCTGCAGGGCCTTTCTGAATGTTTTAGATTCCCATTAAATGAAGCAGTAAGTTTGGCTGCAGAGGAAAATGAAAACTAAAAAATGAATTTGCAACAAGGAGTATCCACATACAAGCAGACGTGCCGTTTCATGGATTCTGCTGGTTTAAATCCTGTAGAATGTGGGAAGGTGGCTGTTCCCCTTCCCCTTTGATAGTGACCAGTAGTGGTGGTGTTTCCAGTGGGCTAAAGGGTAAATTACAGTGAATATATATTATGCTTATAAGATGTGTTACCCATCATGGTGCTGTGTAGCCACAAAATTACTAAAACCACAAATGTACCAGGCACTATTTTTTTCTTTTGAGCAATCTGTAACTTGGTGGGTGTCTTTTTGTTTTTTTTTCCTTTGAAAGTCTAAAGAGTACAGAACCTGTAAGGAGCACAGCAAAAGAGGCACTGTTAGAACTCCCCTCTTGTAACCTATTCAAACAGGGTTAGTGCCTGATCTCCTTCTGTGCTCCTCAATTTCTGCAAGCAGATTTCTCCCACTGGTTCAGGGCAGTAAGAAATTTTCCCCACCTGTGCATATTGGATTCTGCTGTGTTTAATTTTCCCAGCTCTTAGTTTTGTCTGTGCCTTTTGTTCTGCATTTTTTTAACGGATGAACTGTAGCGAGTGAAAACACAGCAACAGATGTTACATGAGTTTAAGTCACATCGTTATAGTTGCCTTTTTCTATTCCTACATGGAAAGCTTGGGAGCATTTTGTAGCTGAATAAGAGGAACTGCTAGCTTTCTAATATAACACAGTTGTATACTAGAAAGGTCTTTCATACCTGACAGTGAATCTTTAAAGTACTGAACTGTAAATTCACAATATATTTAGATATAGAAAAGATTTTTATTTGTTTTTGAGATGTCTGTTCATTTTATCATATTCTTATGTTTATTATACATATATTAGCATATAATTTACTTTATACAGTGTTTTGTTTAATGTGACAGCTTTGCAAGTTAAATGCAAAGAACAATTGCATTTAAAAAAAGAAAATTGTTTTGTTAAAACAGTTGAATGAGTTTTTCTATAAAACTACTCAAGTTATTATCTTCTGCAGTAAAAGCTTTGAACTAGACAGATTTTGTTAAGTTTGCATGGTTTGAAAATGAGATAATTGGTTTGACCTAGGTGGGCTTCTTTGGTACCAGCACTGGATTTGGGTCTTCTGCACATCTCTACATTTTTTTTTCTCGTGTTGTATTGTCACCAACACATCTTTTTCACCTTTTTGGAGGGTTTTGGAGTAGGGTAAGAGCAGAGGAAGGTAGCCAGCAGTAGGCATAAGGAAAGAAGCTTTTGGGCCCTTCTGCAGCAACTCTCCTCCCTCTGCATTGATGCAGGAGAGAGGTGGAAAAGAGGCAGCCTTGAGTGGCAAAAGCAACTGCGAGCAGAAGGATCTCTTTTATAGGTAAAGAATTTATTGGGCAAGAAAGAAGCATTATTTACATATGCAAAGTATTGCTGGAATCTTACTTTATGCTTCTGTCAACATCAAAGTTGCACACAAAGAAAACTGGGGGTTTTGCTGATGTTGAAAATCTCTGATTTTACGTAAGATGGGCAATTTCTAGAGGTCACTTATATGTGCAGTAATTCCCCACATTGGGAATAATAAATAAATGTAGGCTTCCTCTTCCTAGGATTTTTAGTATATCATGGTATTATTTCTGTAGTATCCATTTCTCACTTGCCCTCCCAAGCAGCAGCTGAGTTTCAAAACTTGCTGTTTTATCTCATTAAATTGCTCAAAATGTGATCCTTTCTTTTCCCACTGCAGATTCTGTAAGGAAAACAGGGAAGAACACTTCTCTGTAAGCAGCCTGTATTTTGTAAAAACCTTTTAATAACATTTAGTATAATTTTTTAAAATTCTGTGAGCTGATCAGCACTTTTTTCTGCTGAGCAATTCAGGCTTGAGATGAAAGGTTTAAACTAGAGTGAGTTTTATACTTGAGTGATTGGAAACATACTTGGGGTTTTTCCCTTAGTGTAATATTTGGTGGGCATTTTCTTTGTCCCTTCTTAGAGGATGTCTTGTGAGTGAGGCCTGTACTAGGGCAAGGATTTGGAATTTTTTCCTACTTTTGATGTATCTCTGTGCTAGAAGCAATTTTTATGCAAGTTCGTGGTGGCTCTTACTTGAAGAACAGGTGAGTGACCTACAAAAGAAGCTTGTAGGGAGAAATGTTAATGAGCTGGGTTTAAAGCGGTTTTAATTGATTTTTAACTTCAGAATTCCACATGCATAATAGTTGCTGTAGAATGCGATTTTTTCCATAAAAATTGAATCCAAGTACTTAATATTTAGCTGTTTACAAGTAGGAATGGAAAAGTAGAAGCATTCTTACTTCCTTTACAGCAAAATCTAACCTAGAAAAAGCTCGAGTGAAGTCTCAGACATCTCAGTTATTTGACAATAATTTTTTCAGTATAAAAAGGAAGTGGTGTTTGTTCCATCTGAGTACGATGCCTTTGGCCAGTATTCAGACTACATTTCACGGGCCTTTCTACACACTCTGAGAAAACATATTTTCTTCTCAATAAAAGCCAAGTCTGCCTAGGTTTGTATCTCCAGAATTAGGTCTCTAACCAAATCTCCTGTAATGTAACCTGTCTCATTATGCATTAATTACAATGTGTCCCTTTATTTCTACTCTTCTTATCCTCTATAGAGAAATCTCTCCTCTTCCTCCAGCCCCTTCTTTTTGTGGTTTGTTTTGTAATGAATATCATGTAGCTTTAGGTTAAATACAAGGACATATTTTGTGTAATTCTGTGGTGTGAAAAGATTAATTGGTATGTGCTACTTTCTTACAGGGGAATATGTGATTTAGTGATTCTAGTAGATGATCAAAGTGGCATCAGGTTGGTTTCTGTATCAACAAACTGATAAATCACAAGGACAGGAGCTGCACTGAAAATGTACTGAACCCCTAGATGATATGAATCAACTGAATTTTAAAAAAAGCCTAAGGCATGATGGTTACATGTAAGTAAGCCTGATTTACATACCAAACAATAGGATGGAAACGATGAAAAAAAGAATTAGCAGAGTGCTGAAGTATGATATAGAGGGTGAGATTCAGCATGGCTTGGCAGAACATTGAAGTTCTGTAGAGCTTCTTGGAGGAGTCAGGAATGAAGAACATAAAAATCATCCAGTTGGTAGCTGTGTACTGAGAGAGGGGCTGAGTAAGAAGGGGATATTTTACTGATGAAAGACTTGGAAAGAAAATCTCACAGAGGTAAAGTTGCAAAAGGATCTCATGAGACCAAACATATTGTTCCCCAATTTCAGTTGAGGGAGGACAGGTCATATCTCTGATAGTTTTTTGACCTAATCTTCTCTTCTCTTGTTCCTGGCTGTGCCATCCTGCCCTTCCATGTGTTAGCACAGGTACCCACTTAATGTTATGGTGAACTGCGTCAGGGGATTGATGGGCCCCAACTTAGAGTAAACTTCCATTAAGTCAGAAATAAAGTTGAGTGAGTGGGTCTTGGTTAAAAACCGTTTGTGTTGTAAGCTGAATCTGCATTAAGGATTGCTGGGATGGTTGTAACAGTGCATTCTGTTTGCTGGGTGTAGGTGATGTGTCTGTGGAGTACCTGGAATGGAGGAGTTCATAACTCCAAACCTTGCAGAGCTATGGGGGATACCTGGATTTTTGTTTCTGAGAAACAAAATGCCCAGAATGCCAAATGGCAGATTTGTCTCTCTTGCCCTCATTCACCGAGCAACACAACTGGCATATATGACTGTGCTCTCTTGCCATGGAGAAGTGTGTGTGTGTCTGGGGTTTCAATTTAAGATCCAACTATAGGGAATAATCTTTCTGCCCTTCCTGCATTCAGTATGTATAGGGAGATATGGAGAATAATTCAATGTTTTTATTCAAATATAAGAAACAAGTTTGGTTATGACTGAGCTGAAAAAGCAGGGGGTGAAAAATTATTGTAGCAGCTGTCTTGTCTAGTTTCAACCCAAGGCTCTTTGAAATTACAGAATTCTAAATCCTCATTTACAAACTAAATATGCGCAGTACAAATGTTTATATTTTTAGTGCAAGTCCCTGTAAAGAAACAGATTTTTTTCATTGTACAAAGAAGGTGGATTTTATCTGAGAAAGATGAAGAACTGTGATCCCACCATTTTCTCACTGATTTCCCCACTGGTAGTTTTAATGTAGCTAAATACTCTTTTGTACTAGCTTTCATAACTTTTTTCAGTTCACAAGTGTGTAGAGAACTGCACCTTTCAGCAGGTTCCTAAAGAACTATTTAAAAGATGTGTCTCTATGTATGTGAGCTCCTCCCAGGCAATGTTGGCAGCATTGCCAGAGCAGACCTCTGTCAGGCTCCTCAGCCCTGCAGTTACCCAGCATGTGTTCCTGGCTCAGCTTCTTACCTGGCCTCTTGAGAGACACTGTCACAGTTGTTGGTTTGTGGTATTTTTGTGTGTGTGGTTTTTTGAAAGTCTCTCAAAACTGCCAGCTGGTTTTCTTTCCTCTATTTTCATATTTGAAGAACCAAGGTAGGTAGGAAGGCAAGGAATTTTCTTCTCTTCTTTTGTCCATCTCCTGTTACATTAATTTGTTTTAGTTTTCTGTTGGCTTACTTGCTGTCTGAACTTGGCAGGGTCTGGTGTATTATATCTGGAGTGGTTCCCACACAAAGAGCTGGCTGGAGTCTTCCAAAGCACATTTGCATCTTGCTTCCGTCTTGCAGTCAGCAAGGGATGGTGTTAATCGGTAACAGAGAGAGGAAATTGTATCCCTCTCTATTTTTTGGCTTAATCTGGGAAAATTGTTGTTTCAAATGCTGTTTTTTCAAATGCTGCTAAGTTTTGACAAGCTTTATTTCCTGCTTGCTCTAGGAGAAACCAAAAAATGGCTTTTGTTTCCTAACTGTGGAAGGCATGTCATTAGACCTTTTGTGTCTGGAGACAGAAAAGGTTAATTTACAAGTTCAAGGAGCAAGAGACCTTTCCAGCTGCTCAAACAATTAAAATTCTGCCTTTGTGAGTATTCAGCAAAAAAATAGCTGCTTCTTGTTTTTTTAATCAACATCTTTCTCTTTTTCCTGGGCATCTGTGGCCAAAAGGACAATCATATGCATGAGACTCTACAGTGCATCACTGTGTATTTGGTTTGACAGCTAAGTCAAACCTTACTTCCTACAGACCCTCAGAAATATCTGTGTGAAAATTAAAAACAATCTCTCATCTGTTTTGTCAGATTGCCCAGCATTTTCTTTAAACTGGAATACCTGAAAACAGAGGCCATGGCAACTAGCTTGAATACTGAGTTTTTTCTTTTCAGTTATGAAATGAGAATATCATGTAGGTTTGTGCTTCCATGTTGGTTTCTTATAAAAGGTTTTCAGTGGCTTTTCTAAAGCATTATTTTCAGGGCTTATGAATGCCATCTACAAAATGTTGTTCTAGTTTTTTACTTTGTTCTTGATACTGAGCTAGAGACAAAGCATCAAGTTTTGGTCTCTTCATCCCAGCTTTTCTTCATTCCAAAAGTTGAATGTTTGCATTTATCCCTTATTTTAGAAATCGATTCCAAGAAAAGGGAAGTTGTGGTGATAATTTTATTTCTCCTGCTAGATAAGGTCTGATTAGGAGACTAAAGCCAGCTCTAAAGTGGAAATCCTCACATTGCCATCCTGGTTACAGATGGTTTGCTTCATTAGTATCCTGCCTGATGTCCTAGGATAAATGGAGTCATTTGCATGGAAGTGCTATCGCCAGGACAGCATCTCCATCTTAAGGGAACCAGTATAGAGTATACTGGGCAAAATGTTTGTATACCTTATGAAATATCTGTCCCAGTAGAGCTTTGCCTGGTGTGTATAGTAGATTTACACATGGAATTTTGCACATGGATTTCTCCCACCTATCAGTCAAGTCTTTTTGCATCCCTGACAAGTGAGCTACGGAGGCTACAGTAATTTATCCACAGTGGCCCCAATGTTCCTGCACAGGTTCCTGCTGTGTGAGCAGTGATGCCATATTGAGGTGTGCCTGTCACAGGTCATTGTGTTCCAGTCACTGGACAGAGACCCCTGTCTGGGTTGGTGCTGATGGTCTGGGCTGTGAAATTCAGTAGCTGAGATCCAAGCACCTGTAGAGTTGTGCTTGTCCTCCACCCTCCCCGAGGTGCAAGGGATGGGGATGGAGGGTCAGGGTGGGGACAGTTAAAGAGTTACAGCTGGGCCCACTGGTGCTTGCTTGTCAGGCATTTTCAGCACATCTGGGTCGTTTAGTCATTTACTAGACACACTGATGGCCTTGCAGAGGAGTGAAATAATAAAGGCTTGGTTTTCAGTGTAAGAAATCTTGGTTTGGTTTTGTCCAGTGTACATAGCAATGCTTAAGGCATGTGGTTCAGAGCCAGCCGTGCCTACCCGAAATGGGAAACTGCAGCTCTCTTGGCAACCTGTGGGCTTCTGAACCTAAAATAAGGCTAAAAAGTAAAAGATCCAGTGTGTTAGGATGTTAACAGCTCCCTGCTTAATTCACACCCATTCCTCACATAGCTGCTCTTAGTATGTGGAACAGTGGTGTAAAAGCAACCAAAAAGCTGCAGATAGGGTAATTTGCACAGAAGATGATGTTGACTGCACTGAATATTAACATAAGATATTATTGTAAAGCAGCTCTGAAAATTACATTCAACTAATCCACTCAATCAACTAATACACTTATTTACAGAGATAAGCTATTGTGAAAGAGTACAGTTCTCAGCCAGCTAAGAACATCTTTTCTCTCATGTTTATCTTGATTGTATCCCCAAAGGATATTTCTTCCTCTCTTTTATGAAGGATTATTTCCATATTTAATTTATATGTACATTTTTTGCTTTTCCTGGAGGACCGAAAATATTTTCTGACTTTTGCAGTCAGTTGAGAAACTTTGTACTAAAACCTTCCTGTCATATTTTAAGTCCCCTTACTTGAAAATCCATTTTCTGTGTCTTTCAATAATGCTGTGTGCTTCTGGATTGCAGTTTTCCTCCCTTTGTGAACTTCCCTCAGGAAGAGTCCCCGTTCAGGTACTTGAAGGGTCACTTGACTCAAATGTCGTTTTCATAAACTCCTGAACACCTCTTCTCAAGTCAAGAGCTATTTTCAATAACCAAAAATATTTACTGTGCACAGTTTTCCTGAACTACTCCAACACCTCTTGTTTAATTTGGTATTTTTTGGTTAGAGGAGCGCCAGTCCTGTTAGTGCTGGAGCTGGAGCCAGCTGTGTTTCACAGGGTCCACTGCAGAGCTGATGAGCTCTGCAGGGGCTGCTGCAGGCTCTGAAGTTTGGCAGCTCCCTGTAGAGCTCAGAAGTTCTTAGGGCCTGAACCGAGCACAGTTGCAAAGTTGGGGCATTCACTGTGAAGGACCTCACCAAATAATTAGCTGTGCCAATTAAACAGCTGCTCTTGCCACTGAAAAACATTCAGGAAGGTGAATGTTTGCACATCAGAAATTTGCAAAGCTGATGGGTGCTGGCAATAAATTTCTTTCCTTCTCTGCATACTGTTGGAAGTCACTGCTAAATTATAGCATGTAATCTTGGCATTTGTAGTCTGTGAGCTTTTTTTCTCTGGATGTGGGATATTCTGCCATCAGAGTGCCTAGACTTTATGGGCTTTTTGGAAAAGCAGCTCTGTTACTTACTATATTTGTTCATCGTGCAGAATGAACTGTGACGTGCTGTTTCATCCTTTTTGTTTGGTTGGGTTTTTGTTTTGCTATGGCAAAACCTTCTATTTGACACAAATCAAAACTGTGAAGTTACAATATACAGTGCATAGTGATTTGGGGGGCTTTTTAAGGGGAAGTTTTATTGCCTGTATTCACCTTATGCACCAGGATGCAAAAAGCAAAAAATGCTAGATTTAAAGAGGTATAGAAAAACATCTGTAGGAAAAAACTATCAAAACTCTTTCTCTATTTGTTCATAATTTTTAATGATAGTGATGCCTTTTCCTGGTTTTAAAATCAAGAGTCAAACATGGTTAGAAAGGGAAAAGGGATTTTACCTTGGTATTTATTTTAAGGATCCTTAGGTGCACACATCCAGATCAAATGCACCTCCATGCACACTGCAATGCCCCCCCAAAAGATCTGGTACAACATTATAGGTCTTACTAATTAGCATATCTATCAAAGATTCCCCAATGAGAGGCTTGAATGAGCCCCCCTCTCCGAGGAACCTTCCCCTGGATGGTTCTATCTGAGTTTACAGAATGTGTTCTGGAGAGGACCTTGGGGTCTGGGGCACACTGATCCCAGCTAGAAGCTTCTAAAATATTTAGTCTCCTAGCTGAACAAACAAGTCCAAGAATGTAGGCAAAAAGCACTAAGAATACAGAAGTTGTAAAAAGGTATAACAGGGGTATAAAAGAAAAGGCAAAAAGTCATCATGGCATCAATGGGATAACCTTTAAGATAAATCAACATTCTGGGCCACAGCCAAACAAAACACCAACTAATTTTTTTATTTAAGTCTAAGAACCTTAGTCTCTTCTATAAGTGTATGTCAAATACTTGATATTCCTTAATGCGTTGGAGGAGGGCATGACTCTGTAATATTAAGAATTACAAGCACAGATAAAAAGAAATACACTTTGTTGTTGTTTTGGTTTTTCTTTTAAATTTTTATAACAGCTCACAACCATTTCCAGAGTCTGCTGGTAAAATTAAAATCTAGATTCCTGGATTTTAATTGTATAGCAAAGTGTAACTAGATGATTCAGCGCAAGACATTATTTTTCTCTTAATATTTTGCTCTATCCCATGGGCTTTGGTGGTGGCTTTTTTCAATTGAAATAACCAAATATGTTTGAAGAGGATGGGGAAGTGGGAGAATGGCCCTTACCTTGTCTGCGTGGCTGTCACCAGCTGGAGCATGGCTGGTTCCAAAGATGTTTAATGGAGACATTAAAATTCACAGGCTTTCAAGCAAGGTGGAGGGAAACAAACATGTATAGTGAAAAAAACCCAAACTGTTGAAGAAAGTGCACAGAGGTCACTGGAGCTGATTGGAAGTATTACTGAATCTTAAAGCCAGTTCACTGTGTGTGCGTGTTCCTCTGACAAATGAAATAGGGCTGGTTTTGCGAAGTCTGGGAAGCCTTTTCTTTCTTACCAAACTACCCTTACCTGGTTTTGCTTGAGTAATTGCAGCATGCATGAGAGGTGAGAGTGAGACAGAAAAGAATATGAGGCTGTACAGCAGTTAATGAGCTGTTTCAGTCAAAAAAAATCAGTCCAGCAGGCTGGTCAGAGCCTTGGAACCCATTAACCTTGATTTGGAAGTCTAAGACTTGACAGCTGGGGCAAAGAAGGGCTGTCTTAAAGAAGTTAAAAGTAAATCTCTCTTTTTCTCTCTTCTTTCTCACATGCTCACAGGCGAAATGCTGCCTGACTTTTTTTAACATTTCTTTTTTCAAATGTGCTTTCTTACTGCATAGCTTGGCCAGGTGCCTTGCTACTGTGCTACCTATCTGGAAATTATTTGGGGTTTATCCTTCTTCCTGATGAAAAACCATTTTATAGGAGGCACTTGTTTATGCATGGAGAAGTCTCATATGTTCTCTTCAGATATTTTTGTGCTCTGTGTTAAGATAAACATGTTGCTCTGTGAAGAATGACTCATTTGGGATCAAATAGGACAATATTTGTGTTAATCAGCTACATTTCTGTCCACAGATATTGCTGCACATTAAAACAAACATGCTGTAGACATGAATTAAGGGGGAAGATATTACTTGGAATTTCCTGACTCTTTAAAATAAAAAAAAAAAAAAAAAAAAAAAAAAAAAAAAAAAAAAATCTTTGCCAAGAATAACTTCATCTGCAAGTGTTTCTTAAATATGTTGCACGTTTGTTTTCCTTTAGAGGATGGGTGGTTAGACCTCCTCACATGTGGGCACCATATACTGACCTGTTGTGGTTCTGCGATGATCTGAGTTAAAGGCTTCAGGTCTTTCCTAATCTGAATTGTTTTGACTGAGCCAGACTGAGGAGCACAGATACAAGCAGGTAATGCTGGCAGATGCTGTGAGGTTATGAGAAGCAATTTAGGACAGTAGTCTGTTCCAGCTGCAACAACAAAACAGAGCAAGCACCGTGAACACACTTTGGCTGATCTGTTTATATTCTGTGTTACTTCAGTTTAGTTATGCCTTCTGTCAACAACCCACAAAAGTAAATCCACTTTCCACCACCTGCAGAAAAAGGACAAATACTCTCACCCCCTGCTAGTCTCCAGCCAAAATAAAGTGGTTTCCCTTGCTTTGCTTCCATCTTAAATGCAACTGAGTAGCTTCCCTCTCCCCACTATTTGGTAATGAATGTTTAAAAATTGGTGTATGATACATGTTTTAAAACTTGCTTGTCCAGTCTTAAAAGATTTTACAGAGTGTTTTTCTCAGTTACTGGATGCAAGCTGTGCTTCTAAACGTGTTGACATAGCTGCTTGTCTCAAAATTTCTCTGGAAATAAAAGGAAATGGATTGGTCTTCCATCAAATCCACTCCACAGCATCACATGGAGCTGTGTCTGCTAGAAGTCTGCACACCTTCTTCTGTTCCCCCCCTGAATTCTGATGCATATTAAAGAAGCTGTTACTTTTATGAGAATTTGTAGTATCTTTGCTGTTGAATGTTGAATTTTCAGATGGTTGTCAAGATCTGTTGGATATCTCCAACTTTCTCACTTGACCCAAGGAAAGAAAGAAATGTATGGAAGTATAACCTGACATAGTACTGTGGGTTTGTCTTAAGTTGTTTTTCTTCAGGTTTTTGTGAAGTAGCTTTGCTTTGTTTCACAGGGTATGTGCCTTTTACCTAGCAGAGCAGAGCTCCACAGACATTGTCTCTGCTGAACAGAGAGTGCCTTTGTCTTTACTGCCAGTTGTAGTCAGTGTTCCAGTTGTAGATTTATACATGACTGCTTTCTTTTTTTGTCTTTTCTCTTTTCAAATAATTGTAGGTTCATGTACTGGACAGACTGGGGAGAAGTGCCAAAGATAGAACGAGCTGGGATGGATGGTTCAAGCCGCTCCATTATTGTTAACACGGACATATATTGGCCAAATGGACTGACATTGGATTATGAGGAACAGAAACTCTACTGGGCAGATGCTAAACTGAATTTCATCCACAAATCAAATCTGGATGGAAGTCATAGGTAAGAAGTTTTTGGTTTTATGTGTGTAATGTGGGGATTTTCTTAGAGGATGCTGCTTAAGCAATATTGTAATCTTGTGTTGCAGCGAATTGTCACATGAGCACTCAAAGAATTTTAAACAAACCAGTGCTGTCAGAAACCTTTATTCTTCGCCATCCTCACCTTTCCAGCACTGTGAAATGGAATGTATGCTTCTCTTCAGGCTACCCTGTCACTCTCCCAAAGACTTTCCTCAACCAGTTCCATAAAAAAATCCTCACATTCTATTCTTAATTGTGTAAGACTATATAGCAAAATTGTCTCTTTTCAGTAGGTCTTCTGGGTAGTGTTGCTGTGGTATTCAGAAATGCAGAAGATAATATGAGAAAATGGATCATCACATATTAGTATTTCGGTTTCATTAATCCTGGGGGCTGGGAAATTAGTGGAGAACAGTCCTTACAGGAGAGCTATGTTAAAATGACTGTTTTCCTTGAACAGTTTTATAGCAATCATGATTCTTTTTGATCCAGTCATGGCTACTTCTTAATTAAGGGTATAAACAGTACTTTGTATATATGCATTTATCCCTAATTTAAATGATGACCCTCTTCATTAGATGAGCTTTGACACGTACTCTTTGCACACACAAATCACAGCTTGTGCCCAAGGTGTCATACGGAGAGATGATTTTTTTGTGGGGTTGTTCTTTGCAAATTTTTGTGGTGTTTCAGCTAGTTTAGCTGGGTATGAAATATCCTTTCTTATGCTCTTTGTTCTGGCCTCTTAGGGACTGTCCCACCTTTTACCACAAATGTTAATGTGACATAAAGAAATGAATTCTATTGATAAGTATTGTTGTTGTTTTATTGATAAGTATCTATTGTTGTTTTGTGTGGACTGGTGAGTAGGAATACAGGCAGCATAATTCAAACATGTTCACTGTCTTCCTGTGATACTTCCTTTGAACTCCACAATTTCTTTGTAATGCTGGTTTGAAAGGTTACATCAGTTCCTCCTAAATTCTGCCTTGTAAGCGATCACAAGTCCATGCAGTATGTTTGTAATGGTGTTTGTTCATGGAAAGTGCCAGGAGTTGGATGCAGTTTTAAATTTGTGTCTTTGGATATAAGTATTATGACTAGCTTGTTTAATTCAAAACGTGGACTCTGGATATCTGTTTTGAAGTAGTCCTTCATTTGCTTCACAAGAAAGAAAACTTAGTACCAAAAAGAGAGAATATTTCATAGTGATACTTTCTTTCAGAAAGGAAGATTGTCACATAAGTTTTCAAGTAATGGAGAGAAAAGGATAAAAATTGTCATATACAGTAGCAACTTGAGTATTTTTTCTTTTATCTGGTGTCTCCAGCCTTTTTGGTTCCAGAGCTACTTCAGTGTTTCCTGCTGGCACTTTTGCTTTTTCAATCTTGTTTTGCTATTGACTTCTTTGCGTTTTATCTCTCGCTGGTGAGCTGTTGCAGTGGTGTAAATATATTTGGGTTTGGTATTCTGTTCTTATTTTCAAGGTGTTTATTCCCTGGTCTGCCGTTGGTTAACCTGGGAGATGAGACTGTGGAGGTGCTGATCTTTCTTGGTGCAAGGGGCTGGCCAGCCTTGTCTGTGACAGCTGCGTCCAACAGCTGCCTCATGGCACAGAAGTGAAGTCACCTGAGTCCCAGTAGTTACCTCATTCCACAGTAAATTCTCTGGAATTAATTAAGCCTATAATAAAGACCTGTACAGACAAGTAATTTAGATTTTTAGATCTACTAATTCTTTCTTACACAACTATAAAAACCAAAGCAGTCTGATGATTTAGGTTGGGTTTATTTTTCAAATGGATGCATTTCAGTATCAGGAATATGTCGTGACAGTATGCTAATATATTACTATTTGAGGGGCAGAAAGGGAAGTCATCCCTAGAAAGGAAAGTATATATGACTTCCCTTAAGCACTCAGAGGCACAAACCAATTCTAACAGCACCTGTTTTTCCCTAGGCATGTGAGAAAGTTCTGAAGATTCAAAAAATAGTCAACATCTGTATCCAGGCATTTTTGTTTCATTTTTTATTCTTTCCAATTACATCATTAGGAGGAGAAAAAAAGAACTGTAGAACTTAGTCTGTTCTGCAATGGGGTTTTATGGGGTGGTTTTTTTTCTGCTGTGACCTCTTAACCTCTGCCTCTATTAAGAAAGATGATCTTCTGGGGCTATCCAAAGTGATGGGGTTTTTTTTGTGTTACTGTCTTTCAGTTATCCAACAAATTCAGCTTTCTCAATGTGATCTTTTACAGCTGTAATGCAGTATTTTGTGTCTTAGTTATTTTGTTCATCTTTTTCAGTAACTGATTCACTAATAATAAAAAAGAAACTACAGTTTCTAATTCTGCAGCCAAAGCAAAAACTTTTTAGATTTTCCTTTTCAGTGGAAAAAATCGCCCCACCAAACCACCCAAAACCCACAAAGCCTTTAGCCTAGCCATCTCCAACCCTTTCAAAAAAAAAAAAAAGCAACCAACAAAAACCCACACCTACAGTTTTCCACCACGACCTCTTAAGAGGACTATCAGAGTTTTTTCCTTTAGAGTTAAGTGTGGGGGAGAACAAGATCATTATCAAGTGCGTAATCTAACTTAAACCAGACTCTTTGATTTATTTAGAAACTGCCAGTTCTGGTGATTTTTTATTTCTTGATCTTTAGACCATTCTTCTAAATTGCTGCTTTATATTTATACTTAGTTGTTTTGAGGGTTTTTGTTGCTAAATTTCTAAATTTCTCTTGATTAGAACAGATTCTTTTATTTTATCCTTGTGAAGTGTTACTATTTTTCTGATGCTTTACCGAATGTCAGCATGTCTGGGAAAATATATGCTTCTGCAAGTTGGAGCTATTGAAATGAAAATGGCAAATGAGTTACTGAAAGATGTGTCTTCATAAAAATTAGATCTTCTAGATCAGGATAGATCTAACTTAAAAAAGGAATCAGATGAGTAAAATTTTGAAGGCGTTCTCTCTAGAAATTTGCAATGCATTTCTAAATCTGTAAGAAATCTGAAACTTTTTTTGTTCTTTTATTCCTACAGTCTGAATATTATCTCTCTACAGCTGATACTAAAGAATTAAAATTTTAAGATTTATATCTCAGAGAAGGACTTTGATCTGAATCATAGAATATGCTGAGTTGGACAGACCCACAAGGATCATTGAGTCCAACCCCCAGCCCTGCACAGACACCCCAACAATCCCACCCTGTGCATCCCTGAGAGCGGTGTCCAAACACTCCTGGAGCTCTGGCAGCCTTGGGGCCGTGCCCATTCCCCGGGGAGCCTGTTCAGTGCCCCAGCACCCTCTGGGGAAGAACCTTTCCCTGATACCCAGCCTCACCCTCCCTGACACAGCTCCAGCCGTTCCCTGGGTCCTGTCCCTGGTCCCAGAGAGCAGAGCTCAGAGCCTGCCCCTCCTCTTCACCTCACGAGAAGCTGGAACGGCGCTGTCTCCCCTCAGTCTCCTCCAGCTGAACAGAGCAAGTGTCCTCAGCTGCTCCTCACATGCTTCCCCTCAAGGCCCTTCACCATGCTGGTGCCCTCCTTTGGACACTCTCTAATGGCTTTATGTCTTTCTCACATTGTGGCACCCAAAACTTCACACAGTATTCGAGGTGAGGCTGCCCCAGCCCAGAGCAGAGCAGGACATTCCCTCCCTGGCCTGGCCAGCCATGCTGGGCCTGGTGCCCCCAGGACAGGGATGTCCCTCCTGGCTCCAGGGCACTGCTGCCTCATGTCCAACTGGCCATCGACCAGGACCCCCAGGTCCCTTTCCCTGGCACTGCTTTCCAGCCTCTCATTCCCAGTCTGTCTGTACATCCAGGGGTGCCCCATCCCAGGTGCATGACGGACGTGAATCCTTTACTTGTTGCTTGCAGGGGTCTGGAAAGTGAAAGAGTACATTATGCAGGTGGGAGGAATATGCAGAGAGAGAAACAAAGTATAAGCCTTGATTACTGGGGTTTGATGGAGTTTTTGTCACCTCTTCCAATGGGACTGGAATCACAGCCATTAAAACCAGTGTGCAGCATGACAGCTCTGGCAGCAGCACTCAGTTAAATATGTGGTAGAGTCATAAATTCGTGAGAAAACCTCTTGCAAATTTTACAGGGATGATTATGGTTCATTACCTGCTAGCCCTGGGATTTACTAGCCCTAGCTGCTCCACTCTTGGGCTCATTAGAATAAAGACGAAGAGCACAGAAATTGATGACTAATGCCCTTGATTTGCCAGTGAGAGAAAGGAATGAACAGTTTTTCATGTCAGAATGCAATAATTAAAGAACTAAATTGATGCATAGAAGAGATGGTTTTGTTTTTTTGCAGCTCTCGCCCTGCTCTTATCAGAGGGAACAGTTGCTTTTTGTGGGACTAATTAAACAAAACTGAATTGCAGACAGCTCTCCTGTGAGTAGAGTCCCTGAGATAGGTTGGCCTGCTAAGGCAGTTCTTGAATTAATTTCCTCTTCCTTTACCCTGCAGCAGCAGTTCTAATTAATAAGTTAACACATTACTGGCTGAAGGGAAATGCACTTACAAGGTCCCCCAGGAAGTGTTAGTGCTAATGAGATGGTTTTTGAGGCCACTGTAAGAAAACATACTTTCAGCAACTGTCAGAAAGCTGGGAAGCTCTTGCAAGAGGTGAATGTCTTAAGTTTGCACAATTGGAGCATTGATTTTTCTTGTTTCTCTTTTCAAGCATCAGCTAATGTCTGTCTGCCAGATGATTAGTTGCAGATTTGTTGAAACACTAAAAATACTGTATCCCTGCATTTAGAAGAGGGTTTTTTTCCTTATTGGCCTATAATGTGTACAGTACATGACATTATGTACAAGGTATAAAATCTCATGTTCTGTTGATATCTTTCTGTATATTTCTGTGAGATAAAATTGCTTTACAACTTCAAGCAATGAAGAGGAACCAGTCAGTGATGAGAAGCCTGTTTCAATACCTCACCAACACAGGCCAGTGCAGAAGCCAAATAATGCCCTAATTAAAACTGCTAGAGAATCCTGCATAAAGAATTAATTAGATGATTTGGACACAGAGCTAGGGTGAATTTCTTGGTTCTTCCCCAAGGTGCTTCTGAAAAAAAAATGCTGGAAAAGTGGAGCTTCAATATATCTGTTTGCCTGAAAAATGACCTACAGAATGACTTCATTTTTCAACCATGATTTGATTTCTGATTGACTTTTTCAGAATTTCATTGCAGGTGGTATTTGAAATGTCATGGCTAGACCTGTTTGTTAAATATTCTTTCTGGAAACACATGGCAATTGTGGCTTAAAGAAGTGGCAAAAGACAAAATCACTTCGGTCTGAAAAGAAAGCATTATATCCCACAAGTCATGTTTCCTGCCTACTTTCTCAGGTAATTAAAAGCAGGCTTGTCTTCTGATAAGAATATTTGGACAAGCATTCATGGTAAAAATCTAGGCTAGTTTTCTGAGTTTGCTTTGCAAATGTTTTTGTTAGGTTGGCAGGAGAGGAAATCCTGTGAGCTGAGGGAACCAGAGGTCCCTGCCTTCCTTGTGGCATCCTTTGTGTGGTATTTTATGGGTATATCTTAGTCTTTGATCCTGCTTCATCTGATTCATGCTCTGAGTGCTTTGGCCACTTGCTAACATTTCCAGTTGTCACAAGTCAAAGATGTGTTAATTCCTGCAATTTTGTAAATACTCAAGGCATTAAGCACTCTGTCAATGGCAAAAAAGGTTTTGCTTAAAATATTTTAATTTGCTTCGTGCAAACCTCTTATATGCTTTCTTTAATATGATGAGCACTGAAAACAGACTTTTTTCCCCCCTTTCTGATAGCCTGGGAGATGGTAATAGGTATGGGATCCCCCATAGGGACACTGGAAAAATGGAGTGAAACATAAACGTCAAAAATGCTTGCACCCTGCCCTGGAGACTGAACACAGGCAGCCTCAGGGGTTACCTGAAAGGAGTTTTGCTACTGTGAAGCTGGAATGTTAATGGTTTAGAGACATACAGGCCAGAACATCTGAAGTACCCCAGGTTTTCTGCAGGTGTTCTGATCAGTTCTTGAGACTAGGAAACTGTAATGCAGCAAGAATAAAAGGCATTTGGTTAATGGAAAGTGTTTACTTGTTTATTTTTATGGAGAACTGCTGTTATGCTTGGATATAAAACATCTATTAAAATTCTAGGAGGGAAAATAGTAGTTCTTAAAATATTTTAAATTTAAATTATCTTGATTATTGATGGCTTTCTTTTGGTGATCTGAATTATTAAATTTCATAGCTGTAACATAGCTTTGAATGCTAGTGTTAGTTGGAAAATAAATAAAGGTAGACTGAGGAAATCCTGGCTGTAATAAAGGATATGAATTTAGTGGGGTTTTGGTCATTTTGCTGTTAATTTTTATCTCAAGTGAGTTTAGTCTTTGTCTGAAATACATATTATACTGAAGCAAGAGCTTTTTTGTCATTGTTAATATAAAACTGGATAGACTGTCTATGAAGTTTTATGTATGTATTCTATTCCAGAGTTCAGTAGTCCCTTTTGTAATTCCTGCTTTAACTTGTTTATTGTTTGTTTCCTTTATCTTCACAAAGTGTTTCACAAGACTCTTTAACAGAATAAGAATAGAAAGGTGAATGTATTTAAATTGGATCTATATTTTCTCCAGACAGTAGAAAACGCTACCATAGCAAGTATTTATTGTAATGGCATCTCTGATTACTGTGATGATAAACAGTTGTATTTGGGAAATCATGATATTCCACACAGAATTTAATTTCTGTGGAAACTGCTTGTTTTCTCTCTCTCTTCTCACCTTCCTTCTCTGCTGTCCCTTTGTGCATTTCCTTCCCAGCCAACTCAACAGAGATGGTGGCATTTTAAATGTCAATCACCACCCAGATTTTTAAGGCAAATTTGCGTGATTATATGCCTGGCACAGGGAAGATTATTAAAGTTAGTGTGTGCTTAGTACCATCTAATATAGAGCCAATTTGCATCTTGCCGAAGCCCTGGAGATGTCTCCTGAATGAATAACATTACTCCTTATCCCCAGCTCTCACTTTCCCATCGTCTCTGGCGTCTCTTTCTAAACGAGACTAATGATACAAGGGCAGCAGTCTGAAGGACCCAAGGAGCTTGGTGAAGGATGACAGGATGGAGTGCCTTTTGCTGTCGTATCACTTGTTCCAGTCAAGCCTGGCCTGACAGTGTAGTTGCCACTGAGGACTGTCAGGTCCCATGAGCCCAACTGCACCTGCAGAGCTGTACCTGGAACCCAGAGCAGGGCCAGAAATGTGGAGACGTGTCTGCTCCCTGACCCTGTGTGGGTCACTACCCTGGAGGTGAGAGGCACCTGCTCCCACCAACTCTGTGCAGCAGCTGGGTACTACGGGTGACACTCTGGTCCCCTTCATCCACCTGGCTGTATTTAATAAATAATTAGTCAAGGCAGAAGTCGGGACCCCTCGTCTCGCTCACCAAAAGCAGAGCTTTGCAGTTCCTTGTGTAGGTCTTGCTGAAGCATAGCTGCTCACAGCAGCCCTCAGAAGGTCATTTCTTACTCCCTCTCTTCTTCCTTTCCCTGTTTTTTAACAGCTGGGCTCTTCAGCTCTTTCCTCCTGCTCCTCATTAGGGTGTGGAGGCTCATTGAGCTCAACTCAAGCCACTGCTTCCATGCTGGCACACATCATATGGCTGCTGTTCAGCAAGGCTGCAAGTGTGGCCTGTGGAGGATATTCCAAGGGGGAAAAAGCCCTGCTGGTTTTGCTGGTTGGAAGTGAGCTATCACCTTGGAATGGCTTGCTGGAAACCAAGATTACAGAGTACATGTTACTGGTAATACTGATCTTAATGAGATGCAAGAAATACACACTTGTGTTTGGGCCCAAAGCCATCTTCATGCATTGCAACTTTATATCTGCTGAGAAAAATAATACTAGTTGAGGAGTAATTGCTTCAAGGCAGTGACTGACAGCACAGTCAAATGAAGGGCTCCTGAATCTCTCCAGATAAGGGCAGGTTTAAATAAGGGTCACAGTTCATCTGATGCATTGTCATATGAATAGATGGTTGTCTGAAAGTTAGGCATGTCTAACAGCAGCTATTGTACTCAAGGATTTATTCCCACTCGTGGTGGGTATGAATCACATGTAAAATTCCTCTGTGTGGGTTTTTGTTGGTTTGTTTGTTTGTTTTATTGGTTGGTTTTGTTTTAAAGTAAGATAGTCAGAATGCTTCATAAAAATGTGGCTTCTCTTGTTATGGGAATGCTGTCTTTGGTGCAGGTTTGGTTATAGTGAGAGTTTTGGACTTTTATTGCTTCTGTTTCATATGACAAAATGTCATATGTGTCATTTGTGAAATGTCATACAATATGTCATACACAAATACTCAGTCTCCAAGCCTGCTCTAGACTAAAATTCAAATCTGAAGACATTTAGGGTTTGAGGGTAGGGTTGGTTAAAATGTTTGCGGATTTGGAATGCCTTTATTCTTGGTATGGTACTGGAATGTGTTGTTTCATTCTGGCTTCACTGTTTGGCTGGCAGGTTTCAGCTTTAAATTATGTTACAATAGTCTTTTGTAAGGTGCTTAGTTGGTGCATTTAATTAGAAGCAAATATATACCTGACTCCAGACAGAGATAAGAAAGAAAAGATAATATGTCCTACTTTTGAGTGCAAAATACCAAGAAATAGAAGATTTTGTTTGGGGTGACAAGCAAGGGAATCTGTATCTTTTTCTCATAAGTAGAAAAAAAATAGAAGCTTTCAAGTTAATGTGTCTTTTTCCAGAAGCTAAGGTGAAAGAGCAGTAATGGTCTCCTTGTACTCAGTCATTGGTAGAAGACACCTTCAAGCTTCTTGCTTTAATATACTCTTCAGTTATATTTTAACAGCAAATATTTGGAAAATAAGAGTATTTTTGTCATCTGTTAACACACTTCAGCTAGATGTATTTCCAAAAGTGATGCCTATGGTGTGGGGGTGTTTTCTCAGTAAATGTATGGATAATTATTGTCTTCCCTGCAAGAAGAAAATTGGGAGGCTGGTGTTCATAGTGTGCCTTTTTCTGAAGGAGTAGCAGGGCTGTGTGTCAATCCCTTATGCCTCCAGTTCAGGAAAGGGATGGTGATCCCCACTGTCCAGCAGGAGCTTGCCTAGGTGGGAACACACTTCCACTTAGGCAATTAAGAAGAAAGGAGGTGGGAAGAAACACTCATGTAAAAGGTACTTGTGTGGCCCGGCTTTGAGCAGGGTGTTGGTCCAGATGACCTCTGTAGTCCTCTCCATCTTAAATTTTTTCTGTGATTCTGAATAAAATAAAAATAAGAATTGAACTACTTAATTCCAGTTCTGAGGATCTTAGGTACGGATAATTAGTTTCTACATCACAAGAACCTAGAAAAACTGTCTTCAGTAATGTTTGTGCTGCATTTTTGTGATGGCTAATGAGCATGTCTTTGTATATATACATAAAATATATGGGTATACTCTTTAATTTTGTTTGCGAACCTGGAGTGGCAGTGACCCAGTTTGCTCAGAAATGATACCATTACCATGGCAGAAAATCACTAGAACTCTGTTTAATGGCACTGCTTATAATAAAAACAATAGTTTAATAATTCTCATAATAATGAAAGTAACTTTAAAGGTTTCTTTATAGTGAAAAACTACTTTAGGGTATTTTTTTGATGTTTCAAAAGAGCAAAACTGGAAGAGATGGATGGACAGCTAATTGAGCAGTTTTTCTGAGTCTGAAATCAGCTAAGGCTGAAATTGGTGGACATGGTGTATCAGTAGGTAGCAGTCAGACTTGCATAAAATCAGCTAGCGTTCCCCCAGCTTCATGAGGTGGCAGAGAGCCCTACAGGTATGGACTGTTCAAGAGATGATAAGAAGTATCCACAGATCTAAGTAAGGATTTCAGTTAGCATCTCTTGGGCTTCTCAGTATCAGAAGGCAGCCTGAAAATAGTATTCCTGTGTTGTTCCTTCATATCATTCCCAAGAGTGGGGGCAGTATATTAATTTCCCATAAATAAATACAAAGTTCTGATCAACAGTATTCAAACTTCTTTTCACAGAAGCTGTGTTCAGGCAAAACTGTCACATGAGCTGTGTTTGAGCATTCATTTTCTTCCCTGTGCTCTACTAGGCAAGCAGTGGTTAAAGGCTCCCTTCCACATCCCTTTGCTTTGACACTGTTTGGGGACACGTTGTACTGGACTGACTGGAACACGCATTCGATCTTGGCCTGCAGCAAGTACTCCGGGGAGGACCTGCGTGAGATACATTCCAACATCTTCTCTCCCATGGATATCCATGCCTTCAGCCAGAAGAGGCAGCCAAATGGTAAGCTGTCTTGCTTTCTTTTTTTAATTGCAAGTTGGAACTGATTTGCAAAAGTCTTAATTATTCTTTCTGTATGGTGCTGGGTGGCAATTTTTCCAGTACAGAGAATAGCAAAAGACCAAAAGGGAAACCAGATATTCTATACATTTTTTGCAGGGATTTTTAAGTGCTAGAAAACCCCCCATCTCTTACTTTTTTTTTCCTGCCTAAAGACACATTTATGCTGTTGTCGTATTTTTCTGTTTCCTGTGCCATAATGTCAGGCAACACAGTATTTTTATTTGTCGAAGTGGTAGTTCCTGAGTGGAAAGTAGTGTTAATTTGGCAGATGATACTAAGCAGGACTAGCTCTGTGTAGTAACCACTGTCTTAACCATTGTTTTAATTTACTGTGTTTGCATTTTGGTTTTACAGTGCATTTTGGTATGCACTCAGCACCAGTATGCTGAATAGTTTTTAAAAATGAGAAGAGCAGAGCTGAAACGAGGTCCTTGTTTAGAGCTAAGTGCTACTTTCCCAAGAAGAGAAACATTCAACATTCATGCATTTTGGTACCATAAATACCCCACTACTCAACACTTGGAAATAATTTTTATTTGTTCTGTGTTTATCATTTCCTCCTTTAATCTGTGTTGCTGCCACTGATTCTACCACTCAAATGCTGTATGTGTCTTAACACGTGATATGAGGTCATTGGTTATCAGAAGCATTAATCTGTGTGATTTATGTTTAACAGCTACAAACCCATGTGGAATTAATAATGGTGGCTGCTCCCACTTGTGTTTGATGTCTCCTACCAAGCCCTCTTATCAGTGTGCATGTCCCACTGGTGTGAAACTTCTCGAGAATGGAAAGACCTGCAAAGATGGTAGGCTTTGTTTCAAACAAATCCTTTCGATTAAGCACGAAGTAGCTTTTTGAGGGAAAGGAATTCTTCCAGTTGCACTATATGATGTTAGGGGTGGCAAATTCTGAAACTATGTTTGCTTTTGCAGTACGGATAAAAGTGATTGGAAAATGCCCTCTACATTTTAAAAAATGAAGATTCTCATGACCGAAGGGCAGGTTACTTCCACTTATAAAATTTAAGTTGCAGTTCTGTCTCTGTCACTAACTCTCTGCAGGTTTTGGGGGGCTCTGTTGTTCCCTTTTCTTAGAGAAAAAGATACCTACCTCCTCTGTTGTCTCTAAAATGTTTCTGACATTACTGATCATTAAGTATTTGGCTAATAGGATTGCACAACAACCCCTTAATTTTTTTTTTTTTTTTTTTTAAGTCTGATGTCCATTTATTATACACACATACACCTGGAACCTCTTTCTGAAAATAATGCCCTGTTTTTAGGGGTGTTGAAAGCCCTAAAACTCAAGACATGATCAAGACCTAGAGCTGCAAGCGTTTACCTGAAACTGCTTTTAGTTTCTCATTGTGAACTAATGTACATGATTTTAAATTGTTACATTTTGTAAGCGTAGGTCTTGTGATGTTGTGCTGTGGTTGCTGTAGTACACTAACAGGATCAAAATTATCACTGGGAGATAATTAGCTGGATCATAACTAACCATCTTTTATGCAGATCATCTCTCTAGGACAAAGGTAAATGGAGGAAGAAACAATACAGTAGAGCTTAGTGTAAATAGGCCAAATAAAATGTATACAGAAATAATTTTTTAATTGGAGTTTTATATTTTAAAAATTATTCCAGGCTTGTCAGCTATGTTCAGAGTTTTCTTTAATTTCATGCTATTTCATGCTCTCTACTGATTATTTTTGTGTGTCTCTGTGAACCTTGTTAAAATAAATTGTTGCTTTTATGTGAAAAACAACTCCCAATTTAGCCTGGCAGGATTGTTTATAAGAATTTCCCAATACACAAACAAGATGTTTTTCTTCCATTTCCCTCAGTATAAGGAGAAGCTTTAATAATACTGCTGTGGGTTGGTTATATGTAGTCAGGATGTGACATGAATCCATGCGCTTGTTCAAAAATACTTGATATGCACAGATAAACTCCAGTGTGTCAAAGTAAATTACCAAGGGTAAGTAAAGGAATGGTATTAAAAATCCACCCCAGAACCTTATTAAAAGGATTTCTCATGCAGAGATACTCAGAATCATCAGTTCACTTTTTTCAGCCACTTTTTTCTTACGTCTCAGAATTTATAACTGTTGCTCTTTTGTCCCACTCCCTGAACAGGAGAAACCAAATTTTACGTTCCCAGTCAGCCATAACATGTATTGGGCTTACAGAATATAAACCCCCACTGTATTAGAAATATTGTTAACCAAGTTGCTACAGTATGTTGTCCAGTTGTATGCAAAAAACTTTATACAAGAACATTTCTCTTATGCTTGTCAATATCATGTTGCGTCTTAAACCACCATTCTGGTGCTGTGTCTTTTGGGAACATTCTGCCTCTGCCCTTTCAGGCAAAAAAAAAGGGTGGGAAGAGGGGAGAAAATTGAGACTTTTTATTTAGCTTGGTCTTAGAAAGGAGACAGCACATAACCCAGATGAAACAACCTGCTCAAATTATTCATCAGGTCCATTGGTTTTGTGCAGCTTTGATCCTGTGCAGGGCTAATTTCTGACATATACATGCAGCAGGTTCAGCATTTAGAGCTGAGCATGCCCCAAAATAGTGATTTTTTTTTTTTTTTTTTTTTTTTTTTTTTTTTTTTTTACTCCCCTCTCCCTGAAGAGAGGTGCAGATCATAGGCTTAGGGCCTTTGCAAGTGACCTACAGCTTTCCAGAGCTCTTCAAGGCACAGATTCCCTAGAATTTCTTCCTATAGTTGTGAAGGCTGCAATTATTGATTCGGGGGAGGGAGGAGAGCCTGGCACTTGAACAGAGCTGGAGTAGCCATAGACCAGGGTTCAAGATGTAAATCTGGATGTGTCTCTGTGGGGACTTCCTTTCTTAGGCTCCTTGAGGACCCCTGGGAAGTAAATTTGTTTTCTCATTTTCAGGTGTGCAGGGTGGGGGGTTGATTGTAGTTTCTTGGGCTGTTTTTTTCTCCTTATACTTGCCTGTTCTCTATATCTGTTGTGAAAGTAGAGCTGAACCCTGAGAACTGAACATTTTTACCTTGGATAGTTTTAGTACAGCTGTAATGCTGCAGTGCTGATTAAATCTCCGTTTGCAATTAGAATGTGTACATGACCATGGGAGAGACTGGTGCCTGAGAAGTGAAGAAAGGTGAAAAATTAGGCTGAGTTTCTCTTCTTTAAGATGGTTTTGCCATCTAGCAGTAGACTAAAATCAGACTGGTTCCTAAATCGAATTGTTTCATGATGAAATGAGCCTCTTTGAGGAGAGAGCTTCATTTCACGCTGCACTGTGGAGAGTACTGGCCTGCGCTGGAAAGATTTTGATGGGTGAATTTTGAGTATGTGTTTTTGGTGTTTGCAGTGCTTTGGCATTGACAGATGATCCTGGCAGCCAAAGGTGAGACTGGCTGACCCTCCCTGAGCAGTTTCCATGACAACCTAGCGTTTTTGAATAATCTTGGTTTATAGGAAATCTTTTCCTCCCTTGCCTTTCTCTCAGTGCTAGTTTCTCCGTTTTTGGTAGGGTTTTTTTAATCATACCATAGAGGAATTTTACTATTTCTTGTAAGATCTGTGAATACAATAACACACACACATTCCAATTTTGAAAGACTTCTCCACAGTGTTTCAGGAAGGGGTGGTACCTTAAAATAAAATTACCTCTTTTTCTAGTACCTGATAATACAAATCAAAACAGTGAAGTAAACTGAGATGTAGGCTTGTAGCAAGGTTTTAGTTCCCTCAGTGCCTAGGTGAAAGTTTGTAAATCCCTGTCCCTCAAAGAACAGGGAGGCAAAGTAAGTTACCCTTTCTGAGCACCCAGGTGGGACTCAGGTCTTCTACTAGAGAGCTTTTACTTCCTTGTGTCGTATTCTTGGTAATTTACTGTTCTTCTGCACAACATACTGAGATTTCTCTTTTTCAGTATTGTTTGTGCTGCTTTTCTGAGTTTGGCTGTGCTGCATTTAAATGATCTTTTGATGGCTGCAAGACAAACCTGAATTTTCTTATAGAAATGAGTTTGTCATTGGAGTTATATTCTTATTAGTGCTTGAAGATCTCTCTGTCCATGTGCTCAGCTTCTCTCTTTGCCTGTAGGGAGTTTTACTTGTGTCTTGCAGTTGCTCCTGCCAATAATGAAATGTGGTTTAAACTGAGAAAACCAGCGATGACTTCAGCTGAGCAAGGAGGTGTGAGTTTCCTCAAGAAGAAAAAGCAGTGCTTCACACTTTGATTTCAGCCTTGCTTTGGCCATTCTATTCTCTTCCAGGAAAAGGGTCTTTATATTGCCCATGGATGCTCACATCCTATTTCCCTTGCAGGCCTGGAGGCAGGAACCAGGATTTTGCACTTGCTTTTGCAATTTAGGGCTGTCCTCTGCCTAATGTGCTTTGTCAGGAATAGCCAGGATCCCGATTTGACAGACACCTTCATTCTTTAATTTCTTTTAAAGGAAAGAAGAAATATATGATTAATTTCAGATGCATGTTCTTTTGCCTTTTTAGTTTTAAGGCTGAGCTTAGATGAAAAACTTTTTTTGTATTGTGATATCAGGGACTCTTTCACAATAGTGTCTTTAAAACTGGGGAAACCATTTAGGAATTAAATGTTTTGGTCAAATGTCAAGTATTTCTATTTGGGACGTATTAGTAATCATGATTTCTCAGATACAGGGAATGCATTATATATGTCTTAGGTCTAGCACTTCTTTTGTATGCATTCCTGATCATGTGTCTGTGTAGCTGAGCAACCACTAATGGCTTTAAAGTTCAATAACTTACAAATGACTGAGGTCTGTATATCATTGAGAAGATGTAATTAATTGTAAAGGTTAGAAGGGCATTGGACTTAAAGCTGTGCCGTTGTTGTATCTGCATGCTTGCTCTGCTTTCCCCTTTCTCCCCCTTCCCTTGTCTTCAGCTAGCACACAGATTTAAATTATTTAGAATTTTAATAGTGAATTTTTGAGGCAAGTATTAGTTCCAGGACTAATGTAATGCACCATCCATGAGCTTGTAATCCCAGATTTCAAAGTGCTTAATAAAAGTAGGCTAAAGCTCTCAAAAGTAAGAGTCTGGAGTAAGGCTTATATGTCCATATTTAGACAAGTAAGGGACTTGGCTTTCAAAAAATTGCAAAACATCTTGAATATCTTGTGTCTTGAGGCACTGCTAAAAAGAATCTTGAGCTTAGTCCACAAGTTGAATGGTTTAGAAAGAGAGGGAAAACTGCTTCAGGTCTGCCTGTGTGTGCCAAGGTCAGAGTTCTAGCTACAGCCTCCATGCATCCTTTGAAAGCATCTAAGCCAGCTGAGGTTTGAGGTGTTTTATATGTTTGTGACTGGTTCCAGTTCTCCTAATAAGTGCTGATAAACTGAAAAAAAAAACAAACTAAGCCAAATACAAAGTTATGCTTGCATGCAACCTGCATTGTCTTTTTCTGCCTTTTTATTCTTCTTTTGAAATACAGTTCTGTACTCGCGATATTCTCTCCCTCATGCTCATCATCAGAGGCTCGATTTTTCTTAGAGAGGCAAGGCAAGAAGTCTGGAGATCCTGCTGTCGTCTTAGCTTTTGCATCATAACTGGTCTTTGGAGTAGAAGTGAACAAAATTGGTTGATTTTGTCATGTCCTGGCAACCTTGTGTACCTTGAGCATCTTCTGAGTGGTTATCAGTGCCTAGCCAGGTAAACTTTTCACAGCTGGTGTTTGCCACAGTTTTGAGACCACCTGGGGTTCTTTTCCCTGGCTGTTATCAAGGCGGTAATGGGATCAGTCTATAAATAAGCCCAGCTCTTGCATTTGTTAGTTTTGCTATTGTCAGGACAAGCCTGAAGGAATTCAGAGTGATCTTTCCCTCAACCTACCTGGAGGTGTGGTGTTTCTCTGCTGCTCTATTTCTTTTTCCTGAGCGAATGACTGCTGATCTAAGCAGCGGAGGTGTTGGTTTGCAAATGTTTGGGTAATAGCTCTGAAGTAAGCTTTAAACTTTTTATTGCCTGGTTGGAGGGCTGAGGGCTGATGTTTGATGGAGGGATTGGAATGCTGGCCAAACCCCCAGATAAAGACCATGACATTCTTAGCTCTGGGTTCCAGAGTACAGCAGGAGTTAGCTGAAAGCCAGTCATTTCCCAGTGCTGAATTAAAGCTTAAACACAGTGGGTTGTTTGACTAAACAACAGTGTTGCAGCCTGAAAGCAGGATACTGAAGCTGTTGAAATGGGTCGTCTTTGGGAAGAATAGGAAGGTCAATTGGTCAATTTTATGGGTGAGCTCGAGCAAGGGCATGGTAATACTGAACTGAGTCTTTCCGGAGACCTGGCTTTGGTTCTTTGAAGTAACTGTCAACTTCAGTCAGAGCACACAAATTATTTTTAGGGATTATGCCTTACACTTTTTCCATATGTGGTAGATGATCTATATGTTTTGAACTCTGATGTTAGTGCATTTGCTCAACTTTAGGTTTACTTGATAATGCAAAAAAGTTATCATTGTTCGGGGTTTTTAATATGTTTGTCATTGTTTTGTTTAAAAGGCAGGTTGGACAAATGACTGCGAAGTTGCTAAGAAAATGTAGGGATTTCTTTCTTCCTTGAACCTAAATTGTTGGTGTTAGTTATGTACTATTACTCTCTATGACCATAATGCATCTGTATGCTTAAATCAATGCTGAATTGTTTGTTGTATTTAGTATCAACAAATACAGGTGTACGTACAGACTTGTGTGTCAAGATTAGTTGCTTCTTTACAAAAACCTTTCTAACAGGCCTGTTTTCCATTGGCTATGTCACATGCTTTACAGTATTTTGAAGGATACATAGACATGTAACTACAAGTTCCCCCTTCCTGATTAATTAATGTATGAGAGTTACTCACTGGAAGAACAGTTGAGTAGTGTGTACATAGATTTCTGACCACAAGGTGTTTCAGGGCAGAGGATCCCAAAGCTGATCTTAGTCCATTCTGGACTACCAATCAGAAACACTTGTAATGATATACTCAACTTCAGTTGTTGAAAGGTGCTGTTTCCTGCAGCACTGTGAAAGTGTCTTAGAGGCTTGTAACACATTGAACTTGCTGTAAATGAAGCAATGGCTGTTTTGCCATCTGTCCAAGGATTGGCATGCAGTGAGGTTTCAGCTAGCATTGACATCAATTACTGTCTTTTTTTTTTAAAAAAGTTGGCATTAGACACCAAAATTCTTCTTTCATCACCAGCTTGCTTACTTCAGTTGTTGCTCTTTCAATCTTCTAGCTCTTATTTACACCTCTTACACATCAAAATCGAGACATGGACACAATGTGGTTTGGCAATCGCTCATTTTCACTGCATTTTCATGCATTTGTTTTCCTAAACCTTCCCCACCCTCCCCCTCATCCCCCATCAGTCCCTGCCAAAGCCTGTCCTCTCACTCTTTGAGGAGAGCCATTGCACCACACTTTCCCTGCAATTATGCATGCATTTTTCACCTTAGCTCAGGCTTCCTTCGGGCCTGAGCTGCTCTTATCTCCCTAAAACTCCAAACTGATAAACCGGTTTAATTGGAATGGGGTGTGGTGGTTGTTTATCCTTCATTACGTTGAAATCTGGTGACATAGACTAGAAAATGAAATGAAAATTAATTAGATTAGACAGTAAGTGCAACTCATTGGTAGTACCATTAAACATGCTGTGTCGCCTATTTGAAAACATCTTCTGCAGTGCAAGCTGATTTTAGTTATTTATTTTGATTCTGACTGTTGACCCAAAAGCCAGCAAGGCTTTTGTGTGCTTTAGCTCAAAATTGCTTTGTAAGACACTGTTATTTATCTTCATGTCTTCAATAAGCTTGTTCTTAACAAATGTGGGAGAAGGTGGCAGCTCTCCTGGTCTGCATGGTCATTGCACAGTGGTCTGTTCCCAAATCTGACTCCTCCACTAAGAGTTTCTCAGAAGAAGTTTACTTGTGGTGTCCTACATTACATTTTTTCCATTTATCAGGGGTTGTTGAAACATGCAGCTTGTTTGTCATGGCTGTCGTCTCACCAACAGCAGCAAACAGTCAGTAAAATATCTGCATAATTGATTTCTCATCTAAGAGGTTGCAGGCCATCTGTTGATTTGCATAAAATAGCAGCATAGCTGTTGCATATCTATTCAGTAATTTGGAGGGAACGATATGGACAGAGAACACGTGCAACATGATACATTCTGAGAAAGGAAATGAGTGCTGAATTTTCTCTGTAAACACATCTGACTTGTTAGAAAAATAAGCAGAGACATTGTGAGCAGCTTCACATTTGAAGCCTTGGAATGCAATTCTGTGCTGGTGCCCAGCAGTTTGGTTTGGTCCTGTGAAATCGAGGTAGCTAGACCATGTTGTCGGGAAAGGACACTCAGTTTCTTGCACAGGCTTCTTGCACAGTGTTTGCAAGGTGTTTGTGTTTGTCCTGATCCTGCAGGTGCCACTGCATTGCTGCTCCTGGCCCGCCGGACAGACCTGAGGCGCATTTCCTTGGACACCCCCGATTTCACGGACATCGTGCTCCCGCTGGAGGACATCCGCCACGCCATCGCCATCGACTTCGACCCTCTGGAAGGATACATCTACTGGACGGACGACGAAGTGAGGGCCATCCGCCGCTCCTTCCTCGACGGCTCGGGCAGCCAGTTTGTGGTCACCGCTCAGATTGCACACCCTGATGGCATCGCTGTGGACTGGGTGGCCCGGAACCTGTACTGGACGGACACCGGCACGGACCGCATCGAAGTCACCAGGCTTAATGGGACCATGAGGAAAATCTTGATATCAGAAGACCTGGAAGAACCCAGAGCTATTGTACTGGATCCCATGGTTGGGTGAGGAGCTGTTTGTGAGCATTTTAAAAAATACTAGTCATGCAAAGAAGATACCTCTGTCTGCTTCTAGGTAGATAATGGGATGCGGTGATAAACTTCTGAGCCTTCCAAATGAAAATACTGGGATTCTCTGAAAGTTAAGGCTCCAAGGCACAAGGATTGCTTCTCTGTTTTTACCACCTGGGTAGTCATCTTATGTGTCTGTGTTTTATTATTTTTAAAAATATTTTTGTGAACTGCGTGGATCTGCTTGTTTATTCTAGCTAATAGCGCTGGTTATATTGTCTTGCTGAGCAGACTGGTACAGGAATTTTGTGTGCTTACATGCCAATTATTTCTCAGTGGTTTGGCCATCCTTACATAGGTAAGGAAATATTTTTGGTTTAGAAATGTAACTTTCTGCATGCTATGTGGTTTTGGGGAAGAGTAGCCCAGAAGAATCTATAAGAATATTTGAGGTTTGGATTAATAAGATTTTGTTTCCTTTGCAGATACATGTACTGGACTGACTGGGGAGAAATCCCAAAGATTGAGAGGGCAGCACTGGATGGCTCAGACAGAATTGTGCTGGTGAACACCTCGCTTGGCTGGCCAAATGGATTGGCACTGGATTATGCAGAAAGCAAAATATACTGGGGAGATGCCAAAACAGACAAAATAGAGGTTTGTAATTGCACCTGCATTTTTTATTCTGTGAAGTTATAGAATGTTGTTTTGCTTTTATAAGTGTTCATATTCTGATACAGCTGGGAAAGGATGAGGATATGGTGGTTGAGTTGTGCTTTAAGAAACAACTCTGTCCTTCTCAGCTTTTGGGCAAGTTACTTGCTCTTCTTCCCTCATTTTTTGTGTAAAATAGAAATTATATCCATGTAGTAGAGCTCTCTTTGTAAGAATGCGTGATAAGGACTTGTTAAATAAGTCAGTTCTTAGGTCATCAGGGGAAAAAGCTTTTTACTGGGATTAATGTTTGTCATTTAAAAAGTTATCTTTCATTCTTTGCACTGCTCAGTTTAGAGCCTAGCAAAACATATTTTAAAGAAATAAATCTTATTTCACATATAATCGTTTGTACTTCCAGAAATCCTCTATACTTTGCATCTCCCTTGTTTTATTAGAGTTTCAGCAAGGGCATAGATTTTCCTTTCTTTCTGACATGTCCTGTTGAAACTTTTAATTTTAAAAAAAAAGGCACTTTTTCTTCTCTCCCACACTGAAAATCTCATATTTATTTTGTTGGGTAACATTTATGAAACAAATTTGGCATTTATTATCTGTCAGTCTTTGAGAAAATAGTATTGTTTAGTATTTGATCAGTTTGCTGTCAAAAGCTTTTGTTGGAAGCAGAAGACTTGACTGCTACGTAGCACCGTCTGCCTTTGCTATATCCTGGTAGATTAGCCTTCCTTTGATGAATTACAGCTTTCCCTGTTCATTCCTAACCGTTGCAAATAACTTTTAGCACTTACCGTATTAGGCACAAACGTATCTTTTCTAGACTTACAAAGTTGTTTTTACTTACTTGTAACTACAAATAAGTCAAGGTGGAGTCATAGTCATGTGCTGGAAGGTCACATAACTGTTACTTCTCCTTCAGAGCCAGAGTAACTCCAGTCCTGCAAGGTGAGTTGCTTTGAAGCACTCCTTCGGAGAGCCTCAGGGAGCAGTTTTCTTTGTCCTGAAAACAAGATTTATAGTCTGTAATTCACCTAGTATTACACCAGCTCTGAGAAAAGAGAAGAAAATAGTCTTAGGGATGTGTAGAGATTTATTTATAACAGATTGAGCGCTTCAGCTCTGATACTGTCTCAGCCTTGAATGTATTTTGCAAAAGGAAAGTTAGGCATTTTTCACCCTCATGTTTGCCAGAACACTGAGATTCCATATTCATTAATAATGATTCTATTCAGTGCTGGATCAGTTTGTGGCAGAAATTTTCATCTAGATCAGTCATGAGCTCACTGCTGCAATTCTGTCAAACTGGCTAGAACACATCATAGAATGTTTATGCCAACATTACAGTGTCTGTGGCAGGACAGGAGATATCTGATTTGGCACAGAGGTTTTTGGGACAATTTCCATTTCATTGTTCTTAAATCAGTGTAAGCCAGCGGAATGAATTTGTTCCAGGTAGTCACGTAACATCTGTGCAGGGCATCAGAAAAAATTTAATACCCTAAGATTTCAGAATTACTGGTTATTTTTTCCTATGAGTCTCTAGGTGTTAGAGTTATATTACTGCTGCTGCTTTTCTTAAAAAGTTAATGTTTGTTAACTCTTATCAATGTGCAGTAAATCTTGAAACAGTCTGGCTAAAACCTTTAAAGCAACAGAGAACTTTTCCCACAGTTTTTCTTCAGTGCTTTTGGATTTTAGTTTTGTTTGAGGATGTGGGTTTGTACTTCTTAATTCCTGAAGGTGTTCGTTTAGGCATATGTGACATAGAGCTATCAAGTTTTGTATAAGGTGACCAACACTTCCTACACACACACCTTTTTTGACAGAAGAAATCGGTCCTTGTAACTAATGTGAGGTGGTGGGTGCAGAACAAACCAAAGCAGATGTGGTAAGATGTGGAAATGGTTGCAGATGTTAAAAGTTTACATGTGTTACTGGGAAGACTGGGTAAGTTGGTGGAAGCGGATTCCACTGCAATTTAGTGGCAAATAGAATTGCCTCTGAACTACAAATCACTGAACGGTAAATTGCTGTAGAAGGAAGGAGTCTTCTTGAAAAAAGTTCCTGTATACATTTCCTTTGTTATGCAGTTCTGTGAGTATAAGTGTTGATTATTCTCTGAGAAAGGATACTGGGATGGGTAGTCCTTTGGATGGAACCCATACAGCCCCTCTTCTCCTGTGTTGAGGCCATTCTGTCATGTTCTTCCTTAGATGCAATGCTGCTGCTTGCTAACTGCGCTTCAGAGGGGCTAAAAGAGGTTGAAAATCAGTGGCCCCTGGTAGTGATCAGCACATGTTCAATGTGGCTTGTGCAATTAGTAAAGCATGGAAAGGCTCTATAGGATGAAGTGGAGGGTGTCCATCCAAGAGAATGGTTCAGTCTGAAGTAGATTTTTTTTTTTTTTATCCACACCTGTCATGATTTAGGGATGGTGCTCCCCCGTTTAGTTCTCCCACTGAGACTCTCCAAACCACACACCTCTCACTTCCTCCAACAGGATGGAGAGGAGAATTGGAGGCACAAAAGGCAAAGATCACTGGTTGAGATAAGAATAATTTACTGAAAACAGCGATAAGAAAAATAACAGTAACAGCATAATAGTAAAGACAGAAAGAAATTATTCACACAGAATATCCCTGGCGACAGACAATAATGGATGGCTCCCTCTTGCCCTGCCACATTTCCTCTGTTGAAGGAACCCCTTCTCCCTGGAAGAGTCCCCTTCCCCCACTCCCAGCAATGACTTGAGGTGATACAGAATAATGTCCAGGTCCTGGCCATGCCTCCTCCTGGCTACTGCAAAAATTAGTCATGTCCTGTCCAGAACCCAGACATTTCCCACCCCTTATTTTATACCATGTACATCATGCCCAGGCCCTACTCCTTCCAACCATATACATATATGTGTATACACACATACACACACACAAGTACAGCTCTCATTTCTGTAGTCAGTGGCCATCCTCCCCAAGATGTCTGTTGAGTTCATTTAGTCCATGGCTATGGGTTCTGTCCATCCCAAGTGTCTCCCAGAGCAGGAGGACTGGTGTGATGTTGGCTGGTTGCAAGTTACATAGCAGCTTATGACTGGTGTATCTGGAGTAGTCCATCCTCATTGTCCATGGGAGTTATGGCATGCAGTGGCAGTGTCATTCAGCAACCAGTGTTATACAATTCAGCATCACAGACTGTTCTCACCCAAAAATCAAATCTCCCTCAGGTGCCCATTTTATTTCCCCATCCTTCTGCATCACCCACCAAGTGCACCCCAGTCTTTGAGCAAAAACAATGCCATGGATGGGTTGGCCTTTGCTGGAGGCAGGACTGATCCAAATTGTCTTCCCTAACACATTCCTCATCGGCACCACAAGGACTTCATCCCCTTCTACAGTATGTGGAGGTTTTGATTGGGCAGGGCCAGCTCGACTGGTAGAGCCTCTGGTGTTAACTAGCGAGGTGGCCTTTGCTAAATGTAGATCCCTATCTTAATCTGTGATAACTAAAATATTCCTAACGTTTCAAGTCTTTCCATTTGCTCACACTGCCTACTCTCCAATGGCAACCAGGAATCTTGAGGAGATTTGCTACACTTTCCATGCCTTCACCATCCATTTTTTATATCAGTGTAATAGAAGATGCTTTGGCCTTCAGCAAATGTTCTATACTTACATGTGAAGAAAGGACACTGGCATAAGTGCAACAAAGAAGGGTGTTTGTGACAGGATCCAAAGATGAAACTTGGAACTGGACATAAAGGCATCAGAATAAATGCCTGCTTCCTGCTTTGCTTCATGTGTTTATATGTAGTTGAAAAGGGGAGGGTAAAAGCAGGAGAAGCACATTTGTGTACTTGCCTCTATTGCCTTTAAGTAGTTTTTCATACATGATTTTACATACTTAGTGCTTTTATCATTCTTTTCGCCTTTGCATGTGGGATTCCTCAGAACCGTTATTTAATTGCACTGCTACCAAACTGAATGTAATTCTTGCAAGCCACGTTTCTGGTTTGTTTGTGCTACATATGAGTTTTTACTATTTATTTTTTACCCACCGATTCATGCTATGCTGTTCTGGAGCCCCCAGACGATAATAAAGCATCAGCAGGGGTTAATGGAGTCTGGTAGGGGGTACAGCAGGGAGCTTTTGTTCCCATTTTATCTGGCAGCCTGCAGCAGGCAGAAGCAGGCTGTGGCTCAACAGCTTCGTCATTTATCTCGGTCAGGTTTCACTGCTGATAAACTTCTATTGAAATGGATGGCTGCTATTGTGCTTACCAGTGGGGAAGATTTCTCATTGACTTGCTACAGGTTTAAAGCCTTTTCCTGCCGTGCTATGAGGTTAAAAATGTATGATCTGCTCTGTTGAATTGATCTTGTGTTTTCCTGCTCTAGTGAATATTTGTGTTCTTGGCACGTACACTACCTGTTTTAAGGCATAGGTTGGTTTTTTAAATGGTCAGCAAAGCTGGTATTGATAAAGCAATTATAAATGGCTGCATGCATGTGTGGCTGTGTGTGTTGAGGGGAAGTCATGATGATATGGCTGATTTCTCTTAGTTTTTCAGTCTTTGCTTCTTTTTTCTTTATTCATCCTCTCCTGTTCTCCATTCTCGGAGCCAGAGATGACACCCACTAACACCTACTAGTGGTGAGAGTAAAGAAAGGATCTGCCTCCTGCTCAGATCTCCAACCATTATCTAGTGATTTTTGAGTGCAGCTCTAACTTGAAGTGTTTGTGCATTCCCAAATCTATTAGCCGTGCCTGGCATTACTGTCTGTAATCCTCATGATTAGTATGGAAAGTATTACATCCTGCTGTTTTTCAGCTTAAGTACGCACAAGCGTTCAGAACGTAGCCTTGCTGGACAACAGAAAGCAGATGCTGCTAAGACTTTTTAGAGCACAGAAATCTTGAACAGAGAAGACATTTTTGTCTTTGACCTTGGAGCTGATAGTTTGGCATCTAGAGAATGATCCAATTCATATTCTAATCCTGAAATTGCAGGGCTACATTTTCCTCCGATGACAACTCCCTCAATTTTACTGCCACCCTAATAAGGAAATTTTGTTTTCTAAGTGTACACCATTTATTTTCTGACTGAGAATTTTTGTCTCGTACATTAGTCTTTGTACTGTGAAATGCTGATGACTTGCAAGCCTGGTTACTGATCCTACCTCGTCCACCCTACTTGAAGCACAGGTTTGAAAATTGAGAAGCAGAATCCATTGTATTCCTAGCTCTGAACACAGCTGCTTTTGTGTAGTTGCATTAAACTTTTGCAGGTGTGTATATAGTATATATCAAGTATATAGTCTATTTCAAGTATAGTTGAAACAAATACTTGACGTTGCTTTGCTGTTTACTTTTGGTTTGGATAGTTGTGGCATTCGGGAATTTCATTCAAGAAAAAAACAAGTATGTGCTGTAGAGGGTAGGGACAGATCCCTGTACTCCATCCCAGTTTCAGAAATTTAAAGCTTACTTTGTCAGGGTATTTCCAACTATTTCTTAACACCTGCTAAGCCTGTATTAAGAAAAAATAGATAGTTTTGAAATTAGTAGTAGAGTAAGGATTTATTTTTTTTAAAAATAAACAGTATTAGTTTATACTTGGTATAATTTTCATTTGAGAGGTTTCTTTTGAACTTCTGAATGAATCTAAAGAAGAACTAAATTTTGTGATACTGACCAAGATAGTAAAACTGTATTACAACGCAAACAAGTGACAGCCACAGACAACGCATTAGTAAGGTCTCTTGGCTGTCGAAGAGCTGGATACAAGAATTTGAGTGGTCTCTTACCATGGACTCTAAATGCTGAGTCAGAACCTCCTGGCATTGTAAGCTTGTTATGATTAAAAACAAAAATTCTTTTTTTTTTGCTTTGGCTTTTGAACATGGTGCTACAGAATTGTCACTTAGAGATGTACCTTTTCACAGAATCATGGAGTTGTAAGGGTTGGAAGAGACCTCTAGAGATCATCTAGTCAACCCCCAGCTGTTATAATGCAAAAATAAAAAAGAAGAAACATTTAGAACATCCATGCTAGTTTCCAATCAGGAGCATTAAAAGTTACCTTTTTATTACTTTTGATAAATTGAGACTACCTAAACGAAATTCAGATGTGAAAAGTGTGATTTTTGAGACCTTACATTACAAGCCACTTGTGCAGAGGAGTTCTCCAAGAAGTCCTGAGGGATCTGCTGTTGACAGGCTGTCTTGCTTCCTGGGACAGGGATGGGTTCCCAGCACCTTGTAACACAAAGAGGCTACTGAGGGAAGCTTTTGGAACTCCTGCTCAAGAGTAACCTGAATCTGATCTGAGTACTAAACATGGTATTTTTCTAAGAAGTGAAACTACTGCCCTAAAAATTATGTGGAGAAGACTTTGACATTCAGTTTTCAAATGGTTCTTGTGTCATAGATCTACAGTTCATCCTGAAATCCGTAGTGGGTTTCATCTCATGAGATGTAGATACATTCAGCTCAGTTAAATTCCCTTATGTTGCCTTTATAAAAAATGTTGGAAATCAGCACTTCCACACTGTAAATGTTTAGAATTGATTAAATGAGTCCTACTCTAAAGGCCCCTCTTTTTTTCTGTTACCTCTAAAGAGAGCCCGGAACGGCCGTGTCAGAGCCAGGTGCCCACACTCGAGACACATTTGAGCAGAAAGTTGTGCTGACTGCTCACACTGGGAATTCAGAGATGTTTCTTACAACCTTTGCTAAAAGATGAGCAGTCCTGGTTTGCCACTGATAGCGCTGAAAGCCTCGTTGTCCCCATGGCCCAGCATGGAGCTGATTGGAGTATAACTGTTGGATCTACATTCATATGTCATACATGCTTCCCAGATTTTTCACACTGGAGTTAGGAAATTGTATTTTGGTTTACGCAGGTGTCTCACCTAGAAAGTAACATGCCTCTACTAGTAGCCAGTATTGGTTACCTAAGGGAAAACACAGAAATCCCTCAAACTGACACAGCCAGGGCCATCAGTTCACCTGAGTCTGACATACTTAAAATATTTCATGGCAAGCTGGGGAGCAATGTGAAGAGATATTGAGAGATACTGAGCTGTCATCTGTGTTTCTGATTCAGCTGAGTACTGTTTGTCAGTCCACTATTATCCCTTACTCTCCAAAATTCTGGCTTTTTTTTTTTTTTTTTTTTTTTTTTCCTCCTGTTCACAAGCTAAGTTGCATTACGGTAAAAAACCTTGTACTGATCTTGGACCTGAGCTGCTTTGGAAGTATTCACCTGACCTTGCAATCCTTCTCAATAATGATTGAGCTTTCATCACACAGGTTTCTTCCTTTGCTGTGAGGTTTTGTAGTCTTAACCTGAACATCTCTTCTGGTCCCATGCATGATCTTGTAGCGTGGCAAAGAGTCTGTGGAAAAAGGTGGAAAACCAGGCTCTTGGACGTGCAAGACCCTTGGAATTTAAGTGATTTAGCAAATAGGAGCAGTTGAATCAACTTTAAAACTTACTGCCACCAAAGGTGAAAAGTATCTCATAACTGGCTGAGTCTCTCACTGGACTATTCCCTGAACCACTTGGACTTGGTAAAACAGCAGAAAACTTTCCACATGTTTTCTCTCTATAAAAAAGGCAATTATAGTCACTTAAGAAGGAGTCTGGAACACATCGGGTTAGGTAGAGAACAAATGAAAATTAAGTTTCTGGGGCAAGGCACTGAAAGAAAAAACCTTGGGAAAGAAGAGCACAGAGGCTTTTGCCCGTATACAAGAGCATCAGGAGCTGTTATGCCAAACTTAATCTTGTAAAACTGTCCCCCCCAAACCCACTGTGAGGGTTCGGGTTGGTCTTGGCTAGTCTGGTTTACATTCTGCAAAGTGGTGTGTGTAGCTGCCCACAGGTCTTAGCTGCTAAACAGTAAGTTGCAAAATGCAGTCATTAGTTTCCTTTGTTGCCCCCACAGCCTATGCCCAGGTAACAGAACACTCCCTGACTGCTGCCACTCCACCCTATGGATTACATACCAAAATTAATCTCCATAGCAAAGCATTTTTAGTCACCTGTTTTACCACTGAATCTTCTCAGAAGAGCTTCTTTTTTCCTTGTGAAAATCTCTCTTCTCATCTTACTCATCAATTTGACTCATTTTTTTGTCTTAGCCTGTTCTTTACAAATGCAAGGGGTTTTTTCTGTTGCATGAGATTGCCTAGGAGATGTCATATGTGATTGTCACAATGGTTCTAAAATCCTTTCCTTGCCTACTTGTCACTTTATCTGACTTGAGCCATTTCATTAAAAACTGAACCAATTGTTTCTAAAATTAAATTCCGTTGCAGAGAAAACGTTTCTGCTGTTGGCATTGATCAGTGAGCTAAGAAAGTTGTTCTGTTGTGAAAGAAATGAGCTTATAGCAGTGTCTATAGCCTGATAGAAAGGATATTTATGAAGTTAATCTCTATACTGTTTGTACATACTTATCTTCACAGCAGTCCCATTAGAAATATTATCCATGCTCAGAAAAAATATATTTTGAATTCTGTGGAAAAATTGTTAGAGCTCTAAAAGAAACTGAGGGTGTTGAGGAACTGTTAAATTAGAAATTGTTAAAGGCTATTATAAAACAATTAACAATAGGAAATTTATGGAGTTGTCTGGAGGCATTTGGCTTCTGAAGCAAATCCAAAGGGTTCCAGGGATCCTTTCTGCTGATTCCTCAGGATTTCACTGCAATGAAGAGAGGACTTCCCATTTCATTCCTTAATGTTTTAGAATTGAGGGGGAATGCTGTTAACAGTAAGTAAATGACACTGACAGAGTAATTTCTTCAAACTTGGTTGAAAGTTTCAGTTCTTCACATAAAGAGGGTATAGTTGATCAAGACTTTTTTTAGAGGGAAGACTAATAAAACTGGAAATTTAGACAAGATATCTCTTTGTTTCTCTCTTAGAGCAGCTGTTTTGTAGTAAATACATGTATTAATTATATGATACTGCTGCAGCCATAACAGTAAAATCATCCTGAAATCCATAGTGCGTTTCATCTCATGAGATGTAGATACATTCAGCTCAGTTTTATGTTGCTTAGAAAAGTAAGTTGAAAATACATTGTTCTCAAACCCAGTTTAAAAAAAATGCAAATATAATGATTAGAAGGCATTCTAGCTGTCTTTTAGAGTTACTTTTAAGAGATGCTGCCCAAGTTTCTTTTTTTTTCTTGAACCAAATAAATCTAATGAGTGTGTAGTGTTGGTTTTCACTTTCCTTGTAAAGAAAGATTCATGTACATTTAGGTAGACAGTGAACAGTCATATCCCTGATTCACACTGCCATGAACTGAGTTGTTATTTGTTGCATCAAACACCATGTGTAAGTATTTACCTCTGGATAATCAGGGCTGAAGTAACTAAGCCTTGAGTGTGAGTATTCCTAAATTATTTCAGGTCTAATGCAAGCCTTGCTCAATTATGTTATGTTGGAATATCTGGGATATTTGTTTTGAATTCAGTATTTCAGGGTGTTTTACAGTAATGCTTCCTTGCAATCAGCTTAAGCAGATCAGTGTTAATGATCAAACTCATGAGAAATTCACCTTTTTACCTCATTGTTTTAAGTTATATCTATTCCTGTGGTGCATTAGCATGACCCATGTTGAAATTGTGAAGGTGGTAATGCTTCCTGATGATTTTCTGCTGTTTTAAACTATTGGGAGAAACCCAAGTTGTCATTGGAATGAGGTAAAAATTGAAGGTCTGCTCAGGAAGAGTTTACCTTTTATTTTGGTGACATTTGCTTCTTAGAAACCTGTGCCAAATGTCTGGGGTTGTGTGCATGCTGTAAGATAAACCGTGACTATATATCCAGAGTATATTTCAACATGTTCCAAGGAAACAACAAGCTAGCGTGTTCTGCACTTGCGGGACACGTGACATGCAAAGCATTGCCACAGGGTCAGAAGGCTTTCAAATTCCTTATCCTTCCAGAAGAAAGATGAATGCTACAGTTGCGTCCTTCCTGTGACTCAGTGAGGGGAACTGCTTTCCAGCTGTGGTGCTTGATAAAAATTTTGTAGAGCTTGGGCAGCGATGGCAGTTGAACTTGAGCAGAGCAGTTGAGGTCCTGCATATTAAGTGGGGTCTTCTGGCCTCTCTGAGGATCAATAAGATGGTGCTGGTAAAGATGCTGAAGTTCAGGAAGTTCAGTTATGGCTGTTATGTTATGTTATGTTATGTTATGTTATGTTATGTTATGTTATGTTATGAAGTTCAGTTATGGCTAAGATAACTGTCATTTGTCCAAAAACAGACTGTTGATTTTAAAAATTGGGGCTTAGGTTCAAGTATCTGAAATTAGAGGAGCTTATGGATTTTACTGGAAGAGTTGTTTGTTTTAGGGGGAGTTGGGTTTTTGTTTTACTGATGTGTGTCTGTGAAAGAAATAATATTCTGGCAACGACTTAACAGTCCATCACAGAGGCCTATTCCATGCTCATAAGTAATATATTTTTGAAGGTAGTGTTACCAGGTGTTGTTTATAAATTTTCATTAATTGTTGACTTCCTCTGCTCCTGTCAGCCAGAGAAAGAGCTTAGCATGCATGATATTTAACCTGTTCCCCGATCATTTACCACTACATCCAAAAGTGGACCTGGGAAGTTACAGGTCTGTTAGTCTTATTGCAGCCCCTGGAAAGAGTTCTCCTAGAAACCCGTGAGCCAAAGGAAGCAGGTAATGGGGAAAAGCCAATGCAGGTTTACTGAGGGCAAGTCATGCCAGTGTGCTGCTGTACAGTGAAGGCAAACAGGATCCTGGGGTGCATCCATGGGGACATTGATCATCCCACTCCGTGCTTTTCAGGCCATACCCAGCTGTGTCCAGCTCTGGTCCCCAGAATTCAACAGAGATGCAGGGAGAATGGAGAGGGCCTAAGGGAATGAGAACCTGCCCTGTGAGGACAGACAGAAGGGGTTTGGCCTTTTCTTCATGGAGAAGAGAGTGCTCATACTCTTCCAGTACTGAAGGAGGAAGGAGGTTCTCCAAGCATATGGAGCCACATGGAGAGGACAGGGGCAACTGCTGCAAGGTGCACTGAGGGAGGTTTCATCTTAATACAAGAAAGAAATACTTTACTGAGGTGTGGAGTCCCTCCCCATTACTAGAAGTTTCTTGATCTAACTGGACAGGATGCTGGATAATCTCATCTAGGCTTCTTTCCCACAAAAAAATTTGACCAGATGATCTTTCAGGGATTCTTCCAGCCTGGGCTGGTCTATGATTCTGTGGTTCTATACTGAAAATTCAACTGTGCTTATGAGTTAAGATGAAAGGTAAGAGTTTGCACTCTGTCACCTTCATCTCAGTCTTGACACCTTGTAGGACTGGGCTCTTATGTTTGGTATTGATCTAAGTATAGCCCGATAGGGACAGACGCTTTCAGTGATGAGCATCTCCTCAGGGCTGTGCACATGAACCAGTGCACATCTGCTTAGTCTCTGCTGCCACTGGCCTTGGTGCACTGGACCTGAGGGGACTGCTTGTCTGCACAGTTCTGCCAGGGTCCCAGCACAAGCTCTAAGCAGTTTCATAAATGAGATAGATTTAATGATGGAACTCTAGACTTAGAGCAATCAAGTGACAAGTTTAAACTACCATACATTCAAATCCCATATTATCAAAAAGGTAAATTCACTGCATTAGCCTATCTATCACAGTGATTACTGGTATTAGGAGTGAATTGAATGCAAGGTATCTGATAACAAAAAAGACCCTCAGAATATGTCACTGTGCGTTCCAGTCTGTAACTTTAAATTAGAAGTAATGCTTCAAAGTTGTTATTGTTCCTACAGATCACTAAGTACAGCATTTTAAAATGTGACTACATTTTCAGCAGTAATTCACTTAGTTTGAATAAGCTGTATTTTCATGAGGCTATAGGTTTGCATTCATTATTGTTTTAGGATAAACAAAGTCCTTATTCTACAAGCAGGATATCTGGTATTTTTTCTGAGGCCGTTGAATTTTTGCACTTTTAAAATTTTTTTTCGTGGAACTACTCAGTCTTTCAGTAAAGGTGGTGTTTGTGGTTCCACTGCATCTGTTTCCTGTTGTAGTCTATATTCTCAGTGTGATTTGCAGTATTCAGAATGGCCTCAGAATGTGAAACTCCCACCACATTGTGGTTAAAAGCAGCCTAAACCTCTGGAGTCACTGCCTCGTAGCAGCAGAAGGTGGGTTTCTTTTATGTGGGATTCTGTGGGGACGCATTTCACTGTGAGGAGCTGGGGAAGGGGAAGAAATCCGTAAAGGAGCATGGACTGGGACTTGGTTGTTGTCTGAGTTTCAGTATGTGAAAAGATGATGCTGAAATCCCTTGAAATTGGTTGATAAGTGATTGTTCCTTTTTTCTTTATTCTCCTTGTGCGTATCATCCCTACATCCCTTGCCACTTCCCTTCTGCCTTACACCAGACCGTTTGATTCTGTAGCCAATGGATGTAATTCTGTTGAAATCACCTAACATGCAGCCAAAGTCAGTGCAGACAACATGGTGCCATGGAAATACATATATATATATATATATGTGATGGTAGCTGGCTGCTAGTGGGCAGATGTTTATATTAGGCAACATTGTACAGATGTGCTCAGGTGAAACTGCAGCGGGAGCAGAGTGGCAGGTATATGTAAGTACTTTCAGAAAGGTGCGTGTTTTGTCTAGGAGATGTAAAACTGTCTTTCAAAGTAGCCTTTATGTGTCAAAGCAAAAGCTAATTAAAAGCAGATACGTAATCCTTAAGTCCTCCTCTTTTCCTGACTCTTCGGTATAGGGGTAAGCTTATTTGAACAGCTCTCACTTTAAAGTTTGCCAGAGAAAGTTCATCTCACACCACACACCTTCCAACTAATTCTCTTTGCTGGTAGTTAAGCACTCCATTATATAGAGAATTTTCTTTCTTTTATAAATACAAGGCAAAAAATGTAATTGCTAAAAATGCTACTTTGTGATGGTGATGTTTTATTGCTTATTACTGTGTGGTTTTAGTTGGTTCACTTTGTAACAACCGTTCATTTTGTGTATCTTCTTGGTCTGCTTAGCAAGCACTAATTAGTTGCAAACACATGGCTTATCTCTGCAATTTAAGGGGGAGGGGGAAACAAGTCACCACAGACAAGTCATCTATTTTTGAGATGCATGTGCATTAGTGCATTTGTAGAAGCATGCTGTATATTCTGCTAGACTGAAGGGTTTTGGTAAGCTATTTCCATAAAGTAACTATGACCTTTCTTTAAAAGTAAATCCAGAGCTTATTCCTACGAACCAGCAAATATGCAGAGCCCCATTTGATTTTTCTGTAGGAAATGTGCACATAAAGATTCGGTTCCCATTTTAATATACTGAGACTGAGCGCCAAAATGTTGGGAAGTTTATGACAAGGAATAATTTTAAGGAGAAATTGAATTATTGTGAAGGTTATAGCATTTCTTCCACTTTTTTTTAGGGAATTTTTAAGTGTTTTATTAATGTGTACATTATACTGTATGCTGGGAAAGGTGTGTGTTTCGGTTCTGTTTCTCCGTTCCTTTCCTCTCTCCTCATATGTGTCTGGGTAGGAGTTGCTCCAAACTAGCCTTTACATTTCTCATTATCTGGGAAGATACTCCGGCCACCAACTACCATCAGTCTAGTCTGAGTTACTAAGCCAGTTGATCCTGAAGGTTGTCATTGCATAAGTCTTTGGGTTTGAGCCATGGGGAGGACGGGAAGTCATATAGATTTGTTTGTGGCTATCTTAGTTTCATAAGTGAGAGAGATTTGAAAACAGTGGTTTAATAAATCACTCCTTTTCCAGTCCTTTACTTAGAACATCCCTGGATGGTGGGAAGGATGTTTTAATGTTTCAGGATTAGTATGCTACCTTGGATTTTGTGAATCACATTGTTTCGGAAAGCTTTTATATTAAGGTTGGTTGGGGTTTTTTTCTGGTTTTGGAAGAGTGGTATACATGCTGTAAACTTAAGCTGTAACCTTGAAACAAGTAGAAATACTTCAGAAGGATTTTTTTTCTGAAAAAGTGAGGCACTGAATCATTCCTAGGCTTCTCTTAAAACACGGGACTCTTCACTCCTGTTAGTATGGTACATTTTATAATAATACTTGGCATTCATAGGGCACTTGATCACTTGAACATGCATACATATGTTTAATTAATCCTTTCAGTGCCTCACTGAGGAAGTTAGGTATTACTCCTTTTTAGCAGTGGAGGAAAATGACACAGTAAATTCAAGTGTCTTGATCAAAGGCATGCAATTATTTACAGACTACTGCTGTTCCTTGTAAAAAAATTACTGTACTTAATTTTGAAGAATGGAAAACTGGTTCCGTATTCAGACTGGGGAATATAAATATATTCTGTAGATCTTCTTTACTCTTTGCCTCCCAGTATTTATGTGGGGTCTCCTCTTAATGCTCTCTGTAATCTGGGCAAAGCGCACTTGGGAGGGATTGTGAACTGGAAGATGCTGAACCAGATCTCCTTGGCCATTATAAACTTGTCTTCATTTGTGTAAAACACAGTGACTCCTCTGTAAAACTAAACCAAAACTCATGTCAGAAATGAGAGAGTTGTAACAGGAGTAAGTATTATTACGTAATAATAGTTTCCAAAGCAAAGGTAACGAGTCTTGTGTCATAATTTCACATTACAATCTGCTTATGAGACTAGCCTTCTAAATAAGGCTTTTAATAAACACTGTTAATAAACAGTGTCTTCTTTTTTTATTAGGGCGCTGTGTAACATTGATAGCATTATAATGGATAGGAGATTATTTTTTGATTTGAAGTCTAAGCGTGGAGCAGCTAGTTAGTTCGTCTGCCAAATAGTGGCAGCTTTATTCTGTATACCAAAAAGTTTGTGTTTGTATCATTCATAGGTCATGAATGCTGATGGAACTGGTAGGAGAGTCCTGGTGGAGGACAAGCTGCCTCATATATTTGGATTCACTCTGTTGGAAGACTACATTTACTGGACAGACTGGCAAAGGCGCAGCATTGAGCGTGTGCACAAGCGCACGGCAGAGAGAGAGATCATCATCGATCAGCTGCCCGATCTGATGGGCCTGAAAGCCACCAACGTGCATCAGATCATCGGTGAGTGGTCTGCTAGTCAGGCAAGGGAGAACAAGATAGAAAATGTCAGCAGTGCTGTTCTGCAGAGTTTTAGAAGTGGGCAGAATCCAGTCCTATTGCACGATAACTGCAGGCTGCAGCTTGATGAGGTGGGTTAGGTCTTCTCTGAGTTCTGTAGCTTGGAAGAATATCAAGCTGAACGTGTGCTCCCAGTGTGCAAAAGCGCAGAATGAGCCAGTTTTAGTCTGTTCAGTACTTTTTATGTTAACACTAGAAAATTATCTCTAAAAGTATCTAGAAGTACTTCCTGCCCTGTAGTGTCTGTGGTTTAAAAAAGCAGCATCTAGCTTTAAATTGCCTATCCTAAGCTATCCAAGCACTGGTAGCAGTGTAATTGTAGCATCAGAGAACTCAGCACAGTACCTGAGTATCCTGCTGTGTGGATAAGGCTTGCAGCTTCTTGCTGTCATGTGTGGATTGTACTGCAGGAAACTAGTCAAATGTAGTTGAGATGTATCTTTGTGTGGCTGATGCCCCAAGGTACATGGCTTTAAATGCAGCCCTCTTTCCATCTGTTTGGCCAGTTGAACTCCTTTGTACCAAGCCTCCCTTGGGAGTTCAATTTCCAGCATGTGGAGGTACATGAGTGAGTATTGCAAAGAGCTGCCTCACTTGCATCTTGGAGAGAAGAGACTATTGAATGGATGTGGAAATAGCTCTGCAAGTTTTTTACATGCAGGAGTGCAAGGGGGTATGTAGCTGGAACAGTGTACTGTAAAAGGCAGCAGAACATACACTTACCATGCATTCAGTGCTTGTGCTGTGAATTGGGATCATCAGTAGCTGCTGAAGCCCAGATCCCTTTCCCTAATGCTGGGTTTGTTTCATGGCATAAGGAGAGCAATCACTGGCTTTTCCAGCCAAGGAGAGTAAGGACTGTCTAAAGGATTACAGGAAATGAATGAAAAATAATTTGATCAGAGAATACAAGGAGAAAAACTGCATGTATGCTTGGAGAACTCAGTGTTGCTGATGCATGTGTGGACTAGCTTCACCTTTCACTGCAGTCAGTTTGCAATGGTTGCTTTTCCTCTTGCTGCCTGCTTAGGTACAAACCCCTGTGCAGAAGACAACGGCGGCTGCAGCCACCTGTGTCTGTACCGACCACAAGGCCTTCGCTGCGCCTGCCCCATCGGCCTGGAGCTCATCAGTGACATGAGGACCTGCATCGTGCCAGAAGCTTTCCTGCTCTTTTCTAGGAGAGCAGACATCAGACGCATCTCTCTAGAAACCAACAATAACAATGTTGCTATTCCACTCACTGGAGTCAAGGAAGCCTCTGCTCTGGATTTTGATGTGACAGACAATCGCATTTACTGGACTGACATTTCTTTAAAGGTACAGATTTAGTCCATATTGGCTATCAAGCTGTTACAAGCTTCTTGAGATGCTTAAGAGTAGTTGATGAATGGGGTTTACAAATTTCAAGGGATATGTAGAAGAGTTTAGTTTTTAATTACATTTTCTGCAACTTACTTGAGACCTGTGTCAACAATAATTCATGGACTTTTGCAACTGAAGAATTACAGTAGTTAAAAACACAGAGTTTGAGCAAGTCTGCAAGAGGTGACTTGGCTGAACTCTCTAGGCATGGTATTCTTTTGAGCTGTATAAGTAATACAGGTGAAATCTGAGATACAGACTTCCCTGCTGTGTGTTGTCACAAACTGGCATAATTAGCAGGTTGTGTTCAAACTAAGAAGTAAACAAAAATCGTGGGTTTTGTTAGCTTCTGGTTGGTTGTGAATATGAGGAGTGTGTGCAGATAGGAATATTGAGGACATAGAAAGGTATCCCATGTTTGCCAAAAGAATTCTGTACTATTCTAACATTAGTCCTTTACTTTCAGGCTTATCAGGGAATGCCTAAGCTCTAATATATTATTGAAATGGAATTCTGGCTGTATCTGCTATGACAGGCTGATCCTGATGGCAAAGAGTTAAAAGAAGTCTTTTGAATAAAAGTCCAAGAAGAGATCGTGCCTAGTGAAGTTAAATTCAGCCATCAGTACTGAAGCACTTAAACTACTGAGCTCATCAGTCGTTTGGTTGTTTACTTCTATTTGCTGTTCTGTCCTGCACTTTTTTTAAATAACACTTTAAATAGTGTTCCATGCTATAACATTGATGCTTTTGTGTAGTCCTGGGAGAGCCAAAATATTTCCCCCTCGAAGTTGGCACTGAGTTATTAAGGTCACTTTGTCATGTAGATGCTTAATTCAACCAGACTAGTTATCCCATTTATTTCCCCAGTGAAATGCTATTGTAATTGACACAGAATACATTCACAGAGCACAGTAAATCATTACTTCTGAATAGCAGCATTGTTTGCTTTGCAAATAAGTAGCATATTGTAAGATCCTCTTTCCTATGAGATGTCTGAAATCTGAAAGTGTTTAAAATCCAACAAAGAAAACAAGCAGCCCAGTGACAGACTGGTAAAATTTCTAATTTGCCTGTGTATCTTTGTATCCCTGCAGACCATCAGCAGAGCGTTCATGAATGGCAGCGCGCTGGAACACGTTGTGGAGTTCGGCTTGGATTATCCCGAGGGCATGGCTGTGGACTGGCTGGGGAAGAACTTGTACTGGGCTGACACTGGCACAAACCGGATCGAGGTGTCCAAGCTGGACGGGCAGCACCGCCAGGTGCTCGTGTGGAAAGATCTCGACAGTCCCCGGGCACTGGCACTGGACCCTGCTGAGGGGTAACTTGCTGATTTAATTCTGTGTTTATGAACAGTGAAAAACAACATTGTGATGCTTCCTCTAGGGCATGGTAGTTAAGCACTGCCTGTAAACCCTCAGAGAACTGAGCTGGGGAATACAACCTGGTAATTTAGAGAAATATGCTCTTAATGTCCTGAATAATCATTAAAAGTAGCAAAAACAAGAATAAAAATCAGAGCAGCTCATTAGAAAGGAGTTTATATTTAGTTTTTTAATTAGCCACAGAATCAAAGTAGTTTTAGGTTTATGGAACTCATTAATCAGAAAAGGACTATAGCATTGAAAGGAATATATTTATCGTTTTAAAAATTAGGATTCTTTTTATTACAAGTTAGGGTCCAATAAAGGTATTAAGTGACTTAATTTGAGGGTGAGGGAGTGAAGTTTGTAGTCTGAGCATAAGGAAGGTGTTTGTTTCTTCAGGTAAGGAAACATTTTTGTTTGCATGGACAAGGGAAGAGGGACAGAGGAGTGGAAACAACTATATTTACCTCTGCCCCAAATTAAAGACTTCCTGAGAAGAAACTTCTCAGTTGGATTGAAGTGTAACAGCAAAAGTAGGGCAATAAACAGGGAGAGGGGGGACGGAACGGGGCAAGCTAACTATTCAGCTTCTGAAACAGCTCTTCTACCATGAAATGCTCACTTGACAATAACTAATTACTGCAAAAACTTTTTGAGGTTACACCAATAATTGCGATATTTTTCAAATGAGGGAACTTCATTTACAGGGGTTATGACATTATCACAGTTCCCAGTGACACTGTGAGGGCTACAGCAATGCAGAGAACTTGGAACACATTCCTTCTGCTTTATTTCAACCAGGCGGTGGCAATGGTCACCTCCAGTGGGATCCTAGATTGGATTCAGCCCTGATGTGCCAGGGGTTGCCTGGATGAGAATTCAACACCAGATTCTTAGATCCAGTTACTCATTTATAACAAAAGGCTGCTATGGATAATTCTAGTTTTACACTGGAAGTAGGTTTTTCCCAAGGATTATTGTCGTTCAGTGCTTTGCCTCTTCACCACAGAGCAGAAAAAGAATTACTTGGGTCAGAATGCCTGTTTTGCCTTTTTCCTTACAGCAATAGTATAGCTGTATACATTTGTATACCTTACAGTATAGTTGTACTTCAAATGGAAGTTTTCAAGGCATTGCTGCCATGGGGGCAATTCTGGCACTTTGCTCCGTTCTGCGTCCAACTTGCAAAAAATGCACAAAATACTTGCAAAAATTTTAAGAAAATTTGGTGTCTAAAGAATAGCTCCCTCTTGATCATCAGTTTTTGAAGCAACCTTTTCTATTTGTGCAGTTGGTTGGAATTGAAAGACTTCCTAGGGGGTTGTTACTAGGGTTATTAAAACCCACAGGTGTAAATATTGGATAGCTGTGTCTCACTTGTTTATAGAACAGTATCAGCTTTATACTGTGGAAGAAGTGACTAGCTAGCCATCAAATATATAATATACAAATAAACATCCTACTCTACTGTGCAGTGCCTAAAGAAAATGTAAACATGTGCAAGTCTGTCCTTCTTCCAGATGAGGCATAAGCTGGCATGTGAGTATGTAATAGCTTGTATTTTTGCTCCAGTGGAAATGCCATACAGTTTTGTGGTCTTGGCTGAGATGTAACACACTTGTTACATGGTTGGTTAACTTAGTTGTGTGGAAATGAGCAGTGGCACCTACTAACAAAAGTACCCTGCAGATCTACCTCTTTGTGTTCCTTCATTTGAGAGACAGCTGACTAGAAACAGAAGATAAGTGCTCTGGAAAAATACCCTGCTAAATAACCAGGTATAAATGAAGGTGTCCAACTGCCAACCTCTGCCTCTTAAATGACATGCATGGATTAGTTACTAGTGAAGTGCTGTCACACAGAACTTGCTGGTGAAAATCTGTCCAAGTGGAAAAAAATAATGTTGGAAGCATTTTGAGGAAATTTGACTCACTTCCTTGCCTGTACTTTGAAAAAAAAATACATTTAGCATAATGGGGATTAATAAATGCTTGAATTTACAGCTCTTCTTTTTCTCTTATTCTTTCTAAGGATTTTTGTTTTGTATTTCTTCTTGAGTTCTCTTGGATTGAATGCAACTATTTTTCTTTCTTCTGTTCTTTTAATCAGGTTCATGTACTGGACTGAGTGGGGTGGCAAGCCAAAGATTGACAGAGCTGCTATGGATGGCAGTGAGAGGACCACGCTGGTCCCAAATGTGGGACGTGCTAATGGCCTGACCATTGACTATGCCAAGAGGCGGCTGTACTGGACCGACCTGGACACCAACCTGATAGAGTCCTCCAACATGTTGGGTGAGCCCCAGAGTCCTGGGCAGCCTCCTGAGGGCAATGCTGCTTTTTGCAGCTCCCTCGTGGCAAATTGTTGCTTAAATAATGCAAAGATACACATCATAAGACAAAAATAAAATTTTCCAACCTCTCACACCTTTAATGTTTGCTTCTGTAATTCATGTTTATATAACACTATGGTTAGCAAGGCCTCGATTTTCTTGTAGGTGATTGGGTTGCTCAGAAAGTTAAAATTACACGAGGTGTACATATTTCCAGTTATATGTAGGACAAAGATGTCAACTTACAGTGTTTTGGAGGATTTTGTTTTGCTACTCTGAAGAGCACTAGAAAATACATAATAAAGGTAGAAAGAAAGCCAACAAGAGGATAACAACAGCTTATTCAACATGTAATTTAATACAGTTTGGTTTTAAATCTTTGTTAGTGTTCTCAGGCATTTTTCCCCCCTGTATTCTGCATGTTAAGGACCTTTTCCTGGGTAGTACTTATCAGCAGGAGAGTTCTCTTGTGCTGGGGTCTGTAATGATTTTATAAACTGGTCATTGCAGCTTATAATGGAGGTGGAATATTTTATTCTTTCACTGTCCTAGAGTACTGTGTGGAGGACTAAGGCCCTCTCAGATTTGAACAGTATCTTGTTTTAACTTCTCAGCACCCACAGGAGTGAACTGCCTTGTTGTATGCTAAATTATTCAGGTTATCATGAACAACAGCCAGTATTTAAGCATTAATAATTAGCCAGTATTTAAGGCTAAAGGAGTTAGTCTGCTTTAAACAGTATGCTTGCAGTAGTGGAACAAAGCTAGAAAAAGATCAAAACAGGAAAATGCAATTATGGGAATTACGTGTGATAGTGAAGCTTTTCTTCAGCTTCTCGTGTATTTTGGTGTGTTGTGGAGGCCTGCTCCATGTTTCCCTGTGAAATGTGGGACTGGACACAGCATTAGAGCTTCCTTTTCCTTGTGTCTGCAGCTGGTGACAGCAGAGTGTGGGGTTGTGCATCCTTGACTTCTCTGTGCAAAGAGGGAATAACTTCTTGCTTCATAATCTGCTGTTCATTTTGTGTGACTACACAGCAGGAGGTGCCATGGTAATGAAGTGGTTGATAAAACACAGTTGAAATAATTTCCCCCTGCCGTGTCCTGCTCCTTAAGATCTCTTAACATTTCCATGGTATACACAATTAGCTGTTTCCTATCCTGGCTTTCTGGCTGCTCTTTCCTGTTGTGACGTTCCAGAGACAGGTTAGTTTAGCCTTGTATATTTAATTTTTCTCATAATGCAATGCAGAATTTCATTAAGCTCATAACAATTTTCTTTTTGTAAGCAGTGGGAAAAGTGTGGTAAAAGAGATGCTGAACTGGAAATACAGTATCAGCATCCTGCATTAAATTGAGAGTAATCCTGTCCATTTTGGGGAGGAGGGAAAGGACAGAATCTTTCTGAGAACCCTGGTAATTTTCGAAATTGAAGTTTTTCTTCAGTAAGCTACATTTTTTTCTGTGAATGGCAAGCAGGATTAGCACATTTCTGTGATAGGCTCTGAGATTCCTTTTGACTACTGTACATTACTTTGTAATTTACTCTTGTAATGATGAAATAGTAACTTTAAAGTAATTGTGTGGTAACCTTTCTGGGCAGGGGACATGTTCAACAGCATATTGCTTGTGCTCATATAACTCTGCTTTTTCTCACCCTTCCCTTTGGACACAGGCCTTGACCGTGAGATCATAGCTGATGATTTGCCTCACCCCTTTGGCCTGACCCAGTACCAGGATTACATTTACTGGACAGACTGGAGCCGGCGCAGCATCGAGCGAGCCAACAAGACCAGTGGCCAGAACCGAACCATCATCCAGGGGCACTTGGATTACGTTATGGACATCCTGGTTTTCCACTCCTCCAGGCAGGCGGGCTGGAACGAGTGTGCCTCCAGCAATGGTCACTGCTCTCACCTGTGCCTGGCAGTCCCCGTGGGAGGGTTTGTCTGTGGCTGCCCAGCTCATTATTCCTTGAACTCCGACAACAGGACCTGCAGTGGTAAGCCATAAGGAATGCAAAGGAAATGCAGGATGTGTTTAGTAACCGATGCAAGCATTGTACTTGGAGAAGAGTTTCACAGTTTTCCAGTAGTAAAATCTTACTGAGTTTTAAGACAACATAGGATGTTGAAAGCAAAAAGAAAAAAAAAAGAAAATAGTCTTGCAACTTAACAGCATCACAATTAAATAAGAGGAATGGCTGTTAGTGAACTTTTCCAGTGGCTCAGCTACATCTGTGTAAACATGAAGGCTAAAAATGTTTTGGTTCTGTGTCAGACCCTCTTCAAGTGCTTGCTTGCTTGTTTATTTATCTGCTTATATATTTCTAGTTTTGCCTGACATAAATGATATGTGATACTTTAATCGGCATTCTGGACTTTGTGCAGCTTTTAGCTGGTCAGGATTTCATTCTGTAATAGCTGTGTTTGCTGGCTGATGAGATGCTGGGGTGGGCCAGTCTCAGACCTCTACAAGAGCTTTTCCTCAGTGAGGGTGGGCTGGGCTCCGTGGCCTTCCCAGCAGTCTGGTTCCTGATCTCAGTGCAGCCATTTTTCTTTATTGTTGTGCAGAATACAAACCTCAAGGCCCCTCAGGCTGTGTGTAATTAGTTTCTAACCAAATAATTTATCCATCTCTCAATAACTGGCTGCCAGTGAAGCTCTCATAATTTGGCAGCAGCTCTGGATGACTGATTTCCACTGGTGTCATTCACCGTGGGTAAAGAGATTCATGGTAGAGAGAGGCAGATTGTATCTCATCCACATTATGCATGAGTAGAGACATCCAGCTGTTGTCTTGAAGCCAAAAGCTGAGCAGATTGTTCCACAAATGCCACCTCATGGCATTTTTTGAAAACCATGCTTTTCAAAAAACTGTGCTTTTCTACTCCCCACATGTTCTGCACTTCTCTCCTTTTTTATTACAATGGCCCCTTGCGTGACAGCTGGGTTCTTCCACCCTGGTGCTCTCATTTGTTTGTGCAAGTTAGAGGCATGGCTGGAACCTCTCTGATAGTGACTGTGGTTTTCTAGGTGGAGGAATTTGACTTCCAGTGGAGAAAAAGTAGCAGAATGATCAAAGTTCATGTTTTTCTTGTGAAAATGCTCCTGGAAACAGAGCAAGGAGCAAAATATAGGAAATAGGTTGTGAGCAAATAGAGCCATTTCCCCTTGGTACAGTTCAGGACTCTTTGTGTGGTATTAGGAGTTTTCCTCTGCCATATTCAAACCTGGGAACTTTCCAGCTTCTCATTTGTATGTAACTGGAGATTGAGGCCTCTCTGCATATAATTTAATTCTTTTTTTTTGGACAGTATAATTGGAGCATGAATTGTTGTAACTTTCTTTTGCCTGTATTACTTGCTTATGTACCTCCTGAACATTATTAGTCCAAGCCCTGTCTAGAGGTCCTCCCTTCTGGAATACCTTGCTCATGCATGCATAGGTTCTTTTAATTATGGGAAGGATGTACTGCTCTGGTGAGATCTCTTGAGACCTACCACGTGTCGTGAATTTGGAAGGCAGGGTTACACAGGAGACATACTCATTGCACTCCATTTGCCTGCTGCCAAAAATACAGTTAAAATATGTGACTGTTGGGAAGGAGAATGATGAAAACTGGAAAGGGATTTCTGAAATTGGTACTGTTTCAGAGATGGGGAGTCTCAAGGGGAGAAATTCTGCTGTTGCTTTTCATAATGAGCCATCAATTCCAAGTTGTAAGGCCAGGAAGTCTTGGGTGTCTTTGGGGAAAAGTAGAAATAATTTTAGGTGCTTATATGTTTACCTGCACTTCTACCTTATTTTTTTCCCTTTCCATTTCTATCATAAATTCTTGGTAAGAATTCTGATGTTTCTGAATCCATTATTTTGCTGTACACATTCATATAAACTTGTCTTCGCTTTATTTTTTTTGTGCTTTCTTCTACAATTCAGAGCTAAGTAGAAGGCAGCTTAAATTATTGGAGAAGTGCTTGGAGGGAAAATACAGGTTTTCCAGAAAGCAAAAATACCTTGCAATTAGGCCTGATTGTTACAGGATGTGAGGACTGAGTGTTGGTTTCCAAGGAAACTCCTCCCTGACTTTTTCTTTTTCCAGCAGTCAGAATAGCTGTTCAAAGTGTATGCTAAAATAACAAAGCAAGGTGATGATGTTCTCTAGGAGACTTTTGCTTCCTCCCCTTTCCCAGATGCTGCCTTACCTGTTTTACAGGCTGGGAAATGAGTGCAGTGTCCCACTGCTAATCTCTCTTCAGACTTGGGCTGTAGAGAATTGATTGTACAAACTTCAGGGAGGCTTCAAGCTGCATTTCTGGCAATTGGCTCTTGTGCCATCTTGCACAGCAGTGGCTTCAGGTAGAGCATTATTGAAAAGAACCCTCTGAAAAAGGAAAATGCTTTCAGTACCTTCTCTGATTTCTGACCCAGTTATGTAATACAGAGATAATTTTTTTTCAGTGATGTATTAAATGCTTTGTGCACTTACTGTAAGTTACAGCTGGTAAACTACAGCTGTATGGGGTGAAGAAATCTTACTTTCTGCTGTTTGAAGGTATTTCTAATTAAAAAAACATTTGTCCAGGAAATTCTTGCTGGGCAGAATATCACATTTATTTTTCTCATTGCAGGTTGTCATTTCCAGGTAACCAGCTAGAAATAGTAAAGATATATAGATTTGAGAAGAGCAAATACATTTTTCTCCAAAAACACAGCCTCGCACACAGTTAAGAATTTTTCATGTGAATTAGTTGCTTCATTCCAGTACAGGCAGAAGGAGGGTTTGTGGGAACAGGACTGAACCACTGTCAGTCTCTTTTCCCTGAAACATCTAAATAAGGAGCCAGTGCGGGCTTTTTCTCACCTTCCTCTGCAAGTAGAAGTGCACCTAGCAAAGGGTTCAACTTCAAAATAGTGGAGCTGCATTTCCCTGAGACCCCTTCAGAAAGAAAATGGACATTTCTTTGAGAGGCATAATTGACCATTCTTCTTTGAGATGCTTTTGGCAGAATTATTTGCATTCACTAGTCCCACCACTTAAAAAATCTTATCTTTTCCTGTCACATCCAGACCTTTATAGAAAGAGAGGTCATTTGAAAGGCTTTTCATATTCATCAGAGGTTGGGATTTTTATGTTTTGGTTTGATTTTTTGTTTGGTTTTGGCAAAGGAAGAGGGGAAAAAGGGAATGTAATAAATGTCTGTTATGGATTATAGTTGTTATTCTTAAACATAAAAATGCCCAATGTTATTGCCACATGTAACCCTTTCAACCCCTTTTCTTTTTTTAACCCATCCAGCTCCTACCACCTTTCTGTTGTTCAGTCAGAAGAATGCGATTAATCGCATGGTGATAGATGAGCAGCAGAGCCCAGATATCATACTCCCCATCCACAGTCTCCGCAATGTCCGAGCCATTGATTACGACCCCCTGGATAAGCAGCTGTACTGGATCGACTCTCGGCAGAACATCATCCGCAAGGCACAGGAAGATGGCAGCCAGGTATCCTGAGGGGATGGAACTGCTGAACATTTGGCATGCTTGTGCCAAACAGTGACTGATTGTATGTGGATAGTTTTGATGCACAGACTTCCCCGTAGGTTACTGACCCTTGGCAAAACAAGCGGCATCTGGAGTTTTCTGGAGTCCTCAGTCAGTAAATCTGGGAGGTGCAGCAATAAATAAAACATGGAAAACCAAGGCCAACTTGAAGATACTGTTGTTCCCAGCACATTGTTTGCTTAACACTGTCTTTTGTCTGGGAGCTGTTGGAAGCCCTTATTTGAGATATGAAACGTGGAAGGGATGGCTCTTGGGAAAAATGGGGGACATGAGCAGGGTGCCGGGGTAGATCTCTGAAACACGGAGGCTGGAACTATGTGAGCACACGGCTGTGTCTGGAGCCTCCCAGGTTCTTAAGCAGATAGGAAGAGAGTTGTTGTAAACCACTGGGGCACAGAGTGAGGAGGTTGAACCTGTAAAAGATGTAGCAGGCTTGGGAAAATGTATTTGACTGGGGAATACAGAAAAAGTAGAGTAGGGTAGAAGGCAAAAGGTAGTACAGGCTGTGGTGGTTCAACCCTGGCTGGAGGCCAGACACCCACCAAAACCACCCTGTCACTCACCTCAGCTGCACAGGGGAGAGAAGATACAGCAAAAAGCTCATGAGTTGGGATAAGGACAGGGAGAGATCACTCATGGGCAAAACAGACTCAACTTAGAGAAATTAACTGAGTTTATTACCAATCCAACTCAGAGTAAGACAGTGAGATCTAAAATTTTGGAAACACCTTCCCACAACCCCTCCCTTCTTCCCAAGCTTAACTTTATTCCCAGTTCTCTCCGTCCTCCCTGCCAGCATCACAGGGAGATTGGAATGGTTACAGTCTGTTCATCACACCTTGTTCTGCCCCTGTTTCCTCCTCATGGAGAGGAGTCTTTTCCCTGTTACAGTGTGGGGTCACTCCCACAGGAGACAGGTTTCCATTAATTTCTCCCTCCAATGTGAGTCCTTCCCACAGGCTACATTTCTTCATGAACTGCTCTGGTGTGGGTCCCTCCCATGGGGTGCAGTCCCTCGGGAACAGGCTGCTGCAGCCTGGGTCCCCCACAGGGTCACAAGTCCTTCCAGGAGACCTGTTCCAGTGTGGGCTCCTCCTTCCATGGGTTTCCCGTGCATGGGGTCACAGCCTCCTTTGGGCATCCCGCTGCTCCAGCAAGGGCTCCTCCACATGCTATAGGGATACAGGAGAATTCTGGAGCAACTCCTACACCTCCTTCCTCACTGTCTTTGGTGTCTGCAGGGCTGTTCCCCTCACATATTCTCACTCCACTCTTCTCTGACTGCAATTGCTTCTGCCCAATAACTTTTTTTTCCTCTTGAATACATTATCGGAGAGGTGTTACCACCATCCCTGATTGGCCCAGCCTTGGCCGGTAGTGGGACCATCCTGGATTTGGAGGCATTGGCTCTGCTGGGCATGGGGGAAGCTTCCAGCAGCTTCTTAGAGAACCCACCCCTGTAGCCCCCCACCCAAAACCTGGCCATACAAACCCAATATGCAGGTTTAGTGAGGTTAAGTGGGCCAAGTGACTGCTTATTAAATTTTGCATTTCAAAATAGATCTTTTCTTCCTGATTTTTTGAATGTGGGAGGAGCAAGAGACTTAAGATGAGCAACACAACACAAGAGAGATGCTATATTCAGCTGAATTTTAAGAGTGTGGTTTTTGGTGGTGGGTGTGGTGGTAGTTGGATCCTGCTGTATGCCCTTCAGCCTTAACTCTTAATTTAGCAGTGCTTTTAATTTTGAAATATCTAAATAATATTCTAAACTAGTCAAAGTCACCATGTTTTTGCCAGCTTCAGCAGAATAAACAAATATAAGACTTACAGGCACACCACTTTATAGAGGTGACAAGCCAAATAAAGTTAGGCAAATTTTCTGGTGAAGTTTAATCTGGGGATGAGAGGGTAGAGGCTGCTCACCTCATAAGCATGTCTTCCAAAACATTTATGTAGGCCATGTTTAATGATTTATTAATCCTCTTCAGAATTTTAGAAAAGTTCATGAAAGATGTTGATGAGGTTCTTTCTAAAGGTAATAATAATTAAAAAAGAAGAAAAAGTCATGTCAATTCCAGAAGTCTAGACCAGTAGAAGGCAAGACCTTGAACTAGTAAGGTGTTAGCCAGAAATGTTCTGAAGTCAGTGTTGTACACTAGCTGATGTCCTTTCCATCTTCGGCAGAGCTGCCTTCCCATTTATTATCCACCCTCATGTCCTCCAAGTGAGATGGCAGCAATGGTGGAGAAGAATGAGACAAGCATTTCAAGTGCTGTCTGGCTTCACTTTGTTTTATTCTCTGCTCAGCTGCAGCTTTGGGAATTAGTGGTGGTGCATTTCTGTTGTAGAGTGTAAAATGTGCTGCATTTACGTCTGTCCAAACTGAACTCTTGAGTTGTCAAAAAAGTAGAGGAAATACAGAAGCTGACCCTGGACCTTCAACACAGAGACAGTTTGGACTTGCTGGTCAAACTTGCAAAGTCTTAGGAGCTGCAGTCAGCTTGTGTGATTGCCATTACAGCAAACCGTCAGGACTAAGTGTCTCTATCTTATCAAAGGTGTTGGTGTGGCAACAGAACCGGGGTCTTTCCTTACTTCGTGGTAATATTTTGGCTGTCTCCTTTTTCTAAGCAGTAGTTAGACATGGTGCATCCATATCAAATAAAGTTATTCACATTAGATAAAGATTAAATCTTCTGCTGTGTGTTGTTTCTCTTTCCTTTGCAGAGCCTCACTGTTGTGACAAGTCCAGTTCCCAATCAGAACCTGGATATGCAGCCCTATGACCTGAGCATTGACATCTACAGTCGCTACATCTACTGGACCTGTGAGGCTACCAACGTCATCAACGTGACACGCCTGGATGGGAGACCCATGGGAGTGGTGCTCAAGGGGGATCAGGATAGGCCCAGAGCCATTGTGGTGAATCCAGAGAAAGGGTATGTGGGGAAATTCAGGCACAAGGTTTTAAGAATCGAGTTGTTTTTTTGCTGCAGCTTGTTTTCTGTTTGTCAGAATGAAAAACAACTTTGACATTTGTTAAGATGTCTTGGATTATAGCAAAAATGTGGAAAGATCAAATAAATTTTTTTTCCTCTAATCATTCCTGTTCCAGATACATGTATTTCACCAACCTCCAGGAGAGGTCTCCTAAAATTGAGAGAGCAGCATTGGATGGAACTGAGCGAGAAGTCCTTTTTTTCAGCGGTTTGAGCAAGCCCATCGCCTTAGCCATTGACAGCCAGCTGGGCAAGTTGTTCTGGGCTGACTCAGATCTGCGCAGAATTGAAAGCAGTGACCTTTCAGGTAGAGTAGCACCTTAATTCAGTGATTCATTTGTGTGGTGTGGGTGTGGGGGAATGCAGAGAAAGGTGTCATCTTTTCCTTCCTACTATAAACAGTCTGTACTATGATTCTAATCTCTCCCTGAATTCCCAGCCAGGGAATGTGCATGATTCATGCAGCGTCTTTACAGTTTTCATGACTCTGTGATTTGCATTATTAATTGCTACACATGCTATTTACTTCAGTTTCTCACTGCAAAACCTTTGTGTGGTTTCCCAAAGTTAGTTGACAAATAAATTGCAGCAGTTTTGAAAAGATGAGAGAAAGGGTTGTTTTTAAAGGCATTGCTTTTGGTGCAGTAATCTGTCAATCAGAGGAAAGTTCCCTGTTAGTGGAAAAATGTCTCCTGCAGAGTTAAAGCAGCAGGTGTCCAGGTTACTTATGTACCTGTCATTTGGGGTGAAAAGATGTGAGAAGGATAGAGCAGATCTAACCTCTCTCTGTCCTCAGAAGACAAAAAACTCACTCGTCCAGATATGAGATTCTCTTTGCCTGCTCCCTGAGATTGGTTATGCTGCTTGTCTGACCTCCTCTATGAGTTGATTCAGCCCACTTAACAATAACCTAAGAACATTATACAGAAGAAGACAAATAGAGAATAGTGTTCTGTTGGCTTGGAAAGCTGAATTGGTTCAGGAAAGAGTCCAGCAAGCAACCAGAAGAGGAGCAAGAGAAGAGGGTAAAATCATATGGTCCAGATTGTGTGAGAAAGGCAAATGTCTTTCATGTACTAGCATGATCCATCAAACTGCTGGATCAGCTCAGCTGCCTCTTGTAGCATCAGTACTAATTCGTGATACAGACTGGGCTGGATGTTGTTGCTGGAAGTGAGAGTTGAATACTTAACAAGAGTTATGACAATTTGCACTAATGTTTGTGGTAATGTCTTCCACTTATGACATGGTACCTTCATTCAAAGTAGCAGCATGTAACCCTATTGACACCACTCTGATTTTCAGCCTTTTGTTAAGTTCCTAGAATAAGCTTTTGTTTTGGAAAATGTTTTTCCTAGATGGTTGGAATTAAAGCTCAGAAAGACAGTAATTTTTTTCAGTGGTGTGTCACTGGAGGATTCAGGATCACTAATGAACTGTGATATCCTGATTGTTTACTGTTTCAAAATGCAAGACATAACCTGACATAGTGAATTATTAAAGAACAAAAAAGAAGTGCTGTGGTGTTACTTGGTACATTCCAAGTTGTCCCAGATCAAGGGTTTGCATGAGTAGAGTAAGAGGCAGGAGAATATTACACGTGCTTTATTTCTCTCTTTGTCTGTTATCTTCCTGAAATTAGGACACCAGAGAAGGAGATGGGTCTAAATTCTAACTCAGTCTAGGTTTAATGGTTCTGCTTTTTTTTTTTCCTTAAAGATGTGGCTGTTGGATCACCAATGTTGTGTAGTAAAAGCTCACCACATTTTGAAGAGCATGAAGAATAACCGTTCCAAAATCTCTCTTGCTTTTTGGCATTTGCATCACAAATAGAGTGCTATAATCACCACAATAAATTGCTAACTGCTGAGATGCATTCCTGTGCTTAGGAATGCTGATTAATAAGCTCTTTTGACCAGCAGAGTAATTTTTCTGCATGTTAGTTTCTTAAAAACATTCAGTCTCTTGCTCTGTTAATTCTGTAGATGCCAGTACCCATAAAGACAAGGACAGCTAGAATGCCTTTCGTGTGATGTAGTCCTTCTTTTCCTCCCTGTCCTTCAGGCATGCAGTTAGGACTTGGTTATTCTGCCCAAATGGGAGATCTATTGAAGTTAACCAGATTCCTCACATGATTAAGGGGTTGTTTATGAAAAGATCACTGGAATTAGCTCCCTACCATGGAAACTATTTGGAAATTAGTTCTTCTATTCCAGAATAATTAGTGTGATTTGGAAATGTCTATTGATTCTGGAATTAAGTCATTTTTATTTGGAAATAGAATGAGCTATGTGTGTGTCCTGATTTTTGTATTTATTTGGTTGGTTTTAAGTGTTTTTGTAAAAGGTATTGCTGGAAAGGGGATGGTGATGCCAGGAGACAAAACTCCTCTTAATCATGTCTCCCTTTCATCTGACATTGCCAGTAAAGGAGACTAGCATCCTGATGAGTCAGCTTCAGGTTTCATTGCTGGTTTATGGGAGAAGGGATTTTAGTGTCTCAGTTTAGTCAGAAATAGTCAGTCACACTTGGTCACAAATATTAAAAAGAAAGATTAAGACATTAAGGGAGTGAAACTATTAAGCGTCAGAGCTTTAGGAACATACGGCAAAGTGCCATGCTGATTGATGTGGGCATGGCAGAGCATGTACAGACTCCACTGGGGTAGGTGAAGGTCTTAGGTTTTGTATTCCTTCCTGTCATCTTTGCATTTTGCCCTATTCCCAGCTTAACGTTATTCGTCAAGACGCAGGTTTCTGTTTCTTACCTTTTCCCTACAGAATTAGTCATGTTATTGGGGTTTAATAGATGGTTGCAGTTCTTTAGGTTGACTTTCATCACTCAGTCTGTTAACTTCTACATCAGTCTGGGTATAACCTCCTTCAGAATTCATCAACGTCTTTTCTTAATCAGATCATTGCGGGTGTTGCTCCAAAGTGGTGGGGAGAGCCCAGCCTAGCTGATTTGAATTTCCATGTTTTGCTTCAGGTTTTACCACTTGGTAAATGTTTGGAAGGTTACTTAACTTCTGAGCTCTCTGTGCATTTAGTGAAAAGGAGATAAATACATTCTTCATAGCTGAATTTGTGTCTAAGTCATCATCATTGACATACCATTGATTAAATTCTCAACAAGCAAAAAAGGCCTTCTTGCTACTAAACAAAGCGGAGAGGGATAGAACTTATTCAAAGTATAAAATAGTGAAGTGCATGTGTCTTTTGTCCTGTTAGGTTTTCATGTGTGGGTATGTTAGAGACGTGGTAGATTTTTTTTCCCCTGGTATTCAGTTATTCCAGTATATTTTTACAGAACAAAAATATAAAAACTTACTGGAAATCATTCTATGGATGAACAATGAAAAGCTCGTTTGCTGTAGTAAAAGTTGAAAAATAAGCACAGCAGTGAGCTCAGGCATCAGAAGTATCAGGATTTAGGGGCAGATTTTCAAGCTTTAGCTTGACTTGTGTGATACTGTTTCAGCTTCTCAAAATTGAAGCAGATTCTGTGTGTTCACAAGTAATTTTGTGCTCAGAATCTGATAAACTCACAGACATTTGACTGTTAATGAACATGTCATTGTGTTAAATAAAGGAAGCATGGAATAAACCTCCCTACTGATCCCTCAGGTTTTGACTAACATTTTTCTTCTGTGTGTTACAAAGTCTTCACTGTCTTCGGACAAACTTTAGTGATACCTTTAAAAGAACTGTTGACTGTGTTCTGTTTGTGTGGAGAGTTAACCATGAAAAGTGACAGGCGCTCTTGACTGTATTTAATGCCAGAAAATCTAGCATAAAAATCAACAACAGCTCTTTAGATGTATAAAGCTTCTTGTCTGCTCCTGGTGATTGCTAAAGGAACTCAGGAAAGTAAGTCCTTGCTAGGAAGAAAGGAGCGTTCCCAATCTAGCACTAATAGCTTAGTGAAGGCAGCATAGCTGAAAAGAAAAGAACATGAGGAAGTCAGAAGTGTTAATCTCATAATTCATGTGAGAAGCCCTAATTACCCTGCTTTCACTTGGATTTTATCTTGTACGGGTTAGCTGAAGCCAATAATCCATTTTCTTATTCCCTGTTGTATGGCAAGACAAAGCAATTAATCTCTCCAAAAAGGGAAAGAAGAACGAAAAGAACTACCAATTTCCATCATATTGATAAGAGACTGGAAAGGCTCATGAGAGATGAGCCCCCAACTCCAGGTGCTTCTTAAGTACACTAGATGTGTTTTAGCACAAAAGCTCTCTTCTTGGTGAAAGCAGAAAAAAAAGTTGATCACCTGTCTGCAAAATGTATTAGTCTTGGATCAGAGGACCCAGGATTGCTTGGATTGCTTGGGGTTTTATGGTAGGCTTACCCAGTAGCATAAAAGTAGTGAAAAATAATGGTGTGAGTCGTGTAGGAGATGTTTCTGATAGTCTTTCAATTTTTTCTAGTTGAACCAAAGCACTCTCTCCCTTCTGCAGGTGCTAACCGGATTGTTTTGGAAGACTCCAATATCTTGCAGCCTGTGGGACTAACTGTATTTGAGAACTGGCTGTACTGGATTGACAGGCAGCAGCAGATGATTGAAAAGATTGATATGACCGGTCGAGAAGGACGTACAAAGGTCCAGGCTCGTATTGCGCAACTCAGTGACATCCATGCTGTGAAGGAACTCAACCTGCAGGAGTACAGTGAGTGCAATCCCTGCCTGCAGGTGCAAACAGGGCCTGCGAGACTCGAGCCAAGAGACATGAGCCTGTTGTGCCTTGTTGCTGATCAACATCAGTGCAGATGGAAGGGGCCAGAAGTTAGTATTGGTGCTGTTAGGTTGTTTCCTTCAGGCAGTTGGCAGTGGACTGGAAATCTGTCACAACCCCAGCATCGTGTTTTGTTGCTGATGACAACTTGATTGGTAGTCCCATCCAGGCACCTGGCATTTGAGTGTCTCTAGGCACAGTGGAAACATCCTGTTACCCTTAGCAGAAGACTTTCTGGATCATGCTAGTGCATTGCTATTGGGTGTTCATTGTTTAGGCAAGCAGAGCTCTCAGGGCCTGTCACTAGCTGTAAGTGTTTCAGTGGACTGCCTGCCTTGAAGGCAGACTGAACAATTCTTGGTGGTGGTATTTCATACTGAAAGTGAATGGCAGAAGAGCAATGTTGCATTGCACAAAGGAAGTGTGTATTAAATAGCAATTTGTGTTGATCGTGGCTGCACTTTTAGAAGTTTTTGCTTACTGGGCCTTTCCCCACACAGACATGCTTGAAATGATGGGAGGTGGATGGTTAAACCAGTGGAGTTGCTGTCATCCTGGAGGAAATAGGCCTGGTTGGTAGGCTGTGGTGCATGCCTTGGAGAAATATGTAGAAAAATGTCTGGGGATGTTTAATTAAAACATCAGTGCAGACTATTACTAGTTTTGTGTGCTATTAATCTCAGTAAATCTGTCAGGAGTTCCAAGAGAAGTATGTTGTCCTTATTAAACATTAAAATGAAGAGACATATTTATCTAGAGCATGTTAATTTGAGTTTGAGAGACAGCGTGGAAACTTCAGAATTCATAAATTAGAAAACTTTATTTTTTTAATGGTCTTTGGTAGAGAAAATGAAGTATGGAATCCAAGACATCTTTTTGTATTACTAATGCTACTCTTCACTGCAGAGAACTAATGCTGCCTCTCACAAGAAGCAAAATGCTTTGAGTACTGTTTTAGTACAAATTCTTACAGTAGTTTCAGATCTTGGAGAGTTACCAATGTGTGTTACAATTACAGATGTGTGTAAAGGGAGAAATATGCACAACAAAATACAACTTTTACAGAGATTTTTCAGTAATCTTCTCCCCAGGGGTTAGAGGGGAATGAAGAAATGACTGAAAGGTCATAAAATAGGTGGGAATTTCTTACCAATCCCTGTCTTTCTTATTTTTAAAATGCTAGGACAACATCCTTGCTCTCAAGATAATGGTGGCTGCTCCCACATTTGCATTGTGAAGGGCGACGGCACCACACGCTGCTCTTGCCCCGTGCACCTGGTGCTGCTGCAGGATGAGCTGTCCTGTGGAGGTGAGTCCTTCCCAAGTTCTGTGTCACTTGGCTCTCAGCTTCGGGCTTGGGGAGGGTCTCCATCCTCAGGGGTGGCTTCTGAGCCAAAGGAATGTGACAGTGCACCAGGTGCTGTTACACACCTGTACAGACTCATCTCTTTCCCTCCACCCTCCAGCTAAATCTGCAACTATTGAGAAGGAGTAAGGGAAGAGGAAAAAATCTCTAACTGTTGAATAAGGATTTCTGTTCACCCTTTCTACTTAAGACTACTGAATTATTTCAACTCGATTCTTTAATTGTATGATTTTTATTACTTTTTGCTGTCACTCCCCACGTTCTCCCTTTTCAGGCAGTGGTAGATTCTCACATTCTGGCACATTGCACTGTCTGTGCTGTTTTGTTCTTCTCTTTTGTTGTCCCCAAGCTCACCCTGTGCGTGTCTTTCTGAACTGCAGTCCCAGAAGGGCAAGTTGCCTCCTTCCATGGCGATATGGCCACTGTAGCCCACACCCTGGTGTCTCCAGGGGTGGGGTTGGAATGGGGGAGAGGACAGGCACTTTGGTGCTTGGATCTCTTTGTGCCACCAGACTGAATGGATTTATTATGCAATCATCTCGCCATCGAGGCGACGTGTGGTCTCACAATGGAACAAGAGCTAACATAATCCAGATATTTTCTCAGAGCAAGTTTAATAGCAGGCCAAAAAGCTGGGGGAGGAAAGGGGGATTAAAAAAAGGGAAAAAAAGTCCACACTTACTTACTGCCCGAGATTAACAGTTAGTGTAGTAAATGTTAAGTATTGAGGTAGTGGAACTTGACTAGATGGAGCAGTTTTTTGTTTTAAAAGAATTTTGACTGAACAGAGCTGTCAAGGGCACATAACTAGACACTGACTCACAGTGCATCCATCTGCAGCACATTACATCCTTTTAACATCTTCTATGCAATGACTGTCAAACATTAAAAAGAGAGTAAGCAATTGGCTGTGTGTACAGTGGTGTTGTAGGAAAGGGGGAGTAGAAGAGTATGATGACTTTGATTTGAAGACTTACTAAGAGAAGGGTGTAAGAGTCTTAAGTGGGAAGGGAAGAAAATAATTGTGTTTTGAGTGTGCATGTTTCTCTGTTCTTCTTGTTCTTCATCTGTCAAGCTCCTGTTGATGTGAGCCTGCATCAGTCACACGGGGCTCAAGGTCTGCACAAGTGGCTGTGGATGAAGTGGGTGTGGAAGTTACCTTATGATGTGGCATGTTGTTCATCAGCTGCTTTGATAAAGGAAAGCAGCTGAGCTCTTGTCCTTACCTGTCCCAGTCTGCTGTTTGTTCACCTGGATTTTTAACTTCTGTTTGTTTGCTTGATTTTCAAAGAACCACCAACATGCTCCCCTCAGCAGTTCACCTGTTTCACAGGTGAGATTGACTGCATCCCAGTGGCCTGGCGCTGTGATGGGTTCACTGAGTGTGAAGACCACAGTGACGAGAAGAACTGCCCGGTGTGCTCTGACAGCCAGTTCCAGTGTGAGAGTGGACAGTGCATAGACAGTGCCCTGCGCTGCAATGGGGAAGCAAATTGTCAGGACAACTCGGACGAGAAGAACTGCGAAGGTGCGGAGGATACTGCCAAGTGTGATGGAAATATACCTGTCATAGGGACACTGGGATAAGTACCAGTGTTACTGCTGAGTAGGATTTGAAAAGATCCAAGGTTCTGCTAGTTTTTAAACTGGTCTGTTAAATGGTAATTATTTTATAACTCCATGCTTTTGGTTCTCTACCTGTGAAGTGGAAATTAAGAGTGATCTCTGTCAAATAGCTTAAATGCTGTTTGTGAAAAGTACTGTCAAAAATGGCATGATTTTAAGCTCTAAAAACCTAGGATCTGGGAGTGAACTACAGAGTGGAGCAAATCCTTGTCATAGCTTTTTGTGTACCTTGTACTGAGTAAAGGTTTTGGGATTGTTTATTTTACAATACCTGAACAAAATGAGCTTTTCTGAGTAGGCAGGAGTGAGAGACAGATCGTATTTCTGGAGACTACTTCTTCCCATAGAGCACAGCAAAAGTGAGTATTTAAGCCATTATTACAGAGGGAAGTGCTGTTGCCAGCACAATGAGAATTAAGTTCATTTTGGAAAGGACAGGTTTTGCTGGTGGAATCTGAACTGCCCCACCATTACACAACATGAAATGTGAGCAAACTTACCCTCTCCCTACTGCAGACATAGTGAAGAGTTGCAGGGACAACTTATAAGCTTGAAAGGATGCTTCTTCTTTATATCCTTTCAGTGCATGTTCCTTCTTTGTGGAGACTGTTGAAATGTCTTTAAATCAAGGCTAAAGTTCTTTCTGAAAGATGTGCTCCATCTCAAACAAAAACATAGAGCTGAAACTCCTGTGTGCTGAAAGGTGATTGTTAGCCAGCTGAGATGCTGACATCTGAAAATGTGTTGTGCAAGTTAACTTCCCAGCTGTCATCCAGCAACTGGAGATGTCAGACTGGGGCTGTATATCACCTTCAAAGTGGCCCTGTTGCTGAGAGTATTCAAGTTGATTACAAATCAGAAAAGCCTTTAGTTTAACTTCTTAATTCAGCTGAAGACAAAAAGTATTTCTGGATTTATGAGAAACGGGAGGTAGGAATATGTGTAAACATCAGCAGCCGGCGCCTTGCCTGCAGCACCTTTTATTTTTTCAGTGTACTGGCAAAGCTTCAGTTTTGTATTCTGTCCTTCATTTCAGTTTAAAAATATAATATCAAGTGAAATATATTGTCTCATGATTGAGGAGTTGTCTGGTTTACAGGAAGAGCACAAGGACATTTAGAAACCACATTTATCTTTCTTAAATAATTTTATTATCATGGTTTGGCAGATTTCTTTTTCATAACTTAATTCTTCTCTCTTACATTACAGTAAATGCTTAGGGTTGGAGATTCCTATAGTAATACTGCAATAACCATGTCCTGGGATAAGTGCCTGTCTTCTCAATGGCCTCTGAGTTATTTTAGATGAAGTCACTTCCTCTTGTAGTGTTCTTACTGTAAGCAGGCAGTAAGGCCCCGGTGCCAGGGTGCACTATCCTCAACAGAACACTGAGTCACTTGCTCTGCGTGGTTCGTGTGAGGGACTTTGTATGCCACTGACTACTTCCAGAAATGAAGCTTGCAGTACTCCAAGCTCTCCCAAGATACTCTTGATTGTATGCTTTGGTGTCTTTATTTCTTAATGATTTTCAAGAGAAGGTTTTGATGCTGACTGTTGGTGTGGGGGTTCTTTGCAGTGCTGTGTTTAACGGATCAGTTCCGCTGTGCCAGTGGGCAGTGCATTGGGAAAAGCAAGAAATGTGATCACAACCTGGACTGCAGTGACAGCTCCGATGAGCAAGGATGCTGTAAGTGTACTGCCTGAGAATGAAGACTTGGTTGCAGCATCCCAAATTTGTTTCTCACCTTTCCTATGAGTTAGATTTTATTCTGCCAAGCAGACTGAATTAGTTGTTCCCAGAATTAATGCTTCTCCTCATAACTGCTGTCATGCGATTAATCCACAATGTGGTGGAATAGGAATAACAGCAATAATTAGTATTCTGTACAAGTAGTTTCTGAGGCAGAGAATGCCAGTTATTTTTCTTCTTACCTCTTTAAAATTTTAAAATAAGTAAAAGGTTTGTTTTAGTATAATGTTAGCATGCTGAGTTGGTGCAATGTTAAAATCTGTTGGCATGAGGCTTTCATATATAACTTCTCTGCTTCATGATTTTCTCATCCAGAGAATTAATAGCAGGTGCTTTTAGAATCAGAGGAGCACTCTGTTTATAGAATAAACTTTCTAAAATTTCCCTTTTTATCTTGAAAAGATGTAATTCTGAGCTTGATTTCTGATTTGTAACATATGATATTCCCTACCTTGAAATCTCCAGGGCTCTACAAGAAAACTACTGCCTTTAAAATTCCAAATTGAAAGTTCATTTTCACTGTTGGTGCTTTAAAAGAAATTGCAAATACCGACATCTTGTCTTGTGTTAGAGATCCATATAACACAGCTGGCACGCACAAAATGCAAAGCCAGAGTTGGACCCTTGATCTTAAGAAGGAGTAATAGGAGATGTTCTGTCATGCTACCAAGTTACTAGTGACATTATCACAAGGCTTATGTAGTTCCCTTTATTAGAGTTTATATGTTCTCCAGTTTTGTAACAGGTTGGAAAATTGGCCCACCCAGAATAAGATGGCAGTTGTCACCATCCCTCTTTCACTATGATCAGAAGTCTGTTTACTTATCTCTGTAGACTGTGACAAGCTGGTTCAGGTGTGGTTTTGGTGTTCAGGAAGAAGAAAATGTGTTGAGGAAAAAACTTTCAGTAATGCATAAGATGTAAAACACTGACTAGAACAGGAAAATACTTTAAAGTCTGCCTTTCTTGTCAAATTCATGAGCACAGGCAGGGGGTTGTCAGTTATTCCCAGAAATGTCATTGCTTAGAATTGGTATTGTAGGGAAAGAGACTCATTTCGACTGTTGAATAATTGTTTTGGGTACAGATTCCTCATAAGATGGCACCTCTCAGGCTGATGCTCAGCTGTATCTGTAACCATAAGGATGGGTCAGATGTGGAATAGTTTAGGAAGTTTAATAAATAGCAGCAAACCCAAAACTCATCACTGCTGAACAGTCAGGGTGATGCACCATAAGTGATTGTTACACTGCTGAGAAAAGGGAGTGCCAGTCTGTTACACTGAGGGATAACCGAGGTGTGACATGAAAAGCAGTTGTTGTCATCCTCGGTGACAGGAAAAGCAGAAGGGGAGTCCCCTGCACAGTGTCATCTGGAGTCGTGGTTGCAGGTCTTGTTCATCACGTTCAAAGGAGAGCTCTGCTTGTCAGCCTGAAGCAAGAGCAGGGCCTGGTTCATCACTCCCCCTGCACATGCATGTACTGCTCATTTTCTGTTATTTGTGATCCGAAAAACCTCATGGCATGTTTGGAGGTCATCTTGGAGGCTGCAGGTAGCCCATATGGACACTCAGAGCCTTTGAACAGACCTGTCCTAGGACCAATTTTTTCCTCCCATATACTAGTTTGAAAGTTGTTGTCTGCCTACAGAAGAGGAGGAAAGTGGAAAGATGCAAGAAAAACTGATGTTGGACTAAACTTATATGGTCCGATTTTTCTTTTGCCCTTTAGACACAACGGAGGAACCTGCACCACAGCCCAACAACACCATAGGCTCCATCATTGGTGTGATCCTTACAGTCTTCGTGGTGGGAGCAATGTACTTCATCTGCCAGAGGGTGCTGTGCCCACGCATGAAGGGGGATGGGGAAACCATGACCAATGATTATGTGGTGCACGGGCCAGCCTCGGTGCCTCTGGGCTATGTGCCTCACCCCAGCTCTCTGTCAGGGTCTCTCCCTGGTAAGTAAAGGCGGTGATCCTTGTCTTTGGCACCCCACAGCTGTACTTGAGGATACTGTGCATCGATGTTCAGCAAATGTCTGCTCCAGATGCACAGTTCTTGGAAGCTGTGGGAAGCCAGGACTGCCAAGGCTTGCTGTCATCCTTCTTTAGAATAATGAACTGCTATTTTACCCGTGCTGTTCACGAGCATTTAGGTACTTAGCAGAACCTAAGCTCAAATAAATGCACTCACTGTCCATTTTCTTCTTTTGCTACTAAGAATCCCCTTTTTGGGCTATTGTAGCACCAGCAAAGTGTCACAAAAGTACAGGGTAAAGTTACACAAAGTTATATTCATGAGACTTCAAACATCATGTAATCATTCTTGGTAGGTTTGTAGACTGAGTTTGTATGCTTGTGAGAGTTCTTTCCAAGTCTGTAATGACCAGCAATAACTTTGGTCTCAGTTTATTTTACTTAACGCTGAATTTTCCAACACCAGTCCAAGCACATGATGCTACTACTGTTTAAAAAGTCAAACTTAACCACTACATTGCACTTCATTTCATTAATATGCATTGCTTCTGTATGTATTGATTAAATATGTACTGTAACTTGTGGCTTGTAGATCCAGCAGGTTCCTATCAGAATATAATTTGGTTTTAATACCAAGATAATTAATTTTGGGTTTGCAAATTGTGCTTATATTGCTGTTGTCCTCCAGATTATTTTTTTAAGCTTCCTTTCGTCTGTGAATTGAGGAAGAATTGAATACTGACATACATCTTTGTTCTTCAGGTATGTCTCGAGGTAAATCTGTCATCAGCTCCCTCAGCATTATGGGAGGGAGCAGTGGCCCACCCTATGACAGGGCCCACGTTACTGGAGCCTCCTCCAGTAGTTCTTCAAGTACCAAAGGCACTTACTTTCCTCCAGTAAGTCATTCTATTATTCTAACCCTTTAATAACTTTCAGGGAAGTGACAGTGTCTTTCTAAAGGTTAATCAATTGACAGATTAATGTTTTGATTTAGAATTCTAGCCTAATAAACTTGTTTGAATATGGAGTAAGTGATTTTGAAAGGGAAGAGGATTGTCTTTTTCCAAAATGGTCTAGAAATTTTCTCTTAATTTAAAAAAGTTGGGAGAGAGCTCAGTGCCAGGAAAAAAGATGTTAGATTAAATGTCAGGGGAGATGAAAAAAATCCCTGTAGATGTTGAGCAGCTCTGGCAGAGAGATCTCCTTTCATTATACTCTGCCGTGTGCCTCTGAAGGTAAAACTAAGGTTGATTCTGTATAGACCTTTCAAGGAATTAAAATGAAGCTTTGTGTCATGTGTCTTAAAAGTGACAGATAAATAAGTAAACAAGTGTTTTGCAGCTCCATAACATGCCTCCATCACAAACGGGTAGTGTGCTGCACTAGCTGCTGTGTAACAGTTGGTACCAGCCCTAGAGGGCTCCCTGTCTCTTCACTTCCAGCATCTGTGGTGGTTGGTTTGGATATTCTTGCGGAGCTCACCAAGCCACCCCTAGTGTTAGAGAGTCCCATGCATGGTCAGTGAAGGCTGGAATCTTCAACTGTCTATTTTCAGTTCTGAGAATCAACCAATTTAAATCAGGCTTTAAATCAGCTTTAAATTAACCCAAATGCATGGAGTAAGAGCATGCCTGCATAGGGAAGGAATGCTTGCCTTAGCCAGCATGCTGCAAGTATTACAAGCAGAGCAATACTTAGGGACTGCAGCCTGCAGGAGCAGAGATCTGCCAGTTTGCCTCAGGCAGTGGTATCCCTAGTGACAATCTAGTATTGAACAGCTGGCTGCAACTTCACTTTTCAGCACTGGCTATGTCAAAATAGCCACAGCAGTCAGCATTTTTTGAGAAGAGCTTAGTAGTAGCTAATAGGAATGGCAGCAAATGGCATTTCCAGGGTCTGCTGAAGAACTGAGGAATAAACAGAAGAAAAATCGTGTTTGTTGGGAGGGCTATGGGGCTATGCATGCAGTTCTTTACTTAAGGTTCCTATTAGACAGTACTAAAAAAAAAAATTATAAACCGGTGTTCTCAAGTTTCCTTTGTATCTTTCCTTTTTAACAGTGGCTTTTTTCCTTTCTTACACCTTAGATTTTGAACCCGCCACCATCACCAGCTACTGAGCGTTCACACTATACCATGGAATTTGGTTATTCTTCAAACAGCCCATCCACTCATAGATCCTACAGGTAATTACTATTACAATATCTTCTGTCAGGATCAAAGCAGTTAGTGTAGAAAATGCAGAATAAAGGCAGCCTCTGCTCCGTAAGAATTACAATCAAAGGCCCTAATTCTGCAAGCACTAAACTAGTGCTTAAATGGGCTCACATGTATCATGTCACTGCTGCCTGGGTAGAAGTGCAGCACTGTTTGAGGTAAATCATACAATTAAGTGGGTAGTGGTACATCCCTCGGGTATATTCCTTAGGGGCAATGACAGCACTCATCACAAAGCTAGCTACATGCCAAAAGAAGTGCAGTACCATGAGTATTCCAAACCAGAAAATCTTACCTGGAGTGAACCCTGCCTTTTTTTAGGCTTCTGCCATAAATAATTTGTTATGTAAGTATCAGAAATTATAAGCAAACACTCTGTGGAAAAAAGGTTGGCAGTATAAAGGCCAGAAGTAAGATCAGAAGTAACACTGTGGTCTAGATAAAGCACAGAATTTCAAGTTCAACATATTAAGGGTTAATGTCTGGAAAAGATTGCTAACCTTTTGCTTGACTAGTATTTATGGGCATGCATTTTCTCTGTTTGAATGTATCCTTCTTACTTTCCCTGTAAGAATGCTGATGTTAGTTATTTTATAACAAGTTACCGAAAAATAGAGGAACAGACCCCTACTACCCAAGGGTGTAAAGGTTCCCCTCCCAAATCACCAGTAGACGTGGTCAGTGAGAAGAGAGTGCTGTATTTGTCTGAAAGATGTGCCTCCCTAACGCTGAGCCTTTCGGGGCTTTGGATAATGAGGTCTCTGGGGCTGAACAGACATCTCTTCTCCATTAGCAGCAAATATGGCCTCTGTTGTGCAGAAGGTCAGACCAAATGTTTATAATGATCCCTTGCAGCCATATGAAAAATCTTTTTAAATTATAAGTAATTTTCTAATGAAAGAAACCCAGATTCTGGCACCAGCATGGGCCATGCTGATCACTGGTTAGCTGATGTGACTTTTAGTATTATAAATGATATTAGGGATGTAGGGTTCAATGTTTTCCAAATGCTCCCCCACCCAAAAATAAACGCTGGTCTTGCTGCTTCTGATCTTGCTTCTTTCCTAATATTTTGACTTGACTATAGAGGAACTGCATCCCCATGTGTCCCCAACCACTTACTGTGATGCTGGGAGTTGTAGCTACCATGCATTTCCCTTTCTAATTTGTTTCCTTGAAACTATCTTGGGCTCATTTTAAAAGATGTTTTGTGGTAGCAGCGTTTGAGAATTTCATCCCAGTTACTTCTCTAAGGAATGCTTCTCCTGAGTGCTATGAATGTGCCAGGTAATTTTCAGTACTCCTGTCTAGCCTTGGAAGTTAGTATCTAGAAACTGCATAATGGAAACAGAACTATCTTCTCCATAATTGCAACACAGGTATTACACAGACACTTGCACACTGGTGCCCTTCCTGCCCCGCTGTCTTAGGGGCAACTTTTTCTACCTCAATTAAGTCCTTAGGGAGCCTGTTGTGTGAGAGACTGTTCTCAGCCACTGCTCCTTTCTGTGGCACAACAAAAGCTCTTACAGGTGCTCTTTGCATCTCTGAGCAGGCAGTGTTGGGGTCACTGGAAACACCTGGAGACTGAGAAACACTTAGCACACAGCAAGCCTGGGTTCTCCAGTGATCTTGGAATCAACAGAATGCAGTGGGTGGGAAGGGACATCAGCCATCCAGTTCCACACCCTGTCCAGCCTGGCCTGGAACACTTCCAAGGATGGGGCACCCACAACATTATGGATTAATTTAACCCAAATGCGATAATAGAATGTTTACACAAAACAGGGCACACTATCCAATTCCAGCAGTTTTGAGCACAAACTGAATCTTCTATGAGTAAAGCAGCACAACAGAAATTTGTGACAAGTTGCTTAGAGCTAAAATTAGTTAGTTTTATGAGTTAGATAATTAATAAAGAAACTGGCAGCCCTTCCACCTGTTGCTGTGATGTGCCTGACGCTGTAGCAGGAAGGGGAGCCTTCTGCAGGGAAGTTAGGAGAGGAGATGCTGTGCACCACTTCAGAGGTTGACCTGCTTTCTGTTTCCACCTTGGCTTATCCCCCTTGGAAAGGGGGAAGAATGACCCTTTCCCCCTCCGTCTCCCCGCTGCAGCTACCGGCCCTACAGCTACCGGCACTTCGCGCCGCCCACGACGCCCTGCAGCACGGACGTGTGCGACAGCGACTACGCCCCGAGCCGCCGGCTCCCCGCGGCCGCCGCCAAGGGCTACACCAGCGACCTCAACTACGACTCGGAGCCGGTGCCGCCGCCGCCCACGCCGCGCAGCCAGTACCTGTCGGCCGAGGAGAACTGCGAGAGCTGCCCGCCGTCCCCGTACACCGAGCGCAGCTACTCGCACCACCTGTACCCGCCGCCGCCGTCCCCCTGCACCGACTCCTCCTGAGGGGCAGCCCCCCGCCCCGCGCCCTCCGCTCTGCGCTGTAAATACAAAAGGTTCTGCTGGGGACGGGGGGAGGGAGCTCTCGGCCGAGGATGGGGGAGGACAGTGTACAGTTAAATGTGGGGCGGAGGAACACTGAAGATATTTGTACAGAAGAATTAAAAAAAAAAAAAAGGATATTTATATATTTTCTTAAACAGCAGCTGCTGCTTGTGCCATAAGAAGAAAAATTTTTGTATAAAAGAACCCAGACGTTTGTACAAAAAGTTTTTATTTTTGCAAATGGAACACAAAAACATGCCTTAATCCAGTGAAGTGACTGAGCACATAAGGAAATGGAAGGACTGGGATATGTTACTTGTCCAACGAGGTGATATGTGGGTTTTGTCAATACCAAAAATGTTTAAAGTAATTAATAATAAAGAAGTCCGTCTCAGAGCAGCATACCATAGATACTTGGAAGTAGCCAAATAACCTCTATGTTAACTGCAGAGGGCCAGCAACTAAAGTTAAACTTGAAAACGCAGTCAGGACAGATACTAACCTTACACAAAGGGCTTTGTTTTCTACAGGAATACAGCAATCGTAGCAGTGAATCCAGAAAAACAATCACACACTTTTTTAAATGAGTACACCTCTGGTTTCCCTTAATGCATTTAACAAATGAGAGCATTTAGAGCTCTCTCCCTGCTTCTGGAATTGCAGTGATTTTTGTTGGGTGTATTTTAAAGTTTGTTTTTTAATCCCAGTTAGGTTTTCTTATCTCTTCTTCATCCTTTCTTCCTGCCTGTGTCACTTAAATTAATGATACTCCTATTTAAAGTACTGCTAGAACTGGGCTGCTGTAAATGCCAGGTTTTCTCCTAATTAGCCTTGTCATGCAATGATTATCATGCTATACATTACCCTCCTCATTTTGCCAGCATGGTAGTGTTTTGTACCAGGTCAGTACGATTCTCACATCATTGACAAGGGTAATATGCATATACCTGAATGATTTTTAGTCCCTTAAAAAAGAAAATCTTATTTTGACCTAGTGCCCACAAAATGTCAAATATTTTTATACCACATATAATAGAGACAGCGTATTTATAAACTATAAATTTAACCATGGATTGTTAGTTTTACTGTAAATGAATAATATATCCTTGCAGTACTTTCAGTGTATATTGATATCACAGTATACAAATCATATATATAAATATATATACTATTTTTTCCTAGTAAGGAAGCATTTAACTTTCAGTGGAGCAACTGTCCATAAGAAAAATAGATGTTTTGATCATTGGAAGGGGTTCCCCTGCTGTATTAACTGCTCGTGTTTTCTTTGTGTTAGGTAAAGCCAGTTTTTCTCAGTATGATTTTGACATACCTCCTCTTTTGCGTGGTGTGAGTTTAAGTATTAACCGCTGTGAATGTCAAATTTTAAGATATTCTTAACCAAACCATTTTATATTCACATCTCTATTTTTGTATATTGTCATATTTAGCCCCTTCTCCCATCAGCCTCACCGTGGTGGTTTTGACAGGGAGACTATTTAATCAAGTGAAAACATTATTTGTGTAGGTTAAGGGGCAACCTAGGATATTGTTAACTCCTCTTGGATGCTAGTGCCGTGCTTTGAATTTGTTTTGTTGCAGCAGAGCTCACAGTACACCTGATCTTAGATGGCATTGTGCATTTGCACCTTCTGTTGACATCACATCCCCTGAAGGTGCTCTTCACAGACTGGCCCTCTGAGTCTTCTCTCTCAAAACAAAGGTCCTGGGGAGCTCCTGCCTCCTTACCTTTGGGTATGGAATGGGGATAGCAACTTTCCAGAGGCGCCTTTTGGGTTTTATTGTTCTCTGTTGCTTCTTTCTCAGCCAGTTTCAACTAAAAGAGAAGTTACCTGAAAACACAGCATGGGCTTGCAATTGATGCTGTTGACAAAATTAGTGACAAGTTGTTCTTGCTAGCTGCCACTCATCTGGAGTACTGGATCCTCATTTGGTTTCAGCTCCAAGGAAAACGGCATCATTGGGATTCCATCTGAAATAAAGGGTCTTTCCTACTAGTCCAGGAAACCTGAGGAAACTTTAAAAAGCCTTGACGATCTCCAGGCTATTGCTGTTGATCTCTGAAGATGGTGTACTAAGGGGTTTTTTGCCCAGCTTCATTCTAAGTTTCTAGGAATTGTAGTAGCTGTTCTTCTGGCTCTTCCTTGCTGGTGGAGAAGCTTCCTTGTGTTGTCCAGCAGGATGGATGTTGAGGAGGGTGTTGTGAACTATAAGGGAACTTGAAACCCTATATATGAAGGGGGGGAGGGCAGGTGTGTCGGTGTGGGGGGTGAGGCTGGCACACCGATGAGAATTAGAATTTCTCTGTTGTTTACATTTTTTCATGTGCAGCATTCCGTGTGGGGTTCACATGTGGAAACTTGCACTAATGAACTCAGAAGAATATTGTATTGTTGTGTCTCAGTCCAAGTGCTTGTACTGCAATGGCAATGGTCTCTTCTTGCAAAATACTTTTCTCAGTGTGCCAATTTCTGTTTGAAAAATTCCGGGATGGTTGAGCTTAAGGAGTGGTATCCTCTTTCTGGTGCAGCCCCTTGGAGGGAGCTTCCTGCAGGTAAATTTGTGTGTTAATTGCAGCAAAGATTTGTTTAGAAGAAAGACATTCTCTGCATATGGATCGTGCTGCCTCCTGTGCTGGTTTACATCCACATAACCCAACTGAAGTCAATGGGGTGGACATAGAATTCCGTGTAGGATTTCATCAAGTCTTTCTGATACAGATGTTTTCAGTTTGTGCATCAAATATTTTGGGTGATCTGCCTCTGGGAGGTTCATGAGAGGGTAATTGGACAGGCTGGGGTTTTCCACTGAGAATGCCCAGCATAGAGAACAGACTGTTCCTCATCTGAGCAGGAAGCTATGATCTGATTTTGCAAATACATGTATTTTCTCAGTAAATCTGGAGTAAAGTTTTGAAAGAGGTGGTGGTCCGTGAAGCTCCTCTTGGGCAGATCTCCAAATTACAAAAGCAGTGGTGCAACCAGTACCCACACCTGACACATTCCCAGTGGATAAACCCTAGACTGAACACTGAGACTCTCTTTGTTCCCCTTTGCTACTGAGCCAGCTGTGGTTCGTATTCTCCTTCCCTCAGTGAGGATCATCTTTTCTCCTGCTTCTCCAATTGACTGAGGTGTTGGGACCATAGATAACAGACACACCCATTCAGGAGATTGCTGAAGTGGGTTCTCACCGATGGCAGTGAAAATTGCTCCTTGTCCTTCAAGTTAAGCACAAAGGTCGTTATCCTACAGCATCAGGTCCAGTAGGACACTAACACAGGGACGAAGAGTGTACTGTTTCCTCTCTGTAGACACTTGGGGAGTGTTCTTAGCTGGCTGTCTGGTGATGGGAATAGCTGGCATGCCCAGTCTGGAAAGAAACAGTCCACTATAGCTAAAAAACAAGACAGGACATTACAGCATAATTTGTTGATAACTGACCTTTGGATGTTTAAATGGCAGCATTAATGAGACCTAAGCCTGCCTTTTAAAGTTACACCTGCCATGTCATACTGCGTGCAATTCATACCTTCCTAAGGAGCACTCCTCATTTCCCCACTGCTTTTGGATACCAAGATATTTCTTAGGAAATAACTTGGATGCAATAAATGGAACACGCACACGGTATTTGCATTTGAAATAAAGAATGGTTTCCATGAATATAAATTCATGCAACCTGTGCACATACATTAAATGAAATATTTACAGTAGTGCACAATACGTAAGTGAGCCATTTGATATCAAAGGATTCATTTTGCTGTGAGTTGAAACTTTCTGCATTGTAAATTCTGGATTTCTGCCACAGCATTTCCCTCCCCACGTGCATGTACAAGTGTGTGTGCAGGTACCCATATCTTTGATAATGGGCACTTACCAAAGCTGATTATTTTCTCTTGTGCATACAGATGCAGCCTCCCTGCCTCCCAGTGTGCTACTGCTGAATGTTGCCCTGCTGTGTCTCACCTACCCTGGGCTCCTTTTGGCCAGGCTGTACGACAGACAGCAGAACACCTGACTATTGAACACTCTGTCAGGCCAGGCAGGAGAGGAAGCACATTTTTTGTACTGTTCCCCTACTCTTGGAGTCCATTTTGCAGATGAGTAAAGCTCCTCTGTGTTTTGTAGGGACATGGAAAGCAGTCTGCTGCAGCCCTAGCGTAATGATGAAGAAAATTGCACCCAAACTGCTTGACATGGCAGGTGCTATGGTCAGCTGCAAGTGAAGGTGCATGTGGAAAATCCCTGACATTCCTGTTTAGTGCACTAATGGGCCTTGATGGTGTTCTGGTCTCCAGCTCTGCATTGCTTCTCTATTTATTACAGCCCATTCTCTAGAGATGGCTTCATTGGCAAATCCTAAATACAGTTTAAGCTTTAAAGTAGTTAAAGCTGTGCTAAGATGAAGAAAAGGCCCTTGTCTTGCATATTATTTCCATTCCTGATTGCTTGGCAAATCTCAGATTAATTGATTAGCACCATTCTGGGGGGATCTGCTTGAGCTACAGAACTCCCTGGTCACACATGCTGTTGGATCAGATGACTTCTTCAATTCTCTTAAGAAGTAATCAATCACTTTCTTTTCCTGACCCTTTTGCCTTGAGCATGTTTGTCACACAATATTGTCAGTGACAGAATCTGCTTCTGAACATGTACTGTGCATGTAGCAGATTACTTATTAGTTCTGCAACAGAAAAATAACTGGCTCATGGAGTGCAAAAATAATTTGAGCATTGCTATTCAGAAATTGCTTTCTTAGCAATGAGATTTTTTAAATTGCATTTTGGTGTTGGTATGGCTTGAAAATTAACCTTTAACTTAATTGGCAGGTGACAGAGAAACCTTGCAAATAAGTTAGGAATGAACTAACAGTCTGAAAAGGGCTGCAAAACAGTCCATCTCTTTCTAAAAGAAGTCAAAATACAGTAGTGATCCAAAATTTTCTTTCTTCTCCATCTTTAAAAAGGGAAAGGATGTGTAGCATTTATTGGGACTGGGTGATTCACACCAGAACTGTGCAGGGCAGGGTAAGTAAAGTGTCCATCCTTCATTCAGGACTCAGATTGTCCTAGTGGAGGGCAGGGTGATTGTTACAAACTCTAGAAAGCAGTCGTGTTCCCCTCTTTAAATGAACCAGGAGCAGCTTTGAAGTCCTGATTAAAATGGCTATAGCCTTAAGCCATGCAGGGAAGAGTCAGCAGGAAAAGGGAAGTGTTTTTTTAAGAGGATACCACCAGGCTTAAGCTGAACTAGCCTTGTTTGCAAGTGAAGGATCTGATGCTGCTTTCAGATTTTAACTCTTCGTTTTGTTTTTGGTTTGTTTTGTTTGTTCTTTTTGTAAGCTTTAATCACTGTTTGTCATTGTCTTAAAGCCAGCTGGTGTCTCTTGTTCATCAACTTCGGTACGATGGTGCTTTGCAAGGATGTATTTATATTATAATGGCCAACATTTGGCCAGCCCTATTCACTCATTCACTAACTTTTTTTTTTGTAAAATAAAGTGCTTTACTTGTACAATGTATATAAACCTTGTACAAAAATCCTTTCCAATTATTACCGAGTTGTAACAAATGAAATGTTGATTTTTATAATAAAACTAAGAGTGAAAAAGGAGAGGTATGTTTCATTTTATTTCAGTATCTGGAGGACAAACAATTAAAGGTACAACGTGCTCTCCATGAAAGTCAGAATGGGCTGAGTTTTCCGATGCTGTAGAAGGCCCTGCAGACACATGGATTTGCAGTGCAACTGGCTATATTTTAAAGCTTCAAGTCTCAATTATTGATCCCTTAGATTGGTTTACAGGATAATACCAACCAGAATCTTTTACCAAATGACTGTTTTGGACGCTGCTCATTCTTGAAATCTCTATTGAAATGTTTGCAAAGAGGGAAGTGTTTAACTTCAAAATGTAAAAGAAATTCCCCCAAGCCCTCTTCCTATTGCTGTAACAAGTAATTGGAGAGGAACCAGTTCTGAATTTATAAGCTCAGCACAGGAATTTCCCACTCCACTTGCATCCACTGGTCATGGAAAAAAATACATGGCTTTGTATTAGTGTGGATCTGGCTGTACTGAGACTGCAGCTCTGGTTTTTCTGCATGGAAGCATGGACAAGCCATGTACCACTTGCCATGTCAAGTAAGTCAGGGTCTGCATTTATCAATCTCACAGAGTGTTGTCAAAATACATCCTGTTCACACTCAGCCAGGCTGCTGTGCTTACTTTGTTTCAAGGTGTTACATTTATTTTGCCTTGGAAAACAAGCGGTTAGTTTGGAGCTGCAGGGGGCTGCGTTTTTCTCTGAAAATGCCAGTTTGGAATTGTTGCTGGGCTGCAAAAGGCTCAACAGCCCTTCCTTTTGTTTTCATTTAAACCATGGTGGCTACCTTTAGTCTGTGCAGCTGTAATATGGTAGAAGTTTGTGTACAGCATTCATGTTCTCTTGGATTCCCTGAGACTTGGACTTTTCCAGATATGGCTTAAGCATCAGAGTGCATCAGAGTGCATTTGTTCCTCAAAGTGCATATTAGAGAGAGGGTATGGACAGGCACACAAAGAGCAGGATCAGCCCTCTCCATGAGCAACTTGAGTTAAACCTTGGGGAGAAAAACCGAAACTCTTTAGAGGGAGAGTGTAGCTCAGGAAACAGAACTTACTCCTTGTCAGTTGTCTTACCTGTGCCAGGAAGGTCTCCAGCAGTGGCAGAGCTGCTGAAATCGTGTTTGCCAGGCAGCATGGGGCTGCAGGCATAGTAAGGAGCACTGGAGTACTTCCCATCATTTAAAAACGTATTCCCTGCCTGTCTGAGAAAAGACCTCTTGGAAATCTGAAAAGAATTTGTGATTGGGAGCTGCTGGTCCTCTCTCCTTGCACCCTCTGAGGCACAATGAAACTGCTCAGTGGGGAAGGTCTGAAGCTCGGGTTCTGTGGCTTGGTATGGCACAGCAGTGACCTCACCCCAGCTCTGCTCCCACAGCAAGACACCTTTACAAGAGTCCAAGGGGAACGAGTACCCTGCAGTAACCACCAGGTTGGCTTCTCTGAGGACATGTGAAGAACATCCTTTGGGTCTGAGGAGATGGAGGAATTTCACCTGGTAAGTGTTTTCTGTTTGTTAGTGTTGCCAAGATCCCTAGCCCTGTCTCCTTCCCAAGAAACCAATAACCTTACCTTGCAGAGCACTGGGCTGGAGAGGGACAGCTGAGGGAGGGACCCTCCACCAAGTGCCCCCAGCACTGCCCTGAGAAATGGGTTTCAACCACGGATGATCCCTGCTGGTGACTGAATAAAGGGCTACAGGCTACTGCTGGCTCCTGCAGAGCTGGGAGCATCCAGCTGTCCCAGGGGACAGGCCCAGGACCTTCACCTGCAGCTCAGGTGCTCTGAGAGCTGCTCTGGCTTCCTGGGCCAGGTGTCCATGCAGGTGAAGAGCAGCAGGGAAATGTTGCACATCAGAGATGCACAGAGAGGACTGTGGCGAGAAGAGAGGTGCAGAGAGGTTGTGGTGGTTGTGCTCTGGGCTCCTTTTCTTTCTTCAATGATGTGCATGGAGGGGAATTAGAAACATGCGTAAAGTAAGATGAATAAAGGACACAGGGCATATGGTAGGAAGGATCCTGGAAGTCAGTGGCAATAAAAAGAAAGGATAATATTACAGGTGCCTCCTGGAAGTCACTCAGCACACAGCAACTACGCCTCAGAACATGCCTGGTTGGCATGACAGGGATCCCAGGGGAATAATCTGGCAAGAATGGAGAAAGGGAACATGCTGGGCAGTTCAGGATGAAGAGCAAGAGGAGTCCGGTAGAAAAGCAGGGAGTCCTGTTGTCTGCACCATGTCTGTGCTTGGAATGAAAGAATTGTTATGGGGCCTGACTCCTGTGGGGCCAGAGAAGATCAGTTCAGGAGGGACCAGAGGAAATGGTTTAAGAGGCCGCTCCTGCCATCCCACCCACAGGCCCAGCAGTCTAGCGGGGAGACAAGCTGCTTTCTGCCCAGGGCTTCTTGGACTTGGCTCCCAAGGAGGCAGCCAGGCCACCTTTGCCTGGAAGAGAAGAGCAGCAGGATGGAAATCAGCACTGTAGCTTGATGGGGCAGGAAATGTGTCTGCACGAAGTGCTTCCAGAGGCTGTGAGGGCTTTCCAGCGGGGACAGTCCCTCTCAGGCACAGCCCTGACTGGTTATCAGCACTGAGGGGCTGTTGTGCCAGCAAAAGTGACCAGCTGCCAGTGTTTGGGGCCAGCCAGAGGGGAAGCAGGCAAGCTGGAAGAGGAGATGGCATCAGGAATTATCTGAGACCCCCCAGCAAAGCCCCTCCTTCTCCCAGAATTCCCCTGTGAGCGGCACCTGTGTACAGCCTCTTTCCTGCCTTGCACCTCCCCTGCCTCTCTAATGAACACCAGACCTTGGCCTCCGAGGGCATTCCATGAGCTTTTGTGGCTCCTTCCTTAGCAGAGGCCCATTGTCCTCGCTGTGGAATCACACTCATGGGAATGCTGCTGACACTGATTCTGCTTCAGGTGGGGAGCGAGCAGCAGGGGAGTCCTCCTGATAAAGATCCAGATTTTAGGCAAATGTCTCCTGTGCTGAAAAGTCAAGGAAGAAATCAGCATAACATGACACCCACTGTGGACAGGAGGAGAGTTTGGAAATGAATTATTTTAATGGATCATGATGCAATAGATGCTTTAAAAATAGAAATCCATTGGTGCATCTTTCCTAACTTTGTGTTTTTCAGGCATGCTCTGTTTGCTGTAGACAGAGTGATTCCTCCCTAAATGCCACTGTATTCTTTCCATACTGCAAATGTTTTGAGAAACCCTGTGGCTGCAGCATTGCTGTGCAGATGGCCTAATGTGGGCTGATGTTCTGAAGCACAGCTGTGAGGGATTCATTATTTGATGGAAAAAACCAATTTCAGATGCTTCTAATAAAAAAATGTTCCACCAGCAGCACTAATAAGGAAGGTCGATTTTTTTAAAAAAATTCACTTCTCTCTCTTACCTTCCAATGTGATATCCACAGGTCTACTCCACTCTGTGTTGCAACTTGAGTAGTGGAATACGAAAGACATATTCCCCCAAATTTTGAAAAGGGAAGGGAAGGGGATACCAATTGTCTCCTCCACTGGCATTCCTCTGTCTCCCAAAGAGATCCAAAAAATGCTTAGAAGTCAAAAGTCAGACAGAAGCACAGGCTTGTGATAAAGCTGGAATTTGATTTTGGCAAATAGCAGGTAAGGAAAAATTGCAGGTCTCTCTGTCAGAACAGGTCACGTGGGAACAGGTGGGAAAGGGAGAGATGAGGGTTCTGTTGTTTAGGATACTTGGCTCCTTCAACCACATGGATATTTTTTTCTCTTCTCATTTAATGTTTGTATTGTCCTTCAGCTTTGGATGGCTCCAAAACGAGGACCAAAAAGACAAGAGATGTAACCATCGTGTCCCAATTGTTCATTTCTTTGAGTTAATTTTATGTTGCTAATAAAACTTCTGTCTTTCCATGAGTGTAAAAGACAGTGGGTAAAGCACCTGTAGAGCTGGGAGAGGTTGGCAATTCAGATCCATCATTTACTGTGGGATTTCTCCAACACCTTTTTCCAGTGGACCTGGCACTTGTCATTGTGCACGATTAACTGCAGTTGCTGCCAGCAGGTACTTGGTGATTTCTTGGTGGATTTGGTCTCCAGCATGTGCTGGAAGCTAACTGTAAGTCACTAAAAAGATTGTTTCAGAGAAAAGGATTTGGGGTGAGCTTTGTTCTTTGGTTTTGTTTTTGGCAAGATGATCTTCTCTATTGCACAGTTGTGTGAGACCACTTCATATTTGAAATGATCCCTGGCCTATTCCTGTGGTATTCTGTGACATGGAAGAGTTGGTGAAAAACAAAGAGCACTGCAAGCGAAGATTGCATTACATGTGAAGATCCCTCCCCTATGCCCAAAGGTACTTTGCTACTTGAAAGTCTAAAAGTTCTTAGAAGGAATTGAATTTCACATGCAGCATCAAGAGAAGAATGTTCCTCTGAATGTTCCTTCTGTTCCTTCTGCATTGCTACTGTGATAGTTTTATAGTTAATGATTTCTACTTTGGTTCCTTCCAGACAGAAAAGGTTCAGTGATCTGATGTTCAGTGATCTTTTACTTCTTTGTGGGCTTTAAATGTATTTTATATATTATATATATTTATATACCTAGAAGTGCTCAATACCTAATTTGTAATTACAGCCATCTCCACTGTTTTCATTGCAATTTTTTCAGGAAAAATCACAGATACTGGATTTTTGGTTTTATGTAGTTTTCGTTTCAGAGTGTGCACGAGAAACTGACATCCCATCCTTCTAGGGAGCAGCTACAGCAAAATACTCAGCTCTGTGATAGCTGTGAGAGCACCAATCTTCACCCATCCTTGGGCTGCTAGAAAGAGGGACCCTGAGGCCAGAAGGTAATTAGTCGAGTTACTTAAAGGTGAGATGCTTGATAATGTCCCTACTGAATCCTCATGAATAAACTGCAAACTCACATGCATATAGTATTAACAAATTTGTTCCCAGACTGTTTCCAGTTTCATCCTTGTTTTGCTTGAGCCACTACCTATAGATAAAATGATATGATCCCTTCCAACCCATTCTTTTGAAAACCCCTAGTATTTAATGCTGGCAATTAGGATGTTCTGCAGGTTTCTCTGCTCCTTTTCCTTGTGTGAGAGGCCCTGGTGAACGATTCCATGCAGGTGTGTCTGTGCATCTTCCTGTGCTTTGTCCTGCACTCTGTCCCAGCAGGAGAGGAGGTGGCAGCCTCAACCCACTTCCTTTCCCCAAAGCTGAGGTACAAAACACAGGGTGGTGGTAGGGTGCTGAGGGGAAAGGAAAGTCACCCCAGGCCCCCACACCTAGAGCAAAATACACTCTCTGAATCTTAAGATCTTTTCCAAAGGCAGAAAGTAAAAAGAAAACTTAGCCTTCAAAGTGATTGTGAGTCACACCCCTTTCAAAGCTTTTCCATGGATTTCTTTAAGTTTCTTTCCAGTGTGTATTCCAAACATTTTTGTGGGGATGATAAATCTTTACTGTCTCACATTTTATCCTGGTCCATCAAACTGGCCCTCATTTTGGTTTTTCTTCTGGCACTAAGGGCTAATTTCTTTACCTGAATGCAGACACTGCATCCAACATGACAGGCACTACCACTCAAAAATGGGATATTGTCTTTCCTGCTTGCTTTAATTGAGAGCAGAGGGGTGACCTCAGCCCTGAACTCTGCCCTTATTAGGACTTTCGCACATTGCTTCACACCAAGGCACAACAGAGCACATGCAAGCTCTTGGGGGACAGAAATCCATTTCCAGGCAGGTCCTAGGATCTAGTATATATTCTGTGGTCTGTTAGATATCCAGGCTGGGTTTCAGGCTTGGAGTTGGGTCTTTAAACCTTCAACGTTTGGGGTTTGCACCTTGTGTCCCTTCATGACTAAATTTAGGACTTTGTGTGCTCAGGTCCCCGTCACTTAAGCCAGCACAGGACCTCTGGTGTTCAGCAACCCTCGGGTTACTTTGCGAACTGGGAGGGTTCAGCAATAGCTACGCTGGACTGGCCACAGGGAAAGTGTAACAAATGAAGCCCCACTCTCCCAAACTGGGACACAGAAGGTGCAAACCAGGAGGCAGCAGTGGCTGAAGGGATGTGGGACAGGGCATGCAGAGGTGGTGAATGCTCCTCTCTGGAGCTGGGCTGTCCCTCTGTGAGCACTGCCTGGGGAAAAGGCACACAGCAATCCCCTGTCCATACAGTGTGGCTGTGCTGTGTGTATTTCTTGTAATCATCTCTACAGAGAAGCATTTTGCTGAGTCTCCAGCTCCTGGAAGGAGAGGCGTCGGAGAGCTCAGCTTCCTGTAAAATGCCTTGGCTCTCCCACTTCTGGAGTGAAGGTAACCACGGGATCTGCATTTGTCTGAAAGGATAAAATACAGAAGGCAAACATGACACCCAACCTCCACAACAATTTTGAAAACCTCAGAACACCACCTGAGGGAGGGGTTACTCTTTCTGTGTTTTCCCGGGAGAGCTTGAGGTGCTCTCTTGGGGCTTTAGATGCTGGGGTTGGCCAGGCAAAGCACAGGACACGGCTGCCACCACCAGCCCTGCACGGCTGTGCCAGGGCTGCTCAGTGTCAAGGGCACCCTCCTTTTCTCTGCTGCTTAGCATGGTGGTAATGCCTGAAGCAATTCCTGCCCCACAAAAGATCTTTGTAATCTGTAGGAGGAAGTTTCACGAAGGATGTCTGGACTTCAGGCAGCTCTCTTGAAAGCTGTTTATTGCATAGGCGAAGTTACAGCATTTCAGGGAGTGGGTATCCAGAGCCACCCCTACAGCTGCCAGCTCCAGCTGTAGGCATACCTGAAGCCACTTTCTGTTCAAGTTACAAAGCATTCTATACTTTTCTTTGCTGAGTGTCTTAATACATAACAACCAATAAGCACCATACACAATACCTTTACATTTGCCTATAGCCTATCATAGCTAGTACCATCACCATATTATAGTCATTATTATCCAGTCACAAGAGTAAGTATGTTACAATTTAAGCTTACAGTGGAAAATTCTCAGACCTCTTTTCTTCTTGCTACATCGACATTTCTTGTTTGCCTGCCATCTCTCTCTTTTTGGTAAAGACATGTTTTCTATTTACTTATGCTCTTCTTGAGACTTATTTACTTGGTGAAAAACATGTCTTTGTTTGTAGTCACATACCTTTGTCCTAATCATAAAAATCTCCTTCCAACTCATCTCCAACCTTTGCCTTCTCAGTTATTCAGTGACCAGTGTTTCAGCAAAACATCTTTTACTCTGTATCAAAACTTGCTTTCATTTCTATCTCATTCTCAGTTTCTACATTCAGAGATCTTTCTGCCAAGCCTACATATCTGTGAAACTTTCTTACCAAACTTTCATCCTCTCCAACAGTAACCGAGGTGCTTACAGGAAGGCACACAAATTTGATGAAAAACAACCCCAACAAACCCAAGCCAGCTGAAGCCAGACACACAGCTACCTTAAATACAGAGCGTGCAGGTGCTTCTCCTGTATCCCTGGATGGCAAAAGCTTTTTGATATGTTTCTCTTGAAGTGTTTGGGGAAGTCTGCCTTCTGGACTCTCTTGCACTTGTCATATTGGTTTGGAGGAAGACAGAACTCTGTTCTGTACCTGATAGGCAGTAGTCTTCCAAATTAAAATGCTTAGGAAAAACTCTGAGATAGAAAAGGTGCTTTGATTTGTTGTTTTGTCTGATGGCCAGCAGCAGTTATTTCAATGTAAACAGTAAAAATTAGAGAGACAGTTCATACCCCTACCTCTGACTGGTCCTAGAACTGTCACCCAAAAGATTCTAATTTCACTACAGGCACCTACATTGAATACATAGGCACTGCTGGCAGCACCAAGGACTTCCTTCAGGCCTTGCTTGACAAAAATAGTCCCACACTTGCCTGCATTTCTGCCACAGACACGAGCAGAAAGCTCAGTCTGAGCAGTGATTTGCTCCTTGGTGCAGGCTGTCCTCTTGCCTGGGGAGCAAACAGGACCAATCCAGCTGATGCTTCCAGCTGCATGAATTCTCTCCCTAAAGTGACGAGCAGCATCTCTGTATTCCTCTCACATCACCTGACCTTGCATGCAACTGGGCACACACCTTCCTTTTTTTGCCTTATCTCCAAAGGAAGATCCCTGCTTAGCCAAGCTGCCCTGCTGCCTTGCCTGCCTGACTTCTGACATTTTGGAATTGCCTGTTCCTGTGCCCTTGGGAGGTGGTGTTTAACAAGTGACCAGCACTGAGGGACCCCAGCACCTGCACACTTTCCCAGGGGACTTTACTCGCTGGTTCCCTGCACAGGCTGAAGCCTGTTCTCCTCATGTCCAGGGCTGGGATTTTGCTGGCACTTTTCCTCCTGTCAACAGAGCTTTTAAACTTGATGGCCAAGACAGCCCCAATCCCCTCTTTGCTCACGAGACGCTCTCTGTTGACAAGCAGCAGATCAAGGATATCTTTCCAAGTCAGCTCCCTGTTCCATAAAGTTGCCATCCAGGTTTTTTAGGAATCTTCTGGACCTGTTTGTGCCAGCTGTGTAATGCTCACAGTTTATTTCTGGCAAGTTGAAGTCCCCCATAGGGACAAGGGCAGTTGATATGGAAGTGTCCCTTGGTTCCTCAAAGAATAATTTGTTAGAGTCATCATCCTGGCTGGGAGGTCCAGAGTAGATTTCCACAGTGACATTCACATTATTTGTTTGCCCCTTAATTCATATGTGGAGGCTGCCATTGCCAGCTGTGAGCTCCAGATATTCCAACCCTTCTGTTACATCCAGTGCCACATCCCCCCTCTCCTGCCCTGCTTATCCCTCCTGAAGAGCCTGGAGCCATCCAGTGGGGCACTCCAGCCACAGTGAGGCATCAGGCACTCCTGGCAGCCTGAGACCTGGAGAGCTGCATCTGCCACCAGAAGGTTTTTCTGTCTGGAGGGCTCTGACACAGCCGGAGCAGTGACTCCAGGAGCTGCAGGGAAATGAGCTCTGCAGAGTGTCAGAACCACACCTGAGACAGGGCACACGAGTAAGACTGGGGCTGAAAAGTGACCTCTTTGTGCCCTCCTTCACCATCTCCTGGGTCTGTTTGCTATCTCTGTTGTCTGCTCCAGGATGGTGGAAGAGGAGCACTTCCTTCTCACCCTGACCATGCAAACTGACCCAGCCCAGGTGCAGGTGTTTCCCTTCAGCTCTGCTCTCATGTACAGAGGAGCAGAGTGGGCTACATGGGAGTGGAGACTCTTCTCGTGCCAGGGGAAGAAAAGGCTGGGTTTCCTTTCCCAGCTCTTCCAGCTGGATCCTTTCCTCCTGGATGACCCTGACTCACTGACAGTTCTCATGGAGAAAAGCAGAACCACCACAGGTCACCAGAGTTCATTAAGCAGCACAGCCAGTCCCTCCCGTACAACCTAACCAGATAGGTGTCGTCTGTGCAAGAGAAGTGGACTGTTTTAAACTGTATGGATGGTGTGGGAAGCTGGTTTTGCACACAAACCCACCCGGCAGGACCTCTGTGCATGGTACAGTGGATGCATGGCAATCCAGTTGCCCCTAGGATGGAAAGCAGTAACTCACGGGCTGAAGGATTATGTCCTCTTATTTAACCTTAACTAAATGGGGCACAACATAGTGAAGACAGAGTTGCACTAGGATGCCAAGGAAAACATCCCTAGTGGCAACAGATGTCACTGATGTGAAACAGAGCAGCACATGCTGTAGGAAAAGGCCTAGGCTGACACAGGTCCTTCAGAAGAGAAGCTGTCTGCTGGTCTGGGCCTGTCCAGAAATACTCCCCACATTCCAAACTGTGAGGTTTCCACAGGCTCAGCCTCTAGAAGAGAAGTGATGCACTGCTTGGCTTTCAGCACCAGCAGAAGTGGTAAGTCACCTATTTATGACCTGCACTAGACTAAATTAGCAATCACTGTGCAGCAAAGATCTGCTAGCAAAAACGGAATACCAGATCTGCTTGCTGATGATTTTAGGACAGTCTGTCACCTGCTGGATCACCCCCACCATTCACTGGCTGGATTAGAGCTGTAAAATCCCAGGGCAGTTCCTTCCCTTTTCAGTACCACAAAATATTTGATACCTGAAAGTACAGTGTTTGGTATCTAAATTGATGATAGATATACCCACTTAATCCATATATAACTGAGACCCAGAGAATCTTTTGCTGGATTATAGACAAACATTATGCAAAGAAAATGAGTTCAGACAAGAAAAGGTTTTTTTATTACCTTCCATGGCTATTGCACCTGGGTGCCTGCTGATTTCCATTCTTTCTTCTCCCCTTCCAGTGGCTAGACTCATCCTGCCAGAGCAAGGATGTGCCTTCCGAGCACAGCATTTCCCTTAAGAACACAGAAGTTCACTTCTTTTATTTAATATTCTCAGTCTTTCATCAAAACATGTGTTCAGAAGCTTTCACTAAGAAGGGCACTGCACTTCCAATAAAAAACAATGCCTGTTGTGCATCCTTATGAGAACAACATTCAAACAAGTCAGTCTGCTTTTTGTCGTGATTTAGGAATGGTACTTCCCAAGGCAGTGCTCACACTAAGACTCTGCTGCTAACATATATATTTCATATGGCATTGCACTTTTCCCCCAAACTCACGTTAAGCATTAATTAGGCAAGGTCAGTAAAATGACACAGTAATGCTCTTGTAGCCTGTGGGCCAAAATTATGATTTTGTTACCTGTATAACTAACCCCTAGCACACTTCCATTTTAAGAGGGATTTTCACCATGCTGGTGATCCTCCATTTCCAAAATAAGCTTGTACATGAAATTGCAAGCTAGGAGGGGTCTGGTGCATTTGAAACAGCCGAAGAGGGGAATACTTGCATTTATCTGTGGCAGAGAAATAGTTTTAGGAGATGCAGAGGGATTTCTGACTGGGAGGAGAACAAAAGCACTTGAGGCTGCACCTTCATCTGAAGCTGTTGCATGGATAAGCTCATCCTGGTGCTTTTCCTGCCAAGGGAGGAATTTACCAGTAGGAACAGAAATATGGGCAGAGTGAACTTTGGATTTTCCAGGGAACAGCATCTTGGAGTTCACATATACATTCCAGGCTTATAGAAGGCTTTTTGTTCGTGTTCACTGAAGCTTCCTGTTTCCTTCCTGCTTTCCTTGGACCAGCTGACCTCAGAGCAAGAATAGCAGATGGAAATCTTGCATATTAAGGATTATTAATGATCTGTCATGCCCTGGACTGCAAAAACTTCAATTTTCGTTTTCTTTTCAAACATACCCCATATCCTGATGCAGAATATATTTGCTCCAACACGAAAAGGAGGGCAGGGGGTGGTGGGAAAGGGAAGTGGTATTTGAGGCCCAGTAAAGGGAAAGGCAGCCTGAAAGGAACAGGAGAAAAAGAACTAAACAACCACAGCTTTAAAGGTGAACTTTTGTATTTTATAGAAACAGTCCAAAAGAGAGAAGACTGAGCAAAACCAAACAATGTCAACTCTGCCCCATTTTATCTATCCTGCTCCCGTAGAAATTATTGCCTTGTTGTTCTGTGTCATATCACAACAGAAAAGGGAAAAAAATGGCCATTTTCCACTTGGCCTTTATGTTGACCTTATAGCCAGAGCCCTGCATAACTTTTGAAATATACTGGCAAAGAAAAACTTTCATTTGGTTTGATTTGATTTGATTTGATTTGATTGATGCAGCATCATGACCCATGGAGCAATGTCCTCCTCTGACACACAGCCACTCACCCAACCTGCTACTTCCATGATCTTCTGCCACTTTCCACCTCAGAATATACTACCCTTGATATAGCCATTCTGGCCATAATTTTAAACTGAAAGTCAAAACAAAACACCTTGATTCTTTTAAATTCCTGGTGGTATTTAGGGAATAGTGTGGCAATCTGTGTTTGCAAATTGCCAGCCCTGGCTGCACACAGGAAAATCTCTAGCCAGCTTTCTTCTTTGGCTGGAGCTCTGGTTTCCTAAAGCCTCTGGGTGGAGGGACCTGACTTTGTCCATTATGGAGCAATATAAGAACAGAGATATTTCTAAACATGTTACAGCCAGCCTGGATGGATGTGGGTGTGATCTGACTCCTTTCATTTTCATAGTAGCTTTTTCAAACAAACAGAACTGGAAACTGTCCTAGAGCAGGTGAGATGGATGTAAAGGGGAAACTCTCATAGAGACAATACAATACAATTTTTAATGTGTTGTAATTATTTTTGCTTCGTTGTGCTTATCTATTTTCCTCCTTTCTCACAAGGAAACTTATTTCAAGAGCCTTTCCTGAAAGAGGATAGAAGAGCAAACATTCTGAACAATGGCAGTATTATTTCCCCCTTTTCCAGGATGTTCACATTTGGTTTCTCTTCAGCTTCTCAGTCTCTTCATGATGTTTCTCACATTAAGACTAAAACTAGTTTTTCTATCTTGATTTTTATGATATGTACTGAGCCAAGAGTATAAGAAGATTCCCCTTAAAAATGGGGAGAGACTGTGAGCTCTGCTGAGAGGAAATACTTGTTTCCAGGAGGGAAAAATAAATCAAAGAGGAAAATAACTTCTTTTGAGAGATGGAAAGGCTTGGGTTTGGGCTTTTCCTCGCTAGCAACAACAGTGCCGGGGGCTTCCAAGGGCCTTCCTAAGCTGGGCACAGCGGGACCGACTCCGGGCGGGTCAGCGGTGCCTCCGCGCATCATCTGCCGACAAATGCCAGCACCTCGTGCCCTGCAGAGCGGCTGCCGCGCTCACCGCGGGCGTTCGGGCTGCTCGGCAACAGCTCACGGAGGACGGCACGTCTGGAGCAGCGCCTTCGGCCGCCCCGCCCGCAGCGCTGCCCGGGGAGCGCCGGCCCCAATACAGCCCGGCCCCAGCCCCAGCCCCAACACTGCCCCGGCCCCAGCCCCAACCCGCCCCCAACACATCCCCAGCCCCGGCCCCAACCCCGGCCCCAGCCCCGGCCCCGGCCCCGGCCCCAACCCAACACGGGCCCGGCCCGGCCCCGGCCGGAGAAAAGGCGTCGGGCAGCGACACCCGGTGGGGGAAGCGGCTGCAGGCCCGGGAGAGCCGCCCTCCCTCGGCAATGAACCGGGCACCCCGGGACGAGCACTCCGGGACGAGCTGATGGCTCCGCTGGAGAACCACGAGACCGAGCCGCTGTGAAGGGCTCTGACTCTTCTGCCTGGCAAGAGTCCGCCTGCCCGCGCTGAGGTTTGTGTGCGTGAAACACAGACTGAGCTCCAGGGAAGACTGAGGCACCGAAAGCCGGCTGAGTGTCCCTCCTGGCACTTGTCACTGTGCCAAACCAGAAACGAAATGTGCAAGGGGAGATCACACAAAGATACACTGAGCACGGAAGTGTGTTTCTGAGCAGTGCTGCTACCCTTGCTTCCTTAGTTTAGATGGAAAACAACTTTGTTACCAAATGATGGAGCTTTTCCAAATTGTTTTTTCTCATCTTCTCGCAGTGTATTGCAATGGGGTGAGTGGTGTGGCACGGCGAGGTTGGGGGTCAGAGGCACTACTGTCCTTCTTCTCCTCTTTTTACGCTCTGGCATTCCCCACTCTTCCCCAGGGCTTGGCACTGATGCTCCGGCCACATACGTGGCGCGACTGGGTAACACCAGGTGGGATGCCGGGGAAAGCCAAGGTAGGAGCCTTTACCAAGGAGGAGGCTTTTCCCTGCTGTGCTCGGGGGTTACATCTCACTCAGGCCCTCACTCTTTGTGCTGCAGCTCTGCTAATTCAGACCCTGACTCCTCATGACAGTCTTGGCTGTGCCTGGTTAGGATCACCAAGCCAGCTCTGCCCGCCTAGCACAGGTACTGTGGGGCTGCCCTACGCTCGTGAGGATGCTGCTCTGGGCTGCTTGCTCTCACCTCCAGCTCCTGGCTTCCTTTCTCTATGGAGCAGCCTGCTCTGGTTGACACCCAGGCTCTCGGAAACCTCAGGCTGTGCCATGAAGCTGCCAGTAGAAAAGTAATCCTTGGCTGGATTTCTTTTGGTACACTGCATGGGGAAATTCTGTGTCCTTTTATTTTTCTTGTTATTTATGGTCACTTCTTGTTTTTCTTCTGCCTGGCAGCTCAGCACAGTTCAGGCGGCATATGGTAAAGACACTCCAGTCTCCCACTACCCTGCCCTTTAACCAGTTTGGTTTAGGATACTGTAGGCTGTGATCTGCCCTGAGTGCCAAGGAGCCTGGGAGTCAGCAAAACATTTGAGTATTGTCCTCTTTTCTCCCAGCCTTTTCAATAAGACATTAAGTAGTGTTTCCCTAAAAGCCATTGAGACAAAATCCCTCTAAGCAAGTTTTTCTTAATTCCTTTATTTTCTATAAGAATAAACCCAAACCACAAAATGTGTAAATTTCTGGATTAATAGTGAAATATGAGAGAGGCATTCATTCAAAAATCATATACAGTTGTCTCTGGAAAGTATTTTCACATTTGAGTTGAATTTCCTGACGTCATTGAGCTGTTTCTGGTTCTTGAACTATCTGTAACTGTACATTGCTGTTTGTGAGGGAGATAGGAGACCACTCCTGGAGTGATGCATCCAGCCTTCAGCACAGGAAAGACATGGATCTGTTGGAGCAAGACTAGAGGAGGCTACAAAGATGAACAGAAGGCTGGAGCACCTTCTGTGTGAAGATAGGCTGGGAGAGCTGGGAGTCGTTCAGCCTGGAGAAGGCTCTGAGGAGGCCTTATTGTGGCTTTTCCATATATAGAGGGGGCAAAGACAAGTGGAGAGGGACTTTTTACCAGATCCTGCAGTACAGCACAAGGGACAATGGTTTTAAACTGAAAGAGGACAGGTTTAGATTGGGCATAAGGAAGAAATTTTTCCCTGTGAGAGTGATGAGGCCCTGGCACAGCTTGCCCAGAGCAGCTGTGGCTGCTCCATCCCTGGAAGTGTCCAAGGCCAGGTTGGAACGGGGATTGGAGCAACCTGGGATAGTGGAAGGTGTCCCTGCCCATGGCAGGGGGTTGGGCTAGAGGATCTTCAGTGTCCCTTCTGACCCAAAACATTCCATGATTGTCCTGTGTTCCCATTTAATGACTAATTACTTGAGGCACATTGCAAGAGTTTCAGTAACTTCCTAGGTATTTCCTTCACACATGTAGATGACAAGATTTGCCTAGAAGTGCAGCTGAGATGGATGTGCAGCTACCACGGCTCAGCAGGCAGAGGTCAACTCGCTGTCCATCAGATAACTCAGCCCAAGAGAACGTGTTCATTCCTCCAGTGAAAGTGTTCACTGCTGACACCTGGGGTGGTATGGACACATCCTTGTGTAAGTGTGCGTGGGGTTTGGTTTTTTTCCTTTGTAGAACGGAAAACTTTCATGAACTTCAAGCAGAAAATATATACAGTGTTCTTACACAGCTTGACACACTGCAGCTGATGGTTGTGAATGCAAAAATGTTTCTGAGTGGGAAGCATGGGACTGGAAATCACAGTCTGAATGAAACCATCTGAATCAAGAGGATCAGAGGCCGACAGAGCTGCAGTCTGTGCTGGTTAGTTTTCCTCACAGGTCAAATGGAATAAATTCTTTCATCAGGTTTTCTCCAAAAAAGCCTGATTTTAGCAAGATTTCCAGTCAGAGAAAAACACTGAATATCAGAATAAAAAGCACCCTAAAGTGAGCTAAACTGCCATGATTTGCACAGCTACTAGCAAGTGAAGAAGCCTTGGTGGATAACAGTGATGACAGATCTATAAGCCTCAACAATTAAAATATTATGAACTTATTATTTTGTGTGACATCAAGATAATACTTCCCAAAGGCTATAAAATCTTTGACTTCTTCAAAAAGAACCATGGTTTCTGAATTTTGGGATATCCATTTTAACCAATCCTTTTCGGACTTACTACCTTTTTTTAAGATCAACAATAAAATCTGCTTTTTTCATTTAAGTTAAAACCAATCATCCTTGTGCATAAGGGTCTTTTCCACTGAGACAGAAATACTGAGTTTCCAATCTTCCTACTTCTCTGGCATTTGTTTCTCCATTAATCATAAGGCTCAGCATTCCTGTGGTGCTGTAAATCTCCAAAACTCCCTGCTACCATGAGTGACTTCATTCTGTAAATTAATTTAAGTGGGTGCATCAGTGGACTTGGTGGAGTCCTGTGGTAAACAGCATTCCTGGGAATGTCAGTGGGTCTGAGGCCTGGGGTATGGTCTCTCCTGATAACAGTGTTGTCCTCTACACATTTTTCCAGCTGGAAACTCCAAGATGTGGGTGATGGCAAAGAAGAGTCAATGTTGTCATTCCAAACAACATTTGGAACTTCTGGTTGCTCAAGGAGAAAAATAAATCTTCAGTGAGCATTATGACTTGCTTTCTTGTCCTTTGGAACTGGATCTGAGGCTCTTTGTGAAGGTTATTTAAAGACACAATTTATTTAAATGGAGACACAGAACACTTGTAGCACCTTGCTCACCAGGAAAGCTGGTAAAGGGTTCCTCATTGATATTATTCCAGCTTTGGTGAATACTGAAAAAATCCTTCTTCAAAGGGCTATGAAATTGAAATTAAATGTCTTTTTTCCCCCAGACCAAATTGTGGTATTTTATCTCTTTGGTCTAAGGTATGTTCAGACATGTGTTTTCAATCACACTGAAATTGGATTACATTACAGCTGCCTTGTCTGGTGTTGCTTTGCTTCCTGGGAGTTGTAGTTTGGGTCCCATTTTGTTCTCTGGGTTTGGTTCCATAAGGAACAACCTCTTCCTTCTGGCTGGGCTGGTTACATATGGGGGACAATGTCCAGCAATGCAGAAATGCAGTTATCTTTGCTTTGACCCAAAATATATTATTCAAGGAAAATTGTCTACAGCAATCCATCCAAAACTGGGAGAAAACAAGAGGCTGAAATAACAGAAATTCCCATAACTTTGAAACTCTGTTTTTCATTTGTCCCCACTCCCATTCTGTGCCCAAAAGTGCTGTGCCTTGTTGCTGCTTCTCTTTTAGTACAACATAAATGAAATGTCACCTTCAGGGTGCAGAGGGATACAGGCTCTGGAGATCAAGGTTGGGTTTTGGGAATTTTGAGAAATGATGCTGGGTATTTACATTCATAAGTGTCCAAGGCATGAAGTCTCACTTTCAGGAGCAGCTTGCAGCCAGCAGTGCCCAACAAACTGAAAACAGAAATTAGGATCCTAATTAGTTATTAGGAGAAGACTTTCTATTTGATTTAATTAGTAGAATATCAGGTGTAAGTCAACTTCTGTGCTGAAGTCTCTTGACAGATGTGGTGAGAACTATCTGAATTTCAAAGTGACTTCCAAGTTATTTTAACCAGAAATCTGTGCATCTATATGTAAGAAGCAATTTTTGTTGTGATTATGTTATTATGTTAGCTCCTAGGATTTTCAGGTGTCACTGTTTCTGGTAGGGTTGCACAATTTTGGAGGGCTATTGTTTTCTTTTCTTAAGACATGGTGAAAAAAAAAAGAGATATGCAGTAAGTTCTATTCACTGAATAGAGATGCTGAAAACGTTGAAGAGATTTTCTGAAGGCTGCCTGAGATTAGCTTTATAATGGATTCTTTAGATTAAAAAAAAAAGATAAATCCAGGTTTTAAATAAGCATTGCTTTTCTGTGTCTAGACTGTGTTAGTAAGAACAACACTATTAACCAAGTCAGGCTATTACCAGTTTTCACACCAATAATTTATATTCAGGTTATATTTATCATTTGCTGAATGTCATCCACACACACACGGGACGATGCTTGTCCTTTCCTGAAAATCTTACAGTCACTGGCAAAGAAAAGAGCATTTTATTTGCTGAAGGCTGAACAGGCCCTTCAAACATCTGCATACTTTTAAACAATCCAGAAAGCAATAATGGCTATAAAAATAAAGTAATGACCTGTAGCTTCCTCCATGCCTGGCTTTAAGGACACAGAGCCCCTTCCCCACAGTCACTGAGCCTTTTGTTCTTAAAGATCAACCTCCCCATTCTGGAGCTGGGAACAGACTCATTTTTGCCCTTGTATCACAGCAAGGAGAAACGAGCAGCTTGCTAATAGCTCTTGGTCACTGCAGCCTAAGATCTTCTACTACATTTCTTCATCTCAGGAGGAGGAACACCTCATTTCCCACATCCAAGCTCACTCCCAGTGCTGCTTTCCTCTGTCAACAGACATTTCCATGCCAGGAAGACTGACAGTGATGATTTTCTAATGATGGCATTTGCCCTCATGCCCTGGAGGTTCTGCCTTGTGAACTTGTTTTGAGTAATAAGATAGATTCAGCACATTTGTGACGGAAGGAAGGATGGTATGGAGGACCTTGAGGGGTCCCTGCTGGACTGCCAGCCCCAGTCACAGCCCAAGGGCTTTGTGACAAACAGCATCTTTTACCACTCTAGGAGATAAAGTGGCCAGCAATTTGACAAGTAAAAATTGATTTTCCCCTCACAAACTCCATATGAGCACCCTGAACATTCAAGAACCGTTCCATTTCTCATCCCTTTCTCCTTGCAGAATTCATTGGGAATTTCCCCTTCCCCTACTGACAAACCAGCTCTAGCACTACCCAAAGATCTCTGTACCACTGCCAATGAGAGCGAGGCAGTAAAATTCTAAATGGGACCTAACTTCTCTTCTTTATTTTGTCTTAGAGCCAGTGCTGTAATCTCCTGAGGACTGTAAGGGAATGTGTTGTGATGGCTCAAGGCAGGACCAGCCTCAGCTGCCTGTTGTGCCCTCTGCCCAGGATCTGGAGGGAGTCTGGGGAGGTGAGCAGCACTTCGGAAGCTTGTGAATGTAGAGTGGGTTTTTCCTCCCTCAGGGAATCTCAAGGCAGAACGCCAGGAGTCAGCCATGAAGCAGAACAATGCTCAGGAGATCTGGCTGATTTTAGAGAAGTTCTGGAGAACTCAGGGACACATCATCCCATTGTAGAGGAGGACAGGGAATTTTACAAGATGCATTTCATGCTCTGACAAAAGAGAAGTTATTTACAAAAGCATTGCTTAGGGTCTTTGTCACAAAAGAGCCAAAGCTCAATTTGAAATAAAGCCAGCAATAGGCATTAAGGAAATGTCTGGTTAAGGAGCAGGGCAGAGAGATAACCTGATTTCAATGAAGCTTCCCTATAGCATCTCTTATAGCACTGTCATTTGGAAAGGAGGAAGAAACAAAAGGACTGCTGGGAAAACTGGTTTAATTGCCAGACTCACAGGACAGTGGTCAGCAGCCACTCACCTGACTCGTGCTGGTAATGGGGAGCTCAGGAGCCAATATCGGGACTGATACTGTTCAGCACCTCCAGCAGTGATGGGGAGGGGGGCACAGAGTGCACCCTCAACATCTCTGCAGGTGACACCATAGTAGGGAAAGTGGCAGAGACAAATGCCGGGGCCTCAATCCAGAAAGACCTCAAAATCCTCAAGAAAAGAACTAACAAAGACCACAGTAAGAACTCACGTGAAGCTCCACACTGGGGCGGAATTGCCCCACATATCAGCAACTGGCTGAGCAGCAATTCTGCTAAAAAAGGACCTGGGTTATGGTGGATGCCTGGCTGACTGTGAGCTAGCAGGGTGCTCTCACTGCAAGCAGAGCATGACAAGCTCCTTCCACCTCCTGCTCAGTGCAGCTGGGCCCACACCTGGAACAGCATGTCCACAGAAGGACATGGAGAACCCAAAGAGGGTCCAGCAGAAGGCTCCCAGATGGTGAGGAGCCTAGAGCTCATGTCTTAGGAAGGGAGGCTGAGAGAGACAGGCGAGTTTAGTCTAGAGAAGAGAAGGCTGAGCTGTTGTCAGCTCCCCACAAAGTACTGGAAAGGCAGGGCCCAACTTCTCTCAGGTGTGACTGAATGGAATAGTGAGGGCTGTAGCTGTACCTATCTCCATCCTGTCTCCTGGAAAGACCTAGAGCCTGCATTATAACCTTGCCTCTGGCTCTATCTTCTCTCCAAGCTTTCTGGATGGACCCTGAAGCCGATTCATCACATCACCTGGTTGAGGGCTGTTAATGGACACTGTTCAGGTCCTGTGGGACTGTGCCAGAGGGCTGGAGGCATGAGGGCACTGCTTGTGCAGTGCTTGGCCCTCAGCTTCTAGCTCATCCTTCCTTGGGGAGCAGTTTCTTCCATACCCCTTGTTGATCCTTGGTGTTTCATGGACCTCTGTTTTCAAGGCCAAAATTTACCAATTATATGATATACTTAGACTTTCCCTTCAGCATAAGGAATAAACCTTTATGTGGTTGAACTTTTGACCCTAAAAGCCTTTCACTAACTGATTGTATCTAAATGTTTCTGGGGATTCTTTTGCTTCAGGTATTTCCCTTGTTGAAATAGAAGGTGACGCTCAAATCTTATTGGATTTCTATTTGGAACTTTTAAGACTTTTAGTTAGTCAATAACTATATTACAGAATACTTTGTATTTTAAATTATATTTATTACAGGATGATGTCTGCTTGTTTTAAATCTTGTTACTTCACACTAAAATTTATCTTATGGTTAAAAAACCACTCACACAAAATCTTACTCAGTAGCTGTTGCAGGAATTGATTTGAGCATTGTGAACAGCCCTTAGTCCCTGAAGAGAGCAAATCTGGATGCCCAGCAATTGCTTAAATGTAACATTAACCATTTGTCTGCTGATCAAAGATATTTGAAAGAGGATGAAATCTGTAAATTTTCAAAGTAGAATCAATCTCTGCTGAGTGAATTAACATTTTGGTGTCATGAAGCACTGATGCCTGAGGAAATTCCATCACTTCTCTTTTCTTTCATATGTGTCTTGGAAAGCCAGAAGAGAGCAGCACAGAGACAACTGAAGAAACAATTGCTTCTCCTGAAAATGGTAAGATGTACTTGACCTGCAAGTACATCTTACCATATATATGAATATATATATATATAAATATATATATATAAAACTACATATATTTCATTCACAGATAGAGCCCAGGACAGCAGCCCAATGTTTCTCTCTCTTCATAAATTCCTGCTTGATAAGCTCCATTTCCCTGGTTTTCCATAGAAACTGGCAGCACAGTATGTACTAAAGGCCAGCCTTGTGCAAATCACAGGGCAATAGATCAATCCCTGAATTATTTACATGGGAGTTGCAAGTGTCCTCGTCATCCTCAGATCTGGAGTGTTTATTTAGGTGCCACCATGGGCAGAAATTCATGCAGTGTTTCCTCTGCTGAAGTCTCACCTACAGCCTAGAGTTCAGCTTAGGAAGCTCCATAACTGGGTACTGATGGTTTCAAAGACATACCAAGCTTTAGGCACCATGGCTTCAAAATCACGTTTTAGGAAAATGAAGTTCTTAGCTGAACAATAATAATGTGTACAATACTTCACTGTTTCAAACACAGCTGAACAGGTAAGGCTTGATGAGTATTCCTGAGGAAGAGATGATCTGACATAGAAGGTACAGCACAATTTCCACTGTAAGGCTTTGGGATGGGAGGTAAGCCCCTTTCCTTGGGACTTTCCTCTGTGAATTCGGGGTATTACCCACCCTCATGTGACAGCGCTATGTTTCTGAACATGTCACGCTATTGGGAAATTTCCTAGAAAGACCAACGTTACTTTTAAGTGCTTTAATCCACCACTTACCAAGGTGACACGGCTGATTTGACAGATGGCTGACTGTCAGAAGGACTCAGTAAAAGCCGGGACTCAGGCCAAGGATTTGTTTAATTTTTACTATTTTTAATTACATGTCAAAATTTATTTTTAAATTTGTTTTAAATAATTAAAAAATTTTAATTGACTCGGGAGAGGCCCCCGACGAGGCGGCTCCTTCCCGCGGCGGCGCCAGGTGGCGCCATGGAAGCGTGATCGGCACAGTGCCGGGACACCCCGGGATACACGCGGGACACCCCGCGTACCCCCGGGTACCGCCTGGACATCCCCGGGACACTGCCTGGATACACCCGGGATACTGCCGGGACGCCCCCGGGATACCGCTTGGATACCCTCGGGATACTGCCGGGACACCCCCGAGGTGCCGAGGTACCCCTGGGATGCCCTCGGGACACTGCCGGGACAAACCCGCGATACTCCCGAGATACCCTTGGGACACCCCCGGGATGCAACCTGGATACTCCCGGGATATGGATATCCTTGGGACACCCCGAGGACACCGCCGGGCCACGCCGGGCCACTCCCGGGGCAGTGCCTGTAGGGGACACCTGATGCCACAGGGCTGTTTGGGGAACAGGCAGGCTCCGGGGGTGTTGGTCAGCGGTGAGTGTGGGCTGGTGCTTTTCAGTTCCACACGGGCACATCTGCCCCGGGCCTCACAGGTCCTACGCACCCCCTCTCCTCAACATCCCCCCAAACACCCTCTGTCTGGAGAACACAAAACCATGGCATTTCCCTCTCAAACTGGGCTGCATCAGTTCAAAACCGGTGGAGAACCTGTGGGAAAAAACCTATGGTGGGTCTGCTTTAGGGAGACAGACTTTGATGCTATTTACTTTTGCGACGGGGAAGAGAAAGGGGAGAACAGGTGTTTTTATTTTTCTACATTGGAAAGAAAACCTCGCCTTGTTTCATGTGTGTGCCCTACCCACAGGCAGCTTTTCCAGCCTCCCTGCTCCTGCCTCACACACCGTGGTCGTGGCTGCCATTACCTGCTGTCTGTTCATCTGTTCGGGCCTTGTGCTTTGCTATTTTCTTACCGATTTTAGTTTAAAGCCTCACTCCACAGATTTCCTACGATCAAAGCCTGCTTTCCTCACACCTCTCACCCCACGGGGGAGGGGCAGTTTCTACCCAGCTGGAGCAGTTGATCCGTCACCAAAATATTAAGGACCTTCCTTGTGGGATGGTGCAGCAGAGGAGCCTTGGAGCAGAGAGGGCCCAGAGGGGTTTGCACAGTTCCTTCACAGCCCACAACTGTTTGTGGTCTTCCCTCCTCTGTCAGAGGCTCATAGAGTGCTGTCATGTGAAGTGTCCTTTAACAACAGTCCATTTTAAAACAGTTTGATCTTACTCTAAAGTGTTTATATGATACAGTTTCCTCTGCCATACAGATCCCAATGGGTGTTTGCCTGGAGCTGGATGTCCCTCAGCATGAGCAAACAATGAGCGATGGTTTTTCTCCTGCTCTTGAGCGGTGGTTTGTGTGTGCCTCTAGAGTCACTGTCACTCCAGCACCAAGTCTTGGTGCTGCCACTGCCACCAAGAGGAGCAACCCATTCCTTGCTTCCCACCCTCCACTTGCTGGCACCACCCTTTGTGTGATTGCACAGTGATCTGATCCATCTGAGAGCCAGAAAAAACAAAAATGCAGGAGGGTAAGAAGGGGGGGTGAATTAGTTTTCAGTGGGATCAATTCCATGCTCCAAACACTTGCATAAGCGAAACAGAGGACTTGGCCTGGGCACAGGAACAAACAGCGTGGGCACAGAAGGAACACGGTGTCCATATCAGCTAAAACTGGTACTGGTAACTTGTGTGTCAAAAGATACCCTGAGGGCTCTTGACATGAAAGTAATTGATACATAATCTTCCACACCTAGACATTCCTGATCTTACCCACTGAGCTGGAAGTAGAGGGGCTGGCAGTGATGGTATCAACACACCTTCACAAAGTGGTATTTTTTTCCTTGGAATACAACAATTATTACAGGAAGGAAGGAAGGAAAGAAGAAAGGAAGGAAGAACGAAGATCATAAACCAAAATTCCCAGTTTTAAAATATGGTCATTCTGTTTTTCTAGTGCTGCACCATTAAATGGAGAAGTCTTTTCCACTTCCCTTTCCCCTCTCCTCTTCCTGTGGCAAAATACAGATGGACCTTAATACAGATGGACCTTAAAGAGAGGAATGGGGGGGGGGGGGGAAGGTGCCCTGTTGGTTCTTGTGAAAATGTTGCTCTTGTTCTTTCTATGTTACTGCATTACAGGATGAAAACAGATGTTTCTTCTCTTCACAAGACACTCTCTGGCCTGTCTGAACACAAGGAAAACAGCACTTCTGCAGACGGCGCTAAGTTCCAAGGCTGCAGTCATCTTTATCATGAGGCAGTTGCACTGTGGTGGGTACTTTGATGAAATCCGCCTCCAGATTCCCGCAACACCACAGCTCAGAATTTAGTTGAATTCTGTTTCCATTAAAAACTTAATAGTTTTCAAGATTCCCTAAAATCATTAAATGAGTAAAAAGGGAGGTGGGAGACATACATGTTCATCTGCCTGCCTTTCCTGCATGCAAAACAAATGAATGCTCACTTGTTTCAGAAAAATAATTTGCTAGGGATCTGTCTACCAGACAGTGGTTCACATTTAGAGAATACCTTTTGCATAAGATTAAGCGCTTTGTCTCATGATCAAAAATGTAAAAAGTTTTTAAAGAGTGAAAACAGACCACAGACTGCTTTTTATGGTAATGTTTGTTGCTGATTTTGTTACAATTGTTTGTAAGTTGGGATGCTCTGTTTGCAAGGGAAAAGCTCTCGTTGAGCAGGTAGGATTACCAGAGTGGACACTGGTTTTGTGAATAGGAATGCTGAGGACACCTGGATATTGGCAGTTTGGAAGCACTGAGTCTTGCTTGGCCGGAGTCATCAGTGCACTGGTAGGAAAAATTCAAGTCTAAATTAATACACTCACATAAACAGATGTGCAGAAGTTAAACCTTGAAAGCATTCACACCAACAGTCAATATTGCTTCTCATTCAGCAGTTATATTTCTCCACAGGAAGTTCCTGAAAGTTTGCAGGGAAGTAGCTTTGGCTTTTATTTGGAGCTAATTTCTGCTAACAAAAATAACCTTTGTGCTTTTACTTGCTCATGCGTAAGTCTGGAAAATCTTGACTCCTGAGCAATTAACGTGGGTGAATGCAGTAACATTTCTTGCCCAAACAGCTGACAGTGGCCAGGTGCTCCTCTGAGGGTGCTTGGTGCCAGTGACCCTTTTCCCCTCACCTCGGCATTTTTGGATGGAGTCACTTGGCCCCAGAGGCCATGCCAGAGAGGCTGATTCACTGCCTAAGGCATCTGCCCCTTGGCAGGCTCCCTGGACATCTGCCTGGGTCGCTCTCCTTGCTGTCACACGTACCTGGGGGACACAGTGGGGGACCTGCTTTGCTGGGTTTTTTATTCCCTTTTGGCTTCCTGGAGCTTCGTGAATAACCGAGAGGCGTTTTCTTTATAAGGAATTGTCTGTACATCCCATGTGTTGCTCTATTGTTCAGGCTGAGGGAAACTGCACTGCAACAGGATCTTTGTTTCCGGCACCCACGTCTCTCTCTGTACACAGGCTGAAGCCATAACCCTCTCCACGAGTCCTTAACACTGGTTACTCTAGAAGCAATTGTGTTTTTGTAGACAGCTGTTTATAATTTCAGGTCTGTGAAGGAATGAGTGACGAATTTAGAGAAGCAAAGCTACTTGAGAGACTTTACCCTATTTGCTGGAAAGAAGTAGGGAGAGTTTGGGAAAAATAAAATAGCTGGAAGGCAGGGAAACATTGCAAGAAGTGGGTAGTTGCAAAATGAACCTTATAAGGGAATAGATGCTTGGCCTTACCAAGTTTAGAGCTCTAGACCTAGAAAGGCATCCTAGATAATTGCATTTTACAGCAGCTTGAGTCAGGGAGCAGGATGAAACAGTTTTTCAGCTCTTGTAATAAGCTATGAGCCATCGCTGCTTTCAGGAACAGAGAAAAGAAGTTGTCCCCTGTTGTCATTCACCTTTCTTTCTCCTTCCCCAGGGTGATCTTCTGCCAAAGATTTTTCCTCACTGGTCCCAAGGCTCAGCTGCCCTAGTTTTCATCACAGGTTACACACAGTCCCTCCCAGTCTTTTTGGTGAGGGGATGGTGGCACACAGCACTGGAGTTGTGTGCTGAATAGCTTTTATCCGCTGCTCTCTGCTTCCTAGGAGGTGTTCCTCTGGCCTTCCCAGGGTTGCTGCCATGGGGTGGAACCTCCACAGGAGGCAATCACTCAGGGGTATCTCTGACTCAGTGAAAATTGCCTTCTCAGAGAGTGTGTCTTCAGTCATGCCTTCAACATTTTCGCCCGGCACATCCTCCTATTGCTCCTCTACACAAGTCTTCTCTGTGTTTTTCTGGTATCTCCTCACCTGTATCCAAACATGTCTCCTCACTTCTCTCCTAACAGCTGCCACTCATGCTTAAATATGTTTGAGTGGAGGTGCCATGTTCTGCTTTGCTCCGAGTTTTTGCTCACTGAGGACTGGTCCTATCTGTTTCAAAGTGCCAGGAGGTGGCTGTGCCTGGCCCAAGGCAGTCCGTGGCTCCACAGGTCACCCCCACAGCCCCTGACAGTGAAACCCTCCCAATTTTGCCCAGTACACCTCCTTTTCCCAAACTCTGCCAGTTTTCCTCAATTTACTTCTTATTTGTCCCAGCCCATCTCTTGCAGTGCACTCCTGGCTCCTGTCTCTAGGTTCTCTCAGGATTTACTTGCGAGCAATGCTACTTTTGAAGTATTGGTGGTTGTCTTGTATGAGCTACATACTGGAAAAGTGTAGGGATTTTTCCCCATTACACTGTTGTTCCTGGAATCACCTGATTAAACTACCACTTTATTTTCAATGTAAACTCATAACTCTTTAGCTTTAAGAGGAAATCTTCAAAATGTAAATTGTAAAAAGTTAATTAAAAAAAATATTATGGGAATTATTTTTGCGTTTTAGCTTTTGGAGCCAGTTCATGACGTGTAAGCCCTAAGGGTTTGCACTGTCATGGAAGGAACTGCTTCTCTGCAAAATTATAATAACCTCTGTAACTCTCTTGTGTTATACAGAATCCCAGGATGGGTCAGGCTGGAAGGGACCACAGTGGCTCATCTGATCCCACCTCCCTGCTCCAGCGGGGCCATCCCAGAGCACACAGCACAGGAGTGTGTCCAGACAGTTCTGGAATATCTCCAGTGAGGAGACCCCACACCCTCTCTGGACAATCTGTTCAGGGCTCGGGCACTGCCCAGGGAAGAAGTTCTGCCTCATGTCCAGGTGGAACTTCCTGGGCATCAGTCCCTGCCCCTTCCTCTGGTGCCATGGCTGGGCCCCCCGGAGCAGAGCCTGGGCCCTGCTCGGAGCCCTCCCTGCACACAGGGACACACAGGGCTGAGGGCCCCTCTCAGCTGGGGCTCCTCTTGAGGCTGGGCAGCCCCGGCTCAGCCTATTCTTTTAAGAGAGATGCTTACATCCCTACCAAATATGATAGTTAACATTTCAGCACATTTTTGTCTGCTTAGGTCACAGCCTACAGTGCTCTACAAACTACTAGTAAAATCCATGCACAGTGATAAGAATGGACATGCTGCAAAGCATGGTCTGCAGCAATAAAGAATAGTCTGGATTTAAAAGAAAAAATGCCACTAATGTTGCCCTTTATAGAGAGTATCATGGAAAATTAAATTTCTCAGAATCTCTGAAAGTATCAGCTCTTAATTTTGAGTCCCTTGTGCAAGACGTTTTTCTTAAGAAAAAACTAGCTCTGTGTTTTTCCCCATAACACTATCTTCACCTTCCTTTGGCAAATTGTCAAGCAGAACTCAGCTGCTCACTCATTTCAGCCCCTTAGTTGAATAACCTCATGACAGCCAAACGTCATTTTCTAATGCTAAAATCTCTATACATCAGAAACTTGAATTGACCAAGAAACGAATTTATATTCCAGAGGTGACCATGGCTACACTTTAGACTTCCACGGAAATGGGTCTTTTACATCCATGTTATGCCCTCAAGATTTTTGTCACAAGTTGAAGCCTTGACCGTCCAAACAGTACAAACCTACATTTTACATGCAGTGCATAAGGTAGAAGGCACACACCAGGCTGTTTTCTACTGCTACTTTTTGCTGGATAAAAAACCACCACAGCTCAGATGGGGCCTTGCAGGAGGACATAATGAGTCTTCATGAATAAACATAATGTTGTCACATTTTCCCTACTTTTACTGTGGGGATTGTTATGACTATACCTGTGGAAACAACCTCTGGACAAGGCAGGTCTGTGCTCCTTTATTCTCTGCTTAAAGCCGGCTCAAAGGGTTGTTTACTTGTGATAGCCCCAGGGGTGTGGCAGCCTCACCTTGCTTTTCTCTTGGGTTCCTTGCCTCAGCCTCCCAACGCCTTCGGATGGCAACACCACCCCTTCCTGCAGCTGTGAGGGGATATTTGGGAAGACAGATGTGAAGGCATGGAGAAGTGTGGCTGGGTCAGAATTCAGCTAAGCTGCTGCAAGGCCACTTGGGACAGAAGCAGCAGTTCACCCACTGGGACAGATCTGTGTAGTTTGTTTGGATGTGAGAGGGAAGCCAGGCTTGAAGCTGAAGCCTGGAGCTGTGTGCTGTGGGGAGAGACCACCTTGAAAGGTTGTGTATGAAAATGTAGGTGTCGAGGGCTAAATTTGCCACTCCCGGTTCTTAAAATTGAGACATTTTATTTGATGTGGTTTAATGAATCTGTGTCCTCAGTTTGCCATGAACTGGCTTAAAATCAGTACAGTTCTGAGATATAAACCAGACCTAAAATAAAAAGTAAATAAAATTCTCAAGAGATTATGTCTCTTCTTAGTCTTTAGTCAGAAATTATTTCCTCTGTGCAGTAGGTGTGGTCCATTACAGAACTACAGAGGAGCAGAAAAAGCTTTTCAAATATGAAGCATGAAAGGGTGGCCGTACTGTCCTGAGTGTTGCATGCTGACAAACAGATCATTAGTTCCAGCTTCTGGAGTCAATTAAATATGGAAAATAATCTGTGTACTCATATAAAAAAAGAAACAGTAAGCAAGGGCATGCTTTGGAAACTTTGGGAAGTCAGACTTGCAGTTTCTGAAGCCCTGATTCACAGTTCCTGAATGTGTGGGATTGCTGATGTGGTCAGAGATTTGACCCTTGGAGCATGACAGACAAGTCATCTCCTGGCTCTCTGATGAGGCTTGTCTTGCTTGTGCTGCATATTGGAAGCCCAGAAACTCCATGTTCCCAATGTATGGAGAGAGGAGAGGTGTGTCCCCATTTTGTTGAGTCTTTTTTTTAACACCTCAAAGCTATGCAAGCCCTGGTTTCTACTTACTTCTTCCTCACCACCCATCTTCCACATAGCCCTTGCAGCAACAGCCTGTCTGTGCCTCAGCTGCAGATGTCACCTAGCCCTTCCATGTCCTTGCCAATGCCCAGGCTGTTCCCAAGCAGAAGTCATCAAAGGAAGCCTTTATTTCCAGGGGTTAAAGTGACTAACCCAAGATCAAACAGTGGGTCAGTAGCAGAGGCAGGAACTGAAATCAGGTCTTCTGACTCAAGTTTCTCTTGGCTGTAGCCTCTGGGTTACACAGCAGAATTCATTTGTACTGTAAGTTTCAGCAGTTGCTGAGACAAAACTACATTTTCTTTCCCTGAGATACCGTATCTGTGTCATCCTGTTCTCTGCCCACTAGGACGCAGCTTCTTAGCATTTGACTTTAAAAAGGGAAGGCAAGCAGGAGATGTTTCTAAGCAGTTGCACTCTTTTGATCGATGAGAGAGGTGAGCCAGAGTGTGTTCCAGTGACCTCCTGCTATATAAAAGCTTGGCCTGCCTGACAAGACTTCTGGCTGCTGAGTCGCTGTGAGTCACAGCCTTTACTGCTTGGGTTTGATGCGGATTTTTACACCAGGCACTGCAGAACTGAGGTGGCTTCTTGAATATTTGCATTGCTTGGCAAGCAAGGGTAACCGGGGGCGGATTCAGGAAGTTCTGGCAAGGGCAAGCACAGCTGGTGTTAAGGTCTTTGCAGGGCTCCTTTGTGTGTGTGTATGTGTGCATGTGTGTGTGTGTGTGTGTGTAGGAAAATAGCAAGGCCCCTGGATTTTTTTCCAGCCAGGGTTCCTGGGAAAGGATGAGTAATCTGGAGATTTCCTGTTACTTTTGGAGTGAAGAATAAAAACACTTCGCCTTTTGGGGGAATCTTCTTGGATCTTCCACTATCCCAGTTTTTCCCCGAATGGCACAGAAGCCTCCTCCCTGGACTCAGCTTTGTTTATGGCAGAAGCACGAACTGTGCTGTGCAAACACTGTGCTCTGCCTTGTTTGCCTGGACAGGCCAGCATCCAATCAGTGCAATTCCTATTGCCTCCTTGAGTCTGCTTCAGGAACTAAACTCCACGTAGGGCACGGGTACCTGTGGTTGAGCTGTGCCTGGCCTGGGAGTGTTTTCCTTTCATGTCTGAGAGCATCAGCCCTGCCAGGGATGGACTATGTGGCCACAGAGTGTTTGCATGGCACCTACCATGGCTGGGGTCAGGTTCATGACTGAGTCAGCTGGGTGCTGCTGCCATGCAAATGCGTAAATAGAAATGACAGAAGAAATGTGGGGGTTTCCTGTTGGCAGAGGTAGAAAGGAGTGAGGTACCTCAACTCTGAAGTTATTACTATTTATTATTTCAATTGCAATACTCCCTGCAGGCTGCCTTCAGGGACAAGGGCTCTGTTGTGCCCTTGGTACGTGCACGCAGCAAAGGCAGAGCCGTTCCCCACCCTGAAAAAGGGTGTTCTCCAACTGAGGCAAGTTTCTTGAGCCCTTTGAGAGCAGGGATTCGGGGACTGGCGTGTAAAGCAAGGGGTGCTGCCTCAGCCAAGAGCCATACAGAGGCAGTTTGGACATCAGGTGTATGTCTAAACACCTGCTGCTATTATTCCTGTATTCCTGTCACCTCTATTTGGCCACGACTTTCTCTAACTGGTATTTCTTGATGTGTGCTTAGCCATTTCATGTTCTAAGTGCTTTACAAATATTATGTAATTAGGAAAATAACCCTCTATTTGTGCAGGCAATTGCACAACCACATGTTCAAAATTCAGCCTTGAGAAATGCAGCCTCAACTGAAATTTCCTTATCTGCTCCTAACTCTCCCAGCTGCTCTTCCCAAAATGGTTTTTCATCCCTGCAACCTCAAAACTGACTGTGAGGACAGTAATAAAATGAATACAGCCTGGGCAGATAAACTGCTCTCTCTGCAGTGTAAAATGTAAGGCTGGTAAAAGAAAGTAAGGGCTGATAGGGAGTACATGTTTTGGATTCCAATGTTGGTCCATTTGCTAAATATGCTGGCTTTTAGTGGAGGAAAATCAGTGTAAAACAAACAACCGCATCCCCCAGTGCCTGATCTCCAGCTGCTGCAATAGAACCATGGGCTCAGGAACAGCCCAGTTGCTTCCCTTTCTCACAAGCTTTGGAGTTGGGGCTGGGGAAGGGTTTATCCCCATGACTGCCTGTATGAAGTGTGAGCTGTTGACACAAAGCTGAAGAATTTTCTCCCTACCAAAATCCAGGGTATTTTTGTTTGGTTTTCCCTTTATGTTTTTTCTCTTCTCCTCTCCCTCAAAGGTTAAATGGTTCCCACAGGGTGCAAGAAAGGGTTATTGAAAGCAGCAGGTCCACTTTTGAATATTGTACTTCTGGTAAATCTCTGATCCAGCATCTAGTGGTTAACCACTGATACAGGAAATGACATTTAACGTTTTATCACTCAGCCAGAAATTGAAGAACAAGGCAAGTCTGTATGTGGTGAAGATGGATCATTGCCTACTACCTACCCCTTAAAGGCATATCATGCCATTTAAAAGGAAATGTTTTTCAAGCAGGGACTTTTTTCCCCCTCTTTGTGTACCTTTCTGCTTAAGGCAGACTAAAAACCTGGAAAACAAATCCCCTTCTTCCCCCCCCCCTCCCCCCGGCCGAGGTTTTGCCTGCTAAAATAGGGGTTATGGCCTTATAAACAACTTAAATCCTCTTTCCTGCTCTTTTGTATCTTTTGGAAGTGTATCCCAGGCCCTGGAGGAAGCTGGGGGAGAAGCGGGGTGGGCGAGGAAGCGGGGTGGGAGATGGAAAATTCGTGTTTCAGTAGGTGGCACTCGCTGCCCTGACTCAGGGCTCAGCTCTCCCGGGCATGATGTGCCTCTGCCTTTAGTCCAGGCAGTCCTGAGCAAATGTGCTAAAGAGGCAAAGGAAGAAAACAGTTAAAAAAAAGAAAATCAAAAGATGGGGCTGGAACTTCAGCAATGATAAATTGTTGTGGGTTATTGATTTCTGTGTAGCAGCATTGGTTTACAGCAGCAAGCACCTGCCTGTTGTCACCCCAGCAGCCGTGCTTTCTGTGGGAGATGCTAAAACTTGGTCTGATTGCTGAGTAGCATATTCAGGAAGCAAGCAAGCAAGCTAAGAAATTCAATGGTTATGTACAGTTAAACTAAAATTCAAAAGGCTGTCAGATCTGCCTATATAAATTCTAACAGTTTCAGATGTTTTCATCATAAATGCTGGAGTGAAAAAAAAAAACCAACAAAAAGATGCAGCACGGCACTTTCTTCCTGCAAATAGGATATGTGTGCAAATGCTTTGATTTTTCAGCTGTTCCAGAGGCCATTTTCACCTAATGACATAGTGTGAGATGTTTTCCAAAGAGTGGACTTCACAGATTGCCAAAGCTTTCCTGGAAGTGAGCACAGAAATGCATTAGAAAGCAACATATTAAAGGTAGAGCAGCCCTCCTGATCTGTGGGGCTGCATAACATGATTGTCATGAGCCCAGGAGCCACAAGAAGCAAAGCAGAGACCTCCATGAGGAGTTCAAAGGCTACAGATGAGGGCAGCTCTCCAGAAGTTCTGCTGTTCTCTGGCTTGACTGGAAGTGAAGCTGGATGATGGGTTGAGCACTTGGATGCTAGAAAGCTGGCTTGCTCGGTCCTGCAGCAAGGATCTTGGATCCCATCAGCCAGAACCTACCAGCACAGCCCTCCTGTAGCTGAAACACTACCTCGCTCAAAATGTTTGAAAGCCATTCTTGCAGCACCACGCTGGTAGCTCAGGCAGAGAAAATCAAAATGTGTATGACATAGAGACAAGTTCATATTTGTGTTTAGTTGGGTCTGGTGTGTACTGGAAATGGGGAGTAAGGATCTGCAGTAAACCGTCAGTCAGTATCAAAAATGGGGGAAGTGAAGTTGTAGTTGTCAGGACTGTTCACTTAGAGTGTCCATTCTTCAGCATCCTGCTTATTTTTCCAGATGTGCAAACCTGCTTAATACAGAATGCAAAGTGAGAAAGCTGTGGAAGCTGCTTGGAGCATGTGGAGAAGGGCTCTGCAGAAGCACACATGCACCATCCACAGAGTGAAGATGCACATGCATGAAACCAGATTCTCAGCCCTTAAGGCTGCATGTTTTTGAAACTGTTATGATGTATTTTGTGCAGTTGAAAGCCCACCATGCTCAGGCATCCTGGTCTCTGTAGAAGACTCTTTTCTCTCCAGCCTTGCAAAGCAGTAGAACACTGGTCCTGCCAGAAAGTCTGCAGAGACTTGAGCAGGTCTTTGACCCTTCTAAATGTTTGCCAGCAAACAGTGACTGTCAGGATCAGAGCCTTGAGCTACACCTTGGGAAGTGCTAGTGTTTATCTCTGCACTTGATTGCACCCAATTACTTGCTAGGAACATGTTCTTTGAAGAAAGATCTGGAGCTGGATCCTTCTCTCATTGTGGCTCTGCCAGCTGCCATCCCCAAAGCTACTTTTAATCAGACAAGCTTCTCCATCCCTGCCAAAAAAACCTCATAACAATTAATAGCAATAAAATGAAGGCAGCCTGGATAAATGAATTGTGCTGGCTCTATAAATCAGCAGTGAAGGCAGCTCAGGAAGATCAGTGCTGCACTGTTAATGTGCTGTCTTCCATTTTGGTGTAGCCTTGGTCTCCTGCTCCACACTTGGTTGTGCTGCTGTCTCCACGCTGCCTGCCACAGGTAGGCTGGCAGATGGGCACCAGCACCTCCGCACAGCAGGCTGCTTTGATTTGCCTTGTTGTGAATGTGAGGAGGGTATGAATGATCCCCTTTACGTGCCAGCCGTGTTCAACGACAGTTCATTAATTCTGATGACACAGAGCTGCACCCAAGGCAGGCTCCATGGTTGGGTTAACTCCCAGCCCTGTCATGTCACAGCCTCTGGTGTGATAATTTGCCTGCAGGCACATGTGTCCCTGTGCTGTGATCCTGTCAGAAGCTAGGCCGTGTTGGGCTGGATCAGAGCATGGACAGGAGACCTCCAAGGACAGGCTGCCACTGCAGTGATGCCATTAAGCAGGAGGTGGTACTGTGTGTTGTGCCAGCAGACCCCATGCCATGCTGCACTGGGGCTGGAGGCCTGCTTGCTTGGGTGCAATCTGTTCTTGCTTTAACCACATAATAACAAAATATTTCCTGGCAGTTTTCTTTAGAAGAAAAAAAGGAAGAAAAAAAAAGGAAAAAAAAAAGCATACGGGCTCAAGTCCAAAGGTGCTGTCCTGCCCAAGTCCCAGGCTGGGTGTCTGTATTTGGTTTGCTTCTTTCTGCTGGACAATGTATTTCTTCTCAACCCCGGCTCCAAACTGTTGATAATATTGCTCTTCAGCTGTTATTTCCTACTCCAGAGCTGGAGGCCTTCTCTGGTGAGGAGCTGGACAGTTTTAAGGGTTCTGGAAGGAAAGATAAATAGGAAATGGAAAAAGAAGAGGGAAAGATACAGAAAAAGTAAATAAGCAAACAAACCTTGCCACCTCCAGCATAAAACCTATCCCCCAGAGGAATGTGACTGCTTCACATGACTGTAAGGATAGCTTTCCCAGGCCCTGTGGGATGGCACATTCTTCTCCTGGGGAGAAAACTGAAGCTGCTCCATCAACTCCTCAGTCAGCAAGGGCACTGCACAGATCACTGAGAAGAAAAGAATGTGAAAGCAGGGACAACAGGACAGTAGCCTGAGGAGGGCCCTGGTAGCCGTGGGGAAAGAGGAGAAAGCTGGCTCCTGTTTCTCTTGCCTGTTAATCTCTCATCCTTAGGATCCATTTCTAAAGTGTACCTGTGAAACAGAACTGAAAGTGGTTCTGAAATTGCTGCTGGCAGCCATCTCCCTTTAAAAACCTGTTGGGCTCACCATGAGGAAGCACATGGAGAGAACCTCTCACAAGCCCAGCCTCCTCGGGCTCTGAGACTTGCACAACAGAAGGGAATGCACATGTTTTACACAGATACTTTCTTTTCCACAAAAAAACCCCAACAACCAACAAAACAAAAACCCCAAACCCCCTCAACACTACTTCGTGCTTCTTTCTGAAGAATAATTGCCAAGGTGATGTTCAAAGGACCCTGGGAGGTGATAAAGGTGAAGTGAGTGGCAAGCTATGAGTAACAGTGCTCATCAGATAGGCCACTGCAAGGCAAAGCAGCAAAAATTCTTCAGTGCCTGCCAGCTAGGGAAGCAGCTAGCTCTGAAACTGTGTACTCAGAAAACTCTTACTTTGCTCACCTACCCAGGGTTTCTTATTGCCATCTATGACGCAAGTACAGATCTATTTCGGGCAGTGGTTTTAAAAAAAATGGGTGAATATCCAGATATTTCTCACTGGAAGTGTGTTGCTGTGAACACTAAAATTGAGCTGGGCCACTCTGAAACTACCCATGTACCTTTCCCAGCCTCTGCCAGACAGCAGCCATTGAGGTGAGGTTTTAAGGCCAGAGATCTAGTGTCATAATTATCCTGAGGCATGGTCTCTACAAGTTAAGGTGCTGAGCACAAAGACATGCCAAACTGGCCAAGTCCTCAGCTTACATGTGCCATATCGGTTTGTATTGGTAAGCTGGTGCTCCAGAAAGGCAGAACTGGATATGCAATTTCCTTCCCTGATATGCAGTTCCTTCCCTGGATATGCAATATCTCCTTCACTGAACACTTTGATAGTTGGTGTCATCTGTTGGCAGAGGTGCTGAGAAGACCTCAAAATCCCAAATCCCAAAAGGAAGGTGACATGACCAAGGTTTTTTTTGTGAGAGTGGTGGAAGGCAAGCTGCTCTGATTTTGCCTCAAGTACTTTGCACAGTGGTGCTGCAGCAAGCTCTGCACACACATCCAGGTGCCGTTGAAGTCACTGTGCAGGCTCTGTGCAGCCACACATCACCTCTCCTTTGGAGAGTCTCAGTTCCTGCCATCAGGTGAGGAATTCCCACCAATTCCATTCAAATTAGCCCCAGATGGTCATCTCAGCCCTGAGGTCAAGGCCAGCCTGCAACACCAGGCCTGGGAGCATGGTGGTCTGGCAACAGGCTGGTGTGGAGCAGGTGTGTAAGCACAGAGCACAAGGTTCAGGGACAAAGTCAGGCTGACTTACCATGTTCTGCAGGGAACACCCAAGCTTTATTCCTAAACTTGGTATCATAAATTTATGGCAATGAGGTCTACCAACATGAGTGTCCTTATGCTGTTGGAACTAGTGATGGTGGTGGCTTTCCACTGTGAAACAGAGTAAGCAGCATTCCAGTGAAATCCATGGGTGATCTTGTGGTTGTGGTGTATTCACTTAAACACTTCATGAGCCCTTTAGTGGGCTCACGGTGGTTTGAATTTTAGAAAACAAGCAGAGCAGTAGAGGGGGAATACAGGTAGATCTTAGAGATGGGCATTGTGTGTTGTGTAAATGTAGTCTTCCACTGCAGATATCTAAGTGTTCTGATGGTTTGTGTAATTACACTATTTTTTTTTTTTTTTAATAAGAAGTGAAAAACACATTAGTGCTGCACTGGAAAGACTGTGAACACCCTTATAAACAGGAAAGTGATATGAAGCAATTCAAGAGAGATTAAATAATGTCTGGAAAACAACAATACAAGTTCCAACTTGGAAAAATGCAAACTGGAGAAAAACAACTTGAAACTCAAATATGCAGCAGGAATAAATTGTGTTGAGGAGATCTAGGAATGATAGCAGCTAGCTGATTGGAAGTGGTATTTCTTAAGCTGCAGAAGTGGGCAATGCGTGGGAAGGCACCTTCTTACATGTGGGAAGGCAGAGCATGTGGAATATTGCCCTGAGTCCTGTGTACTGCACCTCTAGACAGACAGAGGCATGCTGGAGGGGATTCAAGAACAGAAACTAAAAAACAGGGGGGAGGTTGTCTGTGAATATGCCATCCTTAAATTTTCCTCCATGAAGTAGTCAGAAGATGACAAAGAGGGAATGCAGTAACTGTCGCCAGCATTAGAAAAAAGTAAATGCTAAACAAATTTACTTAAGGATGTATGCAGGGGGATAATCAGGAGTAATGGAAGTGCTCCTATAAAAGGAACATTGAACTGAATCTCAGGAATCTCCTCGATGGAGAGATGTGCAACGCCTTGCAAGGAAGTGGTGGAAACGTCATCCCTTGGGGACATCTAACACTTGACCACACAAAGCACTAGGAAGTTTAGTAGAGGAAATGACTGCATTGGATAGGTGGGGGAAGTATGATACAAAAGATCACTTTCAATTTATCTGAATGTATGATATGAATGGGAAAATATGTACCAGGATGTTTGTGATTTCCACATTCAACAGTCTTAAGCTGCCTTTCATTTATAGTAATGAGAGACCAATTTATTCCCAGGTTCCTCTTTTTTCCACTCTACCAACTGTTCCTTTCCTAATTTGTGCTGTGAAGCAATAACCTTAGAGCACAGAGGATTGGGAGGCTTTTTCTCTGAATAAGCAATAGTTTTGTCGTAAAATCTCATTTTCTGGGTGGATAATGCCAAAACACAGGGCAGAAGGTAGTCATGTTGAATTCGTGGGTGTCACCTCAGTGTGACGCTCCTTCTAGACTTCACTGGGAAGCAGCTCAATGTTCTTCATGGAGGCACCTGGCTTTTATAAGTTCCCATGTGGGTTGCAGGAGCCACTTGCATTTGCCATTAAAATTGGCTGCCAGAATGTGAGTTGCCCTGGTTGTTTTATTGGAATGCTTAAAAGCTCTGCTATCCGTACAAAAAGACAAACAGAAAGTCACACACGCAACAAAAAAGAGTTTACAGCCACAATATTTTGCAAAGCACACACCTCCCATCTGTGGAAGTGCTTCCCCATCCGGCCCGGGCACACAGCAAGCACTGCATTCCTGTGGGCTCCAAAGGCTCTCAGTGTTGCCTAGGCATTCGGAGATCAGGTGGTCAAGCCATAGCTTCAGGGCAATAGGAGCTAACCCAGGGAGAGTGGAAGAAGAGATAGAAATGTGCATCTGGATGTGCTGCAAACCCAGCCTCGAGCAGCTCCTCCAGAGGTGTCCCTTCGCTGCAGCACTGGGTTAACCCTGTGCTCATTAGCCTTGACAGTCTCTCTTGACAGCGTGCCCTCTCTATAATCTAAAGCTGTGCTTGGGAGATAAGGCTTTGTGTACTGGTTATAAACAGTGAGGCTGGAGTGGAAATTCACAGGGCTGGAAGTCAGAGAGCAGCTTTGCAGCTACATTGAGAAAGCCTCAGAAAGGGTGAGGGCTCCTTCTCTCTGCACATTCAAAGCAGCTTCTCCTCCAGTCTCTCACAGGGCATTTGTTTGTGCTTTGTGTTCTGCCCCCACCTACACAAGTCCTTGTGCTGAAAGGTTTTTCTTGTTTTATTCTGGAGTCACTTTGGAGGCATTGTCCTCTCCCAAGTGCTTTGTACTTTTGACAAAGCAAGGTGCTTGTATAACATTGCTGAGGGGGAGGGAAAATAGCGGGATTGGAGGAAAACCACGTACCTTGGGAAACTTTAAAGAATCTGGTTTTGTTTTGTGTCTCAGAGCAAAGGCTGATTGTCTCTTGAATTGTCCATAGTTCCATGGTATTTGTCTTCTTGCACCTCTTTGGCTCTTAATTGGTTTGGAAAATTCCCATGTTTGTTCGCTATGAGAGTACTGAAAGCTCTCCCACCACCATTCTTGTCCTGCATATTATCAGATCTCAGGGGAAATATAGACTTGGCAAGTTCTTCTTCATGAAAAGAAAAAGAAAAATATAACACTTCTATGTGGGTGAAATGAATAGAGCTGCAAGTGGTTCTCAGTAAAGGATAGGGGTGGGTTTGGTAAGAAAATATTGTCTAATAGCCTTGGAAGTCATCTAAAGATACAGCAGTAAGAATAAAGACATCAGCTCTGAAAGGGTGCACAGCTTTCTACCCTCCTGTCCTCCAGCTTTTGTGTTGTTCCAGACTAATATTCCTTTTCACTCACCCACCTGCTTGGTGGTTTTCAGTGGGCTTGTCAAGGCAAACAAGGTAAAAAACATGGGGAGATAAAGAATAAGTTTCTAACCAGTATCCTGTTTAGAGCAATATTTTATGACCCTGAAACGGATGCAGCATCTTACTCTGTTCATCTCTGTCCTCAGTGAGCACATACTAAGTGTTACAAGAGCAGCTGTAGCCCAGGACCTGGTGGGGACATAGGAAATCAAGCAGAGGAAACATCAGAGGTGTACCCAGGTCTACAGATGGTCTGTGGAGGTCCCCAGAGTGAGGAATTAAAATAGCAAGCTGTTCATCTTTGATTCAGTGTTCTTACTGGACTCCAGCATCCAAACTGTTTTCCATTCCTGGGGTTTCTCTCAAGTCCAGCATCTCCTTGTCTGTCTGCCAACTCAGTTAAAACCTCAGCATGGGACCTTGGTATGGCCACCCTTCCTTCACTTCTACTGAAGCATCCTGGGTGTCTGTGACACTGATCCTCTCAAGTCTCCTAAACAACAACCTCTTTTTTGGCTCCTTGCTCTGACCACTACATTGCTCATCTCTTTGCTTCCTTTTGCTAGATGATTCCTCCCCACTTTTGCTGGCTCTACCCTTTTTGTCAAACATATGTATCCCCCACAGCACTTTTGCAAAGGTGACCTGGCTGTCACACCTCAAAACCCCATTCTGGCTGGGACACATTCCTCCCAGGTGTCTGCAAAAACATCTTCCTCTCCTTTGGATCTCTGAAAAGCTGCCACTCCCCACACTCCACTGGCACCTACCAGGTATGTCAGGAGCTGAGGCTGCCTCGTCAGTGCCAAATAGTGTCTGTGTGTTACTGATACTTGTCCTTCCCCCTCTCCTTCACATGAACCTAAACAAAAGTGAGATTGTGCAGAGGATATTCATGTGACTTCATTAATTTCAGGCTACTAAATTAGGTGGAGTCAGCTAGGTTCCCTACAGAGTCAATAAAGGAAGACAACATCTAATAAACCTACTAAGCTGTCCTACCCTTCTCCACCAATTCCATAAGGAGCTTATTTATCTAACTTAGGTAATAAAAAGATTCCCCTGAGGATAATAATAAAAATATTCCCCTTCTTCTCTATGCCCAGCTCCTTGTCTGAAAAAGAAGGTGCTGGAGAATTATGTGTGTAGCAAAGAAAGGCAGGCATAGGGAGCAAGGAGGAGAGAAACTGAGGGGAGATGAGGATGAGAGACTGGGATGATGTGAAAGGAAGAACAGGAGATGAGATGAGGTAGTTGAAAGGATTCTCAGGGACAAATAAACTTAAAAGGTGGAAGGAAAGATAACTGCAGAAGAGACACTGAAGGAAAAGAGAAGAGAGCAGCAGGAGGCAATATGATGCTTATCAGATAAGTGTTTGTGAGGGGGCAGGCAGGGAGCATCCACCAGGAAGGAAAGGTACATTTGAAGTGATACCAAATGTGAGTCTGGGGTAGAAGGGCCACCTGTGATACTAAAAAGCCTGAGAAAGGAAGGAAAGGAGAAGAGGAAGAGGAAAGGGAAAGGGAAAGGGAAAGGGAAAGGGAAAGGGAAAGGAAAAGGGAAAGGGAAAGGGAAAGGGAAAGGGAAAGGGAAAGGGAAAGGGAAAGGGAAAGGGAAAGGGAAAGGGAAAGGGAAAGGGAAAGGGAAAGGGAAAGGGAAAGGGAAAGGGAAAGGGAAAGGGAAGGGGAAGGGGAAGGGGAATGAAAGATAGTAAGTTCAGGAAACAAATGCTGACAAACTTTTAAGGAATGACACTGTGCCCGAGGAAAGTTTGGTTGAACCCAATGACAGAAATGGTCAGACAGGAAAAAAACCCCACAGCAGTAAGTGGAGGACAAATGAACAGAGGAAAGGCACTAAAAGGAGAGTAGGCACAGAGACCAAGGGTCTTGGCTTGCTGTCTTGGAGTCTTTCCAGGGACTTTAGTGGGAGCAGATTTGGGCCTGGATCATTTGAAATGACTGTTACGTAGACTTTAGCCAGAACTCATTCTCATAACTCCTATGTAAAAATTATGTATCTTCAAAGCTTTTGTGGATCTGTGTGTATGCAGCCCCAACACTGCCAATCCCTGCACTGTAAAATCCTAGATGATTGCTGCACCCCCTGGGGACTGAATAGGATTTGAGCTCTCCAAGTATGTAAACACTCACTGTTTGGGTTTCACCTTGCCACTGCAAATAGAACCACTGACCTAAAAAGTACAACAGCTTAACTCTCTGCAAAATAGATACAGATCAAGGTGACACAGAAGTGGACCCAAGACTGCTCAGTGCCCACGTGAAGCAGCAGTTTCCAGCTGGAATGGTACCTGTACTTTCTTAGTGAATTTCTGATCTGTGATTTTGGAAGGCTGTTCTCTGCCAGACTGTTTTTGCCCTTTCTTTCCTTCATCCCCTTTCCTCCTAAGGAATGACCACGGTGCCTCTGAAAGTAAACAAAGCACAGGACAGGTTTGGCAGGACCTTTCAAAAGGAAAATATTCCCTCTCCGTCTGAGTGGTTATGAATAATGATCTCTGTAGCACATTTAGTTCAGACTTCAAAGCCTTTGTCACTGAGGTTGTGTCAAAGTTGATTTGAAATACAGACTGACAAAATGAAAGCACTCACAGGAAATACAATTCTTGCCCAGAACAGATTGTCAGAGAACCTGTGGCCACCTGGATTAAGCTACTTTTATAAATGATTTGATTTCTCTGCTCAACACCCCCTACTGGCTTTCTGTCCGTCATTGTTCTTCCATAGGGAAGTGTGGCTTTTAATGCTGCCTTCTAGAAAGACAAAGGGTGCAAATCTGCCGAGCATCTTCAGAAATGGTCCCTCTGCAGCATCATCAGCACCTGGCACTGCTGCCCCGGGCACTGCGGTCCCAGTGTGATGACTTTTCCAAGGGCTGCAGTAATTTTCCTGCTATCAAACTGTGTTTGATGAAGATCAGAGCTGAAAACAAGGCTAGATGAAATCTGCTTGGCTAATTTGTGCACCTCACCCTCTGTAAGCACTCTTGCCCTTTGCCCTCCTCCTAAGAAGAGAGCACTTGCTGAACTGAGATGTATCACCCTGCTCTGATGCTAGGGAGAGGAACATGAAACAAAAAGCACATGAATGCAGCCACCCAGCAGCCCTGTCACAGCTGGATGGAGCCCAGTCACTGTTAGGCTGTTAGCATGTTATGCTCCCTGGGCATGACATTGCCCTTTCCAAGCTCTGGCAATGTGTGCTCCTTCTCCAAGCCAAATAGAAATGCCTTCATCCACTTGAAAAAACCCCTCCAAAAGGCAAAACTCCACAGGTAGATGCTGCAGAAAGTTGGTGCAGAATGTTCTGGAGTCCATCTTGCTGACAGAAAAGCAGGAAGTGCTTTTTTTCCCTTCTTTTGGCCACAGATTGATGGCACATTGTCTGCATTTACCTCCTTTGCTGCAGCTTTCTGGCAGTGATAACCCCAGGGCTGCTGAGCATGGATGGTCAGTACCTACCCATGGCAGAATGGGTTCTTGTTCAACTTCTGTGTGTGTCTGCTCTTCAGTGAGACCTCCGGGTGTCTGCTCTAAACTGGTTGCTTTTGTGCTTGGGTATGTGTATGCGCATGTAGGTGGCCTCTCATGGGTGTGGAGCCGTTTTAGTACCTCTAGGCTCTAGAAGAAATGGCCCAAATCAGGGTGATTAAAAAAAAACCCAAAACAAAGAGAGAGGACAACAGAATAAATTTTCTCTCCACAATTGTAAGAGGGGCTTTGTGGGATTTTTGTAGAGGTAGAAATTGGGTTGAATTCTGTCAGGAGCTGCTGAGGCTGAAATCTGCTTTTGGCTCAGAGGCCTCCTGAGATGAGAGGTGCAGACCCAGATTTTGGAAAAATGCACGTGCCTCTGCTTTTGGATGCCAGCAACCTGTTTTTGCAGAGGCACTGAGTTGTTTTTTTGATCTCAGTAGGAGTTCTGGGTGTATTAATGCTCATGCAAATCAGGCTGTGGGTATCTAAAGTCGGGCAGCCAAAAGCACAGGCGCCCCAAATTTGCAGGCTGCTTATTACATAATCACAGCTCAAAAACCTCTCTGCATTTAATTTTCCCATGTTGATAATGCTGTGACCCTAAAATGTTCCTCAAATGGACGCTGGGATGAGAGTTAAGCCTTCATTTAGCTGGAGAAAAAGGATCCCTGTCAGTGACAGGCATACTTACTGTATTACAGGAAAATGTGTATCAAAAGATCTAAAGTTTTCTTCTGATTCTCCTTGCCCATCCTATGTCCCTGGATATATTGAGGAGTAAATTCTCTGTGGTCCTAGTTGTGCACACCAAAAATAGTAGTCTTGAAGACATGCTATGAGCTGTTCTTAGTGTTTGCAACAATCAGTAGGGAGGTAGTCATGGTTTTGCTCAGTGGCTAAGGTGAATGTTTTTGGAAGAAGCACTGGTTCAAGACAAAGAAGATCAAGATTTTTTTTCCCCTAGAAAAATAAAAAAAGGAAGCCAAGCATTTCTTACCATCATGAAATGCTATACATGATCCAGAGTGATATAGTCTGCTTCTTATTTCTGTTAATTAATATCTTCCTTATAGAAATTTAGGTCAATCTTTAAATGAAAAATTCCATCCTGAAGTGAAAAAGCAAGAAGTTTCCATTTGACATTTCTGGAATAAATAATTTTCAGGGGTGCCAGACTAAACTTTTTCAACGCTACAGGTTTTTTTCCTGCTTGTTTTCAGCTGGAACTCTTTGCTTCACTTGACCTGAACTTGCAGTTCTCAACAGTCCATCTGAAATGGCTTTTTCCCAGAAAATACACTATTCACAAAAATAGCTCATCCAGCTGAACCCAGGCAGAGTATTTTAGTCTCATCTGGTTGGTTACTGATTTGTAAACTGGCCAGCAGCCTGTAGCCTGGTAGCCAAGTTGTCAAATTGTTCTTTATTTCTGCTGAATGAACTTCTAGGAACTCCAGTGAGTAAGCAAGGCCCTGTTTCATTAGACAGCACACATCCATGTAAAGCCAAGCTCACCCATCCTGCAAAGAGCATGTTTCTCCCAGGTAATGAAATCAGCTGGAACAAAAAGGTATTTGAGGGCTGCAAATAAACTAGAAGCTTCTGCTGAAAAGCTAATCGAGAGAGCATGTGCCTTGTCCAAAGGCATTGAAAGCAACAGGAGCCTAAGGGTGAGGGACTGGGAGGTAACATGAGCTACGTTTGGATGCTGGCTTGGGATTTTGTTCAGGGGTAACAGACAGTGAGTGCTGGGGAGCTCCTGTGCAGCCCTCCAGCAGGAATCTCCTATCTGACTTCAAGGTGGTGTTATTATTCTCATCAACTTCCTCACGGGAAACTTGGCGCTGGTGATAGAAAAGATTGGATGTCAATATGTGGCCAATTAAATAACTTAAAATATTATAGTTTCTTTTCTGTTGTGTGCCTGATGCAGAAAATAAAAGTGGGTATTGGTGGTCGTGATGAGGAATTTCCAAGTGGATTTTTTAAAAAAGGTTCAAGGGAGAGGGTTGGAAAGTTTGGGCTTTGGACAGCCCAGCTGCTCCCTCAGGCCAGCCACGCTGCACTTGCAGGTAGTGCACGCAGCAGGGACCCAGGCAGCTCACTTGGGCTGCCCAAGGGGTGGAAACCTGCCTCTCACCCTCTGAGATGCCACCAAGCCGAGGCACTGCTGCAATGCAGTCCTGTTGTGACAAAAACTCCTTTTTTTCTGATGGAATAGAGATCCAGGAGAAGTCTTCCATGGGGGTGCCGTTGGCCCCCAGGCAGGTTGGTGGGAAGAGCCCAGCTCTGCAGCGCACACGGGCAAGGAGGGAGCAGACGGGCCTGTTCTGGCAGGCTGCGGGGGGAGAGTGCTGAAAGCACCTCAGCTGCACTGCTGTCCTCGCCTGCCCGCCCGCGGTGGATCCCTGCCCGGCCTCCTCCTCGGGCAGCAGCTACAGCTCCGGAGCAGGGAGAGGAGCCTGGCATGGCACAACCCCCTGAAAGCACCGTATCCTGGGGGGCACCAGGCCAGGGAGGGAATGTCCTGCTCTGCTCTGGGCTGGGGCAGCCTCACCTCGAATACTGTGTGAAGTTTTGGGTGCCACAATGTGAGAAAGACATAAAGCCATTAGAGAGTGTCCAAAGGAGGGCACCAGCATGGTGAAGGGCCTTGAGGGGAAGCGTGTGAGGAGCAGCTGAGGACACTTGCTCTGTTCAGCTGGAGGAGACTGAGGGGAGACAGCGCAGTTCCAGCTTCTCGTGAGGTGAAGAGGAGGGGCAGGCTCTGAGCTCTGCTCTCTGGGACCAGGGACAGGACCCAGGGAACGGCTGGAGCTGTGTCAGGGAGGGTGAGGCTGGGTATCAGGGAAAGGTTCTTCCCCAGAGGGTGCTGGGGCACTGAACAGGCTCCCCGGGGAATGGGCACGGCCCCAAGGCTGCCAGAGCTCCAGGAGTGTTTGGACACCGCTCTCAGGGATGCACAGGGTGGGATTGCTGGGGTGTCTGTGCAGGGCCGGGAGTTGGACTCGATGATCCTTTTGGGTCCCTCCCAACTCAGGATATTCCGTGATTCTGTGATTCTGCTGGCCATGAGCAGGGGGACATTCCCCTTCCTCAGTCCTGCTCGGCTGCTGCTCTGCCCCAACTCCACAGTGGCTGCTAAAGGCGGGCACTGGAGAGGCAGTCCCGGGCATTGCAGTCCCTCATGGGCACATGGATTGTCCTCCAAAGACAGCGCCCCCCCCCCCCCCCCCCTTACAGCGAGGACAAGGCTCCTGGGACTGCCACTAAGGGTGGTTTCAGAGGTTGCAACACGGATCCGAGCTTTGAGGAAGCCGAGATTACCACGGCATGTCCTCCTCTGCCCTGCTGTGCTGTCGGTTTTCCCTCAGGCACTGTGTGAGAAAGTGAGAATGGATTTAATTGCCGTGGTGGCACAACATCCAGATGTTTTGAATACTTCTGTAGATTCCTTCTTGTTTGTGATGTGGTTAAGGCTGCTGGCAGCAAGGTGGGGAGCATTTAATTTTGTGTCAGAGGAGAGAAGGTGATAACCCGCTGTGATAGATTGGTGCCTGCTTCTTGCTGGGGCCACCACTGCTGCCAGCAGCCCTGGGTGGGGGGTGAGGGCTGGAGATGCAGGGGACCCCAGAGAACCCTTGGCGAGGGGAACACAGCCTGGGGCAGGTGCAGCAGCTTAGTGGTGAAGGCTGCTGGGCTTAGCCCTTGGCAGGGGGATGAAGGTGCTCATGAGCAGCCAGCAAGGGCTTTTGCCCTGCTCTGATCACAGTCCTAGCTCTAGAACAAAGATGTCACACGTATTTGATCCTCAACAAAATCTGACTCGGGTCAGCACACTGGATGCAATTTTCCTGGGGGATCCTGGATAAACTGCTGGGGCTAAATGTTGCCTCTCTGGCCTGACCCCCAGCTGGACACAGCCAATGCAGCCCCTCCCTTTTGGTCCCTGGCACCCCACACCCAGCCCACAGCTCCATGCAGTGGGGTTACTGACTCCAGTTGTACCCCTCAAGAATGAAGTCCCAGCCCTGCTGGTAACTGGAACTCCTGTGAAGTCCTGCTGTGTTGTGGACAGGGAGGCAGTGGGAGCAAGCGTGCAGGACAGGTCTGAGTACTAACCAGCATTAAAAAGTGACTGCACGAAACAAAATGAAGCTGCTGTTTGAAATATTTGCTGCAACTGCTTGTGGAGGATTATGCATTGTGCTTTTCTTTGTCTGGGCTGTACATCCCAAGACACAGCTGAGATTGAAGCACCTCTTCTAGACAAGGATGTTGCTTTGGACAGGCACTGCCTGCACCTGCCTGAATGTCTAGATATGAACCATCACTTACTGCTCTCAGTCTGTCTGGTAAGTGCCAAGCACTGATCTTAGCTGGTCTCTCATGCTGATGATGGCTGCTGAGTTGGTGCTTCTGCATGCAGTGTTGGCAGTGGATGTTCCAGTTATCGTCTGGGGTCAGGTGTTTAATGTCCATCTGGTTTCAATCATGCTGTGCCAGTTTATCACACTGAGTTATAGACCCCTGCTTCCTGGGAAGGTCCTTTGGGGAACAACACACCATCACTGGCAGAAGCAGAAGTAATTGCAGATCTAAGCTGTATTTTCTGCAATCCTTCTGTGGTGAGTACATGCAGCTGTAACTTCAGAAAGCTCTTTCTCCTTTTATCTTTGTCTCCTTGATGGAATGAACAGCCCCTGAGCATGCTTTTGTCCCTTCCTAAGGCTGGGAGATCAGCTCTGCCTCTGTGGCAGTAGTTATCCTGCAAGTAGAGTTCACCTTATCAGCGGAACTGGCTTCCTGAAAGTGAGTCTATGCAGGAGGTGGGATTTTGCTTTGCTTTGTTTTAAAGAAGAAAAATGTTTGTGCATTTTATGCATAGACTAAGGGCCCACACAACGAAAGAGTTTCTAATTGTTCCTGATGCAATGTGTTTGGCAGTGGGAAAAAAATGTGGGTGAGGAATACAACACCTATTGCAATATCCTTCTTGCCACCTTGTAGGGGGAGGGAAGAGAATGAAAGCAATTTGTCTTTGGCAGGCGCTTGTTCTTTTCTTCAGGCCTCTTAAGTTGTTCACTATCAATGCAAGCAAAGATCTGCACACCTAGTGTCATACTTGTGCAAATATGTAAAAAAAATTAAAGCAGCTCACAGAGTTAAATTAATTAATGGCTCCTCACATGATGCTAAATAACAAAACTGAACCCCCCAAATCCCCTAAGTGTCTTTCTTGGACTTTTCCAGGCAGTGAAGGACCAGAAAGGTTCAAGGTGAGGAGAAATGGCTCAGGGGCAATCAGGGACATTAGGAAAGTACCTGCTGCCTCCAAGAATAGAGCAACACCCACCTATCTTGCAACACCCATCATCTTTCCCCGGCTCATCTTTACTGAGGCTGTGAAGATCAAAATACTGGTGGGAGCTGGCAAGTGAATATCCTGGGGATTTCAGAGTCTGGGAATTTCAGCAATCTTGTGTGGAGGTGGTTACTCCTATGGCCAACTCTGCATCCAAGATGAGAGGGCTAGCTTTTGGAGGGTATTGGAAGTGTGTGTCACACCGCCAAGGAAGCAGCCAGGAGACTGTGCTGTATTTTGGGTAATCAGATATAACGTGTACTGAAGCGAACTCTCTCTCCAGTGGATTTTTATCTTGGAAGGGATGGAGCTTCTCTCTAAAGCCTACACACAGGGTGGTCTTGACACAGGAGGCCACCAGTGGCAGACAACAGGATTGTTTGGAAATACATGGTGTTCCCAGGGGATAAAGAGGCAACACCAGTGAAAGACAGCAGGATCTGGCTCTGGGAACTGGGGCGCCCTGTATGAACCATGGGAGCACTGCTTGTCTGCCATGTTCCTCTGCCCAGCCATGAACCCCCCAACGAAGGAGCAACAGGCTCTTTTGAAGCAAAACTGTTGGGTTTGTTGGTCACTCTCAGATGGCTGCACAGAGCAATTGGGAAGGTCATAATTGAAAGGTTGAAAATAAGTGGTGAGCGCTGCAGCTGAAAGCCTCAGACAGCTGTGCACATATGAGCTCTTCTGAAGCACATCGGCCAGCTCAGATAGCAGGACAGCCACGCTGTCTGACAGTGTGCAAAGACTATGCTGTGCCCCAGGAATTCAGTTTTCCAGCCTGGTTTGCTCGAAAGTGAAAACAGTTGTGGGTGTGTTGGGTTGTGTTAGATGTCAAAAAGCAAAAAGGGAATGGCAGCATGGAGTACCATGGGAAGCAGATGGCCACAGAGAGCTGGCCCAAGTGGGATCCAGCTGGGCTGTGGTTTCCCGCTCCTCTCCCCACTTTGGGATGCTTTTTCCCACTATCCATCTTACAACAGCACTGCTGCTTGTGTGGTTGGGCAGTGAGTCAGACCAAGGAGCTGAAAACCAGCCTCTTCTTTCTGTGCAGGTTATTTTCACCAGGTCAGTGTGTGGGGGGGCTGCCAAAGGGCTTGTGCTGGCACCAGGAGGGGTGTGGGAGTACATGCAAGGACCTGGGTGTACCAGACTAACATCTGAGGCTGCAGATGTGGCAGAGAGACTCCTTACAGTCAGTTAGGGTGAGGCAGGTTGTGTTGGCTGCTCCCAAGGACACGTAACAGGAGCAGAAAGAGCTGGGGAGCTTGTTCTTTGCTATGTTTTTATCCTTTTTTCCCCTTGTTAATCTCAGGTGGAGCTGTGTGTCCCTCTCGTTTGTGCAGGCGCTCCTGGAAGCAGTGTATTGTCTCCTACTGCTTTGTAACAACTACTCACTATTGCCCGTGGGCTGACACCTCTTCTTTCCCACACAGGCACATCCATTCCTGTAATTGGATGGATTTACCAATATGTTCTCAATTTGGTTACATGTTTAGATGCTGTTGATTTTCACAGAGGCAAAAGGCAGCCGACACACTCAGAGACAGTTCCTGTGTCCATGGCCTGTGGTTTTTATTCAATTTTGTTTTGTTTCAGCATCCATAAGATTTAAATTACAAGAAAATTGTTTGCCTGATTGGTCACATTAATACCACAGCTCTTGGTTTGGTGGAGGATAGCACCAGATGTCTGTGATGTCCCCACTCCTACCAAAGCTGGGCTTAGTGATAGACTCAGTTACAGCACAAAGCCTGTGAATTTTTTGTGTGGCTTCCTAGGGATGCTGGCAACACTGCAGTGAAACAGGAGATCAAAAGAGCAAAAGACAACAGGACATGTTATTTTGTGGATTGGAAATTGCTCACTCACTGCATACAGACCACATGTGGCTGCAACCCACAGGAGGCATCTGTCTTACATAAAAAGTATCAAGGTGGAAGAAGTAGGAGTGAACTAGATGCTTGTTTTCTGATTAGGACTGCTTAAATGGCTCTTGAAGAGGTGAATGAATTGATTTTCCCCTTTGCTTTTCTGGCAGTCAGCCTTGGGCTCTAAGGAGCTCATGACAAATAGCCTTGTGCCCATCGCTAACAGGTGAAGAAGAGCAGAATTTCTCTTCCCTTCCCCTTCCCCTCTGCAGCAGCAACAGCTACACCTGTTCAGCAAAGCCTCACAACACTTCTTTTTTTTCTGAAAAATTACTTCCCAACCCAAGACACAAGGCTTGGTTGACATTTTGTGGAGGAAGGATGAAAAAGGACAGAGCTGAAACACTTCCCTCTTTTGTAAACAAAAGCTGGAAGAAAAACAGTTGTTTTGAATTTAAAGAAAATATTTTCATTTGGAAAACGAGTAATTTCCTAAAAGAGTTATGGCTGAATGAAAAATGTTTCCTTCTTTGTGAAATTCTCTTGGACCAACACCCTTTTGCAATTGCCTCTCACACCTATAGCTGTGTTCTGTTGCTGGCTTTTCAGCAGGGACTGAGCGTCTCTGCCCCTTCCCGTGCAAAATCCATGGGTTTTGTTGACTTCGGTGAAACCTGTAGGTTAATCAGTCCTTTAGGAAGTTGGACCATAGGTTCCTAAGTCTCAAGATGGACTTGGCTTCACTTTATGAAGTGGGTCCTTTTTTTTGTGCAACAGCCTTTTGCTGTGAAATTATTCTATTGAAACTCTTCCAGTTGGGAAAGACATGACTTGACAACCCTGGATGCCTTAGTCCTTGAGAGGCCTTAGGTCTGAGGCTGATTTTTGTGCTGTCAGTTCATCAGTGTTGGGATTTAATGGATGTCAGCACTGAATCCAGGTCTCTGCAAAGTACCATCAAAACAAATTGTTGTGCTTTTCACTCCAGGGTGGGAATTGACTTGGTTGAGAAGGTTGCTGTGAGAGTTAAGTTTTACTTTTGTAGTAAACCCTCAATTTTTCCTCAGTAGGATATTTTTTGTGGACACTGCTCAGATCTCTATGTTCCACAGATTTTGTACAGCCCTAATTTCCACTGGCTTTAGCAGAGCAAAGGTGTCACTTCATGCATGAAATTGTTACTGTGGGATGGCAGATCTCTCTGGCCAGTTTTCCTCCTGTTCTGTATAAGGTTGAGGAAATTTCAGCAGTGAGTCAGACTATGTGAGTTAACTACTTGATGAAGTCCTGGCCATGTGAAATTTGTCTGTCCGTTAATTATTCTTGCTTGATGATTCCATGGAATTTTTAGGAGTGATCTGGGATATGAGTCGGGGAGGAAGAATCTGCGAGGCAGCATGTTCCAAAGAACATTCACCAACACTAAGAATATTTTGAAAAGAAATTAAAAAACAGGCAGCCTCTTTGGCTGCTGTGTTTGCTACTGTATTTGCAGGCAATCTCCCCAGGGTCATTCCCAAGAGGAGAGAGAACCTCCCACCATAGCCAGAGGGTTGGAAGAATTGCATGGTTGTTGGCTTACCTGGGCTCTCATGGGACCAGAAAGACACCTCAATGTGTGTTCCTCCCTTTCCCCGTTCTGTTTCACATCAGCCAGTTCCCAAAAGACTGATGTGCTCTCTGGAGCCTTTCCTGCAGGAAAGGGCCAGTCAGAACCCCAAGAAACAGGTGCCCTGCAGCTCTCCAGGCCAGGAGCAGACCCTGCAGGAAGCCACTGTGGAGCTTCAGTTCCTCCTTGCATTCTGCTTACTTAGCTGGAAAAAAGATAAGAGTTGCACTGACTGCAGTCAGTAAGGATCTCCATGTACAAGTGGGAATACCGTGGTTTACAGAAGTCAGAGAAGAGAAGCATAATGAAAGCTAATGGTTGGTAGCAGAATTAAGATGAAGTTAAATGGAAAGAAAGGGAGACATTTTAATGCAGTAGATGACTAACCTTTGGTACAGAGGAGGTGCAGGGCTTTTGAGACCTGCTCAGATCCTGCAAGCACACACTGGCCAAGTGAAAGTTACTGACCTTGGCCCTTCCCTTGGTGAGGCACATGGTGAATACTCCCAGCTTTCCTCGTCCTGATCATCCAAACTGACTCTGCTTGCCTCAGCTTTCATGCCACCCCTGCTTCTTTTCCTTACTGTCTTCTGACGGGTCATGCACTCACATCTTTCCGGAGCCTACTGGAAACAATACCTGCTTTGTTTGAGCTGTCTTCAGTTCCTTCCCTTTACCTTGTCAAACACCAGGAAGGGTTGAGTTGGAAACTTTGTCCATTTAGCAGAACTTGGCTTCAAGTCAACAACCCCAGGCTAACAGTGTTTATCAGGCAGTAGGAGATCAATTCTAATTCCTGAACAGTTATCATTCTTCCTGTTGTGGCTGTTCTCCAGCACTTTGAGATGCTGGGAAACTTTATGCAGAGGTGTTTGCAGGAGGCAGAGAGATTGATGTGTGCCTGCAGGTTTTATAACTGATCACATCGGCCATAACGACCTCTATTCTCTTATGGGAGGGCGCTGTGTTTTCCTTTTGTTCCCCTAAATGTTGGTTGTAGTTTGTGACAGCCAGCTCAGAGCAGTCACACCAAGAGGGTGTGCCTGGTTTTAAATTGGTATCTCAGCCTGGTTCCTGTGCTGGAACTGAGGATGGCAGAGATGCCCGCACTTGCTTTTGTTGACAAATGGACAACACTGAAGAAAAAGGTGTACTCCTCCAATTCTCTGTAGCAGTTGCCAGGTTATTTCTTTCCCATTTGTATGTTTAGCCTGCCCCAGACTGCCAAGGATCACAAGAAACAGGTGTCCTGCAGAGTGACAACCTAAGCCTTACCCTTCAGTGGACATCTATCCGGGGTGGAGAGACGGTCAGTAAGCAGACTGGTTGCCCAGGTTTTGATGACTGACCCTGGAAGATGGTCATTAAGCACTGTTAGTGCTGTCCTTTTGAGCAGATGAGGATACAATACATCAGGGACACAATAGTACTGCCACTGGGGAGGAGGAAAGGCTGCTTCATTCACTGGTGACATTGTCACTGGTCGCTGAGCATCCACACTCCATTCCCCTTTTTTCAAGGCAACAAGGTGAGGAAACAACTGACTGGAGGGATGAAGCTGGGAAGACAGTCTCTTGCCCCTCTTTTTCTGCCCTGACTTCAAAATGGCATAAAATTTTTGAGTTGATTGGGCAAAACAGGTAGGGACACCTAGAATGAAGAAACTGATGTGATTTTGTTCACCATTGGCACAGTCCTGTCTTACATTTTGTGCTGGAGTTCTGGCTGCCCTGGCATTGACTTCTTGGCACTTCATGTCCTTGCTTCTTTTGGAAGTGGGTCCTGGGAAGTTCCTCCTCTAGAATCACCTGGCTCTCTTTTGGGCTCTTAAGAGCTGCTCAGGGGGGGTGAAAGCTTGAACAAAGCCGCAAACCTTCCCCTCCTCCCTCCCCAGCCTCCGCCTTGCTGGGCGTGGCAGGATGGCACTGTGCAGTGCGACATTTCTTCTGAAGCAGCTCATGAAGTTGCACCTTTCTCCTCTCAGGTGGATATAATTTAGCTCAACTTCCAGTTCTGCAGGATGAGAAGGGATGCTGCTGTCTGCAGCAGAACTGAGCAAGGTGTGCCTGGGGTGAATCCAGTGTAACCAGCAGATCCCTGGGTGCATGGGAATCCAGTATGGACAGACCTGACATGTAATAGATCCACCTGTTCTGTGCTGTTGGAATACTTACACTGACACAGCAACCTTTTCTTTCAGCACGTTTGGTTTTGGGCTTCATGCTGTGGCAGTGCATCCTTTCTCTCCTCACATCTTTCCTAAGCGGCATGCTGTGCCTCTTCTGTCCCAGAGTCTTCAAAGGATGTTCTCTGGACTCAAAACTAGTTCTTGAGCTGAGACTAATCCTCACTGGAGCAATAGCCAAAACCACTGAGAACTTCCTCCACTGTGCATTCAACCTGCAGCATTTGCTATTGTTCAGAGTGAGGAGAAAGCTGTGCCAAGGTGTAGGATACATCTATTTCCTCTTCTAAAAGGAAAGGAAAATGGCCTTAAGAGACCGAATTATGGAGGAACACACCTTTGTTTCCTTCTTGCTTGATGTCTTGGCTCAGAAAGGGGTTTGCTCACTGCTTACTCTTTGCCTTTGTGTTTTAAAAACACCAGTGGAAGGAAACAAAAAGTAAATATTGAGCAAGGAGCAGCTGAGTGCTCATAGCTCACACATCAGCCAGATTGTCATGGGTCATCCTGAGCTGTAGATGGGATCCAAATATTTTAACCTGCTGTGAAGACATGGATCTGTTGAATGAGCCTAGAGGAGGGCCACAAAGGTGATCAGAAGGCTGAAGCATCTCTCCTAAGAGGACAGGATGAGAGAGTTGGGGTTGTTCAGCCTCGAGGAGACTCCAGGGACACCTTTAAAAGGCTTGACGTATCTGAAGGAAGCCTACATGAAAACTGAAAAGGAACTTTTTACAAGGGCATGGAGGTGATAGGACAGGATGAATGGCTTTAGCAGAAGCAGCGTGGGTTTTTATTAGATACTAGGAAGAAATTCTTCCCTGTGAGGATGGTGAGGCCCTGGCACAGGTTGCCTGGAGAAGCCATGGCTGCCCCATCCCTGCAAGTGTCCAAGGTCAGGGTGGACAGAGCTTGGAGCAACCTGGGATAGTGGAAGATGTTCCTGTCTGTGGCAGGAGTGGAATGAGATGAGCTTTAAGGTCCCTTCCAACCCAAACCATTCAGTGATTCTTTGAGTTGCTCCCACCAGAGTACAAGCTGTGAGCTGTGTACCGCTGACAGGACGTGTTTGTTTGTTTGCTGTGGCATTTGGTGGCACCTCTCTTGAGCAGGAACATGTTTGTTTGTTTGCTGTGGTGTTGGTGGCACCTCTCTCGAGCAGGGATGTGTTTATTTGCCATGGCATTTGGCGGCACCTCGCTGAAGCAGGGATGAGTTTGCTTGTTTGCTGTGGCATTTAGTGGCACCTCTGGAGCAGGGATATGTTTGTTTGGTGTGGCTTTTGGTGGCACCTCTGGAGCAGGGATGTTCAGAAACTCTCCAGAGGCCTCACGCTGTCAAAAGTGCCAGGAACCCCACCGTGCAAGAGACAGGGACAGCAGGGAGCAGTTTGTGCCACCTCATATTGCTCTCTCCTCACCTCCTGGTTAGGGATAACCAGTTGAAAAACAGTCCTGCTATGCTGGAAGAGAGGGGCTGGGTTTCTAGACTGGTTTGCAAAGATGAATACTCTTCAAAACCTCTTGCTCCCACACTCTTTGACCTGGCCTGTTTAGCAGGCCAAAAAAGATGCATCAGTCACCACAACAACTCATTTTTGGTTTTTCTTTTTCCTTCTATGTCCTCTCCAAGAGAAGGAAGGAGAACCAGGTACACGCATCCAGTCATTAGAGGAGTACTCGGCTCATCTCTCAGGACAGGCAGCCAAGTAAATATTTCGAGGGACAGCCTTAACTTTTCCGAACAACACTTCCCAAGGAAGATCAAGACACTGCTCATACATGTTTGGGCAGGGGGAGCCTACAGGTTTCATTTCCTGATTGAAAACAGCTGCTATGTGCTATAGACTCTTGGGTACCGTGGCTCTTAAAAAGAAATAACCTTGTAGCAATGATTCCACCAACAAATTTGGCATTCCTGCTTTTATATTAAATTTTTTTTATTGAGATGATGTAATTACAAGCATTTTAAAAATTATTTGCAACTCACTGGCCCTGAGAATAGGCTTGTTTTTGTTTTGTTACATTCATTTGATTCAGTCCCTTAGCCCCACACCTTAAAAAAACAAAAGCCGTCATCAATAAAAACACTAGAATTTTATTTAAAAAAAACCCGAAGACCTCAAACTGTGGATTCGCATACAATTGCAGTCTGACAAAAGAAATCTGGAGAATGCATATGTGGAGTTTGAAATCTGGGAAGGATGGCAGCAACTTAGTGTTCACAGAAAGGGCCCCAGTAGTGTTTTCTGGATGGAGAGGCAGTCAACAGGTTTCAAACTTCAATCAAGAAAATACTCTGCTGTGGAACTGCAGCATGTCCTACCTGACTGGCCTCTGGCTTGTTGAGGCTTGTAGCAACTGATGACAATGAAGGTCCCACTTAACCTTTGCTTAACCACTTAACCACTCAGAACCTTTGCTGGGTGCTGAAGCTGGCAAGGTTCTCTGGAGATCATCTGGTCAAACCCCCTCTGGTCAGGCAGGGCCAGCCAGGCCCAGTTGCCCAGGACCATGTCCAGGTGACTTGTGTGTCTCCAAGGATGAAACGCTTTCTCCCTTTCCTCACTTGCTTTGGTGGCAAAGGCAGAAAGTCTGGCTGTTTTGCTGCTGGCAAATTCTATACTGGGAAATCAGAAACTGGGGGGAAGGCAGGTGTCAGTGTTGGTAGAAAGACAGTGTTACCTTTGCTAGTCCTGGCAGGCAGCGACACATTCCTATAGCTCAGGATGTTAAAGCTGTCTTTGCACTCCCATGGATCTGCAATGTGGATGAGAGGTTGATGGGAATTTCCCTATTGCAGCTGCTCTAGCTTGCCACTACTTTTTTAGTCATACCTGATAAACTCACTTCAAGACCCCAAGAGCAGTTCAAATCCTGCAGCTCCCAGAACAGGTCCCAAGCCCCTGCAGTTCTGGCAGCTCCAGTGTCACCCACACCATTCCCTTTGGCACCAGGAGACCTGGTAGGAGACAGGAAAGGCCTCTGTGGGACTGGCCTGTTCCAAGGTCAAAGGCTATTTTCATTCCAACTAGCATCAGCCTTGAGAGAACTCCTTCTCTGTGGTTGTGATGAAATTGTCTGAAGATGTCCTTTATGTGTGAACTGAGAAGAGTTTCCAACAGCCACAAACATTTTGTTTTCCCTTTGACTTAGATTCTGCAAGTGGAAGTGATTGCATTTTTTTGTAAAGGTGAACATTTCCGCTATAAAGCTTCCCTACAGGACAACATGTGATTTTCCTGTCTTACCCAGTGCTGAGGATGGACTTTGTTTGGTAGATAATGGTGAGGAAATGGGTGGATTGTATCTGGTTCTCTGTATTTTGCAGTGTGCACCTTGGCCATGACAAAAAGCTGTGACTCATCAGAGCACTTTATACAGAAGTCCCTACTGGTCTTTTTTTTGGTCCCTCACCATCTTGCAACAGCAGGTGAAAGAAAATGCAGTTATGCAGTTGTCTAGACCACAACAGTAAAGAGGATGAATCATTCTCTACAAAAATTTAGTTTCTTTCTACCACTGGACACCCAAGGATACAGCTAGAGCCTTTCTTTACATTGGTACTTCTGATCACACTCATCTGTCAAATTCACCACTTCACTCCAGCTCCTGAGACCTGGCTGCAACTCGGGTGCCCTTGAGCAGGCTGACAGAGTAACTCCCTGGGACCTTGGTCTCAAGGGACCTTAGGTTTCAGATCTGTGACTACTAAAGCCCCACAGTGTCTCCCAATCTCATGCCTCATGAGCACCAAGTACTTGAGAGTCACAACAGAGACAGGTGACACATTGCTGAAAAACACTCCCCTGTCCATTATTTTGAGGCAGAAAAGATCAAGTACGTGGTGTGCTGGGACTTGTAACTTACTGACTATGATTTTATAGAAAAAATGTGGCTGGGAAAAGCTCAGGGAGAAATGTACACCTTGTCATTCCTCATCAGATACTGGCTCAGAGAAATCTCTCCGTGTTGTATGATGCTTATCTACACCCTTAACAAAGCTGCTCCTTCTACGACCTGTGACTCAACACTAAGTCTTTGGTGAGATTGGTCTATCTCCATTTAAACACAGGGGACACTGTTCATTGCCGAGTGCCATGTTTTCCTGGATAGATTAACCCTCTTGTTAAATATGTGGAAAGATCAAATGTCGTGTTGGTTTAATAGCTGATAAAAGCTCTATCATGGGAATGTACCTTGTTTTTTGGTTGAAATGGATTAGATTAGCCTTTTGATTTTTTTCCAGATCTAGTTTCTTTTATGTTTCCATTAAAGAGGCTTTCTGCTTTTAATGCACTGGTGTGGACGTGCTTTCTTTCAGGCACCATGTGATTCCTGCAGTTTCCCTATACACCTTCTCCCTCTGCAAGCACCATTTCTGCTGCTAGATCTTCCTTCCATTCAAAGGACCACTGCTGATGGATCACTGGACACCTGGACACCACAGGCATTCCTGTCCTGGTGGTCCAAGCTTTGAAATGAAACAGGCCAGCAGGTTCTCTTGTTTGGGCATCAAGGACTGCTGAGCATTCTGTGACCAAACCAGGCATAGCTCTTTGCCTCATGCCAAGCACCCTCAGTGCACCAAACCAAATGGAGGCACCTTGCAACCAGAACAAAACCCCAAACCAAGAAAGCAACACGGCTGTGGGGTTTGTTTTTCTCTTGTCTTTTAAATCATGTTAAAAACAGTCAAGCTTCCTTGATGGCAGAGCTGTAGGATGGGGGAGGGCAGTGGGAGGCATAAAAAAAAACAAATCCCAAAACAAAGCCAAAATCAATTACAAGATGTAAGTATAGCTATTTGGTCTCTAGTTCTCTAACATCAGCTTTTAGAGTGGTGAATCATCTACCTCTCCAGCAGCACAAAATGATCCTGGAGAGGCTTCTGAGTAATACAAACCATGTGATGAGTCCCTTTGCTTTCTCCCTGTGATGTAAGGAACAGTCCTTCACCTTTCACCCCACAATTGCTAGCAGGTATGAGAAACACCCCTTCGTTCTGTAATTACAGACGCTTCAGTCTTCCCTTTTTATAGAAAACTCTGAACTGAAATTCTGCATTGTGAATATACTGGGGGGTTTACATATATATTCATATATATATATATATATGTAACTTTTATATATATACACACATATATATGTATTTGTCCCCACCCTCCCTTCCCCCTGCTCCATTCTATCACTTCTTTGCTAGAAGGAGGGAAAATGTTAACTGATAGTCTCTTGCAGAGGTTTGTCACATTTATTTTTCTCCTCCCCGGAGCACTTAGGTGATTGGTTTTGGTCCATATTCCAGCAGTTAACAGCCACTCGGAGTACTCATTGTGAGCCCAAGCTATGCTGGGATGACAGCCCAGCCTACATGTGAAGGGTGTCTCCTCTTCATTTGACAGGTGTATGTGAGAAATTCTTTTGGTAGCTTCAACACATTTCTCAGTGGCAGCACATATAAATTGATCCAAGCAAACTGGAAGCCTTGAGCAAATCCCTTCTGTGTTGCTATTGTTTATGCGGTGTTGTGTCGTGAGACTTGCACAGAAAGTAAGAGCACTCTATTTCCATAGGAAAGCCTTCCAAAAAAAAAAAAAAAAAAAAAAAAAACAAACCAAAAAAGAAGAAGCATAATCTGATGTCTTGTCCTATGTGAGATAAGGAAAGTCAAACTGCATGTTTATTAGGGAAAAAAAATGACAAAAAACCCCCAAAACTGAAACAAACCAAAAAGAAAGAAAAAACTCAAGGGAGACTTTGTAGGAACAGTGAAGTAGTGCATAAGTCCAGGCTTTCTCCCCTTTGCTTTCCTGCCAGCACCACTTCTGCCTGTTAGTTTGTTTTGTTAAGGTGCTTCAGGTCCTGCGTGGTCTTCAAGCTAAGTGGCGACCTCAAGTACTGCTTCTGTGTTGTTGCTTCCCCTCCCAAACTGTGCTGACCATCGGGCAGATGTTTCTCCCCTGGACCCACAGAGGTGGTGCACCTGTTTCCTTCAGCACTCATCTTCTTGGTATATTTGTTCATCCAGTTCCTGGGATTCAAGGTGCTCGAGGCGGTCTGTCCGGCCACTCATGATCTCATCTGGGGTCTTCATGAACCTGCAAAACAGAGAAACCAGCGCATTTCTCAGGGGTCTCAGCTTTTATCTTCACCAAGTTGTTGAGACCCCTGAGCTCTAAAGCTCCCAAGATAAGCTTTGCTGTATCCTCCCAAAGCCTTAGTATTTCCCAGCTTCTCCCCAGGTGTCTTCCCTCCTGCATACCTTGAAAGGAAACAAAAAAATCACTGGCATTTACCCCAGCTTCTTGAAAGCCCAAATCTGAACCAAACCCCATAGTCTTTTCCAAAGAATGATATTTATTTCTTTTCCCTCATATTGTCTGCTGTTGTCATGTCAGATGACAGCTTGGCCCAGGTACACTCATGTGTGGTGTCTGGTGACAGAGACATGGGAAGTGTTTATGATCAGCATATTGCAAAGCACAAGCCCTTGCAAGATGTGGGGAGGCACAGGGCTACAAGCCTGCGTGTAGGTGAGTGAGAAGAACACGAAACACCAAAGGAACAGAGGGGGAAAAAGCCAAAGTCCAAATCAGAACAAGTTCCAGGAAATGGAAAAAGCCCTGAAGGTAAAAGGTTTTGGGCTGGGGAACTGTAAGCAAAGACAGTCTCTTCCTCTGTGATTGTAGCAAGTGTGACTGCAGTGAGGCAGCATCCTCTGTGATGAATGCCGTGGCTCCCAGCACCAATGTCTCAAGGCAGTTAAGTCTGCAGGGTGCTGGAGACAGAAACTGCCTCTGGGGAGGCACGGCAGCAGCAGGAAATGAGAAAGGACACACACCAGCCTGCAGTTTAAGTCTGCAGTCTTGGTTTTTGCCAGGATGCTTTTGTATACTACTGCACAGAGGTAGCTCTGCTTCTTCGTTTTCAATTTAATGGTGTAGGAAGAGAGAGTGGCACAGGAAGGATGAAATCCTGGTTTCAACACAAATCAGTTTCCCAACTCCCAAGCACTTCTGGAGAAATTAGGATGAAAGATATTTATGCTGGAAGTAGTACAAAATTTCACAGTCTTTCATTAACAACATGCTGGTTAACATGCAGCAGTATGAAATGTGTTAATCGTAAGAGCTGATTTTACTTCAGGTTGATGATATGCTCCGTATCCTTGCCCCAGTGAAAACAAAAGCAACCAACAGGAGCCTTGTTACTATCACTGACCCAGAGTGCTCACTGCTGGAGCCTCTCAGCAAACACACAGCATAGCCTGGAACTAACCTTTTGCCATCCCTTCTAATTTTGGAAATCATGTGCATATATGCATTTAGGAAAAAAAAGAAAGGGCTATGACTCACTGCTGTGTGACTGCTGGAAAAATGCTGCTGCTACAAACGGTGTTACGGTGGTGAAAAACTTGTATGCAGGAGTGGTGAATCAGTGCCTGGCTACACACTGAAAATGTGCCAAAGCCCACAGCCAGACTGCCCTGAGTTAAACCCTGTGACTGTCTTGTTGATCTTGCACAAGGATGAAATGAAAACACAGAGGGGTCCCACTGCCCTCCTCTCCATGTGGGGTATGGGCCAATGTGAGCTGTACCACAGGACTTTGGGTATTCCTTCTGGTCTGTGCTTGAAGTCACATCGAGGAAACCACAGTGTGGGTATTTCTAATAGCATTTGATTACATTAAAAAAAACCCAAACAAACACAACCCAACCCAGAACTGCATGAAAATTAAGAAACACTGGCTGTGACCTATTTTGTTGCAGAAGACAGCCAGCCAACCTATCAGAAATCCTTTTCTGACTCCATCTTACTTAAAGTTCCATAGAGATATCTGCAGATGACAACAGCCTGCACATTAAAGTCACATTTCCTATTATTTCTGTGCTTGCGAGGAATAGCCAAGGAAGGCACATTAATGACTTGATTTTTTGCAGCTGTTCTTTTGCTCTTCAGATATAAATAGGTCTAAGAAAACAACATCAAAAAGTTTTTATTGGGAATTGTGCAAAGAAATGTTTTGCAGGGCTTTTTTTCCCAGTTTCCAAAGGAAATGAAGTTTCGTGTTTTATGCTCTCTGGTGACCTTTGAATCTGTTGGTCAGTTTGGCCAAGTCTTACAGAGGAACTGTGGTCTCCAAGGGCATTAAGTTACAATGGTTTTGAGAAAATAGGCAGCCTGGGTGAGAAGAGATGGACTCCTGTTTTGTGCATGTCCCCACTGAAGGGAAAGCTTCAAGAGAAGCACATTCCCTGTTCAGCATCAGAAATTCCCCCAGAGCAATGCAGTCTTCATACAAGGCCACAGAGATACAGGTACCCTTGGTACTGATGAAGCAACCTTGTTTTAACCTTCCACCGGAAAAGTAAGTTACAATCGAGCACTTGATTTTGCCCATGACCGCTTCTGTCCTTCACTCTCCTTCCCGCATCTATGTTTCCTTCTAAGAGCTAACATAAACAAGTCATTCCACAGAACCCTTTTCAGCTGAAGATAGTTTGAGTGCTAATGCAGTTCTGTTAGCTATTTAAGAAAACAAATTCTAAGATTGTCTTCCTACTGATATAATTTCCAAGCACACTACTAGATCCAGGCCACTGACAGCAAAGCAGTCTTTGGTCTGAGTTCAGTGCTCTGAGGGTCACACATGCACTAGGATTTGCTGGTGTTGTCAGAAGAGAACAGGAGTGCTCTCACTCTATGCCATCTGCACTCAAGTTTGTACAAGTAGCTCCCTGCTTTAATGCTGTTTCAGGCCCTATTTCCTAAATTATTGGTTGTATCATCCAATCCGATGCGTTGGGTTTTATGAATAGCTCTGGCAGCTCCCTCTCTTCCTTGAAGGCAGCACCAAAGATGTGGTCATCAAGTGCTTCTCTTCTGCAGTGCCCTTGAGGAAATGCCTGATCCCTGCTTAGCTTTCACTGGCAGCTGTGTCTGAGAAGTCCATTTGGAGTGGGTTTTCCAGCAGCTTGGCTGAATCATTTATCTAAGGTCTTAAACAAGACGTTAGATAAACGGCACAGCCTGCGTGAAGCAGTGAAAAGACTTCAGTTGTCTCCATTGATCACTGAGACAGGCCTGTGTTTTTGTAAACTGGTGTGGCTGCCTTGAAAGCTGGGAAGCAGTGCTCTAGACTGCTTTTACAAATGTATGGCCATTGTCAGCTGTGTTATAACTGGGGCAATGAGATATCCCACACAATTCCATCCTCCATCCTCAAAAACTAATTGTCTGTAGAAAGGAATGTCAAAGAAAGAAAATTACCTGAACAAAAGCCTTTGTCCTGGCTCTTTCCGGATAATATTTAGTTTGTAGTAGTGGCGTAGGGCTCTGGACATTTTCTCGTAAGTCATATTTGTTCTGTTCTGTTTTTTTCAAAAGAAAAAAGAAAAAAGTGGTGAGATGATTCATTAAAATCTTCCTAAGCCCCAAAATGAGTTGCAGAACTATCACAGCTACCTAAAGGAACCAAGACAGTTCAAGAAATTACATGTACCATTTTTTGCTGTTTGCAGGCCTGTTCTGCCCCCACAGCCCTCATCACCAAATTTTTGTGGGTCTCTTTCCACTCACAGCAATTTCAGCAAGGAGTCTAACAAAAATTCCAAGTGAGGTTTTTCTACAGTTTCTTGGAACACAGATAACAAAAGAATTAACTACAAGAGGAGACATTAGGTGGAGGGAGATGCTCATGCCAAGTGGGATGTGACAGGCCTGTTCTTAATGAAAACACCTTTTGTAAAAGTCTAGGAGTAGTGGCTAATAGGCTGAATCTGTCAGCAATCCCTGCTTAGAGCACTGTTCCTCTGGGATTCCCCTGCATTAACTAGTTAATGCTCACAGAGCACTGTGAGGACTGACAGCCTGTTTCTCCTCTTCTTACACAGGTGTAAATCAAGAAGCCAGCTGGGTTGTACAGCTGGTTCTGTGACAGATCCTTCCCTTCATTCTGGGAGCTGTTGGCCCCAAAGGCCATGGCCAGAGCATTGAGGTATGAGATGATTCATCAAAACCTTCCCAAGCTCCCAGAGGAGATGGCCCTGCTGAAGCCGTGTGTCACAAGGCAGAAGTGATAGGCACTGGCAGAGCTGTATGTGGGCAGCCCCCTAAGTACTGACTTGGAACAGCAGGATCAGCCCCTTAGGCTATGTCTACACTAAGAGCATTTTTCTGGTCCGAGGAGCAGTGGTTGCTGTCTGGCAGACACTCCCACCAGAGAGACAACTCTGCTGGCAAAGCTGTGTGTGCACGAGTATAAAGCAGCTGCCTCGCCATTGGCAAAAAACACTGAACCAGTAGAAGCACGTTTTTGTTTTGGGAGCCTCAATGTCACGACTTTGGCTTCATCAAAGGACACTGATCCACCTGCCTAAAAGGGCCAGTAGGAGCAGACCTCCTCTGCTTGCCCTGACCACAGTAACTCTCCCAAGGGAGGCCACATCATGAGCTCCTGTGGCAATGAAACACTAACAGGGACAGTTTTCCTTGCAAAATCCAGACTCCTCTCATTGGGAAGCCCCCTGAAATACTGTGTGTGCTTCTTCCAGTTCTTATATGCTGAAAGGCCACTGTGTTGCCCAAATGGCCAGTGGTCTGAAGGAGCTTCAGTTTTAGACAGCCAGCATGAGACATGATGGCATGGCTCAATTATTAACGTGCAGGTTGGGTAAGTTACTAAGTTCACAAAATTCCCATTAGCCCATATCTCCACCATGTTCAGAACCACACGGATGACAGCACAACCCTCTGGTGCATCAGCTACTCTCCCAGTTTTGTGTTGTCTGAGAATCTGTCCCATCATCCAGGTCATTAATGGACATACAGTACTGCCCCCAGAATCAATCCCTGGGGTAAAATGACTAGTAGCTGGATTTTGTGCCATTGATCACCACCTTTTCAGCCCAGCAGATCAGCCAGTTTTCAATCTACCTCACTGTATTCTTGTCTAGGTCATACTTAATTAGTCTGTCTTTGAGGCTGTTATGAGACAGTCTCAAAAGCCTTTCTAGAATCAAGATAAGTTATATCCACTATTCTCCCTGAATCCATTGAGCCAACCATTTTGTTGTAGATGGATATCACAACGGTCAAGCATGAGTTCCCATTTGTAAATCCATGCTGACTACGCATACATTCATATGAATATACTTATATACATGTACAGAAATATCCATACATAACTCAGCCCCAAGCTGTAAAAATCAGTACCAGCTTTCCAGAGAACAAAGCAGGAACTGCCCTCTTAGAAGGAAATACATAATCCTGCAGCATTTGGTGTCTGTCCCAGGGCAGCGTGTAGGATCTGGGAGTTGCTACAGACAGGAACACAGACAGGTCCTGCTGAGATGTAGTACAGAGCTCCTCATAAGCCACATCTCATCAGAATATCCTCAGCATCAGGTTTTGAGAAGAAATAAGATGCCTTGAGAGAGAACTGTTAATTCTTGCACTCCTTGTAATTTTATAATTACATGCATTTATAACTAAAGGCCTTTAAATCAAAACAACAAGTTCTCTATATGAAGAATAGGTTTTAGTGCTTCAGGATGGATGATGCACTGTATTTCTAATGCACACAGAATAAAAGATTACAGTTTTCCAGCAGTCATTTATATGCCATCCTCTCTTCCTTCCCCCGTTTATAACTGAATCCTGTGATGCTACAAGAGGTGAAGCACTGCGGGAGGAAAATTGCATTGCTTCCTTACCTTGTGGTTTCCCCACAGACGGGCCAGTCCATTGGGATCCACTATCCGAAATATTTTAGATTCCTTATCTTCCCATCGGATGAAATTTTCGTACCGGCTGTCGGAAAGCAGCTGATAAACATAATCCCAAAGCAACCTACAGTCTGTGAAGAGAGAAGCAAGAAAAGATTAACTTTCCCTTTTTTTCCTTGGGATTAATTCTGGAAACTTTTGGGTGGATGTGTAGTGAAAGGACAGTTGGGATCAGGGCTGAAATGCTGCTGCAACCCGAAATGAAAATGGCTTGGCTGGTATCAAGTAATGTTAGTAAAATGGACTGGAATATACAGCCTCTTCTGATGCATCCCAGTTCTCCTGACACTGACAGAGCACCCCTGTCGCATCAAAAGCTGTGTGAGGTGACCTGCTGGTCTTAGCTGTGTGTTTATGGTTGTACTGAAGCACATAAAGCTCACGCTGTCGGCCCTGATGCTGTTGCTGGCTGTTTTAGTGGAGAAATCAAGAATCCTGCAACCTGCTCTCCCTGCTTGAGGCTGTCCCTTTCTGTGCTAACATGTGAGTCTAAAGCATGGGCACTATAACAACTTTCCTTTGTAGACTCCATGTGATATAAAACTGACACCTTCTTTCATTTTCAATTTGATTTTTTATTTTACTTTTTAAGGTTCCTGAAAAGAAACAACACCTAAGTATTATAATTACTTGAGTGCTATTGAGAGGTTAAATACTTTCTATTTGGATAATTGAATTCAAATTTCCTCTTGGCAAACACTCCTTAGGTCGCTAATTAAAGGTCTAACAGACACTTAAGATTTAGTTTAGTGTTTTTCAGTTTCAAGGCAGTCTCTTGAGACTGAGGAAGCCAAGAGCTGAGCTGCTCTTACTTCCTGTTTGCAATATGTGTGTGCAGCACAGAATCACTAGGAATATGCAAAGTGAATTGTACAGAGCTGGGGGTACTGCTGCTGTCAGAAACAACAGGGTTTTCACAGCTCAGCTATCCCGATTTCTAAGGTGGCTGTGGGGTTGCATTTTACTTTGAAAGCAGTACCAGCCTCTGAGAAATGGTTTGTTAGAGTTGTTCAAGGGCTGGCAACCAAAGACATGCAGCTTCTAAGTGCTAAAATGGATTCTTGTCAGCTTGTCTTTCTGTTCCTGTCTGTCTGTCTGGGGTTGGCACATGCTACAATGGGGATGATGACATGGGAATATAAAATACTTTTTGAGAAAGGATATGAATAACACATTTAGTGAGTACACCTGAAATGGACAGAGATCTTAAAGTTATTTTCCCACTTTCAAACTGCAAAGAGTATCTCTGACACCAGTACTGTCTCTAAAACCAGAGCTTAGTTTGCCAGTGCCCTTGCTTCAGTCTCTCCCTGCCAGTTCTACAAAGAATAAAGCAGTTTGTTTTGAAGACATGACATCTGGCAAAAATTGCAGGTTCCCATTCTAACTGAAACCTACCCTGCTGGTCACCTCATCCATGACATCTACAAGCCTTGTGGAGGAATGTGAAAGGAAAGAGACAGACTTTTTGGTTAGAAAAGCCTTCTTTTCATTAACATTTTTCACAGAAAAACATTTTCCACAGAAAAATGTCCATCCCCATTTGAAATTTTTCTAGGTTTTGATTAAAAAAATGAAACCTGGGCACAAGTTTCCCTGGACTAAGTGAGAGGTCTAAAAACTGAAGGCTACTACTTTAATTTTTGTCATCTCCCCCTCTCACAAATTCACAAAACACAATTCTTACAGTGCACACACACCCACACACACCGAAAAAACTTCTTTTCTAGACTTCATTTATGATTCAAGACAAGGGAGATTACATTGCTCTTCTGGTTTGTGCCTTTTAATATTGTGGGAGGTTCTCAGATAAAAGGGTAGTAAGGCCCCACTTAAATGGTTCTTTGACACATGTGCAATTCATTCCAGAACTCTTTCAATACAAGAAATGTATAGAAAATGGCTTTTTAGTGCAAGAATCCTTGGGGTCAGCTGGAGGGATGGTGCTCCTGCAGAGGCCAGTCAATGTCAGGCTTTGTCATATTCTTGAATGTTCAACCCAGGGCAGACAACCTCCAATTACAGCACCTTATAGCTCATATTTACTGTTCTGCAGAGATACAATTTACACTCATCTTTACTTTCACCTCATTATTTGCAATAGGCAATGTTATTTTTAATCTCTCTCTCACATTCAGACACACACCCTGGGCCCCCCTTCCGCACAAAACCAAAGAAGCACACAAAAAAAAATCAGCCTGAGGTGTCTAGGTGGAAACAGAGAGAGCTTCAGATGCTAAGAAGAGTTAGGATTCAAGTGCAGATTTGTTTTTTTGTTGTTCACTTAGTTTTTAGGATGGATGCAGGCTAAGCTTGAATATAAATACACTTCAAATGACAAGAACTCAGATCTGCATCTTGAGATCTTCACAAGAAAAATCCTAAGTGATCAAGGGCCCCATCCCATATTCTAAACTGACTGAGCTGCTCAGACTTGCAAAGGTATTTAGTAGGCTGGTGGAATTTGCAAAAAACCCCAACCACCCAAGTATCTGAGACTGCTGTTTGCTTCAACAATAAAACTGAAAATCCTTGAAAATTCTGCTTGGTTCCTACAACCACTTAAAAACTCGATTTCAAACCATATGGCTGTCTATCAGCAAATTTAGATATATGACTCAGTTGCAGTAATTTAATGAGCAGCAGGGCAACTGTGGTAACTGTGTCTCAAGCCACTGCAAATAGGAAATAAAAAGCATCAACCACCAGTAGAAAAGATTCAGGCTCACTGAATTTCTTCTCGCCAGAGCTGAGAGCTCCGAGCACACTGTTAGTTATCTTGGAGCAGCTGATGCTTTGCAGCACACTTCAGTTATGTATGAGCTCTGCTTGCACAGGACCAAAGCAGCTTGCCTTCTTTCTAGTTTCACTTGGGACACCTTTAGGAATTTGAGCACAGGCACTCAAGGGGTTTTTTGTTTGTTTTTAACCACAAATAGTTGCCCTATGTATCTGTCACCACAGACTGCACAGTACAAAATTTGAGGTCCTGGAGGGTTCTCCGTGACTGACAGAGGATCAGCAATTAAATCATCTACCAGTAGAGACCATCTTTAATAGGACATTAGAGACAATGAGTCGAGGCTACCCGGTAACTCTCAGAGACTGTAATGAACTTGGATTATGGCATAGCCCATTTAGAAGCCTGTGAAATTGGTCAAAACCCAGGAAGAGGCAATGCTAGAGAACGCTTTTAAAAAGAGTTCTCTGCTGGGAAAAGAGGCACCTCCGCAAAAGGCTGGTGGAGCTGACAGACAATGTGCTCAGGCACCGGGTGGGATTCTTAGGCCAGCAGTTGGATTTTGATAATCCTTGTGGGTGCCTTCCAACTCAGGATACTCTATGATTCTATGATACAGAAAGTTGCATCCTCCAGGAACGTCAAAAGTGTGATGTGTATTTTTAGGAAGGATTGTGGAAATGGAGAGAAGGACTTGTATGTGGATAGTTGTTTTGTAAATGTCAATCACTTGTATGAGAAAAGTCTGGATGGTGGGAATGACTCCATGAAGACTCAATCTCTTCCTTGGCTGTCAGAAGGCCTCCAAAGGAGCTGCTGCATGAGGGGACTCTCCACAGGGTGTGTGTTGGCTAGTGAGTAATGGCAAGAAAGCACGTGGATGTTGCTGATGCCAAGCAAGTTTAAAAGTGTGGGAGATTCAGCTGGGGAGTTGAGTCAGGGCTGGTACCTAAATTGTTTGGGCATGCTGCAATTTCCTGCCTTTTGGCTAAAATAAGCTTACTTAGAAAGCAACTATGCCTCTCTAGCACGGGGAAACATCATTTCCCCCTAGCACACATATACTTTTTTTTAAAGTGAACTCAGATGGTTGAACGTTGTACAGTCTGCAGCTACAGAGATTTAGCTGTGGGTAGAGCTGGGACTGAGAGGCTTTAAGGTGATGTAGCTGGAGTGGGAAGGTGGTGAATGGCCCAGCAATGCGGAAAGGGCTCCTAAACACTGGCACTTCCATACCCAACCATTTTCTCAGCTGTAATACTAGGCAAGTCTGAACTATGTAATTAGCTGAGAATTAGGGCAATCTGCAGCTTCAAATGGAGAGGTATGGCTACAACTTTCCTCCTGCAGCTAATGCTTCTAGAGAGACTTTTATAGTTATGCACAAGGCAGTGATAAGGTGTAGAGTACTTAGTTGGTTCTCAAATTGTCTGCCATAAGCACTGCCCTACGTGCGCAAGAGGCAGCAGTTTCCTGCTAATAAAAGCCATGTTATTATTAATTGATTAGGCAGAGTCTTCTGAATACACACCTAAAGAATACCAGCATATAAATACTTCTTAATGGCTATATGATAGTAATAAATATCCCTTAGAAATGAAATACCATCTCAGAATGACCTGTAAATTAAACATTATGGATCTTGGGTTCCTAGTATTTTGACATTTGTCCAGCCATTACAAATGAGTCATTTGGCCAAGGTCATCTTCATGTTGTAGTAGTGGGAGGTCTCACATCTGTACTCCCTAGGACAAAATAATGCTGTTAACAATATAAGCATATGCATGCTAAAGACCTCTTTTGTTCAAGATATAACATTCCCCTGCACTGAAATATTACTTAAAGCACATGCTGTATCTGAGCCCTCTATTGTTTAAATGAGGCCCATGGTGCAGAGCTGGCCCTCTTCACGTATCAACTACCAAAACCCTCTCGTAACCACAGAAATGTTTTGCAAGACCCACCCACATCTTGCATTGAAGAGCATTATATAAAAAGTGTTTGATCTGGCTGATGACTGCCTTGGAACCCAACTTGGCTTCACACAGGAAGAGATGCCAAAGGAACATTGTCATACTCCCTCTGACATCAGCTGAGGCCTTACCCCTTGCTGTGTAGGTTAGCCTAAAATGTCTCCAGCATGATATCATTTGACTTAAATGGTTCTGTGATTCCTACAAGCTGAAGAGTTCTCCCAAGCTTGGCCCCCTTTATTTTCCAAGGTGATTTGTGCTTCAGCTGCATTTGTTCAGAGTGAAGCAAACAATGGCTGTTCACAACTGAAACTAATCAACAGAACCTGGAAGTTCTCTGGCACCCTGGTTTCTGTAAGTACACCGGAAGTGTGTGAAGACAACGTGGTGATGCTCACGGTGCCAAAATGATGAACTGATGTAATTCACAGTCACTGGAGCCAGGGAAGGGCCTTCAGTCTCAGAAAGTCTCTGACCTTGGGAGTGCCACTGCCAGAGAGTCCTGGGAATGGTCTGACTGGGGAATTTCCTTAAGAGACATGCTGCAGTAGCATTATGCTGTGTTGAAATACAATCCAGCCTCAATGTCTATCCATGACATATTCACTTTAGCAGACAAACCCAGAAGAAAAAAGTAACTAAGTCTCATGGTTAAGGGTTCAAATGGCTCTGAGGCCTGGGGGAGCACTGACTGATCCTGAGATGGAGCACCCTGGTCATGAATGTATGTTAATCCATGTCCAGGTCACTGAGGGAAGAAAATAGTTGTTTTTCTGTGAATGTTGCTACTGGAAGCAGGATGGTAAGCTGGTACAGTAAAGCCAATGTTTTTTTGTGGAGAAACCTCTTGACAGACAACTGTTTGTTCAGCTCAGTAAATTCAAGCTGGGGCTGAGTAAAGAGGTTGCCAGATCACACAATACAACAGTTGTATGTTGCTTGTCTTGTACCCAAATGCTGAGTGGGAGATCAGGCAGAAGGAGAGCAGAAACCTGAGACTGTCATGCTGCAAACAGTTGTGCTGTGAGGTTGTAAAAATAACACAGCAAGATGAGGCCAGGCTCTGTTTTTGGCAATAAAAACTTGTACAGAGAAGGAGGATCCAAAAGCTTCATATACTTCATGTGGTTGTAGAAAAGAGCACTGAAATCACAATGAATATGTAAGAGATGGGTCACAGACCATTTGAAAGATAAAGACTTTGAAAGCTCAAGACTGCTGTATCAAAAAAGAGGTTTTTTCTTTCTGTCCTCTTCTTCTGCTCCATTCCCCCATCCCCACCAAACAGATGGGAATTTTCAGTATTATCTTCAGGTGCTGTTCTTTTTCTGCTCCACCACCATGGTAGAAAAGACTCCTGCTAAAGAAACCTGTCTTTGATTCTCCCGTGGCTTTTCCTCACCTTTACTGCTCATGAAAGGCAGTGACTGAAAAGGAAAAGAAATTCAACCTCTGCCTGTTCACATGCACTTCTTACAAACACCTCACAACCTCTTTGACATAAGAAAACTGGCCAAACACATTAATGATAGGAATTTAAGAATTAAGAATGAAGCTTTACCTTCACAATTGTACTTCAGAGAAGCTGGCAAAAGCAGGAATGACTTAATTGCAGCAAAGGCATTACCAACAAGGGTAATAATTTTTAACCCCACAATGTGAGAACCTCTACTATCTTCTGACAGTTCAGCCTTGGGTTTAGACTTCTGGCTTTTTTCAAGAGCAGAAAATCATTATCTATAACAGACTACTTCCCATGAACCTCACTTCTGTGTTCTCTCAGAAAGCCCTGAGTACCCTGGCGGGTGTAAGCATGGCTGGAAGACACAGCTCCTGGTGTGTTCCCAGGAAGTCCCTCCTGAAGGGACTTCATAAACCGTAAACTGGTGATTTCTGATGGGTCCCTTGCAGAAAACTGAGATGTGACCTCCCCTGCTTGGGGTTAAAACTCCACATTGAGACACAGCCAAACTCTCCTCTTCCTCTTCCTCTTCCTCTTCCTCTTCCTCTTCCTCTTCCTCTTCCTCTCCTCTCCCCAAACAGCCTTACCAGTTTAATGGTGTGAATTTGAATTAACATAAACTGATGTGTGCCACCTGTAACTGATTGGTATTAAAGCCAGACTTAAATAGGCCTGTCTCTGGAGACAGTCTAAGTGTAGTGTCAACACTGTAAACACAACAGTGTGCTTTCCTGGTTTAACTAAGAGGATTCAAAGTGATCCAGGTTTGCTTTGTAGAAGAAATCTGAATTACCAGAACTCTAGCCTGAAGGAAGCATGCAGTATACAGGGAAAGTAAGGGACCTGTTTTCATTAAGGGGGAAGTTTCTTAAAAGACTGTAACATCCTGCTGACCCCAATGGATGCTTAGGGTACTCTGAACCCACTTACCTGTCTAGCCATGGTATGTAAATGGGTACTGCAGTACAGTAATGAGAAGAATGAAATCTAAATGACTGAGCTTTCCTCTGGCTTGGTCACTCCTGGCTTCGGAGCAGACCTGAACAGGCCCCAACTGCAACTTCTGCTCCTGTAACTGCAGTAAGAATGGAGGCAGTTGTGAAGCAAGACACCTCACAGAAAATCTACAACCACCTGTCCAAGCTATTGCTATTTGGCTATTGTTTGAGCTTGAGTGTCAGTAGTTAAATTGGCAGGGAAGGCCCACTTTCAGGCTGAAATTATTTGTTCATGCCATGTTAAGAAGACTCTCAAGGTTAAAATGAAAACTCCTATGAATATGAGCTCTATGAGCTTGACTCCCATCCACACTTCAGTCTCTCCAGCAGTCTGGCTTTCCACAAGGGCTCAAACAGACATGGCATGTAGTGGAAATGAAAAGTGTACATGACTGCAAGAGCAAATGATGAAACAAGGCCAGCGACACTATCACTGTCATGTCCAAATGGGAGTCACAGGCCAGCCTTACACCAGGATTTTCATGTTTTTGCAAGGCTCCAATCTATCTATATGAGCTGCTGCCCTACAGGAAGGAAGGTCAGTTCCCTGGAAAGCAGGTACTGAACCCCTACGACCCCAAAGTCTGTGTTTCATCAAAGGCCCACCAGCCACTTCTACGCTGTCACATCCTGCTTGGTTCATCACTCATGACAGTGGAGAAGATGGCCTTGGCAGTCTTAGCTGAGTACACAGGTAGGCTCCTTTGGTGTTAGCAATGTTATGTGCTGTCCTAAAGAACAGCTGTGTGTTTGATATACCCCAGATGTGGTTTGCCCTCCTGGCTGCCAGGGCATGCTGCTGACTCATGCTGAGCCTGGTGTTGACCAGTATCCCCAGATCCCCCTCTGCAGGGATGCTCCCCAAACACTTCTCTCCCCATTTGTATTTGTGCCCAGCACTGCTCCACCCCAGGTGCAGAATCTACCAGTTGGACTTGTCAGATTTCATCCATCAATCACAGTCTAATGCTCCAATCTATACAGACCGCTCTGCAAGGCATCTTGTCCCTCAAGACAGTCAACAGCACTTCCCAGTTTGGTACCATCAGTAACATTGCTTAAGGCACATTTAACTTCTGCATGCAGATCGCTGATAAATACATTGAACAGGACTGTCCCTGGAACTGAGCCCTGCGGAACACTGCCAGCCAGATGTGGCCTTGTGCACTACATCCCTCTGAGCCCTGCCCTTAGACAGCTCTTTACCCAGTGCACTGGGAACCTGCTCATCCCACAGCCATGCAACTCGACCCTGCTGTGAGGGGCAGTACAAAAAGCCTCCCTAAAATGCAGAACAGCTATACCCACCACCTTCCTTCCATCCACCATGTGGGTGACCTTATCATGCAAAGATAGCAAATTAGTTAAATGGGATTTACCTTTGTGGCTGACTGTGCCTGATGTCTGCCTTTCAACAGTACCCAGTATAAACTTTTCCATCATTTTTTCCAGCCCTTCTGTGAGGGCTAACAGTATCACTTACAAAACCTGTAACTTCCAAGTTGTGCTTAAATGCTGGTTTTTACTCTCTTCACTACAAAGGCATAATTGTTCTTTGCCTGCTTTCCCACCCTCCCTCCCTACCATCCAGCAGATGCCATTGCATAGTAACTGTGCCTGTACAGCTGTTTTGTACAGAAAGAAAAACAAACGAATGTCTTGTAACACATTATAAATAATAAACTAATGTGGTGCATTTGCACAAAGGATTTTGCTCATATATGAGTTAAAAAAACCCAAAAGATCATCCTACAATGTGACACAGTTGTAAATGTCCCATGGATGTAGGCACTGGGGCTCTAGTCCTAGTAGTCAAGTTGTGAGGAGACACTGCTGAGGTTCAGTGGTTTGCAGTTTGGTGTTTTTTGATATTTAAGCTCTAAATGTCTACTGTTCCAAATCTAACAGCTCAATCAGCTGAGTTTTAATTATCCTCATTTAAAAGCTTTCCAGCCCAACTCCAGAGTATAAACAGAAAAAAGTACCAGTTGATTTGCACTTTTTTAAAGCACTGTATTTGTGAAAGGGGGATTCCACTGTCCCCTCCTGTCTTTTCTCCTCCCACACAAATGATTTTTTCAAACAAAGCAGGAGAATCCATTATTCTGTTCCCCTCCAAACTCTGTCCCCACATAAAACAATCATACTCCTTTGGAAGACCTCCCCATGCTCAGAGCCTACGCCCATCCTAAGTGCTGTTGTGTGGATTTTAGTAGAATGTGAGTCATCCATAGCTGACGTGCTCTTACCATGGGACTGCATTTTTGGTTTCAGCCATCACACTGCTTTTATTGAGATGTCACTTACACACACCTTGCTACAGATCCATGGGGTTCAGCTACGCCCCTGTGTTCTCAGGATGTGGCACACTTGAGAAGCTGAGGTAAACCAGGAGCAAATCTGGAGGCAGCTCTCTGTCATGACTTTGGCAGGGCAAGAATCTTGTCTGTCCTCATTCCAACAGCAGTCAATGGCTTTATGGGCCTAACCAATACAGTGGTAGACAATGTGCCTCCCAACAGTTTAAACATTGCCTGGCTTTTCCCCAGACTCCTGAAGGGGAAGAAACAAATCTGGCAGCTCATAAAGTCAGATACAGCCCAGTTGCTAAGGTAACCCAGCTGATAAGAGCAGCACACCAACAGATAACACCAGGCACAGGACTCACCTGCCTTTAGATTTCAGCATGCTGTGGATTAGTGAACAAGCCTTTCAGTCCCAGAGCTGGTACAGAAAAAGACACTGGGAGCTGGAAGTCTCAGGGACCTGCTCAGCATTGTATTTCCCCTCACAAGAAATATCCAGAATTGTATTAGTGAGTTTTAAGTGACTGAATCAGAAGTGAGGTAAATACCACCATGTCATTAGCTTAATTTGGATGTTTCTAAGACAACCTCTATGTGATAAAGGTCAGGATGAAACCAACCCTATTATAGTTGGATAGTCCCATAACTGCCTCCTGCACCTTGGGGAAGTACCTTTTACGAGATAGCAAAGCCCTAAAATGCTTGATAGCAAAACCTTCGCAGCTAGAGGTTCATGGGGAGTAGAACTTCCAGTCTGCAGAAGGGCTAATTTGAGGTGCCCCTCTTGATTTAAACTGCAACTGTATTTAAAAAGAAAAAGAAAGAAAAGAGAAAAAAGGTATCTATTTCCCCCCTCCCCCACCCCCCCAGGAAAGAGAAATCCTTGGAGACTGTGGGGAACCAAGATCAACTATTGAAAAAAATTTGGAGCTAAAAGTAAGCCATATATAGACTGCCTGCTTGCTAGAGTCCAAGTTAGGAGCTGACTACCAATAGTGTTGCTGCTTTGAATCAGCAGTTCCAGTGGGGAAAACTCTCCATTACACCGCTCGGCTGAGCTCCCCTTTTGAGGTATTTTTAATATTTTTACATGCTGTTAACTAGATAACTACTGATGCCTGAGTTACTTAGTTTATCCATTGCCTGGTGTCTTTGCAGGGGATGCAAATCTGCCTCTTGATCATCTCAACACAATGACCTCCAGTTCTGACAAAGTTATGGAAAAAACTTGTGCGTATTGTGTTGAGAAGATAGCTAAACATAATTTTCAAAATCAACTCTAGCCAATGATGAATAATATATGTGACCTTAATGAGTAATATAAAGATACTTTATGCCTCTGGCTTTACTAGAAAAGTGTTAAATGGCTTTAGATGAAAAGATAATAAGACCTTCAACTTGAAATCCTTTGCTGTAAGAGGGAAAGTGCTTTACCAGTAAAATTAATATTTTGAAAAATGGTATTACATAAAAAGGTAGGAAAGATTAGTCAGCCAGTGAGTAGAGGTCATTATTTTGTCTGACAGAAAGTCCAGAGCTCTATTGATCGACCTCCTGAAAAGAGAGTATTTGTGTACAGCAGCAAGCAAAAACATTGCTTTTTTTCTCAGAACCAACTAATTGCATGCTGCATTTAAAAACACAGTCTGTCTACAGGTAAACAGATTTATGAGGCTGTGAGGTGTCTTAAGTCTAGGGAAAATTCTTTCTACAATATAAAACATCTGAGCTGGGAACAGAAGATGTTCTGGAGCATCGCTTAAGGTTTTAGTCAGCAACCTACCAGGCTTCCCTAGTAGCTCCTCATCACTATCTCCCTTGAAAATCACCTGCATGCAAGCCATAGGAAGTCTAGGCTCTCTTCTCACCAGTGTACACAGTTGAGTTCTTAGCTCTGGCACTGGACTTTTGGTAAATCTTTTCAGTGCCCAACCCATCAGCCATCCTCATCAAGAAAATGGAAGTGAAGCCAGTGATTTCTGAAAAGTCCTTTTAAAGAATATATCTGCATTGATGTACATTTGCAGTTTAAGAGCCATGTCTCACAGCTTCCACGGTCTCTCTCACACTGAAGTGGCGAGCATGGTTGGTCAAGCACCTCCATGTTAACTGTGGCACTTAAAAGTAAGGATGCTGAGATGAAAAATACATTTATGGTCACATAAAAAAGAAATTATGAGAGCTGTGAGATGGGTGGGAAGCAGGTAGAAAGGTACTTTCTTTCTAGGGGGCCTAAGTATGCTGCCATTGAATTGAACAGCTCCAGTGAAGTTGACTTCAGGCATGAAGCATGAGCTGTCTAAATGTTTGGTAGTAATCCAGTTTTTATCACCTTTAAATTAGCTGTGAGCTCTTTAGAGGGTGTTTACAGTTCAGGGGCCATTACAGTCCAACCATAGGAGCAGTAGCTTGTGCCTGTACAGCAAGTGAGGCATGTGAGCACTTAAAGGACTTGGGGTGCTGATGGAAGTACACTGGCCAATTTATCAGCAGAAATCTGATCAATCTAACTACTCTGCGATTCCCCAACCCTCGGCCATAAAACTCTGCCCTCATCTGAACCAAATGCTTGAACACACTTCAGGTCTTTCTGGCATGAAATAATTCACCAGCTGTTTCAGATATGCCACCCTTGCTTGTGGGTCTCGGCAAAGCCATGGGACTGCAAGTGAAAGCACCTCAGTCTGCAAGTATAGACTTTGGATAACATTTTAAATGGCTACACATACTTGCCAAGCAACTGTGTTAGGCCCAAATTTCCAGGGGCTTGGGCTCTGTTGCCCTGCAAACAACATAGGGATAGAAAGGACATGGAAGTTACTGGGGCTGGTGTCACTGGACCCACTGCACAACATGCAGAAACCAAAGATTACCAACTATCTAAGAAAACACCTGAGATTAAAGTAAAAAAATTACACCACCACGTACTCTCAATATTTTTTCTTACATTTATTTCAGATTAGGGTTTATTCTTAGAGAATGTTTCTTTTTGGGAAATAAAAATTAACTGCCTTGATCTCCCAACAATACTTTGTGGGAAGGTAATCTCCAGTGATGCAACCAGTAGGGTGTTTTCTCTGCCATAACTTTAAGTATATTTATTAACTTGCTGAGAATTTTGTGGGTAATAAAAATCCAAAGAAGAGAGACAAATGTCAGCCAGGCAAAAATGTCAAAAGATTCATTTCTGGAACTCATCTTTCTATTATGTGAAAGGATCATGGTCCTTGCTGTGCTTGATCTTGACTAGATGGTAAGATATGTATCTTTGGAATTTAAAGTGGTAAGTCTTAAGAATATAGAAAATCTTCCTCATTAAATCTGAGGCAGCACCACATCTGTGACAAATTTAAGGCATGTAAGGACAAAAAAGAACAAGGTGTTTTAAAATGTACCTCTGTGGACATGTGTAACACCCCACAGGAGCTGGGGATCACATTAGGTAACTACTGACACAACTGCATGGAATCTTTCTGGGTGTGGTGTGTATTTACATCTCTCAAAAGAAATTGGTTACTGGGGCATCCAGAGTATTTCTGAAGTGGTTGGATTCCCCCTCCCCCTCTCCCTATCTATTTACAGTTCCCTTTGGAGTACAAGAAACATTTTCTGTAACCTCAGCTTCCTGATTCAGCTGCTGTGATGTCGGTTATTTACGATAACAAAAGTGAGACAATGCCTGTGGTTTGTGTGGGACAAAGCCAACCTTATTTCTGTAAAAAGGGACAATCCTGATGGGAGAAGCCCAGGAAAGGCTACGAAGTAGGACTCCGGGGTGGTATTTCATTAGTCCTGCCAGCTTCATAATGGGCTCGACACTGCATTATTTCAAAGGCCACTGACAGAGAGTTTCTTCCTTTCCATAGGATTGGACACTAATGTCAATGGAATTCTTGGAAAACTATCTCTTTGCAGAACAAGGCTTCAGAGACGGGTATCTTGGGAAATGAATGGATTGCTAGCGGGTGGAGAGGCAGCGAGTGTCAGGATGCAAATGTTTCAATACCAATTACACATTCTGTGGTCACAGGCAAGTCATTCTGCTCTTCTGCTTACCTGTCATGAAACTGGTTTATTAATACTTCACTGCCTAAGCCACAGATGTAGTGAAACTTGCAGAATGCCAGTAAACTCTTCATGTCACAGAGTAGCAAAAGGAAACAAGAAACTCTTAAAACAAAGCATGGTTAGTTATGAATGAAGAGAATCAATTTCGGTGTAGCCTAGAGAATGTCCCTTACCTGCTATCCTCCCGATTGGCATCGCGTGGTCCTCGGGAGGGGAGACAGACACCATGATGTGGTTCATATAAGCTAACTCTTCTCGGTGGGACAGGTTGATGGGCTTGACCTCCCTGTGCAGCCCATCCTCAGACAACCTCGGTGGTTTGAAATCGGAGTGCCTGGGGTTCAGTATCAAAGGATGCATGATAGGGCTGGGCATCAGCTGGATGACCCTGGTGTTCTCCTGGCGAGGGCTGGAGGGCTTCTGGAGCACCTCGGAAGGAGGCGGGCAGTGGTTGTTTTCTATTGGGGACACTGAGAGAGGATAGGGCTCCTGCTGGTTGTTCTCGTGCTGGTGCCTTGTCCCCGGCACCCTGTCGGCCGGGGACAGGCGACGGAGAGTGTTGTCCATGGGGGACTTCAGTGGCCGCTGGTCGGGGTCTGGTGACGGACGGTGGTTGTTGGTGATGGGTGACCGCGAGCGATGCAACAGTTCAATGGTTGGGGGGTTGTGGTGGACTGCTTCTGTGGATGGTCTCGAAGGTCTCTGCACAAAGCTATCTGTGGAGAAAAAAAAAAGTCCCCAAAATACAGATTGTCTGTATTGTGATCAAGGTGTAGGCTCTACTGCTGACAGCCTGCAAATGTTTTTTATTTGTGTGACCTACAGATGCCCAGAAAAGTACTGCATAAATGCAGACAGTTATTATTTCTACACAGAATGAAAACAATGAAAACAATCTTCCTCCACCAGCCATAGTTCCTTGGAAAACACACTAAGAGAAATCCCATTTTGAGAAGCTGACTGGAATACTTGTGAAGAAAGTAAGATCTGATTTAGCTGTACTAACTGTTTCTGTACAAATTTTTTGAAACTTTTCTCCTGCCATTCATGTCTCTCCGTGTTGTTCTTCTTACTGTACCATGATGAGCACTGTAAGGTAGAAGGAAAAAAAAAAAAAAAAAAAAAAGAAAATGTCTACAGGAAAATACCAGGTATTAAGTTTTAGACGGTAGAAGCTTAGGTCAAGGTAGAGAATAACTCAGTCTGAAATATGGACTGGGTTGTTTAAAAAAACCCAGGTAGAAGCTCTTTGTGAAACCCTACATTTTATCTCTGCCTTGATTTTAAGAGCATGTTGCATCTTCATAAGGATATTTTCATCTTCTTTTATTTAGTCTGTGGTGTCTACTATTGGGTTGTCCTATAAAACCACTTAGATGCCTTCAGCAGGAGGACTTCTAGCATCACTTTTGCATTACTGCAGAACACACTTCCCAGCTTAACAGTAGTGGGGAGATAAACCACCACCAATCCTCTCACAAAATTAAAATGTTTGCCAGTGCAAACTTTCAGGTAAGCTAAGGCCATCAATTTTGACTTGGGAAACTACTGACAAAGAGGAAAGTACCACCAGTACCACAGTGACTAACAGCTTTTTATCAGAAAAACAAAGATCAAATTTCAGTGCTGTTTGCTGAAAGCCTTGGGTGATAACAGAAGGAAACTTCTGGGTACATGGCAAAAACTGAAACAAGTAGCTGCCTATCTGAGGCTGCCTGTTTGTTCATTCCTTTTTCTCTGAACCATAAATGATTCTCTTGCTCTCTGCCAAGGCAGTGACACCTGCTGAAGACCCTGTTGAGGTGAAGACTCAAGGGCTCCTGCTGCTCTGGAACCCAGGCAGGCATCAGGAGATGGATCGGCACATACCCAGGGAAAGGCCTGAACAGGTAAAGCTCAAGTCCTGAGAAAATGTAGTGCCAGGCAGTGGCATAGCATCTGCACAAGAACACTAAAGTCTACAGGAAAACCTGGAATTTTAGGCAGAACCTACATTGCTCTAGAATACTTATTAAACACACCTGTCGTCCCAGACAAGAAAAATGCATTTGTAGGGCTATTCAAGGTACTCACAATGGAACAGCTGGAGGACATGAAACTCCAGAGCTATATATTGTTCTTGCTTAAACCTAAACAGTTTTAAATACAATCTGGCCAGCTAATGTGGGATAGCCCAAATGAAGATCAAAGAGGAAAAATTTACAATTGTATCTACCTCTGTGGCTGTCTTTCCTTACAGTCTCCTTTCTTTGCCACAACAGAAAGAAAACTCATTCCCAAATTTTACTCAGTGTCCTATCTTCTACAAACCATCCACCCCCATCACTGTACATGCAAATGCACTGTGCTCATTCTTAGCCTGTAAATATAGACCAGAATATTGTTTGTCCTATTTATTTAACACCTTGGCTGAAGGGAGCAACTATCTTTAAAGCAGAAATGAATGCCCTGCTGCGCTTTCCACCAAGCTCTCAGCAAACATTAGTTGGCTCTGACAAACTCCAAACAGAAGTGTTCCTACCTGTCTGCTTCCAAACCATGGTGATACTGAACCTGGACAGAGGGGACAGAAAGTAGAGACCAAGGAACTCTTGGAAAAGCAGGAAGAGGAAACAACACAAATGGATACACACTAGTGGTTTACTTTCCTTGAAGATCTTTCTCTTAAAGTACTTAACAAAACAATTCCCTCATGGCCAAAGATGCTGTTTGCCATGAAACAATTCCAGCTCAGCTCCAAGCAGGACTGCCACAAATGACCCTGAACATAATAAACAGAATAAAATCCTCATCACATTCATTCCTTGACACATCTGGTGATTGTAAGTTGAGCACATATGGTGTATCATTTCACGCAGCACTAGATTCACTCTGGCCCTTCATTCCAAATGAGCAATACTCTTTTCTTGACGACAGAGCTGTGAAAGGAAATTCACCTCCCAGGAAATTTGCTGACCTATCCAAATAGGGATGGGTGGGGCTGCACTTACTCTGGGAGTGAGCAATTGCTGGCATGACAGTCCCAAAGATTGGCAGTCTCTGCTTACCCACAAAAGAAGTGCAGGGAATGACAGTGTAAGCTTCCTGCATGGCATCCCATCAAATGACTCAGAGCTCCGTCAGAAAGACCACTGGAGATGAAGGTAATTCACTTTCCATTGCTCATCCCTCTGCAGGGACAGAGCCCATTCCAAGCCAATATCCTGAACTGCAGTCAATTGATTTCAAACAGCCAAACCCCCTTCGTTTAAGCCTAGTAAAAAACCACTAGATGAAAAGGAAAGCATTTAAAAGCAGGATCAAGTATAATCCATTAGGAAATAGGCAAAAGAGCCAGAAAATGGAAAAAGATCACTGGAGTAAGGAGGGATTGTAATAAGGATACATCACCTGTGAAGTTTAACCACTCAAAATAGTGCCAAGGTAGAACCTGTCCCCTCTGTCACAGTTCATGAGTTAGCCAGGATTAAGTTCTGCTCCCCACATTCATTCTCCTTTTTTAACTAAGTTGCATTTTGCTGAGGGAAAATGAAAACTCAATTGTGCTACTTTCTCCCAAGTGACTTTGTGAAACAGGAGGAAGAAGTAACGTCAAAATAAACAAATTCACCTGCCTGTAAATTTTTGGCATAGAGATTTTTTGATTGCTCAGTCTTGTGGCAGGCAAAGCTGTAGTTTATTTTGCTTATGTTGAAATTCCTCTCACAGCAAACCAAGAACTAATTTTTGTCATTATAAAGAAAAGTTTTAAGTAATAGCACAGAGTTGTCCAAGCAAAAACAGGGGTACTATCAGCAGCCAGAGTATTGTATGGAAAAAATCCAAGTTGTTTCTTAATCACTAGACTGTACAGGACTTATTTTTTAAATGACACATATGAAAGGCCAACTGACCATCCCTGTGAAATCCTCTCTAGTCGAAGTTGCTCCATATGTTAAATGTAGGAATGTCCAAGAGAGCAGCTAGTATTTCTGTTTGACATTTTGAATGGGAACACTCGTGGGTGAAGGCCAAGCTTGAGGAAAAGACTGAGATTTTACTAAAAGAGCAGGCAACTGTCTCTTGCACAACTCTGCCAACTAAACCTCATCTTGACCTGCAGCACCCTCATCTAACCTGGAATATATACACGGCTGTGTGGAAACACTTTGGAGCGTCCTTATTCCACCTGCTGCTGTCCTGCTGTTGGCTTAGTCTCAGGGTTTTGCTGGTGCCATTTCACTCTGGCTACCTCAGACTGGCCACAGGCAACTTATACAGGTCTGACAGCACCCCTGAATCTTCTCTTGTAATTCCATGTTGAATCTTGAAATACATTCATATCAAATAGAATTAATACATCTTTTCTCCAGCTAGCAGAGATCAGGGTGACATCTTCACTCACTTACATTCTCTTCTCCTGTTTACTCAAAAAAGGACTAACACAACTTTTTCCTAGATTTTTAAATTCAAAATTAAGTTCATTTTTAATTGAAAAAAAAGAATTCTGCCTGATGCTTTCATGGAAAGGACCTGTCAAAAAACTTAAGTTTGGTATTTTTCTGTTATATATCCAAGAAATCCAAGGAGTACTTCAGTATGTGTATTTTTAAAGAAATTAAAACCTCAATTTTCCATTGAAAAGAGGCACACTTACTTTTTGTAGAAGAAGCCCAAATATGCAATTCCACAAACTTAACTATTCTTTTTTCATCACCTCTGACACTCATGGTACGTGTGGACACTACTAGTCCTAAGCAAGTAATTCTGATAGTAAAAATGAGAGAAAACCTGGTGAAGCCCCATTCTCTCAGAGGGAATTGCTCAACCAGCCCAACAGCTGAGCAACCTGATGGGCTCAGTGCCAGGAACTCTGGCATGATGTTCTGACAGACTGTCAGCTGAAGTGACTTGGAGTTGGATGTTCCCCTCTGAAGCTGCCCTCCCTTGCTCTGCCAACAACTGCATTTAGCTGCATCTCCAGGATACTAGAAGTCCATGAAGCAACTTTATCTACCTAACTGGGTGTGAGGAAAAATGAATCAATAGGGTCAATAAAACTTTCTGCTTTTTAATCTGTATCTGACATAGCTTTTAAAGATGCTTTGGAAACAGAACAAAATTATAGAAGATAAATGGAGAAGGGCTTGTTGACTCACTAGACCATTTGATTGTTCCAAAGCTATGGAGACAGAGGGAGAAGAACAGCTTTATTTTAGTAACTTTGGAGCAGGAAAATGGCATAATTCCTACTCGCCTCTGTAATGGCAGCTGCTGTAAGAATGAGACAGAGTTACCTTCATCATGATTCTGGTGCAGTATGACCTCTGGCTGAGCATGGATAGAGTTCCCAGGGTGGAAGAAAGGTGTGAAGAGCATACGAGCTTTCCTTTGCTTCAGGATATGCTGAAGGAGTTCATACAAAACATCACCTAAAAGACACACAGCAGGAAAAAGGAAATGAAAATGTACATAACTGATGAGAAGACTCATTTAGCCATCTGATGCACAAATTCATGGCTCCTGGGTGCTATTTTCAGACCCAAAAATGCTAGCAGTAAAATCCTGCATTTCACTGCTATGCAAAGTTCTCCTCTGAAAGGAAAAAAAGGCAGATCACACCTCTGAGTGTGACTGTGGCAAAACAGAACGACATTCCCTGGCACCAAAATTGCTGTGTCTGTCCTTAATGGAACATAACACCGCAATATCCAGGAGACCAATGGACTAACTGCTTATTTTGTGCCTTTTATAAATTACATCTTGTATGGATGACCTTATTCCAACATCTACACAAAGCACATAGGTACTTATGCATTTTGTCTGGTGTAACTGGTTGCACATTTCAAAGTGAAATTGTACATCACAGGGTAGGAAGTCTGTTGACTTTTCATTCTGCCTGCTCTCTTCTGTTTGTCACTGCTCATATTACAGAGGAACAGGTTGCAACGATTACACACTATCTGAAAAGGAAGTTAGTGAAGTTTCACTTAGGAAACCTTAGATTTTCTGGGAGAGTTTTCTCAAACATGAGGTTTTTTTAGTAGTTGTTTCTATGAGATTGTAAGCTGTGCACCATTTGTCCCTTGTCTCTGTAAACTGCCAATACTCTATTTGTGGGCAACTTGAGTTTCTCGGTGTGAAACAGTTAAAGCTGTACTGCTTTCCATAGTTCAGCTTCCTTTATTTTTAACATCTTGGGTGCTTTTACTGTCTCAGCAGTGACTTTAGGGCATTTTTAAAAGGTGATTGTAATACCTGAAAACCTAATTAAAAACAAAGCCTTGAGCACCCAGTTACATGAAACTCTAAAAAGTGATTTTACCACATAATTTTCATCACTGAATGCAATGGTGGCATAATCATAAATAACTAGTGCTGTAACACTCTGAGCAATAAGGTAGCAAATTTGTACCTCTTTTGATTGGCCTGACAGACTGGTGAAAACGTCCATAAAGCTGTCTGCGTTTGTTTGGTTTTTTTTTTACCTAATGAAATAGCTGAGACTTCTGCATCACCCAGATGCAGCAATGTTAAGATGGTGAAAAGCGTTTGGCAATCCCTCCCTCCCTCCTCTGCTGCCTCCCTTCCCTGGGCAGCCCTGAACAGAACAGCTGTGGGGCTGTGAGCCCTTTACTGGCAAGAATGTGAGAGTGGATGCCCTTCTCCTGCTTTAACCATGAGGGGAAACGATACAGCTTTCGTGTGGCCTCAGTCTGGAAAAACTTAATGCCTCTGTGGAAAACATTATTTCACAGTTCTTAAATTTCACGTACATTCAATTCTGGGAAATGCTGAGGTAATGTCCCTTTACCTACAGTTATCTAAATTTCCAGGGACTGACTCAGATATCCTCCACAAGGTTTATTATCAGTGGGGAATACCTGGAGAGAAGGAAGAGACAAAATGCAAGGGAGAAGGCCTTCAGCTGGATTACTTCATTCCAAATTCATCTTAACCTTCTGAATAAAGTGAGATTTTGCAAGTCAGAGGCTCTTCACTGGGAACACTATTTCCAGCCTACAAACATTTTTAATCCTGCTTATTTCAAGTGTGCCCTCACAGCACACAAGGGGAAGAGTAGGGGCATATCTTGCAGGCAGGAAGGGGAGTTGCAGACCACATACATAAAGGTGTCCCTTGCAGTCCTTGCCCACATCCCTGTTTTCAATACTCCTTTTGCTTCAAGCAGGGCTAATTTTTAAGGAAATAATTCCAAGTGGTGTACCAGAATTAAAAAAAAAAAAAAAAGAAGACATTTCTAGGCATCAGTTCTCACTAAGGTAGTACAGTGACAACAGACATTAATGTTTGGACTCTTCTTCCATAAAAAATTAGTCCTGGACTTGAAGCACACACTTTAAAAAGTTTATATACACTAAACATAAGCAACATTTTGTGAGACAGATTCTGCAGGAGGATGGTTGTGGAGAGTGACCAAGCAGGTTGGTGCAGAATTAGACCCACAGCTTGATTATCAACTGGATCCAAGCAGCACCAGCTGTACTCCTGCACCTTGTGAGCCTTGCACTGGAAGCCTCCTCACAGCAATTCTGTCACCACTTGGTCCAAGCTCTTTGATCACCTATAGTGATTGAAGTGCAAGCCTTCATATTTAACAGGAGTACCTCATATGGTCATAAAAAAAAGCACCTGCAACTCATATTTAGTTAAACACCCCTGACAAAGGAGGGCAGAGGCTTACTCTGACTGTAAAATTGGAGCACACAGACCACAGGGGATACAAATACAGGCAGGCAACACACACATTTCTAAATCTCCTTTGTGAATCAATGAAGACATAATTTGAGCAATAGGCAGACTGATTTGCACACCTGTCTGTGCTGTGGCTGGACTCCAGCACATGTGAGAATACGGTAAAGTAAAGCAAAACCCACAGGGGCTGTTAAATAGAGGCAAAGCCCCCAAGGAAGGAGTTTTGCAGTCACTTTTAGCAGCACCTCAGCCAAGACAACTGTGAGACAAAATGCTAATATGGTCTGCTTAAAGAGTCTGGAGCACTTGATTAACTTGCTGCTGTAGTTGGGTCTGTGAACAGATAAGCCTTTACAGGGAAGAGCTGGAAGTCACAAAATGCTGCCAGAGCTCTGCAGGGAGTTTTAACTATAAACAGGTTGGATGTTTGAGTTTGAATTTGCATTCAAATATGCCTACAACTCAGGTGTATCAGGATTTCCTTGCCTCATACAACTGTCTCTGCCCTCCCTTTCCCAGTCCACCCCAGCAAAGGTGACTGTTTCCTCCTTTGACCCTCTTCAGCTTTTGTTGCAGCTTCCTCTCTTTCCAATCACAGCTTGTGTAAATAATCCTCACCTGAATGAGGGGACCTGTATCGAAAGTCCTCTTTGGTCAGGAGCAGCAGAGCTTTGCCGTTCATCTCAAAGGTGTTGCTCTCAATGGGCCTCAAGGAAAACTCCTTCTCCGCCCACCGGAGCCACTGTGCCACATCTTCCCTGCTCCAGTAAACCGGCTGCAAACCTGTGCCAGAAAGAGACCATGGTTCTGTTACTGGATGGAGACGAAGCACAGGAACACAGGCAAACATCACTGAATCCACCCCTTCTCCCCACAGCATAACGTACAAAGGCTCAGGGGAAAGTGTAGGAGAGGAATGTCATGTTGGTGCAGGATTACTCTAAGCACTGGACTGCGAAATACTTTGTTATTTTAGGCACTTTGGTTTATCTCTGATATATTGAGAAACAAGAACTGCCTCAGCATCCTGAAGAAAGCTCACAGGACATTATTTCATTCCAGGATTTCACTGTGCAAAAGGATTTTCCTCCACTTGTTCCATCTGATGTGCAGAGCAGGCAGCAGGCAAAGTCCTCAGTGCCATCCAATCCATTCATGGAAGAGAGGTGTGCTCTCTCTTCACACCCCTTGTACATTCATGGATCAAGAATAATGAAAAGTTGCCAAATCCAAGAGAGCCATGGCTTCTCTCTGGGTGGCTGGGGTGGGGTCTGTAAGGAAGAGCTACTGAAACACAGCCCCTGTAACAGTGTGATTATCAGCACATGTGTTGTTGAGAGAGGTGTATTCAGACAGGCCCACCCCTCCTCCAGGTGCCATTCCATGAGCAGGTGCCATTCCCACAAGGGAGAGGAAAGCCAGGGACAAGACTGTGCCACCTTTGGCACTGCTTTAGCCTGTGTTTCCTGTATAGCTATAAAATATTACCAGTGTAACTATGTCCATGTAAGAGGGTATAGCATTTTTTAGTAAAATAGTAGGGATATTTGGTTTGGGCACAGATTTTCCAGGGTGCCAAGGAGAATCTGGCATTCCCTTTCTGCCAACCAGCTCGTACAGCTTATACAGCCTAGGCTATTGTGTTTACTCACAGAGGCCCAACCACATTACCATCAAAGATATTTTGCCTGCTACCTTTATTGGGCCCAGGCAGAGAAGCTTAGGAGGTATGACAATTTTACACACAATTTAAAATAGCTTCCTTCCCCTGGAGAGAAGGCAGCATGGTGAAGAGCTGTTTATAACCAAGTAGAGAGATTATCTCCAATCCACTGGGCAACAAAAGCTTTATTTTCCTTTCCCCCTTGTGAGATGACTCATTGTTTGACTTACTACAAAGCTTACCCACTGTGCATAGGAACATAAAATTTGCCATATCTGATCAGATCTCTGGTACACAGCCTCTGGCAGGAGCCAGTACCTCATGCTTCAGAGGAAGATGAACCTCCCTTCCTTGTATTGCACCTGGCTGATTGTATGCTGCACATGGGAAGAAATTTCCTTCCTGGCACACCATTCTCTGAGATCTGATTACCCTCCTCCTACCAAGCACTAAAAGAAGCCTGGGAGAGATGTACCACTCTTGTTTTGATTTGGTTTTTACTTCTTTAACAGATAGGCAACCCTTTTATTTCTGTTTTAGCAAGAGGTAACATGAAGTGAGTTGCATTCTGCTGCTTTGCCAGATTCCCAGACAACAGCTTTGGAAAGTCCCAGAGCCACAGCTGCATACAGAAATGAATCTTTGTCTGAAGAGGAATTGAGATTGTGCCTGAGAAAGGGTCAGAGCTGACCTAAGGAAGGGATGTCTGCATGGCAGTAGCAAGAATTTCCATTGGCTTTCAACTGTAGCATACTATTGTACTACAGAAACAAGTGGTAGCCTTTATTTATTTATTAAGTAAATTGTCTTCCCCCTATGAATTAGGGTCTGCTTATTGAGGTCAGAGTTTTCGGTAGGACCTTTCTTTTTGAAGGGACTGGGGTGAGGTGTAGATTTGCTCAGAGACATGGAAACTGTCATCTAAAATGCCAGAGTGAGGTTTATCTTCTGCTGAATAAAGGGCTATTCCTGCAGAAAATACACTCCAGACCTCAGGCTGCTGCTGTAGCTAAAAGAGAAAGAAGTGAGACATGATGCAGACAGACCACAACATATGAAAGGGTCTGAAAAGACCATCTGAGGAGTGCTTGAAATACTCATGCGTGGTTTCTTTTGCCTCTCTCTCTGCCATGCCATACAAGTAATAAATTGCCCAAAGGAGAACTGTCATGTAGAAATCTAACCAGACTTCTGATGTATACTTCACCAGAAAGTGAAACAAAAGAAAACATCACTGTGAAAATCGGGCTGACAAGGACAGAGTTGTACAATAACTTCACATGAGGAGTGTGCTCCCTTATAGATAACAATGTAGTAACTCACTCCCTTTACAAACACAGATCAACATTTCCCACGTGCAGGTGACAGTTAATTTTTGTCTTCTGTCTAACTAGTACAAAAGTACCATGTCCAAAGAGAGCTTTTGACTGATCAGTGCTAGACCCAGAACAGCCAAATAAGTTACACAGACTGGGATAAGCCCCATGAGCTGTGCTGGCAACTGAAACAGACCCAACACTTCACACTGCAAATGAGGTCTCTGCTGGGTTTCAGCAGCACCTCTAAAACTTGTGAGAAAAGCCCCAAAGTAATATGACCTAGGACCACTTGACTTGAAATTACTGAGAATCAGCAGGCAACTCTAATTCAGTTTGGCTATGGCTAAACTGAGTAGGTGGATGTGCCACATCACTCCACCCCTGGGGTAATCCCATAATTAAAATACATTGTGTTTGGAAAACATAAGGTGCCATAAAATAAGTAAACTGCTTTTCCCTAGATGGATCTCTTATTCTCTCACTTCCCTCCCTTCCTGCCCTGCTGCTCTCCTGGGAAGTTAGTTTCTCAAAAAAACATGCCCCCGCCACATGCCCATTTGTTTTGTGAGGCTGAACCAGTTCAGTCACAGGAGTCTTTTCTAAGGGTGCACAGCAGTGTTGCTGAAAGTGCTTCAGAAACTGTCATTCAAAAAATAATTCTTTCATGAGCAGTATAGCATTTACTAAACTTCAATGCCACCTTCTTTGACCCTTCTTAAGAAGAAGTAGTTGGTTTTGTGAAAACAAGGTCATGAGATGGTTGGCTTTGCAACTGAAGGGATTTTACAGCACAATGTACATTGCTATCAGTAGGTCCTGAAAATGGTTTCCTGTACTGTCCATGAAAGAAAACCTAATCCCACTTATACTATTTTTCTTCTTTGGATGCTGTTTCTTATTTTCCTCTCTCCATCTGCTTTTATTGTCATGCCCACAGTGGAAGAAAATGGGCTCTTTTTATCTCTCTGGTTTTATTCTCTGCAAAAGCTAACAGCACTGTCTTCAACTAACAAAGGTATTTACTAAGCAGAATAAAGTGAGGAAAGTGAGAGCTGTGTTGCAAAATGAGGGCAGAGTTTTGCCTGCTGAACTGACTGCTGAAATCAGTGTGAAGGTTTTGCTGCTTTCACTAGGTGCAGATCAGACATGGGGGATGCTGCCTTTCTCCCACACTGATCTCTTGGTGGCCATGGACTCCACCAGGGTGAATTTTGACCTGAGAGTCAGACCTGGCTCTGCTCCCATCTCTGCCTTTGCTCTTCTGGTTGAAATTTGGCAACATTCCCCATCATGGTCTCCCTATCTGTGTATCACAAAAATAAACAACAACAACAACTTCTTGAACTCAATAGCTGAAAGCAGACAAAGCTGTGCAAACCATCGAAATCTGGCTCTGGGAGATCCAGTGTATTGTCTGTCTTCTGACAGTTTCCAAGCACCACCTCCAGCAGAGTAAAACAGAATAATTTATTGACATGTTTATAAACTGACAGCTTCATATGCATTAAACAGGGAATAAAATCCGTGCTCACCTTTCTAACGCTGCAGGCTGGGGCACTGGTGTCTTAATAGATTATCTACTTCTGCAGCATATTCCATACCTGAAGTCCTGTTTCTAACACCTGTTACTCTGGCTACCTTATAAATTACGAGAATGATCAATTCTCATGCTGCAGGGCACAAGCTGGTAACCATCCTGAGTGCAGAAGAAATCCACTCTTGTTCCTTTCTATTCTTAAGCAGCAAAGCAAAGTTCAATGGAGAGGGGCTGATGGGGTAATTTACACTTAGAAGTAGCCAGTAAACCTGTTAAACACCGACAGACATGGGCACAAACAGGAATGTACTGGCCTGTTGAAGAGTTCAGACTGATGGTCTCTGAAGAGTTCACTTCTTCTGACAGAGCCCCTCAGGAAACTGAAGCACGGTAAGGTTTTGAGGTCAGAAAAACAGAGCACTCTGCTCAGATAGTACAACCTTTGCACTTAGAACTACATCACCAGCAATCTTTTCACTTGACCACGGACTTCTAGTGGGGTTATGAGTTTGTTTTTTGAAGAGATGTAGCCAACCTTGAATCTTGCAAAGCACTTGCACTCAGCAACTCCTTTGGTTTGGAAGACAGAGTATGCATTTTACAGTGTGAGTTGTTATGTTCAGTGTATGCAACACATATACCTAAAATGTTTAGTATAATGTACCACAGGCTGTTTCCACCTTGACTCATTTTGGAACAATCTGAGGACACAAATCCAGTGCAAAATGTGATACACAGTACCACTGAAAGCTGCTGTTCTGCTTTAGTTTCGAGATGAGGACACAGCCACAGGACAACAAGCACGATGGAAACAGCATTCATAGTAAGTTTCGTCTAACTTTTGTTCCACTTCAGCTATGCTCTCCATCCTCACGCCTGGCTGCCTGGCAGGCAGGATGATGATGTGAGAAGAGGGTAAAGACAGACCTCTCATTTATCTCTGCTTTCTGCAGGGCAGACAGAATTGTTCACACTCCCACGCCAAAAACTACTTAGCATGGTTGGGCAAACAGCAAAGGGGCCAGTGCATGCAAATCAGCAGCTGGTTCCCAAACACCCAGGGACAGATGCATCGTCACTGGCAGCATCAGGGAAACCAGCTCATGTCTGCAGCTACTTTGAGCCTTTAGTGGGAAAGTGATGATGGAAAAGTTCAGAACACTTGAATGTCTCCTACCAAGTAACTCTTTAGGAACTGATGCTCTCTTTCTTTGTTATTAACAAAATTTTTCCATGTTACCTGTAAAGCATAATATGTGTCTCTGCATATGATGGTGTATGTCAAGCAGGAGAGGTGAATGAGGTTGTGTTTTGGTCTTAATTTCTGCATTAAGGCAATGCAGTCTGGAAGAAAAACATATAATTAGATTTAAATCCTTTTCTCAGGCTCTGCCAGAGAAACTTTTTAAAGTCCCTTCCTGTCTCGCATCTTTGGAATGCTGGACTACCAAAATGCAAAGAGGTGTCATGAGATTTTGCCAGTTAACATCTGAAATGCTCTGGAGTGCAAAATGCTGCACAGCTGCTTCAGACTACTCCAGTTCAACACTGCCCTGGTGCTGTGTGTGCTGCTCTCCGGTTCCCTGTTCAGAGTCACGGATTGTTGCTGCAGACCAGGGGCCCTGTTCTGGTATCGTGCTCAGACGTGACAGAACCACCACCACCACCACGCTGCTCCCCAGCAGGGCTGCACTGAGCTGAACAGCAGCGTGGGCTCACGCTCAAGGGCTTCCCAAACTGAGGGCCAGGCTGGGCACTGAGGTCCTCCTGCGGCAGCAATTCTGTGCTTTCTCTGCTGGGGCTGCTGCATCCATCTCTTACCCCAAGTGACTTCCCCAAATCACTCAGCATCCACAGGGTGCTTGGCAGTTCTTCAGAACTATCACTGCCATGGAAGATAAAGGCAGGAAGGGTAAGGATCTTCTTTCTTGGGAAGTCTTTCCAGTTCCTCAGAGGTGACAGAAATCCGTGGCATGCCTAGCTATTCCCATGCAGATGGAGCGTGTAAGTAAGTGCCCTCTGGGACTGATCTGGGGTTAGCATACATGTGGAAGATGTAGCCCTGCCTGTAAATCCTGTACTGCTGGTGGTCTGTGCACTTGCTGTTACGAGCAGGGGACAGAAGTCTGGTGTGCAGTGATGTGCCTGACCACTTGCTCTTTGCAGCAGGTGCCCCTTGACCCAGGCAGTGGAGAAGCAGTGGCTAATCACCGCTGTTGGGTTGCAGGGACTGTCTCATCCTACAGCAGAGAGCCGGCTCTGCACTTCCAGCCCCAGAGATAAGCAAAGGTAGAAAATGAAAAGGTGAATCCTGGCTAATCCTCTGAGAGAATTATTTGGGAGGTGAGTGTGAACCGGTACAAAGGAAATGCATGGCAGCAGATGAAAATGTCCCTTTACAGGTCTTGTTGAGGAAAAAACAATTGGATAGGGAACAGAGGAGTTGTGTGGCAGGCAGGAAAAGAGACCACAAGTGAGGTTTGCACATCCTTACATCTGAAGAGTGCCTGTAATCAGAATGACAAGGCTTTGGGGAACCTCCTACACTGCTGGGAACAGAGGGCGAAACCGTTTTTTCAGTAGTAATCTGAAATAAAAGGCACAGGCTTACTTCTCCTGGTGTCCTGTTGAACAAGGTATTAGAGGTAGAGCACAAGTGCAGGTAATGCACCATGCACTGTGCCTGCTCTGGGGCCTCCATGTGTGCAGACATCTGCAGAAACCAACCCAGTGAAGCTCTGCCATTGGTTTCTGCCATGCTGACTTTGCTGGTGTGGTGCCCTGTTACCCAGCCCTTCTCCTCTCACTGTCTGTACAGAGACCCTGGGAAGCTGAGACATCTGAATCCCTCAGGGCTTCAGGGTCATAAAATAAATAAAATTGCTTTCCTAATGCAGCCTTTGGAAAGTCTGTAAGAAACATATTGATTGGAAAATGCTCGATTAGAATGAGGTCTCATGCAGAGAAATAAATCTTTTCAATTGCCCACACCCAGTGCCAAGCTCAGCTTCCTGGAAGCAACTATGGCCCTTTCTGGAACTGAGGCGAAAATCCCATGTTCCATCACCTCGCGTGACCTGCTGACATTACACATGGTTTGCATTTGCTGATCAAATGCACAAGCAGGACTCTAAATTAGCTTGCTGGGCTTAGACAGCTCACTGATTAATGACGGCAGATGAAGTCACCGGTACAAAAACCCCACAAAATTTGAAGCCACACTTAACAGAATTCAAAATGAAGAACATATTCTTTCTCACTCTATACCAACCTCTTGTCTATGTAGAGACAGGTTAGTAAATGAAATAACTCTCTCAGACAAAATTACTCAGCTATGTGTAAGACCCCCGCGCCCAGCAAGTCCAGAAAAGACCCTGAACGCTGCTGACCAATTCATGAAGTGCTTGGAGTTGTACCTGATGTCAGACTAAAGCCTCTAGAGCAATCCCAATAGTTTAATGTGGCCAGTTGTGCTGCGTTTCTTACAACTGAGATCAGTATTTGACCCATAGCAACCGTTTGTCTGCCTTCTGTTTCCACTGCATCATCCAGAGCGAACCTATAGAAGTAAGTGGATATTAGGATGCAGCCTGCCATCCCCTGTGCACTGCCCCCCTTTGGGATTAGTCAGAAATAGAAAATGTTACAATGCTGGAGCAGCCTACCTGCTGCCGACAGGCTGTTTGTGGCCTGAAACAGTATTTACCCACGCCATGACAAACCAGTCTAGATAATGGTGCTGGTTTGTATGTTGAAGTGGCCAGGATTTGAGGTTCTGAAAGGGAAAAGCTACCAAAGAAGTGAGCAACCACAGAGGTGATGAAAAGACCAGCGGGTTTTCCAGGCACTCATTCCATGAGCCATGTCCAAGAGCTTTCGAGAACTCCGCAGACAGCTCCAGCTTCCTTTCATGTTGTTTGCAAAACCTTCCTAGAAGCCTAACAAGAGCTCTCCTTCCAGGGCAGGGTGAAGGCTGGCTTTTTCCATCTGGGCAGCACGTTCAGAGAAGGCCAGAGTGTAGCAGGGGTCAGTGAGCCATGGACAGCAGGACACTGCCTGGCTGCCAGCAGCCGCTCCACCGCTCCCACGGCTGCCACACCATGGCATTCCTACCACAGCAGCCAGTGCAACACCAGCAGTGGCAGTGGGATGGGGAGGGGGGAAATGCTGGCTTGGACCTGCTCCCAGTTACAGTCTTAATCTACTCCTGACCTCTTCTCAACCAATTTTTGGCTGTTGTCCATGGAGCAGACATTGCTTTCCTACTGCTCCCTTCCAAAAGGAGCTGAAAGAAATGTCTTCTGTTGGTTTTTTCCTTGTATGTGCAAAAACTATATCCTAAACAAGAGCAGCTGAGCCCTGACAATGTCACAGGGTAGCTAGCTCAAGAGACAACGCTATCAGAAGCAAACAGTTTTGCCAGCAGAAGTCAAGGGATTACAAAAACTTTCATTTTCTTCTCAGCAACTCTTTATTGTTTCAAACCAATTTAATCTTAATCCAGGTCAAAATTCTAGGTCTAATAAACATTCTTTACAATTTTTCTGCACTAGCTATGGCCACTGCTGATACTTAGTAACACTTGCACATTTACACTGCACAGTGCCTTTCAACTGCAGACAAATTAGATTGTTATATCTGTTTTATAGATGGGAGGCACAAAGGCACTGGATGCCTGCCCATACACCGAGGGATCAAATCCAGGAACTCTATTCTGCTCCTCTTTAGAACTGGACACATGCACAGCATCTTTACATCCTTAACACCTACTTTCCCTTCCCACTTCTTGTATCAATTATTTGATGCATCCTGGCAACAGTAATTTTAAGGTAAACAACCCAACCCCATATTAGAATGAACTGCCAATACGTGCTGTTTCTTTCTTTTAACACAATCTCGGGCTGAGGTGTTGAAGATTTGTAAGTAATCAGAAATAAATTGATCTTGGTAGTCTTGACCTACATACGGTTTTACTTAAGTCTTTTGCCTGCTGCCTAATTGCTGTACAGTGGAGCAGAGCACTCAGATTATTACCAGGCTTACAGTATGTGGCAGTAATGCTGGCGACAGAACTGGAAGCTACAGGTTTAGGTACCTGATCAACACTGCTGAAAGATACGAAAAACTGAAGAAATAGTTGCTAGCTGCAATGAATACAGCTGCCTAAAATTAAGATGGTTCCTTTCAGCAATATATCACTTTAACCTACCATCAGCTACGTCACCTTGATCTCCTGATGACTGCAAATTTAAAGAGATCCTACAGTTTTGTAAGAGAGAGGTCCGGAAGTCCTTTTAGTACAGCTGAATCAAGTGGAAAGTTTTGAAATCTCAGTTTCATATATTAACAAAACACCACCAACAACTTTATAATCCTCTGTATTAAGAAGCTGCCTTTTTCTCACAGGGAGATTTTGTTCTCAGAGGCTCACATCCTGAAGAAGTTGGGTCCCTTTCCCTTGAGGAATTTTGGCTGGGACTTTGTTTCCTTACTCAACTGTGACTGTGAGAGCTGGGGAGGGGGGAGTGTGTACACAAAGAGCATGTTTTCCAGGCTGTTTCCAGGGAATGTGAGGCCAGCTCCACTACAGAACAGTCTATGCAGTAACAGCAAGATGTCATCTGTTGGCTTCCTCCGCACTGGGGCTCCAAGGCTCATGAGCTGCAGCTGCACTTGTGCTGCTACTGTAAAAGCAGATTTTGGCAGCACAGCCCAGAACCATGGCTTACTTTGCCTGTAATCATTAAGCAAATCACCGTAGAAAAAAAATTACCACCAGCATGTGGTAAAAGTATGTCATACTTTTACTGTAACTGATTTTGCTTTTGGATGTCTTGCCCATGCAGGCATTCTCTGCAGAGCCCTAATGCAGGAGGGCTATGACAGCCTGCTTCAACACACCAGTACACGAGTTCTTCTGTGCTTTATGCAAAGACCTGTCTTCAGGTGACATTAAATATTAAATTACTGGTGGAAACTGTACAAATTACAACTTTGGACACTGCACACTGTGCTTAGTTCTGAACCACATCTTTGGAGGGAAAAGCCCACTCTTAGCAGGCTGCAGATATCTCTCGCTCCCAAGATGCTGCAAACTGGAGTTCTGACATGATTAAAAACTCCAGATTTAGCTTCATTTCTTGATGGTTACTTAATGAACCAAATCCCTACAGCTCTTACAAACTGTCAGTCATTTCTCCAAGAAGACACTGCTGTCCTAGAGCAAGGTGAAGTGTTTAAAAGAACAGCTCTAGATGCCAGGGGCCCTTTTCCACATTCAGGGGACAAGGAGGCCACTGAGATGGCCTCCAAACTGCACTACAACACATCACCCATTCAGGAGAAGTAACTGCATCACATTTCCATGGGGCCCTTTAACCTTCCAGTGCAACTTGTGCACAGAAAGGCCTCTTGTACTGAGGTACTTGTGCTTGAAATACATTGATAATGAGAACGAATTAAGTGTGTGCTCTTTGATTATCAGATGATAAATTATCATGATTATCTTTGCTGCAGCTTGAGAATTGCTTCCTCTCCAGCATTTAACTCCTGCTTGCTCTGAAGCTAGTCAGCATACCCACTAACTTTTCACATTAGGGCCCCCAAAAAACTGGCCTGCACTTATTATGTCTATGGAAGTCATATGAAGTTGAGGCATTAGTACTTCTATTCAGGACCACTTGAAAATACTCTTCCAAGGAATAAGAAATGAACTTTATCAATTTGGACAGCATGCAAGATCCTGTTTAGGATAATTTCTATCTCAGTGCTGGGGTGTCTGCAGTAACTACAACGTCCTTCAAACAAGCTCATCCTAGGTGACAGCTTGGACAATATGTAGTGTTCAGTGACTGTGTTGACTTAGTCATGTTTTCTGGCCACCATGTTGATGTGCCAGTGCATTTGGCGGAAGAGCTATGCTGTGTTCTTGATGAGAGAGATAATCTGTATTCAAATATGTATCTACATTGGTTTCTCCCAGATCAGCTTTCTGAGCAGATTAAGAGCAGGATTGCACTAACAGTTAGGTCAACACAACTGGCAGGGAGGTGGCAAATTGCAAAAAGAATAACAGCTGGATGTGGTAACAGAAAACAGAGAAAATGCTTCAGTCACTATTGTTACAGAACATGTCATGCCACTGAAAAATAATGCATGAGTTTGCTGTATCACATGAGTTTAATCTGGATGATGTCACTGAGAAAGGCTTGCTTCCAAGAGTGGAAAAATGACTGCAATGTCAATAGAGGCAAATTATTTACCTGCGCAGTTCCAGTAAAGGATCAAGCTTTCAATGAAAAGGAAAACACATGGATGAGCTAAATCACAAGAAGGCTGTGTCTCATCCTGCTTTTCGGGTTTCTTGCCACTGTAAAGGTGCAGTGAGAGAGGCTGCATACACCTAGTAATGATGGATAACTGGTATCATCCCAGATTCACAATTCCTAGCGCCACATAATTCTATTGTGTGGTACAGACACTCGGTGACCTCAACACCAGTGAACCTATCTCCAGGACTTCTGTCCTTCCCACCCTTCCTTTCCCACAGGAACGATGGCCATCCCTGTGCTTGCTATCACCAACAAACTACTGCAAACATGCCAGGGGAAAGGGGACCTCTGTCCTTCGAGAGAGGCATTGTGTGCTGTGAGCCCCAGAGCTGAGCTGGGATTGGCTGTGGAGCTGTGATAGCAGGGAGGAGCGAGGAACTCATCCCTCTCAGTCCCACTAACAGCCACCTCTTTTGAAGGGGTGAGGGGTAGCAGGCTAAATAAGTTTAAGTATTGGGAAAGAGAATGAAATTATATCACCTCTCAGAAATATTTAACACCATCTAATAGCTTCTTTACACGGCTGATGGTTGTGCCAGGTAATATAAGACACTGAAGCAGGAGGACTCCCTGCCTGGAGGACATTACAATATGGGCAGTCAGGAGAGGGAAGGGATTCAGCATACAAGCAAAGTGACAGCACGATGGTGTGCTCATGTCCCCAGGAACCAACTGAAACTACTGGAGCCCTTATATACTTAATCATGTGGATATTGAGGAAAATAAAGTTGAAATACTTTTTCACCAATCTAATTAAAATTGTCTTAGTTGTGCTCCACCGTATATTGGCAAATTTCAGTCAGCTCTGTGACGGACATTTGTCTAATTATTTTATCTTATCTGTTGCAGAAATCCAGATTTATAGGTCTGTCTGTTCATACACCACTTGTATTCACAAAAACTCAAGACAATCACAATGATGATGAAGTCAGGAGAGCAACAGAGGTGTCTCCATGAAGTAATTTCTCTTGTATTTTTCCAATGCTTCAGGACTTGCTCGGTTTACGAAGTCCAAACCAGTTTTGCTTCATTCTTTTGTATCGTAACTTCCAAACCATCTCAAGTTTTTGCTCTCCTGGGAAGACTGAGTCACAACCAACTTGCAAGCTTGGAACATAGTTTTTAAAAAAGGAAGACTGGAGAATTAAGAAGGTAGGAAGCAAACACGAACATTAGGGAAGGATGGTGAACTACATTTTGAAGAAAGGACACCTTCTAACCAAACTTTTCAGGTTGCCTTAACTTTTCCCTTCATGCCTGCTTCTATAATTCCTACATTACAGAAATTACTAAGCTAATTGTTGCACATCAGTGCAAAGCAAGTTGACATTCCCAGGTCTCTTCTTTCTTCTTAACAAGTTTCAAGTGGAAAACTACTTTTCTAAAATGCTTTGCTTATTAATGTGATTCCCCCCTCTCCCCCCCTCCCATGGATGGGGTCAACAAGTTTGGCACTGACAGCATGGGGCAAAAATGCAGACATGGGCACATTGTCAATTTGAGGAGTGGGAGAAGCCTTCTTCAGCAATTTCACACAAAATGACATTAGGGAATGCAAAGTGTCAAAAATTTTCCATGAAGCCCTGAGAAAATCTGCAAACTAGATGTCTCACACCTCTCTGGCAGATAATAAACACAGAGCATATGGACCCAAGTACTGAATGTTCATGAAAATTAAGTCCTCCATGTTTGAGACTATGCAGAGTTTCTGAGGACATTAATGCAGTTTCAGAGAAGATTTACACTCTTGTTACTTAGGTGTTTGGATAACCAAACAATGGAAATTCAGAAAAGGTTTATTTGTGAGCTGGCTTATTCCTTAATAAATTACAGTATTTCTTTCTTATATCTTCTTCTGAAGCTGCTGGAATGGCCATTGGTCCTGTTCAATATCGTGTCTTCCCTGCTGTGACCAAATTTGTTAATTAAGGTCCAGAAACATGACTTCTCTCGAAGGCTAATTCTCAAAAGGAAGCACTGTGATTGATTTTTAACAAAATGTGTTGTGATGCCTCATATTGTATTTTTTCTAGACTTCCTCTTCCCGCCACTACCCCTGAGGTGTGCACACTGTGTGAAGAGGAGATTTCTCTTGTCAATCCAACCTCAGCCTTATTCATTTAGCACTGTCACAGTCACGCTTTTGCAACTCTGCTGACGGAATCAGGTGGGAGGAGGAGGAGGCTGACTCGGCAAGAGGAACCTTTTGTTTGCACATAAATACCTTGGTGTTATCAGAAGGAAAGTAAGGAGTGAGCAGCATGCATTGTACAAAAAAATCACAGCACTGTTACTGTTTTCCCCCCTTCTGCAGAACAACAGTCGCTTCACTGCCTCCACTGCTAAACAGCATCCTCACAGCAATCCTAACGACTGCTAACCTGGAGAAGTGATACTGAGACACTCAGGTTGTTCTCAGGAAGGGGCATTAAAGCCCCACGTAGGAACTAGCTTTGAAGGAAAGAAGTTTTGAAAACATAACAACAAAGACAGGATCTAGAATGGACTGAGACATTCATTACTTAGGCCAGAGCCCAAAAGAGTGCACACCAAGATTTTTTCTGTGTATGTGAACATCCTTCTGTCTCTTCGGGTTCATGTCCAGAGAAGGGGTTTTCATGGCAGAGGCCAAATCAGCAGAGAACTCAGCCCAAAGCTGCACACAAAGTACCTGCATTTCTTGAGGCATTGTTCCTTTTCTGCTGCTGTGGTTTTGCCAAAGGTACACAAGCGCAGTGCCCACGCTGGTCCTGCTCACAGAGGCAGAGGCACTGCTGACCCTGACTGGGACAGAAGGAGCACAGTTGCTCTGCATCAAAATTTCTGGTTCTTTCTCAAATTCAGGTCACTGATCATTTTGAAGGACCTCAGGGTTTTTTGGGGTTTTTTGGCAGAGTCTCCATCTCCATGCAACAGGAAGGACCTTCAAGGCTCGGAGCTTTTGTTGGGTACTAAGGAATGCCTCTCCCTGCAGCTTCCCACTGGGCTGGTGGGTCCCCCAGCCCTGCACCCTGGGAGCTCCAATGCACACAGGTTTCTGCTAACTATTCACCTCGACTAAATCCTATTCCTCCACCCAGGACATTCTCTCTTGCACTATGGGGACAAGGTGAAGAAGACAAAATATTTTGGTTTCTTCTTTTTTGCATGCTCCTCTGGTTCAGTGTGGCAAAAGATCACACTGTTTTTTTTCAGTCTTTGCCCTCTTTCTTAAATAATGCTACTCACATAGTTTATGTTTTAAGCCTGGGAAGCAGCAACTTGAATAAAGCAGCATTAACACACTGGATGCAGCCTCAGGGTGCGCAGCCAACCCAGAGCTAACACTTCAGCCGATCCCTTCATATGACTGTACCCTCTAGTTGCCTCCTGACAACTGAGTCCAACCCTAGCTATGAAAAATCCTCACCAATATGTCATATTGACCATGAATTCAATCCACCCAGCTGAATGTTAAACGAGAGACCAGTTAGTGTCTGCTCGAGGTTTTGAAAACACTGGCTTTCAAACTTGAAAAGCATGTCTGCATCTCCCGTGAAAATCAGTGGTAACTGGTAATCTTGACAACTTAGCTGCAGTGCTAAGAGTAGTATGCAAGGCACTAAAAGGGTGAGAAAAGATTCCTAGAATATCAGAGCATAATGCCTTCCTTTTGTGTTAATTAACAAAATGCTTCATAAATCTTGACACTCTTTGGTGTTTGGAAAAGTCTGTGTACGATCAGATGATGCTTTCCTGTGTTTAAGTGGAATTTAATCGTAAGAGGCGAGAGAAAGAGAGCAGCACACCTTGACCAGGTAGCCTGAGTCGGGCTGAACAGCAGGAAATGTTTCTTCTTCCCTTCTCCCTTCAGAAAGGAAGTCAGGATAGACAGATACCAGTGCCTCGAGAGAAATCTGGGACTAATTCTGTACCCCTGTCAAAGCCTAGTGGTTCCTTTGCTCCCTTCATCTGCTAGAACCCATATAAAATTGAAAAAATGGTACTGGGATATCATCAGAGTGCTTGCCCTCTCCAGGATTCATTTAACATCTCTGTCAACCTCTTAAAAAGACATAAAAGAGGAGGCAATTTTTAATCTCCTTTCATGGTGTGGTTGCCAACATCACAGACTAAAGCTGCATCTCCTCAGGAAGAGGGAGTTGAGTGTGTCCATAGCTGCTATTTCCGAATTGGCAGGCATGGTGGAGAGGCCTTTTGCTTGCCCTGATAAGGTCATTTGCATAACTCTACTCAACTGGCTTTGCATACATTTTTTTCCTCTTCTTTTTCTTTCTCTCTCCACTCTGTAAGTTCTCCGCGTGCCAGAGAAGCACTAGGAAAACCTTATATTAGCTAATCCCAATATTAATTCTGTTAAACACTCACTGATTTATTTTCATTTCTTGTAAAAAGCTGGTGTACATTTTGGTAACTCTATTCTTACACAATGTGAAACAGAAAATTGTGCTGTTAGCGCAAAAAGAATTCTGCTTTCTCTGTATAGGCTCCTTTCACATTCAGTCAAAATGGCTGTGTGTTTTCTGCTTTTAAATGAAAGCCTCCTAATTACTTTTGTTTTAAAATAAACAATTGACATTCATTCAAACTAAAAGTAATTCTAAACAAAAGTATAAGTGATATCCATACTTGCATTGTAAAAATTGAGATAAATGCAAAATTGCAAAGCAACCCTCGTAAAGAGTGGAAAGGAAGATGAATACCAAATTGCATCAATTTAAGTCTTGTTTAAGTAATAAGACACTGAGAGCTGCATGGTTTAACTCATATTCCTGTGAGCAGTTCCAGTGATTTTAGTGGGGTGTCTCACTTGGATAACTGCCATCCAGGAAAAGAAATGGCTGAAAAACCCATCCTTCTCTTAGTCAAATTCTTTCTTAAAAACACACATTTTTATCTTGGTGTTCGTGTGTGTCACCTTAATTCCAATTTTTTTTACTCTGGAAAGGACCATGCTGAAATTTGAACGCATTTTGAAGTTCTTCCTAACAAATCCTTGCCTTATTTTTCATGGCAGCTTAAAAATATCAACTATCTTTAAACCAGTGGGCCTCATGCCCTGTTTGTACAGAAAGACAGAACACATTTATTTCCCTACCTACAGCAGCTCATACTATCAGGCCCTGGTCCATGTGAAGGGCCAGGAGATGCTAACCCTAACTGAAATCAAATGACCTTCATCATTTAATTCAACAGGCCTGCATTATTACTCTGCATAATTGTAGTGTCTCAGTTGCCATCATAAACCAGGACCCCGGTGTGCTTGGCAATGCACAAACAGGAGAGAAATACTATTTTTGTCCAGACAGTTTCCTCAGATTGTAATCTCCACACAGAGCTATTAAGAGGATGTAGTTTATTGGTATTTTTCCCAAATCCCCAGTTCATGAAAGCAGAACAAAGCAGAAATGATGGGGTAACACCACAGATTTTGCTATAGAAGGCAGCATTTTGGTCTCCACAGGCAGTAATTGAGGGAAAAAGGAAAAACAAGAGTTTACAATACTCAGGAGAATGGTGAGACCCTAACAAAGTTTGTTTGAATATACAAAATCAGACCCATTGAAAAAATAAAATGGAAGAAATTTGCAATATTCCAAAGTTGGCATTAATCCATTGCATTCAAGATGCAAGCTCTCTTTTGTGTTTTGGTTTCATAAAACTTACTGTAAGGTCTACTTTGAGTTTTGGGGTAAGACAGATTTTGGGGCAAGCAAACTTTTCCATAATTGTTGCAAGAACCAATTTGATAACCAGTTCTAAAAGCTCTTTATTTCAACTTAGAATATTTTGGGAAAACAGTAAAAATGTTACATTGTTGACCTCTTCTAAAAAGTATTTGTTTTAAAGACACTACTTCTATAGTATTAAAAATTAATGTCAAGAAAGTTTATTGACAGACAAGGTCTATTAATGACTTCACTTCTGAACTTCACTATTTATATTTACAAATTAAGGGTGTGAATTCTCAGTTTATTAATCTGCCAGTTGGATCATTTCTTTGCAGCCTTGAGCTGTTTCACTTCACTGCAAATATTTAATAGCCAATCTGTAGTGAACTTGAATTTTCCCAATACTTTATTATGTTTACACACTATATCACAGATTTCCTAGTGTATTATTAGCATTACAAATTATTAAAACAAAATGACATTTTTTGAATGAACAATACAGTGCTTTCTTCTGCCATTATCCTCTCTACTGACTAAGGTTCATCCCCCTTCCTCTCTACCAGTATTTAGTGAAGTTATCCATGTAGTTCCAGAGCCCACACTTTGCAAGACCCTGCATATGCTGATGCATATGCAAAGCTCATGTAAATGGAGGATCAATGTACTCACATGCAGTGTTAATTTGACATTTCTTCACCTTTAAAACCTTAGGAGCTATAATGCAGAATAAATATATTGAGTGTAATTTTTTCCCTTGTTTTTAAAGTATCAGCAATGGTGAAGGAAAAAACCCTCAGAAATTCCATTGTGGCATCATAATGAAACCTGCATGGGTCAGCAGTAGGAGGGCTGGCCCTTTTACAGCCAACCTACAGACCTTTGCCACTTTTTGCTAAAGGGACAACTGATAGCAGCAGGAATATACTGTCATTTGTTATAAGAACCAACACTGCCAGGAGGGCATCAGACACCCTGCCATAACCCTGGCTCATTTTTCCAGCAAGTTGTGCAGCAGAGGGTGTATATGACAGAAGAAGAAAGGCGAGATTCAGAAATCCATCCTCCTAGCTCAACTTCACATCCCTCTCTCTTGAATTCTAACTGTGCCAGAGTGCAATGCTGATCTCCCTGACCAGCCTCCGTGTTGCAGGCTCTTCCTTCTGCTCCACCCCAAGTTTGAGCTCTTCTCACTCTTGCCTGTGCAGAGGCAGACTTCTTTCCCATCCACATGGCCCAGCAGAGGGGTACTGAGGGTACAGAAGAGACTTCCTCTCTTTCTTCAAGTCTGTTCCAGGTCTTAAGGCACTGGACATTTTGAGAGTTCAACATCAATGTATTGGTCTCTGTCCTGGCAAAGAAATTATCAGCCACAATAGGTAAAAAGTAGAAAACCTATCAAACCCAAGTTCTTACACTGGGAACTGTATGGAAACCTGAAAAACAAGTGGATCAACCACTCATCCCAGAAAATGAGCCTGCAATTTTTCCCAGATACTTTTGATCCATGGGAGGTTACAAAACATGGGGACTGCTAACTACGTATGACTCTACGTGAAGACTCTGTGTCTTTGCTTTTTTCTCAGAAGACCTGAGATCCAGCAGTGCCTCACTCCTGTCTGCCCCACAGCTGAGAAGCAGCACTTACAATCTGGGGTTCCCTTTTAGCCAGGAAATGACAGCCAGCTGGCCAATGTCACCAAGCCAATGGCTGGACCAGTTGGCCAGGCTGCATGCATTTCTGAGTCAAGTCTGTTAATCAAACCACAACAGTCACTGGTGGCTGAATGAAGGCTGTACTGAAATTACACCATATCAAAAACTAAGAGCTTAAAACACCTGCTTCTCCTAGTCTAGGGGGAGTGGACCTAAAGAAGTTCCTTCAGGACTTCATAGTCCCATTTAATTTGCTCTTAACCTCAATATTTAAAATAAAACAAAAGAAAAACAAAGAAGCAAATGATGCGCCTTGACCAGATTCAAGAGGCTGAGCTCTGAAGAAGAACAGGAACATTAAGGTGATAATGTCTGGAAGATTGTTCTGTTTTCTATCTTTTGGCAAAACATTGTCATACGTGCCTGGGATAAATCAACCTACAGAAGAATTACATGCAGACAACAAACGCCATTGTGTAGGCAATATTTAGGCAACAGATCACAAATGGAGATGAGTACTATCAACAAGGAGGCTTAAAGAATGTTACCAGGATCCAGTAACTTTGTGTGAGGAATTGTAAAAATCATTGTGTGGTACAGATGAATTCAGCAGACAGCATGGAATGCTGAGGTATGGTAGGGGCAGAGGGAAAAATCTGAAGAGTTGAAAGGGACACTGTAGAGAGCAGAAGAACACAGGGTAGATTGGTGAGAGGGAAGCTCAAAGCTTGGTTTACGGGGCTGGCACATCTCTGGGTTGACAGATTAACAACTCTAAAGTCCTACACCGAGTTTGACAGAGGAGACGTCAATGGGGGCAGAAAGAAGCACCACCATCACATTGCATACGAGCAATCTGAGGCACTGCAAGGCTAAAAGGCAAGAGCTGTGGAAGGATGTAGGTCATCTTCAGGTGTTTTATCTGCCTTAGTGTTGCCTAAGGTCCCACCCAACTGCAGAGGCAACATAATGACCATTGAGCTTGCATGCTTATGAAGAGCTCTCTAGCACCAGGGTGCTTACCTCAAATAAATTTTGCACTGTCAGCCTTGGACTGATCAAACACTGTTGCAGTTGCAGTCCAGAGTTCCTAGGAGCTCCAAGTATTGCCCAGCCCAAAACGACAAGAGGTCTCTGATGGAGCCTGGAGTGCCATTCACAGTAAGTTATTTGACAGCCAGACCATCCTTTTTGCACCAAATCCCAGTAAGTGATACAAAGTGATTCTATAGAGACTGCTAGGGTCAGCCATGGGCTCAAAAATTATAATGGTACCTAAAGAGGGGACCCTCCCTCTTTAGGAAAACAACTGGCAGGAGATGGGCAACATTATCAAAATGTGCTGCTCTCCCATGAGGCAATGACTTTTTTCCTCAACTGGTTGTGAGCTTCAGAGCCACTCCTGGTACGCAGCTCACAGTGGGACACTTAACTACAGGCTTTCTTCAGAGCCTGAGAAGTGCTGACCTAACCGACCCATGGGCAGCCCCCCACGATAAAAGTTCATCCATAGCTTCCAGAGACCTGGGTTCAACACCACCAAGTTACAGTGCCCAGCCTCAGTGAAAGGCTTCAGCAGTCAACGGCAGCTGTGGGTTTTCCAGTGAGAAGTTCCCCTGTCCTATCAGCCCAGATCACTCGAGACAGTGGTCGGCTCTTCCTGCTGCCCAACCTCCCTTGGCAGAAAGCACCAGGTGACGGCGCTTCCTCAGCGGCTGTGGTTTGTGGCCTCCAGTGTCTCTGTTATCTGCCCCCTGCAGCCTCTCCTCTGACAGGAAGCTTCCTCAGAGCTTTCCATCACAGGAAATTTCCTGTGGGGAAGCACTTAATAAGCAAACAAAGAGTTCCTTGGTACAAAAGAAGAGTGAACATGCACACAGCTGTGAGGAAAAAACCAAATGCTGAAGCAGCAGAGGCAAGGGCACCAGGTCACAGTCCAAACTCCATGAGGAGAACCAAGCTACGTGAGAGGCTTAGAAATTCCCAGGTGAGACCACTGTAGTCAACTTTGGCTCACAAGGTTGAAGCTCAAATGTCACAGTCAGGTTCTGTTTGACTTCTCTGAAGAGTCAACAGCCTTCATGTCACACTGAACACAGACCACAGCTCAGGCACCATTTCAGGGGAATTTTCTGTGGCACCTTCCCAGCGAGGTCAAGGACTGGTACACACAAAGGGCACACAACTGTCCCCACAGATGAAGCTGCGACTGCAGTCTAGGATGAACTGCCAAGTGTCCATATCAAGCTCACTCTGCCATCACCTAATAATGGGTTTGACACCCCCTGCATCACAAATTCCTTCTTGTGTAGGATGTAATCATGCTCTGTACACACTCTTACAAAAAGTACATTTGTCTCCAGACCGGCCAGTTTCCCTTTTTATAAAATCTGTGCTCCTGGTGTCTTTTTCTTTCTGTCCCTTACTCTTTCTGCCCTTTGATCTACACTCATTTCCTCTTATTATCCAGTTGTCTCTTCCCTTCTTTTTTACTACACCATTTTATATTAGCATCCTGTGCCCCTCCTTTTGTGTCTCCTCACTCCTTTTTCCAGAAGCAGTTCCCCTGCTCCCTGCAAGTGTTGTTCCAGAGGGCTGGGGAAAGAGATGCCCATCTGCTATAAGCTAAAATAAAGATCACTCAAAAAGAAGGGTCTTCCATGCTGAAATTCAGGCAATCAACCCAAGTTTCTGGCATCACACAGATCTAATACAACATGTAGGACATGGCTTGTTTGGTCATTTGAACTAGTCTGGGAAGCACCCACTGGGAAGCCTCATGCAGGGACATGGGAAAACCCTGCTGGAGAGTACAGGCTGACTAGCAATGTCTCTCATATCCTGCAACGTATGAGGCTACAGTGGGGTACAAAGTGCTTGTACCAATGACACGCATCATTGAAGAGGTCTCCTTCTAGCAGCATCAAACTTTGGGATATTCCCATGTACGCCGAGTTAGTCTGTAAGGTGGACAGGAAGCACGGGAGTATAAGCAGAGGTGACCTGAAATTCTGCACCATTCTTATTTTCTTTGGTTTTGGTTTTGAGAGTAACCATCTGCAAACTCACTCTGATTTACCATTTGCTTATGCTGTGGATTTTTAAGTGTCTAGTTCAGGCTCTTCTGAGCTATGTGACTGCAAAAGGCAGTGCCAACTATTTTCCACCCTCTTCTGGTTAATTGCAGCTGTGGTAAAGGGACTTCTGCCAACAGACCCACAATGCTCTGTTCCACAGGAAGTCCTAAGATCTCTTCCTGCACAGGAAATTTCCTGTGGTCCAACAGACATTCCTCTTGGCTTTTATCACTCACATACATTTGTTTTGGCAAATATCTGTTCTTAGGAACAACAAGAAACGGACAGAGAAAAAGCAAACACTGCCACAAAGAAGAAAAAAAAAAGGCAGTTATGGTTAGAGCAACAAGCATGACCAAATTAACCTCTATCACACATGAAAAAAATATGCTACTGGAGCTGACTTGGGAGGTTTTCTACCTTAGACATTATTCAGAAATCAAGTCTGTTTGATATATACATATACAATGTTTTTTAAGATTCCACACACAAGTTTTCCTTGCCTTTTACAACATTTTATGGATGCATTTTCCTAGAAATGTGCTAGGCAGTGTGAAAGGAATTCTGGATCTTTCCTCTCTCTGCAAACTTCATGTAATTATAGCCCTAGTTCTGATCTTACCACATCATTATCAGCAAAGTTAACAGAAGGAAATGCTTAAAAAGAAATGCTTCGGTTCTATTACACCAGACACACCCTCCTGCAAATCAAAGACTTTCCCAATCCTAAATCATTCCTCATAAGCACAACAAAGTTATTATTTTAGAAAGGGAAGAGATTTCAGTTTCAGTCTTGCAAATTCTTGAAGCTGTGAAGCCCAGGAGACATCAGTTAAGATTTTCAGATGCCCTTCCATGCTTCGAAATAAATGTAAGGGCCTAGGGGAACTCCTAGAAGTGCTCAAGAGAGTAAGAGATCTAGATTGCATATAAACCCCTGAAAAACCCAAAAGGCACCTGTTTGTTACCTTCATTCACCTAAAAAATAAAGTCTAAGAGCAAAAGGTTCAGGCTGGAAAATCTTTTTCACTATGAGGACAGCCAAGTGCTGGGACAGGTTGCCCAGAGATGTTATACAACCTCCATCTTTGGAGGCTTAAAAGACCCAACCTGATGAAGCACTGAGGGACTTTGGCCTCAGAGCTGACCCTGCTTTTAGCGGGAGGTTGGAGTAGAGACCTCCTAAGGTCCCTTTTGACATGAATTATCCTGTGATCCTAAATCTCTCTGTAAATACAACTCACTACCATTGAAGTTCTAATTCCACACTACTTGAGAGCAGAGTTAGAGTTTACCATCTCAACTAAAAGACAGAATTTTTGAATGAACTTCAGTGAAAATAAAGGGGAATAGATGATATCCTGTAAATGAGTTTTTCAAATAATTTAGTCAACACTTCTGATTCCAAAGTGTTCTGAAACTCACTTAGAGACTACAGTCCCTTCAGTCCTCTTCTCCCTACATCAGCTCCTTTTGCTAAGCTTATTTTATCCTGACAGCAGACTAAGGAGAACAGTCAACAGTAGCCTGACATTCCTTCCTATAGGCTTTTCCTGGGGTTCGTCAGCCCACACACAGCACAGAATCACAGAAAAAATGAGGCTAGAAGGCATCTTAAGGCAACCCCCAAGTCCAGCTCCCGATCAAAACTGGGTCAACCAGAGCAGGTTGCTCTGGGCCACATCCAGTTGGGTTTTGAGTGTCTCCAAAGACAGAGAGTCCAGAAGCATTCTGGGTAGCCTGTTGCAGTGTTTGATCATGCTCCCACTTGAGGAGTTTTTCTTCAGTGTAAATGGAATATTTTGTATTTCAGTTTGTGCCCACTGACTCTGTCTTCTTCACTTTTTTCCATCAAATATTTATACATACTGACAAGACACCCCCAAGCATTCTCTTCTTGAAGGTAAATAGCTGCAGGTCTTGCAGCCTCTCCTTTCATGTTAGATGCTCCAGCCCCTTAATAAACCTCATGGCTCTTCACTGGGCTTCCTCCAGTATGTCCATTTCTTACCTATACTGGGGAGACCAGGACTGGACAAAGCACTGCAGGTACAGACTCCCAGGGCTAAACAGAGGAAAAGAATCCCCTCTCTCTACCTGCTGTCAAGGCTCTGCCTAGGGCATTCCAGGATTGGCCTATCTGGGAGACTAAGGCAGACAAACTTATATACTCCTATGCCACCATCAGAAACATTATACCTTACTATCAAACATTAGATCAGGTCAATCAAGAGCTCAAACATGCAGGTTCAGAGGCAAAGCTTTTCCTTCAGTTTTTAAGGAAAACAGATCACGAAGAAAAATTCAACTTTTTTTTTTTTTAGAGATTATTTGCTTTGGAGGAGTTGTTTGCAAAAAGAAAAACAAAAAAATCCCCAAGGCAATGAAAAAACTTCAGAGCTAACCTTGCTGCAAGACAAAGCTTTGTTAGGGAGTCACCACAGACGGAGTGATGGACTATGCAGGTATCAGCACAGCACCCAGACTTCAGCAACCCTCCCACATCAGGGTGATGGCTGAAGATTGCTCCTCAAACACTCAGCCATCCAAGGCAGTAAGGAGAAGTGCCAGAGTTAATCCAGCAGGTATTGCAGAAGATGTTTCCCACTTCCAAGGAAGGCCGTGTGATCTACAGTATAGATTAGGCCATGACACCAAGGACTGCCAGTTGGACACTTACAGTGAGTGTAGTACTTACTTTTAGTCCTTACTTTTAGTCCTTACTTTTCTTCTGAACATCTAATAATGCCATGAAAGCTTTAGTGATCTATTTATTATACTTTGAGTATACAACTGCACCATTTCCTGGAATGTTTTGCTCTCTGGACCAGATAATTTGTTATGCTGGAAGTGCCAATGTTACACCCTGTCCAGTAAAAGTCATCACCCTTACGCATTTTGAAAAATCTGCTGTGGGCATTGTACAATCCATAGAGAACTTGGGATTTTATACACAGATCATGTGTACATATTCAAGAACCTGGAGTTAGTTTCTACTCAGGATTCCAACACTTTTAGGGACATTTAGATTTGTATTGGGATTTTATTTTCCCCATTACACCTCCCTAAAAATGTGCTTGACTTCTCACTATTTCCATTCTTCTAGCTTTCAGACGCTATTTCCTCATTGGCAGCTCCCCATCTTCCTCTCCCATTCTCAGACAGTGAGACATAAAAGCAGTGAAACTTAAATACATGCTTAAACACACCCATCTGCAAGTAAATACAAAGAAACAGAAATCTAGTGCAAAGTAGCACAGGGATGACTGTAGTTTTTGAAGTAGGCATAGTACATAGTATAAAGAAGAAATACATCAGGTAGCCAGGATGGTGACTGGCTATTTAATCAAGATCCATCTTTTAAAGCAGCAACAAATCTCTGCTAATCACCAGCAGCTGACAAAGCAGATGTAGACACACACAGACTGAATGACCTCATGAATTCCATCAGCACACCCAGGTGTGACTGAAGAACGTGGATGTATTAGGTGTATATCTGATCTCACAGACTAAAATGTGCTGACTGACTCTGAGACCTGCTGTGATCTACATCACAACAAAATCCTTCTCACTTATTTATCAGCTGTTGATAAATGCACGTGCCAAATAATCAATAAGCAAGAAGAATTACTGATGTGGTGACCTCATTCAGCACCCTGTTCATGTTTCAGAAAAACAAACCTGCTCATGCTTAGAATGAAGTCCTAATAGTCAAAGCTTAATATTAACAACCCTAACTATTTCTCAGCACAGCCCCTGAACTGAAAGACAGAACAGAAACTGAGACATAATTAAGTGTGCTTAGAGCTGTGAGCAGCAGTCATGTTGCAAGAAGCTCTCTGAGAGTGGAGCACAGTTAATCCTAGGAGATTACAGCCTGCAACCATCAAATTGTACGTCCTAAGGAAACCATCAGGAAGCAGAACTGGTAAGAGAAAAATACTACAGTTTTTTCTTCTCTGTTCCTAACAGCATTTTGTTAAGTTAAAAACCATAATGCCATGTAGCAGAAGCTTGGATGAGGTTGACTTAAAAGAGATGACCAGCACCAGGGAAATGAACTCCTGAATTTTGGGTGAGCTTCCTATGAGAAGCTGCAGAAGACAACCCCAGTGCTACCCAGGTGTGTGGCATCTACCTCTGCATCCAGCTCAGAGGGATGTGACATTATTCACATGGTGTCATCAGCACAAGTCAGAACATTGTGTCTCAATGGTCAAAGTTAAACATGCCCTTGCACACGCAGAGACCACTCCATACATGCACCAACCAATGTTTTTATAATGCAATGAAACAACGACCTCGCCTGAATAAAGCAATGGAGCAGTAGTTTTCCTGCAGTACACTTAAAATATTTTTTAAAAGCAGATGCTGGACTGTTAAATCATAAAGCAAATTACTGACACAGAGTTTATGACCACTTGACTTCTTCTGATTCCCCATCAGGCTTCTAAAAAAATGAAGGTCATTCGTCTGCGCAATACCCTTTCAGCAGCAGAGATAAGGTGGAAGGCTTTTGCAGGAGCACAGCAGCAGGTGACTGAAACACTCCTTAAGAGACTTCATCCAGCTGTGTTTATTCTAATTTTCCTTGGGATGACCACAGCTTTCATGATTTTCAGATTAAAAGTATTTCAGAAACCAGGGAGAAGAAATAATGAAGACTCAAGGTTTTTGTAAGAGATATGATACGGCCTCACTTGTTTTCTCTTTGTCTTGCACATATACGGAATTTACAATTTAATACCAAGTTCCTATGAGAGGACAATGAACCACAGTCAGTGTGCTGGGAGACATTCAGGCAAAAGCTGAAGGAGCCTTGGCACATGTGAACATGTTTACAGGACTTCTCTCTGCCTCATACATCCTTTTAAAGCTGAAAACCGTGCCTTGCCAGGAAATAAGCTTCAGGAAAAATTGCTTCCTTGTCCTTTTTTTTTTCCCTAGCTGCTCTTACATTTGAGGAGTAGAGGCTTCACTCCCATAAATCACCCATTATTAAAAATAAAAAAAAAAAAAAAAAACACCATAACCAATTAAGTACTACTATAGACTGTGGGGAATGTCTTTTCACTGCTTTGGAGAACACAGATGGATTCTGCATCTTGCACTATTGGTGCCACCTCTGCATTTTCTACTCACCTGTGGCCTCTGTGAGCCAGCCAGGCTGGCTGAAATTCATATGCAGCAGCTCAAGACTGCGTTTGACTGGGACCGTGTGCATGTTAGCTAACCAGAGTAAAGCTGACTTGGGGAAGCCCTCAGGAGTGATGTGAATAAGCACTTCAAAAGGCTATTTACCCGTACCTCAGGCCAGAGTTTCATGAGCACTTCAGGTTGGTTTAAAGTGGCACTGTCAGAATAAATAAGTCCTACCTACTCCCGACTTGTGGTCCAGTTTTCACACAGCTCCCCTGAAACGTGTTAGCATTCAAGTACCTGTATAAACATTCTGATCAAGGAAACGATCAAGGTAAAAGAACCAAAACCCAACTATTTTCTCCCAATATTAGTTTTAACCCAGAGGAATTTCTCAGTCTGAATATTTGAGCAACAGAAAAAGAAATTTTGCCAGCTGCCAGCATGCAGGTGAGAATAATGGCCAGAGCAGCACAAGGGCTGGCATTTTCAGCAAGGGCATTACATGGCCCTAGTTAAGTGTATTTGGTGGAACTGGAGCCTCCATTTTCCCTTCTCCAAAATGGATAATGGTAATAACATTAATACCCCCTTCCTCTGGGGGACTCTAAAAGTTTTGAAAGTCCCTCAGCAAATACGGTATTTCAGGATCTTGGTGTGAAAGCATCATCATAATATACACTCACATTTATCAGCAGCCAAACCAAGGGCTGCATTAGCAAACAATCCCTAGTGAATGCTACTTTGGTCAATGGCACAGAGGCTTTAGTATTGCCACTATGCCAGGTATAGACAATTAGCACGTTGTCAGGGTCTTCCACTTCTTAAGCCTGTGAAAATATGTCCAATACATTGCCTTCAGCATACCAAACTATTTATTCATAAAAGAGACTTTAATCTCTTAATGGTTATTTGCTGAAGAGCCTCTTGCTGAGTTGAAGAGAATTATGATAGCTGATGGTTGGAATCCTTGTATATGTTTTGTTATTATTGTTTTACTGATGATTAAAGTCCTAACTGTGAAGGAAATGCCAGGGGGTGAAGTGACTGACAAAATGCTGAGTTTTTAAATTTTTTAATTTGTTCAGCTGACAAATGGATTTTTCTTGGTTTCCCTCCCCGTTCTGATGCTGTACCATCCAGTTAAGCTTTCTGTATCACTTTCCATGACACTTCTGTATCAGTAGGGAAGTCAGTGCCTGGGAAAGCAGGAAGCACCAGCCACCGATGAAGTCTCTACTACGAAGACTAGAGGAGAGCCACTTTACATGACTTTGCCTCAGCCCTGGGATAACCCTGACACACAGAGGTAATTTTGAGCTTTGAGAACCTGTTTTGCTCTCTGATTCCTCCATGCCTGGCAGACACACCTGAGCTCACAGATACACCTACAGTTTGTTTGATGATAGGGGATGGATGTGCATGGATCTGCATGTTCATGAAGACAGGACAGATACCATCCATTCACTTAGCAGAAACCACTGACTCACCACCAAGTGTTTACTTACAATCACTGCTGGCATGATTTGGACTCAAACCAAATCTCTTCGTGTTTCCTTGAGCCAGCTTGTTCTCCCTTTTCACTGGCCCCTTTCCCCCATTTTTCCCCCTTAGTCTATTCTGTGACAAATAAAAATTGATGTTTAGTGAGTCTTTAATGTATGCTACATGGTTTTGATACTTGTGGGTTCTGGAGAGGTGAAGATGGTGTGGTGCTGTGTGAAGAAAGCCTATACCAATATGAAGAACAGAATAAAAAAAAGTTAAAAAAACATAAGAGATGTGAGATAGAAGACATAATGAGCCCCATCTTCAAAACACTTAATTCTGGTGTGTTTGAGGATATGGGAAGTGAGGGAAGAAAGTTGTTGAAGCAGATTCATGTATTACAACTAGACCTTACATAGCTGAAGTTGTTCAGTGTCTCTGTGGCTGCATGAGAGGCTGAGAGTCAGAGGACATGGATCACCTCACTGGAACAATTTTTTCTAGTGCAGCTTGAGATTCCCTCATCTGTCTTCTTTTTTATCTCTGCAGAGATTCCTGCTTCAGCACCTTGTTTCTCTTACAACAAGCATGGAATGTAATAAAGCAGAACCTGGTCCAGAACAACCACAGCCACGGGAATAACAGACTGAGACTGAATTTCCTAATTTCCTTTAACCTCAAGAGCACCAGAGAGCCTCATGTGAAAGAACTCACTGGAAATGCTGGCTCTGAACCAACCCCAGCAATACTGTTTCTTTGTTTTCTAAAGCTCTTGAAGATACCCGGACTATGAGGAGCTTATGTCCTCCACTTAAAACTGCTTATTTAAACTGGAAATTTTAATGTATTACTGCACTAATTTTGTTGAGTCTCACTTAAAATAATCAGACAGCTCTCAACTAGCAACAACTTTATATCTTTCCTAACTCAGCCCTCTGTAGTTGCTGACACCTCTGTGGCACTGCCAAGGAGCATGTTTTTTCAAAGACAGCTACTGTCTTTTAATAGCTACCTCTTTATATTTACATGGTTAGTAGTCATCTTTATATTTACCTGGAAAGTAAATAGTTGAAAATCTATAACTGACAGAAGCCACCCAGGTCACTAAAACACCACTAATGTGAAGTACTTCCCTTTTGTTACATAAGTGTAACATGCTCCAAGGCCTTTAAAATAAGACAAAGGTAAGTATCACTACTGGTCTCAAATACTGAAGCTCAGTTCTCTTTTCCTTTTACACAAGTTTTGCACTGCTGCAGATCTGCTTCACTGCTGTTCTTCTGAAATGACATCAGGAAGACTGAAACCCCCTTTACGTCGAACAGTAAAATCAGTGCCTCTTAAAATGCATTAAGATTACGTTGCCTTTCATACTACAGAAAACACCATGGAAAATACAAAATCTGCAGTTGTTTTTATGTGCTTGAAGAGAAACATGCAACAAAATCCCACGGAGGAAACAATGTCAGAGCTAGTCTTTCTGAAGTTCCCAGCATGTGCATTCACCGCTGGAAGTGAAAAACCAAGGCAACTAGTTTTGCTTAGACTAATAGCACCACAAACCTTTTCCAAAATGCAGCCATTGTCTGTTGGTGTTTGCAGACTCTTGTGACCATGTGGGGGATGGACTATGGAGCAGAATTAAGGTGTCAACAACACATTCAAAGTCCTGATAATTACAAATGAGGAAACATGTTTTGTTCACTCTCTGTGCTCTTCCAAGTTACTGTTGTGTGCCACAAACTTTCCATCCATCCCGTGCTGACTTTGGGAATGAAGATGTGCTGGGATAAGGCATTATGGGGCTCCAGCTTCTCTCAGCATTGCTTAGGGCAAAGGCACATTGCTGCATGCAGTTACCCTTCCCCAAATGGTCTTTAAAGGCAAGCCTGTTAGATAAACTTCTATCTGTCAATGCCTTTTGACCCACATTCCCTATTCTTCCATCCTCTTCAGACAGAATTATTGCTAACACACTGGAATAATGGAAAGAAGCACCTTTCATTGGCGGATTTAGACATATTTTCTAGAAATTAATGTGCTTATCCTTGCAAAGGACCTTCTTCTAGGTAGGAAAATTAAGGAGCATCATGCAATAAATTGTCACAGCCAGTAAAGGATTGCAGAAGGCTTGATAACCTGTAGATCATTAAATACAGCAAATGGGACAGTTTTTACCAATAATGCAAGCCTTGGGCAAACTCACGTAAGTGAAGAATGACACATAAACGCTCTGTTTGACAGTCAGATAAAGAAACCACATCCATCATTCTGCTGAGGAGTCTCACCAGTTGATAATCACCCAATAAAATGTAAAAGTATATTGACTCATTTATATTCATTGACTAAGCCTTCAGAAAAATCAACTACTTCTGCTGGAATAATGTGTTTTGCAAGTCACATGATGCCAAATATGCCAGTTTTCTATTCCAGTGCAGGTAGTTTGTGTCTGGATCCCTGTTTTTCTTTTTTCAGAGAGCAGACCAAAGATCTCTTGTGTACCCTCCATTCTTGGTTTCAAAGAAAGCACCTCTGTAATTCCTAACTCCTCATGTAATCCTTTTGCTCAGATCAACTCTCTCTCTCATCATCTCAGTCTGAACTCTAATCCCTTCCACAAATATACACACCTTCAGTCTGCACAGGACACAGGTTTTGGTGGCAAGTGATAACCATAGGAAAGTCAGTAAATCTCAGGTTTTGCACACATCTCAGGCACTCTCATAAACCTTGACTCGGAAAACTCAACTGAGAACTCTGGATTCGTGTGAGCAGCACACAGGGCTCTAAGGCCACCAGGTTTAGAAGAGACCTCTAAGTGGATCTATAGGAGACTGGAGGAACAGTTGACTGGCTCACGACGGGTAAGTTGAAGTTTGCAAAGTGCCTTACTCTGTCTGGATGTTTTAAAATTTACTAAGCACCTTATTCTACTTGAATGTTTTAAAGTTTGCAAGCAAAACTTGTTATTGAGCCTCCTGAGAATCTGGCTGTTTCTCCCATGCACTGCCCAGGGTAAATCCAAGTATCTTCCCCTAAAAACATCGTGGAGGCTGGGGCACTACAGGATCACCCTTCAGAAAGCATCTCCAAATTGAATCCTCTCTACAGTAATCCTGTTTAAAATAGTACCAGCTCCATCAGCTGCTCTGATCGCTCCAGCCATTAATCCTGCTGGATGGTTCTAGAATCCCACTCCTCCAACAGCTACACATCTGACATATCCCAGATCAACATGCTCATGGCCATTACTGGTTTTGGTTTTCACTTGTGCAAAGGCAGAGGCCGGTACTGGATTTTTACTTACCTTAATCACTTAATTATCTTAATTTCTGTAAGACTCATCCCTACAATAGACAAGCACCCTTGTAATAATGGAAGCTATAGCACCGAAAGACAAAAAAGGTATTCTGCCCTTAGAGGCATAACAGACCCTGAGGTGAATTTACAGAATGGAAACACCAGTAAAACAATACAGCCTAGTAGTTCATTTATGGGATAGCACCTAGGATGTAGTCTGGTGGGCTTAAGGTTTCTAGGTAAGAATATAAGGTTATTTAAGTACAGCACGTTGCTGAAAGCTGAAATGTAGATCATTGCCAGGTTGGCGCCTGCATTGCATCTTTCACAGAAATATTTGTGGTGGAGTTGGAAATTCTTACTATATCCCAGAGTAGCTGCTATCACAGGCCATACAGCATCCTATGAAAGTACAAAGGAAAATCTTTAAAGCACTAGGAAACACTTTAGACTTCCACTGCACAGCTTTAACACCTATAGCAGCATCGTTCCCTTAGTGCTACTTCTTTGACTGAATGGTAAATCTCAGGCAGCAGCCCTCCAAACAACCCCTGTGGTTTGGCACTGCACACACACTTAGCCAGGTACTATTCATACTCTCCTGTGTGTTAAGTCAATGAACAGGGAAGAAGAAAGGTGTATTTATTCTGTCTGTTCCAACAGCTACAGAGATTGCACAGCCCTTCAATGCTAATGCATCAGTGCTCATGTTTATTTAGTAGCTCAGATTGTTTCTTGAAATTGTGCAATTCAGCCCATGGAAATTTCCTTGTTTGCATAATTCTGTCACGTTAATGTTGTTGGTGTTAAACTCAAAACAAAATGTTGCAGGATGACAATTTTAAAACTAAAAAATCTCTTATGGTATAAGTAGGAGGGGGCAGATTTTTATGCTTTTGTGGTTTTGGGGGGTTTTTTAAGTTTACTTCCAGTAAAGCTTGCAGGTCGTTTTGAGTTGAACAAATTGCAGTCACAAGTCATGCTCTTCTGAGCATAAGCAACACAATTCCCCGAGTCTTAGACATAACAGCTAAAATGGTATTTAGAAGTTCTGGCTCATCTGCTCCCAGATTTCCTGGACACTAGTTTAAAAACCTGAATTAGTAGCAATGAAATGCAGAAGTTCTATCCCACAGCTTTTCCCTTTTCTGACCAGAATTTCTCATACGTGTGTAAAACTCCATCCTTAACCCCTGCACAGAGCTCTTTGCAGGCTGCTGTTCACCAGTAGATAAAGCATTATCCTGATTTTCATGGCAAATCCAACTCATCTACTGTCAGGCTTGTT